>NC_143038.1:5857500-7057500 GCF_057628025.1 Oncorhynchus mykiss | reverse complement strand
CACAAATTGCCCTAGCACTTCACTATGTGACGCAAGCCATTTCAATTTACCCCCCCGTTACGTTCATATTCTCTTCAGGGTTTATTGCTACAACTAAGGTTATGTCGTTGTAAGGCTACTGACCAAATCATCTCATTTTACATTTCCTCTTCAGATATTGTGCTGGAGTTACCTTCCATTATATATTTACGCAGGTCATTTAGATGTCAATGTAAAGATTTTATGCTAACACATAGGCCTACTTATAGTCCAACTAGATTATACCACGGATGTCATTTGTATGTGAAAAGTAGATGTCGACCGGCATTCTAAAGGCTGTCATGCATTCACATGTCGACAATGGAATAAGTTAAGGATGACATTTTAGTGTTCAGGTGAATCACAGGAGGGATCAGGCTTTAGAGAAGGGAATCGGTCAGAACATGGACAGATGAAATTGCAGACAGATTAGATATCAATAGGCTTCATGTTCACGGTGGGAAGGTAATCGGAGAAGTAGTGATTCCATCTCAATGGACTCATAAGCTCCTTGACCGGGGGTGAGGATTCGCTGATCCCCGACCTTCTGTTTTAAAGGCTGAGGATTTTTAAGTCATGAGATACATGCTATGATACAGCTTCTACCCCCAAGCCATAAGAATTCTAAACAAGACTGATAAATGGCTACCTAGACTACCTGCATTGACCCTTTTTGCACTAACTCTTTTGCACTGACTCAATGCACACACACTGGACTCTAGCCACACATACTGACACTGACATCCCAACACACACACACACTTACTCACACACTTTCACACACACTTTCTCACCCCATACACTGCTGCTACTGTCTTATCTATCCTGTTGCCTAGTCCCTTTACCCTTACCTAGAGTATATGTACATTGCTACCTCAATTACCACGTACCCTTGCACATAGACTTGGTACTGGTACTCCCTGTATACAACCCTGATATTTTCTACTCCCTATATATAGCAAGTTATTTTTAGTCTATTTTTATTTGTTATTCACTGTGTATGTATTCCTCGTCACAAATTATTTTTTTTAAAAACCTGCGTTGTTGGAAAAGGACCCCTAAGTAAGCATTTCACTGTTAGTCTACACCTGTTGTCTACGAAGCATGTGACAAATACAATTTGATTTGATCCTGATGAAACGGCTATATCGCAGACTAATACAGACAGACGCTAGGCTCCACCATAAGGTGCGAGTCTAAGCACGTCACATTAATTTCCCCAAATTTAGAAATGCGCCATGCCAGCGACGACAAGGTTCCAGGGCAGAAGAGGGGAAAATTCACATTTTGTCGGCAGGAAATAGCCAATCCAACCAGGTATGACGGCTTCAGAGATGGGGATCAGATGGATTTGCCATGATATTTAATGTGGAAAGCTTTCTCCCCTCCTTAGCAAATTACCCCTTATTGGAAAAATCAGCTGGTTTAACAAATCCATGAGATTAGATTCTGATACATTATGGACAGTGGGGGAACAATATAAACACAACACTTGATTCTGCTGAAGAGACAACTGTGTTTGTGCTCTCCCCCAGAATGCTGAATGTGGCTTTAACCCTCTCAGCACAACCGGTCTATAGGTCGTTATCAATACAACGTCACAATAAGGTGCAGAGTGTTCGATTTCCCTGCAGGGGGGCAAGGATCCCCAGTTAAAGGGACTGTTAATTATTTGGTTGTAATATCATCACCTCTTTAAGAGCATACACTCTTGGAAAAAAGGGTTCCAGAAGGTCTCTTTGGATGTCTCCATGGGAGAACCCCTTTTGGATCCAGGTAGAACCCTTTTGGGTTCCATGTAGAGCCCTCTGTGGAAATGGTTCTATATTGAACACAGAGGTTCTACCTGGAACCCAAAAGTATTCTTCTAAGGGGACAGCCGAAGAACCCTTTTTAGGTTCTTGATAGAAAAAAAGGTTCTACGAGTGTAGTCAGAACATCAAATTTCCCATTATTCAAAACAATTGCACACGTTTAGCTCTATCATCAGAGTTATACAGCAAGTAACTGTTTGTTTTTCATAATCAGTAAACATCAATTGATCAGGTAATTTCAGATACGGAGGGTAGCCTCACGATATCTCTCAATATTTGCTAACATAAATTGTATATTTGAGTGTTACAAAATAAAGGTGAGCTATACCAGACGAGTATGAGTGGTTTAGTTTAATTTCCCATCCTTTGTGGGCTCTGCCTGTCAAGCAGCAGAAGGGTACATTTGCTGATGTACTGTTAACTGATAATGTTTACTTTGCAAGCTACCAGTAGAAACTTTGTGCAGTTGGATAAACATACAGTATAGTGGTAAGTAGATCTAATGTGCTTTTTTTTCTCCATCTAATGTAGGCCTACTGAGCGAAGTTGGCTAACAGCCCATTTTCAAATTGTTTTTCAGTGTGTTTAATCACAATTGCTGCTGATTGACATGATAGGCTACATTGATTGATGGACCAGGTCTAATTGGCTAGTAGCCAAATCGAACACTCTGTACCATATTGTGAAGTTTTATTGATAAGGACCTATCGTTTCCCTCACTCATTTAGGAATCTAAATGGACAAGTAAACACACACACACACACACACACACACACACACACACACACAAATGACATAGATAAAGTGATGAAACCACATCCTTTTTGGTAAAGGTGCTAAAATACAGATGGTCAGCGAATAAATTGAGATGTCTCATAGAATCTCACTATCCCTTAATGTACCCACGTTCCACTATATCTCAAAGATATTAACTAAACTACTTAAGCCTTAGCTCATTAATGTATCAACAGTCTTTCCAATGAACTGTTCATGTTAGCATTCTTGTTTTCTAAGACATCATCTCTAGCATCTCAAGGTACAATAACAAGGTCAGAAAGGGAACGAGGTGATGCTTCACAAGTCTCCTCTAATCCTCCAACCATCCCATTAGACCATCTCTCCTCTTTCCCTTTCCAGGCAGTACCTAATTGGTCCCTGCATGTTATTTCAGCTTATAAATGATCAGATAGTTAAAAAGAGGCAGTCTTTTTCATATCAGCGTGGAAAGATGTGAAAGCTCATTAATAAAATCCTGCTGTCTCCGTCATCCAAATTAAGGGGAATCTTTTTTTTTTGTTCAAACTCTTCAAGAAGGTCAGACAGCTCAATATGGGGAATTACACTCGCACACACAGTGTCAAAAAACGCTGCCAGTGGTAGCATTTATTCCATTCATCTAATTAGACTAAAAATCAAGACCATGCATCCTGTTAATTGGTCTAATTTATATATTTTTTTTCTTTTCAACTGAATGTGGGAGTTTTAGCTGGTTGGAGGCATATTTTAGTGTCAGATCTGCTTGACATTAACACACAGTTTAATGTGATGTGGGTGGTGTGTCTGCATGACTTTGTGTGTGTGTGTGTGAGAGAGAGTGTGTATCTGTTTTTAAAAAGTCATGCTGTCTGTCCTTCAGCACTCATCACCAGCCCTGGTGTCAGATCCTATGATGTCGCATGTCGACGCTACTCTGTCAAATAACTTCTTTCTCCATCACCATTGAAAGTCTGATTCTCTCACTGTAAATTCCCCGTCACTCTGAATTCCCCATCGCTCTGAATTCCCCATCGCTCTCCCACAAAGGAGTACCCTCAGTTAATGCATTTACATGTATATTACCATATAACAGGTCAATAAGTGTCAATTCCATTTAGAGGGTTACTCAAATCATCATTTGTTTTGCTCTTAAAGTTCAGTGCGATACATTGACTGTGTATTACTGGGCAGTAATGAGGCATCAATTTTATCTCAGGGGACTATTTTCAAAGGGGATCAGACCGGATGTCGAGGGAAGTCATTTGATGTAATTTACTAATGTTTGTGTAAATATCCCGAACATCCACCTGTATGACAGACTGTGTGACGACAGAGGAAATGTTTCATGTTAGCCAACTGTAACACGCCCACTGTTTTAAACTTCCAATCAGTTTGTGGTGAGACAGGACATCCTTGTCTTACCGCTGATTATGCCGCCGTCTGCATAGATTCTGTTGGCTCAGTCGTTGTTTACCTATGCAAAGATATATGATCTTGTGTGTTGAGTATAAACAAACACATCTGGCAGCTTTGGCAAACGTCGACTGGAAACTGTAACGGCAGCGGCAGAATGCCTAGCATGTTAAACACTTCTAGTTTTCTCTTCTGGCTCGAAAGAGCTCGGATTGGTCTGCGTTACTTAAGTATTACCCCCTCTTTTTAACACATTGCTACAACTAACACTAAAATAGTTATACACTATGACTGACTTATTTACTTACTCCCAGTTGAGCAAAGAGCCTCAACAGTGTTTCTCCACTTAACCCTGTCTGCAGTAATACACTAAAGATATACAGATCTAAGATCTTAATTTGATCACTCTTTTGTTTCTGACAATTTTCCTGTGCCCGCGCTAACACATGGTTGTATTATTAACAGTATTGCACTTTTCACGTAGCCTACTTTTGGCCAGCTAATAGCTTAACCACTGATCAAGCAACAAAAATGTACTAAAAGTTCAAACTCTGTTGTTGCAGGATTATTTTCCTGTCACATTATAGGTCAAATTAAGATCCTACATCTGTATCAAAATATACTGTAAGGGGATAATTTGTGAGTGGAAAAATGACAGCATCAACAACTATCCAGAATCTACCCAAAGACACAAACATTACTCACTGCAGAACTCAAATCCACCGTCAACCCAGATTCACTCATTCGATGAACACCAGGTTTTTCATGCCGTTTTAGCCTCGTCACATGTTAGCCGCCACCCCATAATCTAGTGCCTAGCGCTAAAATGGCGGATGGGATCCTTATAGCAATCATCCCATAGCATGCTGATGGGCCCTGACGTCTGCTTGCTCCAGTTAGCTCCCTGCCTCTAGCCTAGCCACGGAAATCTGTCTCGTCTGTCTATTCCTGCACATCAATATGAAAAAAAAGAGCTGTGCCTGCCATCACCATCGAATGCCGGTACAAAGAGATGGAAATGATTGGATTGTGGAATGGAACTAGGGGATGAGAGGAAGGCTGGAAAGCTTGTTTGGGTATGCACAGAGACTGGATGTATACTGTATTTATATATAAAGTCAGTCAGGGAACAAACAAGCTGTGGTTCTGATGAGTCCTCCTTTTTGTGTAAGTACTGTATCTGCACTCGTACAAAATAATAGTGTTGAATAGTTTCAGTAACATTTATACAGAATCATTACAACTATCCCCGAGGAACCCAAATAATGATAGATGGCAAACCACTTGAGAATATTTCTGACAATATTCTCATTTGCCATTCATCTCACTTGAAACCAAGAGAAGTGGCTAGTTTGTAGTACAGTGGATTCTGTCTCATACATGGGTAACTATGACCTTCTGTGACCTCGCCAAGTCAATACATCCACTTATTACTAATTCCATCTGGTAAATACGGTGGACAGTACGATTGGTAAGCTAAGTGCTGAATTGGCAGAATTTGGGATGCTGGAAATGAATTGCAATGAGTGGATCAGGCTTTTTTTTCTTCATTTCAGGTATTCTCTTACCATATCTCCAGGATACACAAAATTAATGACATTTAACTGAACTTTGCGTAGTTGTATAGTACATATTGTACAATAAAGCCGCTCTCTACATTTCTGTAATCATAAAACACATTTCAAATAAGAATTCCCTGCACGTGTTTTTCAGATTTATAATGAATTTCTTTGGGGGCCCACAAATCAAATTAGCCGGCGACCTTTTTACAGTTGGCATAGATTTGAGATTGAAGATTTAATCATCAAGTAACAACTGTCTAGGGAGAGGGAGTTTAATTTCACTGTCAGTGTCAAAAAGGACAACTTCATGAAGGTTTTGTTTCAAGTTTTTGGATTTAAATGCATCAATTTAGAATGGTATTAGTACATACTGAACAACAGTATGTTTTTAGAGTTTATTAATTAGTATGCTCAATCTCTTCCACTGACACTTTTCTCCACAGACTGGGCTGAACTTTTGTCCCTGAAAAGTAAGCAGAATGTCCCTATCCGCCAACTTGTACACTGTATTCTGCAGAGCAGCTTATTTTAGCCGTGCCTTTCAAACCGGACTTTTCTCCCCTGCATTACAAGAACATGTGGACCGATCTGCAACAAAAAGGTCAGCTTCCCCTGGCTTTCTATGGATCCTGCCTGAGTCTTTGTCGATTAGTCAATAGATAAAACTTTAAACAAGTTATGCGTCTCTCAATTGTTAATTCCCCTTCCCATAATCTCCCTGCTATCCCTAAGGACTCATTCGCTCTCCTCCATTTTAGCTGACCAAGGAGAATCCCATTCCCTTTTTCCTTTTCTCGGGCCTATAGAGGTGAGTGGATCTGTGTGTGCTGCCGTATGTATATGTGAAGTCACAGTAAACAATAAATGGACAAGAGGATATGGGGAGTGGGGGTTTATGTCCTACCAATAACCTCCAGGGTTTATTGCTTTCAAATGACTCGTCACTGAGGAGTTCCTTGTATACAGTAGCCTCCTCTCTCCATGAGAGATTGAACAACTCCCCTCCCTGTGGCCTGGCCTATTAATTTATGCATTAACTTGGACGCAATCCAGTCTCACATTTCCAAAATGCAGCCAGTCATCAGCTCTCCAAGCCCAAATAATTATTCTAAGTAATTGGATATAGTGTCAAGAACGCCATTAAAAACAGTAAAGGGGGCCGGCGGAAGCGGGTCAACCAACCAATCAATCACTCCCGATCCCGAACCACTAACCAATAGGGACCTCGCGCCTGTCCGCTACACAACAACTCATTATTGTTAAGATTTTAAATAGCCGTATGGTTCCGCCTGGACTTGCCCAGGCATGTCCCTCTGTAGTAAACAAATACACCACAGCTCACTAACCCCACTATTTACATGATTTACTGGGACATCTATGCAAAGGTCAATGCTAAAGGTGTCGGGGCAATTCCGAGTTTAGAGTACTACTGTTTGTGGCGTGGAATGCGCCCCCATATGATGATATACCATAAGTAATCAAGGAGGTGATAGAGGCCTATAAATTGTACTTGAATGGAGTTTACATTACAGGGAAGGTGAGGCTATTTATTTAGCGCTGTGTTGAAAGGAGAGGCCTTGGGGTGACGGACATTGATCGTGTTCGCATCATGTCCCCTGTATTAACCCCTAGTTAATGACACTGTTCAGATCAATGAATCTGATTGCACCCCCTGTAAATGGATTTGGTGGATGGTAGTCAATGAGATCGTCTCCAGATGACACTTTAGAAATGGGTGCCATTGACTCGACAACCGGTTGCGTTTTCTCCCTTGCTGGCTACAGTGTTGGTCTCGTCTGGTCCTATCAATCTTTTGGTGTTTCTGGCCCGAGCATGGCGGCTTCCCTTCTGTCCTTGTTTGTGTGTGTGTGGCCTCCTCAGCCAAGGCTGGTGCTAACGGCCTGGCCTTGAATGATTCCCTGTGTGGACTGGGTTGAAGTTTTGGTCAGATCTGATGTCATGGGGAGATTGATCAAACTCCATTGGACTGTGATTGAAACAAGAGTTCTGTCTTCTCCTTCCTATTGTTTTTATTTGTTTTGTTTTATACAGGAAATATAGAATATTCTGAATACGGCTATATCTCTAACATTGACGACATTGTTGACTATGCTGAATACTGCTATATCTCTGACATTGATGACATTTTTGACTTCTGAATGCCATACATTTTCTTACTGTAGCTTATACAATGCTCTCTTGTGCTGAAATTGAGTGTGCCTATTGGTGTGCAGCGCGTGTCTCCTATTCTATTACCAGAGTATGAAGCTCAGCAGCAATTGCTCCCGTATTGATACAGCTTTCTGTGTACACGCTAGAATACGGCTTGTTCCAACCCCCCGGGGATCCGTTTTATCATCTCATTACAGTGACGTGCGAGACAAGGTTAAGACCCCCGCTGATTGCAATTCTCATTCCTCGGTGTTCTCGTTGCTAACGGCTATGTCTTTAGCCACCGCATCAAACTCAAGCACACTTGAAAAGCTTGTTTCTCATTTGTATCGTTTTTTTTATCCCTCAACATATCTACTTTGGTTTGTCTTTTTCCCCAACATGTTTATTTGATGCAAATTAAGCACGTGAATGATGTTGATATTGAGGTGCCTCACACAATGGTTACACAACAGAGCCGAACAACAACAAAAAGGTGGTCTGTCATGGCGGTGGTGATTGCAACGCCAGCAGTAGGTGGGTGGGCCGTGATGATTCCAAGGGAGGGAAGTGTTGGTTTAGACTGTGGAGCTGTACTGCTAATCACCTTTAATTACATGCAAATGCTGGGAATCAGGAGTCTTTGATTCTGAATAATGGGAACAAAGCGAGAGATTGACAGAGAAGAGCTTGTTAGCTACTACCACCATCTCTCTCCTCCCTCTCTCTCTCTCTCTCGCTCTCTCTCTCTTCCTCCTTCGCTCTCTCTCCCTCCTTCGCTCTCTCTCCCTCTTCCCCCTTCTGTCTCTCCCTTCTCTCTCCCTCTTCCTACTTCTCGCTCTCTCGCTCTGGCAGCAATGCCTGGAGGGACTGTTCATCTGCCTTCGGCTCCTACTACTCAAACTACCCGGCCCCAAACTGGAGGCAAATCAAGTGATCTCAATGAGACAAAAAGTGGACCGATTATTTTGCCTCAGAGGGAGAAGAGTGCCTTTGCCAGATGGATGGATGGATAGATAGATGTAGCTTTGTAAATACATTTTATTATCCCATTTGTGAGCTGATGCTACTTCTGAGGATGACCATCTGAATAATTAATCTGCAATGAGCGAGATTCTTCTTTAGCTTCATCACGCGCCATCTGTCTAGTAGTGTAGCAAGTGTAGTTAATAATCTCACGTAGGTTGAGTTGTTAACACACAGGGGGAAAACAGCCGCTAGACTAGCCTCTTGGGCCTCTGTAGTCTAGTACCAAAATCCAAGTCAGCCACAGCATTTTACTCATGGACTCGGTTTTGCATCCAGTCTCAACGTTGAGTATGTCTGTGTTGTGTAGTGCTTCCATATCCGCACCTTTCTGTCACCGCTAACATAACTTGATATTCAACTCGTCGAGAATCATATACCCACAGACGTGTCATTCCTATTCAATACCACTAGAAACTTTGAGAGTGTCTTGAGTTTCATAGTGCTTTCATATCCACACCTTTCTGTCACCGCTAACATAAAACTCGATTTTCCACGTTGACAGTTCAAGGTTTTATGGGTTATTGCAATATCCCCCGGGGATATGTGAGCGGGTTCATTGGATTAACATTCATATATTCAGTTTTATTTGTCAAATGATCAGGAGTGAACAACCATATTCCTCTCTCGTGGCACGGAAGTGATGTACTATATTTAACCAGTGGGTGGATTGTAACCTACTTTGGAAGTTAAAACTCAATTGTTGGAGCTCTGGCTTTTCATTCTACACAGGCAGGAACCTTACCTACTTGGGATAATGTGAATAGTCCCGTTATCTTTTGTCTGGAGCGAGAGTGTCCATGAATTCAATTTCAATAATTGTGTCAAGTGTTATCTTCCCCTTATGGCAAAGTACTGAACAGTGATTTATTACCTGAATCAACATTGCTTACAGACACATCGTTCATTTGAAGACCCACGTGCGCACATTCAATGTGCAGACACACACACACACACACACGCTCATTCGCACGCACGCACACACACACACCAAAAACAATAGATTGTTCACAATCTCTGGAGTCTATATGCATAATTCATGGCTGTATACAGTACCAGTCAAAAGTTTGGACACCTACTCATTCAAGGGTTTTTCTTTATTTTTACTTCTTTCAACATTGTAGAATCATAGTGAAGACATCAAAACTATGAAATAATGTAGTAACCAAAAAAGTGTCAAACAAATCACAATATATTTAAGATTTTTCAAATAGCCACCCTTTGCACACTCTTACCAACATCATGAGGTAGTCACCTGGATTGCTTTTCCAACAGTCTTGAAGGAGTTCCCACATATGCTGAGCACTTGTTGGCTGCTTTTCCTTCACTCTGCAGTCCAACTCATCCCAAACCATCTCAGTTGGGTCTCTCCTTGGTCAAATAGCCCTTTCACAGCTTGGAGGTGTGTTTTGGGTCATTGTCCTGTTGAAAAACAAATGATAGTCCCACTAAGCACAACATATCTATCTATATATATACACACACACACACACACACACACACACACACACACACACACACACACACACACACACACACACACACACACACACACAGTAGCTCCATGTCTTCCCCTGCAACAGTGATCACGCTGTGAAGAAAGTGAATCCTGCCATCTAATCAGGTCATTAGCATTGTAGGTGGCAGTCAAACTACGGCAATGAAAATCTGCCTTTTCACTTTGGATGTGTATTAGTAACTAGTCTTCTTCCCACCATGGTGTGTGTCTTTGTTTCTGTTCTTCTGCTGATGGAGCTACACACATACAAGCATGGCAGATAACTACTAAGTACATCAGTACAATATAACTTCTTATTAACATAGTATCCAACCTGGAATATACATATCAACATACGATATCCAGCCATGCATTTTGACTAAAACCCTGGGGGTATGTCAACAAGTGAGTTTACAACACTGAATATGTTGGTCTTAAAGTATACAGAGAACGATATCACTGTGGTTTCTGGGTAATATTGTCAGAAGAAAAAAAAGAAAAAAAGGTTTTAACACAAGACTAGCTAATTAGGCCCCAGAAATAGGCATCCCAAAACCCAGAACATTACTATAAATGTTTGGTATTGATACTAACATTTCCTACCCTGAGACATTGCTCTCAAATGACACATTTTGATCCTCAATGGAGACAGATTTTTGGTGGGATATCCAAGAATTTGACAGATGACTTGAAAATCAAGGTTTCGCAGCTACATTTTACTTTCATATCGGGGATAGGCATGGATTGTGAAATATTTCCAAAATATGAGATGACAACGGCTAATCCTACAGAGAGAAGGCATGTTGTCACGATGATCCCTCCGGAGTTTGACAGATTCAGGTTTTTGAACATCTAGGAAGATGAATCATGGTAAGATATATGATATTTATATATTTGATTCTCAAGAACATAATAGATATGTAGTGTGCAGAGGTGTAATGCATTCCTTATAGATGAAAAACACAGAAGTATTGAGTGCGTGCGGTGTTCACCACATGGTTACAAAATTGCATCTTGAACACTCGAGACTCTAGAGTGCATCCACCTACTACAGTATCTGACTATCTGAGACGATACCTGAAAGATTAACGAGAGTGTGGAATACGGGATTGTACTTTAGCATGCAGTCAGAAAGAAACACGACAACTCTCTCTCTCTCGTGATTACAATTTCGTGAAAGACATACAGAAGAAAAAGGGGATTTCAGAAAAGTTTTTTTTTTTTATGTGAATGCCCTGAAGTGTGTGCTTAACATGTCTCATTTCTGGGAGTTTCACAGTCAGACAAAGCTGTGGCTAGGATCCTTATGTTTTCTATTTGTTTACAGTTCTGGGCTCTCTCTTTCTTTCTCCCCTTGTCAAGGACAATCACCAGATAGCAGGAAACACAACGAGCCGTTTTCTGGCAACAAAGGCACCCAGTGTGTGTGTGTTTTTCTGTGTGTGTGTTTCTGTCTCTCTGTGTGTGTATTTGTGTGTGAAAGAGAAACTCTAAGCACTTAAGTCTTTGCAGAAACACAGCTGTTATTGATCCGCACCCTGAGCTCAAACCTCTCTGCATTTCTAATACCCCCTAAAATTCTGCCAACCAGAGACTTAGCATAACATTTGCAAACTCCCTCCAACTGGCCTCCAATGCACTTTGAAAGTTTTACTTATTCGAAAGGGGACACTTATCTTAATACAAACCTCACCAGGCCTACCACCTCAAAAATGTTCTGAAGCCCAGTGACTTACTTCAATGTGGGGTTTTCAGCATAATGCATCCCATAAACAGAGCTGTCGCCTCAACCTGCCACAGCCACGTAAACCCAAACACCTTCCAAGCTACTGAAAGTCACAGTCCTCCATCTTCTCTCCCTCAAACAACTCCTAACCGCTTCTGGTGGAATGACCTTCTTGTTCTTCTTCACTCCCTCACACAGCACTCTCCCCATCGTTAGTCCTTCTCAGATATCTTCATTTTTTTTAGTCTGTCTTTTCCTTCTATTGCTCGGCAAGGTAATATTTACAGTAGGAGTCTACCCACGGGCCTAATTGGCAAGCTCGGTAATGTAGCATATGCACTTTCCAGCGTGGAGACCATCTGACACGGACGCACGCTGATGGCCACCCACATTAGGCTCCATATGTGGCAGACAGAAGGGTCCGCATGCACACTGTCCTTCAGCTAATGATGCCAGCTACACAGCCAGCCCCGCCTGGCCTGCTCCGCTTTTACAGCTCTGCTTACTTTGCTTTTAAAGGACTTTATCTGCCCAGGTTATTGGTTGTTTGGGCGAGGTGATAGAGAACCTGGCTCTAGTACACAGAAACAGGCGGAGGTGGAGGCATAGGCATGGAGTACAGAGATACATTGGTACAAGGGCACCTGCTCTGTCAAACAGACATAGAACAACTGAATTTAGAGGTTTGGTAGAATTTAGGAGATAGCGAGGAGGGACGGAGAGAGAGAGAGAGAGAGAGAAGCCTTGTGGAGGTGGTTGTGTGTGGGTGGGTGTGTGCGCGCCTTTGTGCGTGTGGGTACGCGCCTGTGTGCGAATTACCCCTCCAGCTGGCCAGCGAAATGGACTGGGTCATTAGCATGCATTGGTCTCATCTGCACATGTAAGGTTATTCATCCCCTGGGGTAATTCTCTCCTCACTGGAGCATCTACCACTCAGACGCTTAGAGGAGACACCGGGCTACATTGTGAACAAACTCTTAATTTATAGGAGTTTTGAGTTGATGGGTTCTTCTCGCTAACCTAAACTCCTCCACAGGTCGACCCAAAGCAGCCGTGTGTGTGTGGGGGGCGGTGTTGTTTTGGTGCGTTCCGAGGCCGCAGATGTTGCCTCATACATAATACAGGGTGATCAAAGGGGCCTCACAATGTAATTCCCCGCTGCAGAGGTGCATCTGTTCTGGCGTTGTAACTCACTCGCGGGGCCCCCACGCTGGCGGAACACACTTCACAAAGTCACACAACTCCCACGGTGACTCCTCCTCCGCCACGCCTGCCTCCACAACATGCAGCGGGAGGTCGACTCAAAGGTATCCGAGGGACAGGGAAACAGTTGGATGTTGCCGTGACGCAGCGTGCAGCCAAGGAACATTGTGTAGCCGGTCTTGGAAACGGCATGTACAAATTGTTTATAGGCTCCGGTTGTTTTGTTTTTGCTGTACACTATGGACTTTTTTTTCCTGAATATGCATACAGTGCAGTTCCTCTTTGAAGTTTCAGCCCGCCTATGGGTGTTTGGAGGGAGGAAAATAAGCTATGTAGATTATGCTAAGGTCATCTGGATGACACGAGGCTGATAAAGATGGACATAAGACTGCTGGATCTGTTTGACTTGTCCATGTTGTTACTGACCTCTGTGTTGTATGACATCTACAGCATTTGAACAATCCCGAAACTGTCAAACCCATGACATCATACTCCAGGCGATTCCACACAGTTAGCAACATGCTAACAGACAGCAAACATTGCGTGAAATGTCAGGGGTCTATAGTACCATGTCAAAGTAGACTGGTAAACTACAGGTGTGCTTGGTGAATAGCTCCACCGCCACAAATTTCAATGAATTTGAAATATACCTCTAGTCATAAACTAAATAGATTGCGAGTGCTTCTGTAGTTCCGTGCTTCTGTAGTTCCGTGCTTCTGTAGTTCCGTGCTTCTGTAGTTCCGTGCTTCTGTAGTTCCGTGCTTCTGTAGTTCCGTGCTTCTGTAGTTCTGTGCTTCTGTAGTTCTCATTCTGCTTTGGGCAGAATGTGATTTATCTGTCTTTTCATTTTCCCTGAAGACTTGGATCGACCCAGATTTTCCTTCTAAATCCCATGCACTTTAAGGGTGTTACAGTTATAAAGAATATTTACAGTGCCGCGTTTAGATTGCATAGGATATGGTTAAGTAATGAGCTCTTAATAATTAGTCGTCACACGCTGTTCGTCTGATGTATCTTTTAGTTCCTTTCGCTGACAGTTCAGCTGAGCTTGCTAGTCAGTAGTCAGATCCCCTGAACAAGCTAGGTGGAGGACACATTTGTATAATGTATTCTCTATCAGGTAGACTGTGAGTTTCCCAAAGACAGAACTATGCCTTTTCATGTGTGGCTACAGAGGCTACATATCCAACGTTTAATATCTTCCTATCTGTCCTTTCTGTTTTCTATTTTGAAAGGATGTGATGGGTGATTTTAGAAAGTATGGAAGAAGCATCTTGTATTACACAAGTGATCGTGAAATAAAGGGACACTACTTCAACGTGGGAAAGGAAAGGGGGACATGTAGTCAGTTGTACAACTGAATGCATTCAACGGAAATATGTCTTCCACATTTAACCCAACCCCTCTGAATCAGAGAGGTGCGGGGGGGGGGGTGAGGGGGGCTGCCCTAATCGACATCCAAGTCGTAAGCGCCAGGGGAACAGTGGGTTAACTGACTTGCTCTGGGGCAGAATGACAGATTTGTACCTTCTCAGTTTCGGGGATTTGATTCAGCAACCTTTTGAGGATGTTAGAGGGCAAATTGTTGATGACCTGTGGCTTGTAACTCCAAGAACGGATAATTTCCTTGGATTTCGCGTACTGTAGAAGAAACACGATCTCCTTGACTGCTGACAAATGTAATTCAGGACGAATCATCAAATGTTTTGAAATGCGATGTGAAATGTGATTACGCTTTATGTTTATGATATTGTGTGTTGAAATGTGCGTTTTGGTGTAGGCTCTGTATTAAAGTGTGTAAATAAGGATTTATCTTCATGTCTTGCAGGTGATTCTCATGCTGACCAAGCTGTTTGACTTCAACCTGAACAGTGTCACGGAGAGCTCGTTGTGGAGGTAAGCACATCATGCTTTGTCATTGCAAGTCTTCTGTGTACATTTCTGTGTGAAGTCTTCAGTGACCTGTTATATCGGATTTTTAGCAGCAACAAGGTTGTGTTTCATGTTCTGTCTCCTTTTGTATACCACATTATAAATACATAAGTGCATCACCAATAAGAGGTTGACAAATCAAAGGCTTAAACAAAATCACCTTGAATATTTAAACGGTACAACTTGCCCTCTCCTCATTGAGGAGACTTTTCGCCAGAAAAACGTGCACCTGTCGCCAGAACCTTCCAGCCAACCAACCAGATGTTTAATTCAGCCCAAAGCAAACAGGCATTAGTGTGAATATGAGTCACAGCTACTCACAGACAGCCAATGTGCTCTCCAGTGTAGTCCAAGTGCACTTACTTTGACTGGCCTTGAGTGCAGCTCAAGCGAGTCTCGCTGCACTTTCAGCTCAAGGGGCTTCTCCGCATTACTGAAAACTGAATTCAAACATAATCCACTCCCTTGGCTATAGTTGTAATATCTTGTGTTTGTAGGTCTACAGGTTGCGTTCTTGCTACCTTGAGATTCGGTGCCCGATTAGGATATTTGTGACTCACAAGTACAGTGGGGCAAAAAACGTATTTAGTCAGCCACCAATTGTGCAAGTTCTCCCACTTTAAAAAGATGAGGCCTGTAATTTTCATTATAGGTACACTTCAACTATGACAGGCAAAATGAGGAAAAAAAATCCAGAAAATCCCATTGTAGGACTTTTAATGAATTTGTTTGCAAATTATGGTGGAAAACTTTTGTTATTGACCAAATACTTATTTATCTCAATACTTTGTTATATACGCTTTGTTGCCAATGACAGAGGTCAAACGTTTTCTGTAAGTCTTCACAAGGTTTTCACACACTGTTGCTGGTATTTTGGCCCATTCCTCCATGCAGATCTCCTCTAGAGCAGTGATGTTTTGGGGCTGTTGCTGGGCAACACTGACTTTCAACTCCCTCCAAAGATTTTCTATGGGGTTGAGATTTGGAGACTGGCTAGGCCACTCCAGGACCTTGAAATGCTTCTTACGAAGCCACTCCTTCGTTGCCCGGGCGGTGTGTTTGGGATCATTGTCATGCTGAAAGACCCAGCCACGTTTCATCTTCAATGCCCTTGCTGATGGAAGGAGGTTTTCACTCAATCTCACGATACATGGCCCCATTCATTGTTTCCTTGACACGGATCAGTCGTCCTGTTCCCTTTGCATAAAAACAGCCCCAAAGCATGATGTTTCCACCCCCATGCTTCACAGTAGGTATGGTGTTCTTTGGATGCAACTCAGCATTATTTGTCCTCCAAACACGACGAGTTGAGTTTTTACCAAAAAGTTATATTTTGGTTTCATCTGACCATATGACATTCTCCCATATGATCTTCTTCTGGATCATCCAAATGCTATCTAGCAAACTTCAGACAGGCCTGGACATGTACTGGCTTAAGCAGGGGGACACGTCTGGCACTGCAGGATTTGAGTCCCTGGCGGCGTAGTGTGTTACTGATGGTAGGCTTTGTTACTTTGGTCCCAGCTCTCTGCAGGTCATTTACTAGGTCCCCCCAGTGTGGTTCTGGGATTTTTGCTCACCCTTCTTGTGATAATTTTGACCCCACGGGGTGAGATCTTGTGTGGAGCCCCAGATCGAGGGAGATTATCAGTGGTCTTGTATGTCTTCCATTTCCTAATAATTGCTCCCACAGTTGATTTCTTCAAACCAAGCTGGTTACCTATTGCAGGTTCAGTCTTCCCAGCCTGGTGCAGTTCTACAATTTTGTTTCTGGTGTCCTTTGACAGCTCTTTGGTCTTGGCCATAGTGGAGTTTGGAGTGTGACTGTTTGAGGTTGTGGACAGGTGTCTTTTAATCTGAAAACAAGTTCAAACAGGTGCCATTAATACAGGTAACGAGTGGAGTACAGAGGAGCCTCTTAAAGAAGAAGTTACAGGTCTGTGAGAGCCAGAAATCTTGTTTGTTTGTAGGTGACCAAATACTTATTTTCCACCATAATTTGCAAATAAATTCATAAAAAATCCTACAATGTGATTTTCTGGATTTCTTTTCTCATTTTGTCTGTCATAGTTGAAGTGTACCTATGATGAAAATTACAGGCCTCTCATCTTTTTAAGTGGGAGAACTTGCACAAATGGTGGCTGACTAAATACTTTTTTGCCCCACTGTATGTTTGAGACTTGGCTGAAAATAGAAAGTGTTTGACTGTCCATTGTAAACTCCGCAGTTGGAGGATTTGAATTGTTCTTCTATCGACTCCTTTCCACCGGAACACGTCTTATGACGTCTCACCTTATTTTACCACGGGCTTTCGCTAAAAGATGGACAAATTAAATGCTCTTACATGTGTTCCACTTGGCGTTCATTAAAGTTGATAGACAGCGGTTTTGGCATTTAAGAGACTTTGTAACAGTAGGCCTGTCAAATCTGTACAAATCTCAGCGGTGCGGGTCTGCTGGAACGTTGCGGCCCTCATATGAGAAAGAGGAAAACAGAAAATGGACCTCAGGACTTTCCAGTGATTTCAGCGGCCTTGTCCACAACCGATCCGTGGGTCCACCCCAAGGCCTATCTCCCAACCACAGCAGTGGGAAATGTAGCGTTATATGGCTCCACTGAAGTCCTAACCACTAGCCTTTAGTGGCTTAAGTCGTGGATGGCTCAAACGTGAACGGGCGTGACACCTCATTACCCTGTTAATGGTGCGTCTAACATTGACTGTTCCCTCACTTCATGAGGGGGAGAGACGGAGACGCTGGTAGTTTTGAGAATGGAAGACAGCCATCAAACCTGGGGCAGAAATGGGAGGGGGTACAAGCCCAAGCTGCTGCTCTCAACGCGGAGTGGTGAGAGAGAAATGCTATCGGAGTGCGCCGAGGCATTCATGAATTAATTTGGAATACTCAGCAAAGCTGCCATCCGTTGGACGGTTCAAGCTGTTTATTATTTACTTTGCACCCCGCTAATGCGATTAGCGACCTCTAGCTAACCATCTCCAGATACCCCCCGCTCATTGATTAATCAAACTCCAATAGGGAAGACAACAGGGCTGCTGCTGTCATAGTACAGTAGATATATGCGGGAAATCTAATTGGGCATGTACTGGGGGTGCTCTAAGTCTCCTCCCTGTCCTTGAAAAGAACCCAACAAGGCAGTATCACGTTAGTCCGGTATGAATAGAAGAGCTTGAAATTGAACCCTCAACTAAAACAACTAGGTATATGATGTGAGGAGTAGCTAGGTTTATGATGTGAGGGGGGGTGGCCGATTTGTATTAGTTTCATTGGTTCATGTCGAGAGTTGCTGCACCACTAAAAGTATGTCATTGGGCCTTAAATCACAGCAGCCGTATGATGGGGGGTTCTATGAAGAGCAGATCAATAGCCAGATGATGTCATTGTCCTGTGGTCCAAAGTGTCGATGGATCCACCCGTTGATAGATGCTACCGCCGGTATTCAGGAGTTCGCCCTTTTTTAATTGACATGGAAACCATCCCATAATAAATCTGAAAAAGGGAAGATGAAAGTCACCATGCTGGTGTAACGGGGCTGGGCTATTTGTGTTTATGTTTGTTCTTTGTCAACTTCACTACAAAAAAAACGACTTCAAAGTTGTAATGCTTCCATTTCAATTGAGTTTCCAAAATCAGGATTTAACATTTCTATAAGCACAGGATGAATGAAAACCCTCTATCGAAGTCAGTGATTGCTTTGTTTGTAGTAGTAACAAGCGTTGAAGGGTGATGCATGCATGGTGTATTTTTGAAGCTTTGCCTGCTTTGCATGTCTGTCTGTGTGTGTGTGTGTTTATGTGTGTGTTTTAGCTGAACATGAAATAGCTCCTTGATTGAGCCTCGCTTCTCTATGAATAAAATGAACCTGGCAGGGGAGATAAGTTGTTCAAACTTCGAGACGTTCTGGAATGTCACATCCCAGACAGAACACAAATTTCACATTAGCACTCTGACCATCGCTTAAATATTTCAGCACAATCCCCTTTCATCCACTGTTAGCTTTGACTCAACTGTTGGGATCCATATTGGGTTAGTAGTTTTATGCTGACAGATATGGTGAGACTTTGAAACAACAGAGTTGTGCTACCTAGACACGACCTCCAAACAACTTCACACATTATTTTGCCTTTTCAGTATTCTTTTCAAAATCCTCTCAAACATTGCTGTTACTTCCTTTAAAACAGGAAGCTTTGTGTGAATGACAATGCAGGAGGCCACGTGAAAACTTTGCATAAAGCTAGTCTAACTCATGGTTCAATGGCTTCATCTTTGGCCAGCTATAGAACAGTCCACTTGAGACTATGCAGCCAGTCTTTCAGCTTTACGTGAAGTTTTGCACTTTGTTGTGCCTTTTTCTCCTAACAGTTTGGACTGAAGGAGTGAATGACATGATTTGACTTCAACTATTTTCCTGGACCATAACAGAGAAACTATTCCAGAAAAAGTGCTATTGTTCCTGGTGATGCTATTTTTGAATTCTGTGCTGTTTTTAAAAGAAGAGCTGGACATTGGTCAGATAGTTGGAAACATACACCCTGGCTAGGTTATGGTTGTTTATCCCTTGTAATCTGAGTGTGTTGTCGTAGAACAGCGAACCACAAGGAGGTGGGACCTAATTGTGCATGCTTTTTTTTTTCATCCAACTAAACGTTCTCCAGGGGATTTTTAATTACAACAAGAGATTCATCAAGTCTTCATCAAACACTCTGATTAAATTCCAGGTCAACCGACTATGGAACCACTTACCAGAAGCTCAATGAGAAAGTGGGGGCGAAAACAATCCTCAGCTACTTGTACGTCAGTCCCAACAACAAGAGAAAGGTAAGGTGCATTTATGTGTTTTAAGTTGTTGTTATTTTGTCTTATCTCATAGTTAGCATTCTAGTTTTCCATCTGCTTTCTAAATGCTTCTCTGTGTGGGGTGTTTCAATTTGTAAATGCTGACAAATGTCTTAACTTAACTCAGCCCACTTGACTCATTTGAACTATCTATCAGTATTACTTCGAAGTAATTTCGTAGTAGAAAAAGTTGATCTACTCATTGCAGTTCAGTTGGATACACTTACGAAGGCACGTCAATGGACTTGCAATGCTGATGTCAACTGCCAATATAAAACGAACATACAAGTTAGTACTGCCATGTCTGTTTGGTGCCTCTGTCATCTTCAACAATATCCGCCACATCCATTGAGCCATGCTAATCTCCACCCAGAGAGTTAACAGTGATCTTCTAAGAAAATACTTCCAATCGTTAATATTTATACCGACCCTATAAATTCTCTCTTTCCGGAACTAATGAATTATAGACCAGACCAAAAAAAAAGGAAGGAAGAAGAAGGATTTAATCAATTCCAGTGTTTTGATCAAAGGATAGACAAGCTCTTCATATTTGCGACCGTTAGCTCACCCCCCCTCCCCCCGTCCAACCCCTGCACCCCCAACCCCATCCAACCCCTTCTCCCACAACCCTCAAAAGGAGCCATCCTGACAATTTGCATCATTACTTCCATCTCCCTTCATCCTTCCGTTCTCACATTCCTCCCTTTCAACAAGACTCTAATCGGAACAGGTCATTTTCTCCTGGTCAATTCCTGTCTAATAATGAAGATGAAATGCGCCCCCTAACCTCCACCTCTCCTCACCCATGTGTACAGTCCAATGAGAAAGCTTCGGTCATAGACCAGGAAAGAGGTGTCACGCTAATGGTGAGAGGACAGGAAAAACAGCAGTGAGCTTTATCATTTCTGTGGACTGTCATGTGGAATGCTAGCCTGTTTTGTTTGGAACATGAACACTTTGTATTAACAAGAGTAAGCCTAGATAATCGTGGAAAATAAAAAAAAACATCAAAGACCAGGAAAAACTTGTTAAGATGTAACAGATGTTGATAGTGAGACATACAGGGAATACAGAATAGTGAGCATTACCATTTCCTTGTAAATATAGTGTGGACTGTTAGCCTGTGGAATAGTGTGGACTGTTAGCCTGTGGAATAGTGTGGACTGTTAGCCTTTGGAATAGTGTGGACTGTTAACCTGTGGAATAGTGTGGACTGTTAGCCTGTGGAATAGTGTGGACTGTTAGCCTGTGGAATAGTGTGGACTGTTAGCCTGTGGAATAGTGTGGACTGTTAGCCTGTGGAATAGTGTGGACTGTTAGCCTGTGGAATAGTGTGGACTGTTAGCCTGTGGAATAGTGTGGACTGTTAGCCTGTGGAATAGTGTGGACTGCTAGCCTGTGGAATAGTGTGGACTGTTTGCCTGTGGAATAGTGGGGACTGTTAGCCTGTGGAATAGTGGGGACTGTTAGCCTGTGGAATAGTGGGGACTGTTAGCCTGTGGAATAGTGTGGACTGTTAGCCTGTGGAATAGTGTGGACTGTTAGCCTGTGGAATAGTGTGGACTGCTAGCCTGTGGAACGTTAGCCTGTGGAATAGTGTGGACTCTTAGCCTGTGGAAAAGTGTGGACTGTTAGCCTGTGGAACGTTAGCCTGTGGAATAGTGTGGACTGTTAGCCTGTGGAATAGTGTGGACTGTTAGCCTGTGGAATAGTGTGGACTGTTAGCCTGTGGAATAGTGTGGACTATTAGCCTGTGGAATAGTGTGGATTTTTAGCCTGTGGAATAGTGTGGACTGTTAACCTGTGGAATAGTGTGGACTGTTAACCTGTGGAATAGTGTGGACTGTTTGCCTGTGGAATAGTGTGGACTGTTAGCCTGTGGAACGTTAGCCTGTGGAATAGTGTGGACTGTTAGCCTGTGGAATAGTGTGGACTGTTAGCCTGTGGAATAGTGTGGACTGTTAGCCTGTGGAATAGTGTGGACTGTTAGCCTGTGGAATAGTGTGGACTGTTAGCCTGTGGAATAGTGTGGACTGCTAGCCTGTGGAACGTTAGCCTGTGGAATAGTGTGGACTGTTAGCCTGTGGAATAGTGTGGACTGTTAGCCTATGGAATAGTGTGGACTGTTAGCCTGTGGAATAGTGTGGACTGTTAGCTTGTGGAATAGTGTGGACTGTTAGCCTGTGGAATAGTGTGGACTGTTAGCCTGTGGAATAGTGTGGACTGTTAGCCTGTGGAATAGTGTGGACTGTTTGCCTGTGGAATAGTGTGGACTGCTAGCCTGTGGAACGTTAGCCTGTGGAATAGTGTGGACTGTTAACCTGTGGAATAGTGTTGACTGTTAGCCTGTGGTATAGTGTGGACTGTTAGCTTGTTTAATAGTAGGGACTGTTTGCCTGTGGAATAGTGGGGACTGTTTGCCTGTGGAATAGTGGGGACTGTTAGCCTGTGGAATAGTGTGGACTGTTAGCCTGTGGAACATTAGCCTGTGGAATAGTGTGGACTGCTAGCCTGTAGAACATTAGCCTGCGCTGTTTTGAAAAGTTTTACTGACAAGAAGTGGAAGGTATAGGCCTTGATGTTGCTACAAAATAAAAACGAACAAACTACTAAGGGTCAACAATCCTGACCTTACTGGACCATACCTTGTAATTCAACCCGTCTCTGCAGCAAACCGTCTAACTTGTACACTGACTGTACAAAACAGTAGGAAGACCTTTTGTGATATTGGTTTGCCCTCAAGACAGACTCAATTCGTTGGGGCAATGGACTCTACAAGGTGTTGAAAGTGTTCAAAAAGGATGTTCATAATGTTTTGTACACTCAGTGTATGTCGCTCTAAACAAAACACAGCTAGTGGGTTTCTAAAATGGCAACAGCATAGTACTGCAGAGCCACCCATTTAACACAGAACTCCGGTGATATGACGTGTTAAAATGAGTAACTGGGTGCTAATGACAGACACACAGACACACAGAGAGAGAGTACCTGTTGGACCCAGGTTACCTTTGTCATCATCACTCTGGCTAGCTGTCACCCACACTGTTGGGGTAAGTCAACCTTCTGTTGCTGCAGGGAATGGAGGAGTGGAAGAGGGATGCATTGGGTCACTGGTGTACAAGGACCAGTGGAGACCAGTCAGAAACAATGGACCATTATTCTATCACTGAGATCAGAACACTGCATGCATTCTGACTCATTCTGAGTATGAGAACGCTTATAAGGGAAACGCTTGCGAATAACGGTGCTATCAGTAGTTTCTAGTTTTATTACTTGTATGTATGGGATACGCATGGTATACCATCGGCCAACAAACCACTTACTGGCAGGTTCCTTCTGGACAGTGCAACCACAATAAAACATAATAAAATATAATAGAAACATAAAGTTAATGGTTCAGTAGAATAGAATAAACATTTTAGCATAAGTATAATACAGGAATGCACAAGTTGTAGTCCAATATAAACACATGTTTTGGGGGGGGGGGGGGAGTGTATAAATTGAGCTGTATCAGCCGTTGTGATGTGTTAATGTCTGTGAGGGTGAGTGCATGTGTGCTAAGGTGCAGAGAATCAGAGCAGTCCAGTTGAAGAGTAATCACAAGCAAATAGTGGATGAACAGGTTTTAATACAGAGAAATAACGCGTAATGACGGTAAATATCGAGAACCCATCTGACATGCTTGCAGATCATTATCTTGTAGAAATGTTTGTTAGGGCGGCTAATGCTTCCAGAAAATGAAAGGAATTTGAGGGGAGGCTGGCTAAGCGACGGACAGATTCAGACAAACAACCTCTGGTTCTTTCTCGGAAGCAGATTTTTTGTTGCTGTTGTTGGAAGTAATAGCTGTGTTTTCCGTGAAAATTGCAGAACAAGCTCCATTTTGGTGGCCTCCGGTACATTCTAATGCCTTGGTTCCATCCAAAATGCACCCCTAAATTATAGAATAGTTGAATGACTTCTCCTCGCATTTTTGTAAAATGTGTTGTTGTTGAAAGATATTTCTTTACAGTAATACGACTGAAAATGATTGAAATGTGGTGTGTTAGTCGTTTTGGATATTGTCTAGGCCTAGTCCTGATCACAACTATTTTCTAAGTAAGAAAACCTTTTTAACATTAAACCAATCTTGAGATTCAAGTCACATTTACAGTCTTACTTCAACAGGTATGAATGAAGCAGGTGTTAAACATGGGCTTTGCTAAACAGAAAGCAGCAGTTGTCTGTTAACTTTAATTAAATCAGTAGGCCTATATCAATATCTTTAATACTAGTATCAATATCTTTAATACTAGTATCAATATCTTTAATACTAGCGTATAAGTATCATGTACATTAACTTTTGTAACCTTCAATCTGTATCATATTTTGGACCAGAATGAGGCGCTCTCTCCACTTATTCTTATTGTTCCGGTAGTGAGAATTTGACATCTTCATCGAATGTTTTCATAATTTATCTGCAGATAATCGACTAAAAAGCAGGAGTAGCCTGCCAGTATGCAAATTAGGGAGCCAAAACACGTCTTGTACCGATGAGATTCGGTTCCGTTCACCTAGCAGATCCATTGAAAAAAAAAAAAAGATGTCAGTTCACGAACAAACCATCACCAGGCTACACTGACGAGCCACTTTACGGTCACTGGCAAGTTTTTTTCATGGGCTTCGAATCCTAGGAAAAAAACAAACAAGATCTTTTGGTTTACATGTCCCGATGCAATACCATGGACATAACTACATTGTATGATTTATGAATAGCAAACGGACATAGGAGATTGACTTTATTCAGTCATTTCGACACCTTTTATAAACTAGTCAACGCTTACTGTTCAGTAATCAATCAAAGCACAGTAAATAGCCTTTGCGCCCCAACTCCGTGGCTGTGTAGGCCGATAAAACATGTGAAAGACTGACAGGCGTCTGTCCTATCGATAGATGACTAGAAGATGTATATCATTCCTTTTAGTGGCAGAAGGCTATATGGACTTTTCTGACTACCTAATTGAAACTTTTAAATGAAAAAATGGCTCAGTAATTTACGAGGTGGAAAAAGTAGCCGGCTTACAATGAGTGTTGTCGGCTATTTAGCGCTTATGGAAAATACTGAAGAATGCTTTTTCTCATGAACATATTGACTAAAGCAGCAGTCATCGGCACAAATGTTTCAGGCGAAGGCCTTAATTATTTATGTGTGTGTGTGTGTGTGTGTGTGTGTGTGTGTTGTGCTCCAAAACAATGACAGCCTCTGTCCAGATCAGACAGCATCAACAGGCAGGTGGGTGGAATATGAATTTGCTTCAGATGAGATCTCTCCCACTATAGAGTTCAAATACTTCCATTCATTGCCACTCTTTTTGGAACAAGCAAGCACACATTTATAAGTGCAAATTCATATTTAATGTCCTCGAACTGTCCTCAAAGTAGTAAAGGCAAACTCTTTAGAAATGTTCCCATCACTTCTCAAAGAAGTGCAAATGAGGGTACGTACAGATATAGGATCTTCATTTGATCACTCATTTGTTGCTGAGAATTTTCCTGCACGGCAGGAAATGCAAACTTCTAGTGTATTCCATGTTTAAAAAGGCTTCTAAAGTTAGTGATTTCCACTTTAAAATGTCAGACTTGATTTGCCCTAACAAAAAATGTATCGACCCCCACAAAAAATGTCCATTAATTATAATCTACATAATCCACATTTCATGTTAATGCAGGATTATTTTCTTGCTGTAGCACACTGGTTCAAATCTTTAAGTGTCTATTGACGTACCAATGCGTCAATCTAAGTAACATAATAAAAAAATCCCCATTAAAATCTGTCAGCTGGATATATTGGCTGCGTCTCAATCCACCATATCAGCTTATGTCGGCCTTCCGCATCTGCGGTGGAAGGTGACTGAGCTACAGCGGTATTTGTCAGACCACGAAACATCCCGAAAATCGGTCTTCTCAAGAAAACGTCTGTTGCATCCGAACAGTTTGGCCAAAAACCTCTGGAAGGGGGAGAATCTCACAAACACGAGTGTTCTTTGTTTTTCTCTACAACCCCCACAAGTGTCACAGAACTCATCTGAAGGTAACCCATGTAATTGAGTGGAGGTAGCTTTGTGCCAAAAAAACTCTAATATTTCCTGATCTTTCTTATATTACCTAGACATAGGACAGATGCTTTGAAGCCTTTTTCCTTATGATTCATTTTTTGACTGTTTTTTGGACATTTATGAATGTTTTTCTATGGGCTATAGTAGTAAACACAATTCAATATTTTAACCCCAAAAAATGTTAAATCAAATAGCTAATTGGTCCATCATATGAGCATCTTTTAATTAAACAATTCCATTTGTCAGTTTAGTACTAACCTCGTACATCAGTAAAATGATTAAAAAGCAGGTCCACACCCATCACTTAGTCTTACTTTCAGCCTTGACTGTAAGATAACACGCCAAGGTTACAACACATGTAATATGAATGCTAAACTCCGTATGCAAGGATATCATTAACTGCAAACATCTGTCTTAATAGCTATAGTGGATGATTAGCTAGCTGCAACACATGGTGTGATAACATCTGTATGCAGGATACATTCCTAATACAGGAACACTCCAAAAGTAAAACGGGGATGTGGAACTGCCATGGGACCCAACTGGCTCTAGCATGATAGTTTAGCGTGCTAGCACGGCACAATTTACCTGTTCCTCACCATCCTTCTTTCAGCTGGTGGAGGTAACCACTAGCACGGGAGTGGTTCCTCATCTCACTGTTCTTTATGGGAGACAATACAGGTGTGTTTCTGAGTCGAGGCGAGTTAGCCATGCTCTGGATGAAGGGAGTATCTGTGCATGTGGTGGTAAACGTGATGGAAGCGAACAACCTAACGTTGGAAAAAATATATAGAACATCTGTCAGCCCTAAGGCACAATCTACAAATGAGAGCGAGGCAAGAACACTAAGGCCCATGAGCAGGCTGAGAGAGGCGGCGAAAGAAAGAGGGAGGGAGAAGCCAATGGAGAGAGAGAGAGAGAGAGAACCCCTTGGAGTGCTTCCACAATCTCAAACAGATCGCATCGCTTGTCGCCACGTGCGATTATTCTTACATTCCGTTCTGATTAATTAATGTTCCACGTATCGTGATTGTTTGTGACAAAGCAAAATCAAGGGTGTGGCAAAATGGCATGCTTCCTTGCCCTTCAAGTAGACCTACCTCAAACTTTGTTGCGTGCCTTTCCTTGTATGACCTCATTATGTGATGCAGTGTAGAGGGTCTGCACTCCAAAAAATATCATTTACATCTTTTTTTTAAATTCTAGAGGCAACGCAAACAGTATTATCATTAATATGCTTAATATTATGCATCAATCCCCGATTTAGATGTGCTTGTTGTACACAACACTCCACCAAGTCTTCCAATTTGTTTTTGTGTGTGTGTTGGGTGGTAGGGGCTAGGATGGGAGTCATAAAGCCCCAATTACCGTCAGTGTGAAGATGCAATGTTAGTGTTGGTGAGGTCTGGGCTGGAGTGCAGTGGAAATGTCAAGGAGATAGTCAATTAGTCTAGACTTCAAATGCCTGGGCTCGAGAGACAGTACTTGTGTTTAATAAGGAGAGTTCAAAGTGTTGCAGCTCCTGGTTGGCTGGTGGACTCCATCAGGGGAGGGAAAGAAAGAGAAGACCTCATTATGTAGTCCAGCATAGAGCGCTGTAATAGTGCATGCAAAAGACAAGACAAAGTTTTAAGGGAGTGATCAAATACGGGTGAAATGAAGAGGTGAACTAATGACGAGGTAATAATGATACGGTCTCTCTGTCTGAATAGATATCCAAAAAGATGATCCATGCACCATTTGCCGCAGTGTGTTCTCACTTGTTCAATGTCCCTCTTTCTCTTCCTCCCGCTTGGCCCCTATTTCACTTTGGTGAGACCTTTGCCCGAGCATCCCAAGTCTCCCGGCTGACATTTTTATTAGCCTCTTATGAAGACTTCACTTCTTTTCCCATGCCAGACCTTGTCCCGGCTTGATTGCCCTTCTTGCCCGTAGGCTCAATTAGGCATCTACTCGGTCTCCCATCCAAAGCAAGACCTGGATTGTGTTCAAATGGACAAAAGCGGACTGAAACCGAGGAAGAGACTACCTGGACCTGTCCACTAAGAAATGCTCATTTTTAGTTTTCCTTTGTAAACCATTTTAAAACCTGCCCTAAATGAACATAGCCCTGTAGTTAAACCCATTCAATCGCTTTTTATTGCTGACATGTTCTCCATAAGTAGGTTATGCCCTGGGTTCAAAGCAGCAACCGCTAAATATCGCCTTAGGTAGGTCTTTAGTAAGCGCAAGTACAGTACGTTGTATTAGCAGATGAAGATGAGTGAAGTCCATTAGGCAGAAATGATCTCTCCAAGGCATTGCAGGGCTTTTCATTAACAATGTATTATCTTTCCTAGGTCTTAGTGAGTGTGTTAGACTGATATTTCTTACAAAGGAAAGAGGAGGCCATTTTTATTAATCCCAGATAGGCATACAAAGGAAATGAAGCAATTCTGTCAGTAATTAAAATGCACTGTGGACAATTAACTCAGTTGTAATAGCATTATTAAGATACATTCTTAATACATTAATATCGAATGTCCATGTGAATATTGGAACATTTCACTCACAGTCGATAGATGTACATTCAGATTTACTGTAGTTCAAGAGCAGTATGTCTTATAAGATTTACGCACTATGATCTTGCTGCCTTTTCTCCTGCAAAGTTGGATGGTTTCAATTCATGATTTTCCCCATGAAAAACCCCCCTACACTTCCTATCCAACAAACTCTAACTTATTTGCTGGGGAGGTTTCTTCTGTTGTTGGACACATTTTGGAATCGCCCTAACAAAAATATAAATTGGACTATCTGACCAGCTGATGCAGAACTCTGTCCAATGGCCAAATTGTTAAGTTTAAAACGGAGGTAGTTGTTATTTTAAAACTCTGGGGGGGGGTCTGTGGAGGTACTTTGAAAAATATATGTTTTTTATTTTATGAATATCGCTAGCAACAACAGAATAAACACATTTAAAATGACATACCTACAGTAGAGAATTGGATATCGTCTTATTTCTAATGATCTCAACTTTATTTCTCAACTCCTTATATTGAGCAAGTTACACTCATTGGAGCTAATTACACTCACTGGAGTATCTGACATAGGCTTTGAAAAAGCCAGTGCAGCAAGTGCCACTGGCTGCTGGTAAGCTTTCTTAACTCGGACATACAGTTTTGCCAAAACATGGCTAACCTTTATTTAACCAGCTGAACAGCTGCTCTTAGCCACTGGCGTAGCGGAAACCCACACTGGGGGGCACAAGTTCTGGGGGCTGATGAGCTCGTCAACTCACACATACGTCTAAATGTAATGTTTTTAATAAATCATTTTGACAGTAACCCTAATTTTTTTAAATTTCCACATCTAGCAAGCAAAGTGTTTTGTCTAATCTACACGGCAGTAGGTTAGTCAGACAATATATTTGTCATGTGTCTAATTAGTCTATTTCTCAGCAGCGCCGGCGGCAGCCCGCCTCGGACTCCTCACCTAATTTGGCTATCAATAGTTCAAAAAAGTTAGGTGAATCAGGACGGACTCAGATGAAGAGTGAGTGCATTGTTCAAGATGGATGAACAAAAGGCAAGACTAAGTGGTGCACATAAATGCAGTGAAACGAAACACCAGGTGGAAGCTAGTATGTTATGCAGCAGCCTGCCAGTCCAGACTGAGACCTCACTGCCCGGGCCCTGCTATGAGAGTGGCCTTGCTCCCCCACTTCTTGCGAATAGTGACTGTTCCTCTAGTGAGAGTATCGAGCCTCCTCCTCTCCCAGGAAACCAACCTGACGGGTACTGCCAGAGACCCCCCCCCCCCCCCTCCTGTGAACATTGGTAAGCCTACAAGTGATGAGACGGATAGCCCACAGAGTGGAGTCCGAGTTCCAGTGTGTAATATAAATAGGCTACCATGCAAAATACTGTATATAGCTATAGATAGGCTAGTAGGCCAGACTGCATTGTCTGCATAATGAAACAATCCCTAGTAAGCTATTGTTTTGATCATTGGCATTAATAGACTGGTTTTACTCAGCACGAACGTTCTACCCAAGCTGCGGAGAGCGTGTGGACGGCCAAGGTAGGCTATAGGTCTACAGTACAGTTGTATCCTATTAAAAACATAAATTGGTTACTGATTAGTATGTTGTTGCATAGAACATGCATTTTACAAACTGCAATGTTTAAATGTCCTACTTTAATTACTGAGCAAGTAAATGCATAATTGCAACCAGTCAGCATTCTAAATAGCAGCATTGCAACACTGTAGGCCTATAGCTTAGTGAAACATAAATATTAGGCTTAACATGAGGAAAGGACGACCCAAAAAAACAAAACATGTATCCAGTAAAGCAAAGCTATAGGCTACTACAAGCACTAGCACCAATCTGATAGCCTATCGATAGGCAGACACACAGACGTAGCAATTTCAGAACCACGGACAGCGATCTGAGGGGCTGACGCAGTAGACTTTGCTGGGCACCAGAGAAACTGCGCAACACCAGTGCTCTTAGCCAAAATGTCTTTGGAGTTAAACTTCCTCTTCCAAGTATAATGTGGGGAAGTCAAAATATAGAAAAACTATACCAAATATATTAATTCTAAAATATATGAATTCACTCACCTGATAAGACGTGTGAAAGAAAAACGTTTTTGCTAACATATGATGGTGGTTCCTGGGTCGCTGGTTTGCCTGGGAGGGAGGGGGGTCCCTTGGCAAGAAAAGGTTGAGGTCCCTTGGTCTAGTTGGGTGTTGTGTAATTTTGACTTGGGCCACTAGATGGTGGCTGATTCATGGCTTCTACACTACTCTGCTGCTCTTCAGATGTCTCTACAAGGCTAAAAAGAGAGTCAAGACTGACCTTTTTGTCTGAGGAGTTCACTTACTGGTCACCGACAGTCCATGGGATGACATGAGCGAACAAGCAACTCCTATTGTTTTCCATTCAACAACAAACGCACCTGCTGCTGGTTTACAGGAAGTAACGTCTGCCAGGTTGCCCATTCAAACTCTCATAATCATGTCTGGGTAGTCAAACTAGTAGCAACATGTCAGCCTAAAAGTGGGGGTCTGTTGTTATGAGCTACACTGTTAGTGAGTTCTATTTTCCCTCTACTCCTCCATGAATTTCCTTGAAATCTTGCCATTTGAACCTCCTATAGTGCAGACAGAGTATATTTGTCGCTTGGGCACCAACTGTTACGCTTGGATTTAGAGAGGCTTCACAATCCAATTACTGTGACTGGGGTGAAATGGAAAATATGGGCATAATTTCATTAATATTCTATCACTGAGTATTTACTGCTGCACGGCTATTAACTCACTGTGTTATTCATCGCACACTTCTTAAATGTCTTGCAGTTGGTGGCTGCTTCATTATCCTTTGGTCATTTTGAACCTCTTTGGCCTCATAAACTAAATACACGCACACACACATACGTATACACACACTGGAGCGTGCACACACACACACACACACACACACACAATGGTAGCAATTCCAGGCATGCCCTCTCTTTTCCCCGTGCTCCATCAGGGGAAAGTGTGAAGTGTAGAAATGAACAAAATGCCAGCGTTTGTGTGGATTACAGAGCATGGAACTCTGGAGAAAGTTTCAGAGTCAGCATGATTCCTTTGGTTTTTCTCCTTTTATTTATTAAACTCCGGTAAAGCAAAAAGTGAAGGATTTAATTTGGCGGCATAACATTACGCAACATTTGGATATGCATTCTCAGTTGTTTTGACCAGTGTGAGATGGTTTCTTGAAATCACCCTTGGAAACGTTGATTGAGTCAACAGGTTCCGTCTGTCATTTCCTGTCTAAACATGGCACCGTAATGTCATGTTGTGTGATGAGGATGTTGACCTTTCCATGCAGTTTTCAATATGAATCTGTTAAATTACAAGGTGAAGCTCCAAGATGGCGTATCTAAAGATACAGCTATGTCTAAACAAACAGTCATGTAATTTTGCATGATGAGGATGTTGTTGACATTTGTATACAGTTTTTATAGAAATGTGTAAAATGACAAGGTGAAGCTCTGTCTAAAGTCTAAAGGCTTGAAGCTAAGCATATATTAACCATGTTAAGTGAAGATGAGTTTTTAGATAAAAGTGTAACAGCTGAATGCTTGGCAACGGTCATTGCCCTGTTTACCGCTCATGGTTAATGTCATCTTATGAAGCCGAATATAGTATTCAACACAACTCCTACAGGATTCATTCCCTCGCTGCCACATCTGTCCAACTCTTCCCCTCATTTCTCTCTCATCTGAAGGTTATAAGTGGAACTAATCGGATACACGACCACATCCCCGAGAAGCTCACCAGAATCTTCCTAACCCATTTCCACGTCGCACTAGGATATATCGATTTCCATATTCTAGCAACAAATTATTGAAATAAGTTGTCCGTGAGTGTTCCCGAATTCATGAAACCGCTTATAATCCCCCCTTCACAATAGCAGCATTAGCCTACATAAGCTAGGCTAGAATAGGCTGTATCGCAATAGGGTGTTGTTTCCATATTTATAGGAGCAGACAAAGTTTAATAGTGCCCAGAGTTAAAACACTGTCTCTTACAAAGTGTTAATTGTGTATGGAATGTAAAAATAAACTGTGTTGGGTGCTGCATTTGATTGGATTGGTCAGCATGTGGATCACGTATGGCGCTACGCTAGCTCACTGTGATTGATGAACTTGTGTTTGGGGTCGGCCCACTATAGCTACCATTACCATGCATAGTTTGACAAATGACTTAGTCTCGGCCTCGCCTGCTCAAACTTGCTAGGTTATGTAGCCAATGGTGCCTGCTGGAAGTGTGTTAGATGTTTTACCTCATGCCCCATTCCCAAATCCACCCCTATTGATGGTAATCAGGGAAAGTTAGGAGATTTGTCAAATGGGGAAACCTGTTCAAGTCACCTTGGGTTGTTCGTTGAAGGTTGTGTCTCCCTACTCTGTTAGACAAAAGGCTATCCTCTATAACCCAGTCAGCATGGTTCCATAGCGGTGTGATCCCTGCACGACTGATGTAATTAATGACAATTTGCTAGCGCAATGTGAACAGTGGTTTTGCTGGGGTTGGTGAACTATAGAAATATGGTGGTGTGAGGAGACTCCTAGACTCCCAGACTTCGACGGTTCCACAAGGTCTCGACACTGAAACGGTGGAGGTTTATAGAGTCGTTGTCTGACACTGAAATTGTGGACACTACTGGGATGGATAAGTTGGGATAATAAGTGCCAATCAGTTCATGGTTTTATTAACATAGTGACTCGAAACACGCACGCACACTCGCGCGCACGCACGCACACACACACATACTCACACACACACACATACTCACACACACACATACACACACGCACACAGTCTACTTCCTTCCCACTGTGCTACTGATAAGGTGTTATGTAAGTGTTCAGGATGACTGATTCAATTACATTTGCTGCTGATTATATCTTTTGATATGTGTTTTTTTCTCACTTGGCACAATCACAGGGAAAAAAATTGTGAACCTCCAAGAAAAGAACAAAGCTTGTGGGAAATTAGAGCTTTCAAAGCCTGACTGAACAGACAGCAGGAGAGAAATCTGAATGTGTTACCCATACACACTCGCTACAAGATAGGCAAAGGGTGTGTTAAAAGACTGTCTGTACAACAATAATTAGGATCTAGCAAAGCGGAACACAGGTTTACAAATGAGATATCTAACAAGCAGGAGATGACAGTGTGTCTAAAGACGCCAATTTAGAAACACAAATTACTGACATTTATATCTGTTATTAAATGTAGACTTTATAATCCAATCATATAATCTAATAATAATATCTATTTTTTTAAGTCAACTTCAAACTCTCAAGCTGCCCATCACATGGATTCAGTGGCGGTTGGTGACGTTTAAGATGAGGGAGGATGAGCATGGCCTTATTTCTGTTACCAGCTCAATGTAGGTTTAGGTTACTAAATGATACTAGAATTGTCCCTATTCCCGTCACGAGGTTGCTACAATCTAGCCTAAAGTTTACAACTTGGTTGCAAAGGTCGAGAGAGACATTTGAGTAATCAAGGTGATAGACAGTGACACATTCAATACTTTGCACACTCTTGGCTGCATCGAGCTGATCTAGGGTGTAATCATTAGTCCAACAGTTTCAAACAAGAGTTTTTATTGGACAAATTCAGGTATGTTTATCCCTGTATCATTACATTTGCTTCTGTTTTAAGACATGTTTTTCAACATAATTGGCGGAATGAATACACCCTAATCCCACGCAAACACAGTTCACTTTCATAGCAGCCACATACAAAGAGCATGATCATTTTGCTCAATGTATAATTCCTTCTCACATCTACACGCTCTCCTCCGCTCATATTTTCCCTTCACTTGTGGTCTTTAGTACACAACACATCAGCTGTCTGTGACCAGGTGAAAAAAACTTTCCAAGCCAAACCTTCATATCATCATAACCGCTAACCGAGACACACAGCCTACATCACTGTCACCATATTAGCTAAGGTCATAGTCAACATGGTTACTAGAACTAACACGTTAGTAAACCTGCTACAGTCATGCAGTACAGGCAGCAAGCAGTTTAGCAGTTACACTGATGGGCCCTGGTAGCAATACATTTGTCACGTTCTGACCATAGTTCTTTTGTGTTTTCTTTGTTTTAGTGTTGGTCAGGACGTGATCTGAGTGGGCATTCTATGTTGTGTGTCTAGTTTTCCCATTTCTATGTTTGGCCTGATATGGTTCTCAATCAGAGGCAGGTGTTAGTCATTGTCTCTGATTGGGAACCATATTTAGGTAGCCTGTTTTGTGTTGGGTTTTGTGGGTTGTTGTCTTCTGTCTTTGTGTCTATGCACCAGATAGGACTGTTTGGGTTTTTCACATGTGTTGTTTTGGTATTTCATAGTGTTCACGTTTATGGTCTTTATTGAACATGTTGAACTCTAACCACGCTGCGCTTTGGACCGATCTTTGGACCGATCGTCCACAGAAGAAAACCGTTAGAGAACCACCCACCACAAAAGGACCAAGCGGCGTGGTAATGGGCGGCAGCAGCAGCGATGTCAGGATTTCTGGACATGGGAGCAAGATCTGGACTGTGTCACTACTTGAGAGGAGATAGACAGGTGGGCGGGCACACAGGGAGTGTGGCGAAGCCTGGTAGGAGACCTGCGCCAACTTCCTGTGCTTACCGGAGAGTGACAGAGACCGGGCAGACACCGTGTTATGCTGTGGAGCGCACGGTGTCCCCGGTGCAGGTGCATAGCCCGGTGCGGTACATTCCAGCTCCTCGTATCGGCCCGGGCTAGAGTGGGCATCGAGCCAGGTGTCATGAAGCCGGCTCTACGCATCTGGTCTCCAGTACGCCGGCCCAAGGAGACGCACATTGCACCAGCCCTTACGCATGGTGTCCCCGGTTCGCCAGCACAGCCCAGTGCGGCCTATTCTACCTCGCGCACTAGTCGGGCTACGGGGAGCATTCAACCAGGTAAGGTTGGTTAGGCTCGGTGCTCAAGAGCTCCATTGCGCCTGCACGGTCCGGTCTATCCAGTGCCACCCACACACACCAGGCTTCTTGTGCGTGTCCAGAGCCCAGTACTCCCTGTTCCTCCTCCCCGCACTCGCCCTGAGGTGCGTGTCCTCGGTCCAGTACCACCAGTGCCGGCCCCACGCACCAGGCCTACAGTGCGCCTCGTCTGTCCAGCGCTGCCAGAGCCTCCCTCCTCTCCAGAGCCGCTAGAGTCTCCCTCCTCTCCAGAGCCGCTAGAGTCTCCCTCCTCTCCAGAGCCGCTAGAGTCTCCCTCCTCTCCAGAGCCGCTAGAGTCTCCCTCCTCTCCAGAGCCGCTAGAGTCTCCCTCCTCTCCAGAGCCGCTAGAGTCTCCCGCCTCTCTAGAGCCGCCAGTCTGCCGGGATCCGCCAGTCTGCCGGGAGCCGCCAGTCTGCCGGGAGCCGCCAGAGCCGACATTCAGCCAGGATCCGCCAGAGCCGACATTCAGCCAGGATCCGCCAGAGCCGACATTCAGCCAGGATCCTCCAGAGCCGACATTCAGCCAGAGCCGACATTCAGCCAGGATCCGCCAGAGCCGACATTCAGCCAGGAGCCGACATTCAGCCAGGATCCGCCAGAGCCGACATTCAGCCAGGATCCGCCAGAGCCGACATTCAGCCAGGAGCCGACATTCAGCCAGGATCCGCCAGAGCCGCCAACCAGCCTGAGCTACCTCTCGGTCCTGAGCTGCACCTCGGTCCTATGCTGCCCCTCGGTCCTGTGCTGCCCCTCGGTCCTGAGCTGCCCCTCGGTCCGGAGGAGTTTGTTTAGTCCAGTGGGGCCCTTTAGTAGGGTTGCCAATCCTAGGTCGCCGTTCCTAGGAGGAGACTAAAGCAGACAAAGACTGTGGTGGAGTGGGGTCCACGTCCTGCGTCAGAGCCGCCACCATGGACAGATGCCCACCCAGACCCTCCCCTATAGGTTCAGGTTTTGCGGCCGGAGTCCGCACCTTGGGGAGTGGGGTGTACTGTCACGTTCTGACCATAGTTCTTTTGTGTTTTCTTTGTTTTAGTGTTGGTCAGGACGTGAGCTGAGTGGGCATTCTATGTTGTGTGTCTAGTTTTCCCTTTTCTATGTTTGGCCTGATATGGTTCTCAATCAGAGGCAGGTGTTAGTCATTGTCTCTGATTGGGAACCATATTTAGGTAGCCTGTTTTGTGTTGGGTTTTGTGGGTGGTTGTCTTCTGTCTTTGTGTCTCTGCACCAGATAGGACCGTTTCGGTATTTCGTAGTGTTCACGTTTATGGTATTTATTAAACATGTTGAACTCTAACCACGCTGCGCTTTGGTCCGATCCTTCGTCCACAGAAGAAAACCGTTTCAACATTAATAAAACCTTGCTTACCTTGACTTGGAAGAGTTCCAGTTTTGGATAGCCATAGCCAGCTAGCTAACATACTATCCCTCTCTGTTTGAGCCAGGTGTTTTAGTAGACTAAACTAAACTCAACAAAAAAAGGAACGTCCTCTCACTGTCCACTGCGTTTATTTTCAGTAAAACTTAAAGTGGAAATATTTGTATGAACATAAGATTCAACAACAGAGACATATAAACTGAACAAGTTCCACAGACATGCGACTAACAGAAATGGAATGTGTCCCTGAACAAAGTGGGGGTCAAAATCAAAAGTAACAGTCAGTATCTGGTGTGGCCACCAGCTGCATTAAGTACTGCAGTGCATCTCCTCCTCATGGACTGCACCAGATTTGGCAGTTCTTGCTGTGAGATGTTACCCCACTCTTCCACCAAGGCATCTGCAAGTTTCCGGACATTTCTGTGGTGAATGGCCCTTGCCCTCACCCTCTGATCCAACAGGTCCCAGACGTGCGCAATGGGATTGAGATCCCGGCTCTTCGCTGGCCATGGCAGAACACTGACATTCCTGTCTTGCAGAAAATCACGCACAGAACAAGCAGTATGGCTGGTGGCATTGTCATGCTGGAGGGTCATGTCAGGATGAGCCTGCAGGAAGGGTACCACATGAGGGAGGAGGATGTCTTCCCTGTAACGCACAGTGTTGAGATTGCCTGCAATGACCACAAGCTCAGTCCGATGATGCTGTGACACACCGCCCCAGACCATGACAAACCCTCCACCTCCAAATCGATCTCGCTCCAGAGTACAGGCCTCGGTGTAACACTTTCTTTTTTTGCTGAGTTTAGCTAGCTGCATTCGCTAGCTAAGTGAAAGTGGAAAAAAATACAACAAAATATAGCTCTCTCTTGCTGCTTCATTTTGAAATAAATGAATTTGTTAAACTGTTCAACTATTGTCCTTTTCTTTGAGTCAACTACTCACCACATTTTATGCACTGCAGTGTTAGCTGTAGCTTATGCTTTCAATTCTAGTTTAATTCTCTGATCCTTTGATTGATTGGGTGGACACCAAGTCGGTTCATGCTGCAAGAGCTCTGATATGTTGGCGGACGTCCTCCGGAAGTTGTCATAATTAATGTGTAAGTCTATGGAAGTCGTTGTACCCAGAGGAGGACGGAAACTAGCTGTCCGCCGAGTCCATCATGGTGCTACCCTACAGAGGGGTGCTGTTGAGGCTGCTGTAGACCTTCATTGCAAAACAGTATTTTAATAAATGTTTTAATAAATTATTTGTTGATGTGAAAATATAAAAAATTTTCTTAAAAGGATAACTGTTTTAATGTTTCACTATTTTAAATGATATTTACTGAGTAGGATGGTCCTCCCCTTCCTCCTCTGAGGAGCCTTCACAGCATGGATTACCAAAATATATACCATTTAAATAAGTTATCTTTAGCCAACACTGATTCAAACTAAGCCTCATTCGCAAGCCAACAATAATATTTCCCAGTCTTCCAGGACCAGCTCCCTCCATGGCTAGCTCTGATTATATTTCTGTCTGCTCTCATTCAGATCATGCTTCTGACTGACCCGGAGGTGGAAAGCAGCCTGCTGATCAGCTCCGATGAGGGAGCCACCTATCAGAAGTACCGCCTCAGCTTCTACATCCTCAGCCTTCTCTTCCACCCCGAGCAGGAGGACTGGATCCTTGCCTACAGCCATGACCAGAAGGTAAGAGGAGAGGGAGGAGAGAGAACTGACTGACACACACACCCACTCAGAGATCACTTAACTACTGTATCTGGTAGCTAGCTATAGTCTCTTTTTGTCATCAGAGGCTTTCTGTCTTTCATCTGTTTTGCCCTCTGTCAGACATCAAAACAAGACGAGCTGTTATGATTTTTTCCCCTTTTTTTTCTTTGTGTCAAATCGACAATTGGCAACCCATCCCTTATGGGATTAATTGACAAACAAACAAACATTATAATAATTCACTATGGTAAGTAAATGACCATTCTTCTGAGTCAGGCGGTGGGGTGATTGATGTGGTGTCGTCATTTAGGGACTATTTACTCTGCAGTTGAGTGAGGTGTGTTACCGTGGGGGAGGAGACGTGATTAGCATATCCAGTGGATTTAAATTTATGATTGCCCTCAATTTAGAAACAGATTTTTTTTTTAGGTTGATCGTCTAAACTCCAATATATTAAATCGTGTTCATAACTTACTCAACAATTTGCTTTTTTAAAATAAATTCAGTTTCTGTGGCTGAGACTAGAGCCATATACTCCATACATACAGTTGAAGTCAGAGATTTACATACACTTAGGTTGGAGTCATTAAAACTCGTGTTTCAACCATTCCACAAATTTCTTGTTAACAAACTATAGTTTTTACAAGTCAGTTAGGACATCTACTTTGTGCATGACACAAGTACTTTTCCCAACAATTGTTTACAGACAGATTATTTCACTTTTAATTCACTGTATCACAATTCCAGTGGGTCAAAAGTTTACATACACTAAGTTGACTGTGCCTTTAAACAGCTTGGACATTTCAAGGAAATTATGTCATAGCTTTAGAAGCTTCTGATAGGCTAATTGACATAATTTGATGTCAGTATCACCTGTGGATGTATTTCAAGGCCTACCTTCAAACTCAGTGCCTCTTTGCTTGACATCATGGGAATATCAAAAGAAATCAGCCTAGACCTCAGAAAATAAATTGTAGACCTCCATAAGTCTGGTTCATCCTTGGGAGCAATTTCCAAATGCCTGAAGGTACCACGTTCATCTGTACAAACAATAGTACGTGAGTATAAACACCATGGGACCACGCAGCCGCCATACCTCTCAGGAAGGAGACACGTTCTGTCTCCCAAGAGATGAACGTACTTTGATGCAAAAAGTGCATATCAATCCCAGAACAACAGCAAAGGACCTGGTACAGATGCTGGAGGAAACTGGTACAGAAATATCTATATCCACAGTAAAAAACTAGTCCTATATCGACATGACCTGAAAGGCCCCTCAGCAAGGAAGAAGCCACTGCTCCAAAACCGCCAGACTACGGTTTGCACATGGGGACAAAAATCATACTTTTTGGAGAAATGTCCTCTGGTCTGATGAAACAAAAATAGAACTGTTTGGCCATAATGACCATCGCTATGTTTGGAGGAAGAAGGGGGATGCCTGTAAGTCGAAGAAACCATCCCAACCGTGAAGCACAGGGGTGGCAGTATCATGTTGTGGGGGTGCTTTGCTGCAGGAGGGACTGGTGCACTTCACAAAATAGATGGCAAAAATAGATGGCATCATGAGGAGGATAAGTATGTGGATATATTGAAGCAACATCTCAAGACAACAGTCTGGAAGTTATAGCTTGGTCGCAAATGGGTCTTCCAAATGGACAATGACCCCAATTATACTTCCAAAGTTGTGGCAAAGGGGAATTTTTACTAGGATTAAATGTCAGGAATTGTGAAAAACTCAGTTTAAATGTATTTGGCTAAGGTGTATGTAAACTTCCGACTTCAACTGTAGGGCCATATTCTCAATCTACTACATATTGCTGTATATGAAGCCATACTCCAAATATAGTGCCATACCGTACACTCAATATTCCCCATATATAGTACCATACACTCAATATACTCCACATTCTTCATAGAGTCCTACTGTATATGTGGCTCAGGTGGCCCTACATGAGGATTTTCCGGTGCTGTTTGGGGACTTTAGAGGACGAATCCCTAAGTCCCTTAAGCTCCTCATCCATTAAATGTAGGCCCGGCATCCCTTCCAATAACTTTAGGGGAAAGCAAAACCAACAGAGGTGAACCCCGATAAACAGTCATAAGCACCTTCACAAAGGTTAAACGTGTATTATATACCCTTAGACCGAGGGTTTGACTAATTCCTTTTCACCATGACTCAGGGATTTGATATCCCCTACTGTATTTTCGGGCAAGGCATCAAAGGTATAAAAAAAGTGGCGATTAATCATCAACATTCTAGTCCAAGGGAATGAAGTGTTTTAAGAATAAATAAAAAAACGTCTAATATATGAGACGCTGTCTGGTGGTAATTACCGATGAACTACTGAGGCGAGAGATGGTAATATGTAAAATATATATTCCAGACCTGCGATTTATAGCAATTTTGAGAATGACCAAAACCATTAATGAAATGCCTTGCTTGCAGCCAGAGCAATTTGGGCCTGATGTTTTACATCTGATAAATAATGAGTGTTTCTCTTCTTTTTCCTGAGGAGGTACACACACACAAGTGTACCTTGGGAGGTGTTTGGCTGTAGTTATAAGATGCACCTGGCCATGCATATACACTGAGTGTACAAAACATTAAGAATATCTTCCTAATATTGAGTTGAAGCAAACCCCGGCCCCCTCCCACTTTGGTCCTCAGAACAGCCTCAATTTGTCAGGGCATGGACTCTACAAGGTGTCGAAATCGTTCTACAGGGATGCTGGCCCATGTTGACACCAATGTTTCCCACGGTTGTCAAGTTGGCTGGATGTCCTTTGAGTGATGGACCATTCTTACTACACACAGGAAACTGTTGAGCATGAAAAACCCAGCAGCGTTGCCTTTCTTGACACAAACCGGTGCGCCTGGCAGCTATGACCAAACCCCGTTCAAGGGGTGGCAGGGTAGCCTAGTGGTTAGAGCGTTAGACTAGTAACCGGAGGGTTGCAAGTTCAAATCCCTGAGCTGACAAGGTACAAATCTGTCGTTCTGCACCTGAACAGGCAGTTAACCCACTGTTACTAGGCCGTCATTGAAAATAGGAATTTGTTCTTAACTGACTTGCCTAGTTCGTCCATTCACCCTCTGAATGGCACTTTTACAAGATCCATGTCTCAATTGCCTCATAGCTTAAAATCCTTCTTTACCCTGTCTCCTCTGCTTCATCTATTCTGATTGAAGTGGATTTAACAAGTTACATCAAAAATGGGTCATAGCTTTCACCTGGTCAGTCTGTCATGGAAAGAGCAGGTGTTCATAATGTTTTGTACACTGTGTATACAGCATACAGGTTTAATATATGTGCGCCCTCTCATTCTCTCTCAATCTTTCCCTCTTCCTTTCTTTTAAACTCAATCGCTCACTCTCTCCTTACCTACCCCCCCCTCTCTACTTACCTGATTACCCAGACTCCTTGCTCCAGATAAATGCTACGCCACGCCCACGAGCATTAGTTAATTCTCCGCAATAAGTCTGAATACGAGTACCTCCCCCGACGAATGCAAACGAATACTAACCATTTTGATTGGTCCCAGAAACCTATGGGTTGGGCCAGAGCCAGAACACACGTGGGTAAAGCAGTGGGTTTGAATACTGGCTTTGATAACCTGATTGGTTAGAAAAGATCCAATCACTGATGACATTGTTATGTACAACACCCCTCATTTTGACATCACGGCAAATGGCTTCAATGATGGCAGTCTTAGACGAGCAGTGGAATAATTATGTTTGAGTCGTCAGGCAACCTCTCTACTGCCCTCCATTCCTTCCTCACTCCCTCTCCCCTACTCCTGTCTTTCCCCTTTCCTTAATTTCTCTTGCAGTGGGCCCTTAGAGCTATTTCTCCTCATTATTTGCATGTCCTAGATTGAGGGACTTCTAGAACACACACACACACAGACACAGAGAGAGATCACTTAACTACTGTATTTCGTAGCTAGCTACTTTCTCTTTTGTCATCAGAGGCTTTCCTGTCTTCTGTCGGTTTTGCCCTCTGTCAGACATCAAAACAAGGTGAGCTGTTATGAGTCAGGGGGAGGGTGAGAGTGAGGGGTGAGGAAGCATCAGTTGGACTATTTCCTCTGCCGGTGATTGAGTGGCGTAACCATGGCGAGAGGCTATTGTCTGACTCATTACTCATATTCAGATATGACAAAGAGAGAGAGAGAGAGAGATTAGACGAGTTAAGAGACTTGACTGGTGTCTATGGATGTAAGCTAAAAGTAGGCCTGAATGTAGCCCTGAACTTTCCTGAAAGCGTGTAGCATTCACACGAAGTGGGTTGATTGTTGACATAACGACACTAGACTGTGTAATATGTTTAAGTTCAACTGAGTGGCGAAGTCAATTAGTCATAACTTGCTCAAACTGATTTGCTCAAACTTTTTTGCTCATACTTGAATAAATTCAGTTGTTGTGGCTGAGACCAAAGCCGTATATAGAACCATGTACTCCACATACAGTGCATTCAGAATGTATTCAGGCTCCTTGACTTTTTCCACATTTTGTTACATTACAGCCTTATTCTAAAATTGATTAAATCGTTTTTTTTTTAGCTTTGTCATTATGGGGTATTGTGTATAGATTGATTGAGGGGAAAAAATGTTTGTATCCATTTTAGAATAACGTTGTAACATGACAAAATGTGGAAAAGGGGAAAGGGTCCGAATACTTTCCAAATGCACTGTATAGTGCCATGCACTCAACATACTTCATATATTTCATAGAGTCCTACAGATGGCCCTACATGAGGACTTTATTTTGCTGTATGGGGACTTTTGAGGACCAATACCGAATTCCCTTAAAAGGAATCTTCACAATTTTTAAACGTCAAATTCATCATCTCCAGCACCACCCCCAACAGCAACATGTTTGACAAATGTTTTGTAGTAAAAAAAATATATAAAAGGAAGATGTGCATCGTGTGAAGGCATTGCCAACTAATTGCCTACTAATTATCTACTATTTGGTTGATGTCCTTGGAAAGACTAATCTTTCTCTATTGTTTTTACTACAACAGATAGGAACGTGCCATTTTCACATATGTTAATGTTGGGGTGGTGCTGGAGATGATGAATAGGAAGTAGATTTCCCTTTAAACTCCTCGTCCATTAAATGTAGGCCCGGCATTCCTTCCAATAACTTGCTGAGAAAGCAAAACCAACAGCGGTGAACCCCGATAAACAGTCATAAGCACCTTTACAAAGGTTAAACGTGCATTGTGTACCCTTAGACCAATGGTTTGACTAATACCTTTTCTCCATGACTCAGGGATTAGATATCCCCATTTAGACCTGATGAATCAGACAAACATAAACATTGTGCTTATAATTGATTGATATTAATTGAGTCTAAGGGAATGAAGTGCATATTTTTACCGAATGAATAATAATCTAATATATGAGACACGTGTCTTGTGATGGTAACTGTCGGTGAACTACTGGGACAAGAGAGAAGGTAATTATGCAAAAGATATATTCCAGACCTGCGATATATAGCCATTTTGAGAATGACCATTACCATTAATAAAATGCCTTGCTTGCAGCCAGAGCCATTTGGGCCTAATACTTCCCATCTGATAAATAATAATAATACTGTTTCCAGGGGAGATGCTTATTGTACTTCGGGAGGTTTTTTGCAGCTGTTATAGGATGCACCTGTGTGTGTGTGTGTGTGCGTGTGTGTGTGTGTGTGTGTATATATGTGTGTGTGTGTGTGTGTGTATATATGTGTGTGTGTGTGTATATATGTGTGTGTGTGTGTGTATATATGTGTGTGTATATATATGTGTGTGTGTATGTGTATATATGTGTGTGTGTGTGTGTATGTGTATGCTAGGCTCTATACACCCTCACCCTCCACTTTCTTAACTTTTCTCTTTATCTCTGCCTTTCTCTCTCTGTCTATTTTAATCTCACTCTCTCTCCTTCTCGCCCTCTAAATCTCAATCTCTCACACTCTCCCCTCGTCTCCCTCCCTCCCTTTCTCTCCTGCTCCCGTCTTTCCCCTTCTCTTTATTTACTCTCTACGGTGCCTTGGAGCTATTCCTCCTTGGCATTTCCTAGATTGAGGAACTGGCTCTCTAGCCAGTCCGTATTTCAATGTACAAATCCCTCTCACTCTCCCTCATCTCCGACTTGCCTGACTAAGTGTTAACACACTAGTGTCTCAAATGGCACCCTATTCCCTATATGATGCACTACGTTTGACCAGATCCATATGGGCCTTGGTTAAAATGATTGCACTAACTAGGGAATAGGGTGCAATTTGAGAGACAACCTCACTGTGGGGGTTAGCTAATTAGCCAGAGTGATTTCCTGCCTCTCTACCACTACTTCTTGCATCTGTTTAATTCAACTCTGTTCCTTATGAAAGTCATAGCTCAGTTCAAATAGCACTATTCACATTTTCCACTGCCATGTATTGACATAGAAATATATTGGCCATGTTCTGTGGCCAGAATAGCATATGCCACATAGGCAGATATTTGATATGGCACATATGGTATGGAAGGAACAGACTGTATAGTACATGCAGTACAGTACAAGCATAGTAATATGTTCAACGTGATCTAATGTTAAGGAATGGTTAATGATGTTACAAATGGTGTTAGTATGTGTTGTGGACTGAAGACCGTAGTGGTTGGCCTTCACTGGTGTTCTTTGAAGACCATTGTGTAAAGACCTTGTTACAAACCTTAAGTAATGGAACATCATTTCAGTACAGTTCAAATGCCTGCAATTCACCTTGGCTTTAATAGTGGTTTCGGATTAGTTTAATTAAATATGATTATCAATTGAATAACAAGAATTGTCAAGGGGATTATTTGAATGAAAATGTGCTGATATTGAGGTCTGTTAACTGAGGCCTTGACTTCACCCTTCAGGAAAGAGTAAATAACTACATTTAAACAAATATAAACAAACAGTATCACCATTCAGTCGGCCGTTAATAAATTACTGTTTGCATGTTATGCTTGATCGCTCACATTTAAAATGGAAAAAGTCCACAAACTAAAACAATTAAATAAAGTCTTACGCCTCGTTGACTTCTCCGCTGTAATCAGTAAACTAATACATAATTTGGCTTAGCTGTCGCAGCTGTTTTTGTAAAAAAAAAAAGGAAAAAAAAGTACCACATCCAAACTTTCACAACTTGACCATTCTCACAAGGTTTGCGCCTCATTGGCTGGACAGCAGTAAACAAATTAAGCTAAAAAACAACAAACAAAACAAAGCCCGATATTGACATTATTCATGTAAATACCTTGGATAGTTCACAGTAACCAGTTAGTAAGAAAAAAATACTGATAGTGAAAAAAGAAGCAAACAAAAGGCATTTATTCCATGTCTATTCAGGATATTCAATTGTACCATGCTTCCTTCCCCAAATAAGCTTTCCTGCTTCTTGAAAGAATCCCCCCTCAGCTCATACCATCTACGATAGAGACTGTGGTGCGTGTGCGTGTGTGTGTGTGTGTGTGCGCGCGTGTGTGTGTGTGTGTGAGAACCATCTCTGTGTAGCAGCTCTCAGTAGTGATTGGGATAACTCAGCAAGCTACCGAAGTGCTGACTAGCGAAACAATGCTCACATTGAGACCACCGGCTGTGCCACGGCTCCCCTGCTAGGCTCCCCACCACACACACACACAAATCCATCAGCCCACCCGCTGATCTCTAGCCTTGTTAGGAGTATGTAGCCATATCTCCAGCACGATGACACCCTCACCATACCACAATCCATTTTACAGCTTCATATTTAACCTGGGAATGTGTGTGGGGTTTTCACATGGAAGGAATGTGTGGAGAATTGACAGATCGTGTCCTCAGCTTCAGCCCTGTTCTGGTGATTCTTCTGAGGCACATTTTTGTTGCCCCCTTGTGCCATGTAGGTAACATAGCTTCTCAAGAATGTAAATGAACTTGAGAGCAATTTATCCTACGGAGGTATAAGTAAACATTATTTGTGAAGTGAACAGGACAAATTATATAACGAGTTATGCTCATATTGTATCACATTGACTGTAATGGGAAAATACTAAACTATTTGAATTAAAGTCAACTACCTGGACTTTTAGGGTTTGTGTTGAATGTTTATTTTACAGTATTCATTTAATCTGTCTTGTCTGACTGAATACAGTATGTAAGTCCCACCGGCTTTCTCCCCACAGCTGTACAGCTCGGTGGAGTTTGGAAGGAGGTGGCAACTTGTCCATGAGAGGGTGGCCCCCAATCGATTCTACTGGTAAGCACAGCAACCTATAACCTTCTTCCCGACTTTCCTAATGTCGAGACTAACAATACATTGAAATCTTTTTTTGGTCTTTCCACATTCTAAATGGAAGGAGATATGCCAGAGTGAATCCTCTTCTTTGCATTACAATTATTGATGTGTCTGCGCCTGTTCTCTCTCAACATGAGATAGTAAGGTACTGACAATCCAAAGAGGTTCAGACTTCTAACGAATGCAGCGGCCCATTAGGGCTTGTTACTGAACTCACTGTGCTGAATGGTTCAGCATTTGGAATGCGGCTAACGACGTGGTCTTCGTTTGGTCGAGTGTGGCTAGTGAACAAGGGAATGTGAACAGACAGAGTAGTCAACACACGAGTTGGATTTTGGATGGAGTTTTGTGATTTCAGTCAGACCTGTTGGAGCTCTGGAGGGTCCTGTTCAATGTTATTCCTAAAGCAAGGTTATATCCAAGGTTTTGGAGTTACGTTTGGAATGTTAATTTGGATTTGGATATGCATGAATTACTTTGTACAATTTAATGCTGCGAAAATATATTTATTATTCTTTTTTATGAACTTCTCCGTCATGGGATACAGCAGTCCTTGATAATACTTGATAAAAAGAGCATTGTAGTTTGATTTAGATCTTCTGTTTGTACCATATAGCCCTAAGTCTTTCGAAAGCATGACCTTACTTAACCGTGTCAGTCAAATCCACCCCATTAGAATGCTCTCGTCTTCTATCTATATTCTGCCGGGATTTGATCTTCCTTCTACTGTTTTGTTTCTTGTTCTCCTCCTCTGTTCTCCATCTGTTCTACTTCGTAGCTGGTCCCACGTCTGCCAGACACGAACTGTCAAATCCAGTCATTTTTAACACAACTGGCTTAAGTCAGATGTATATAAAAAAAGCTTTTGTTGAGTAAATCCGTGCGAAACTGTCGGGGGTAACAAGCTCAGCAGTTCTGGGAGGAGGATGCCTAGAGGGTTTGCTTCTGCACTCCTTGAGTGAGTGAGATGTATTTTTAGAACTGTGTGAACCCTGTTAATAAGGTTTTGGGAAACTTCCTTTCTGAATCAGACCATTGTAGTTGAAAAGAAAAGGCACAGTCGTGAGCAGGTTAACATGTTTCGTCATGAATCTTGTTCTAGAGGCAGCTTTGTAGAGTGTCCGCTAGCACAGCCACAAATTCATAAAATCTGATTTTAAACCTAACCTTAACCACACTGCTAACCCTTATGCCTAACCCTAACATTAAATTAGACCAAAGAGCTAATGCATTTTTACAATATAGGCAATTTTGACTTTGCAGCTGACCCATCAAGTGGAAATCGCTCAGTTCTGACTCGAGGACAGGACTCGTCCCAAAAAACGTCAACCTGCCAGTCGTGTGCAGATTTTCATCTAGAATCTGGATCACATGTATAGATCACATCCTCTCTGAGTTTTTTTATGTGAGGCAAGAGCTCCATCTCATGACAATCCTTCTCCTAATTTGTACCACTAGTCTCAAGGGAGACAACATCACAGCTAATGAAACGTAAAATCATTATTACTGCCCCCTTGCATCTTCTCACATTGTAGATGCTGTAGGTTCAAAATCACCCTCTAGTACAGTCTGTGACTTGAAATAGGTGAGCTTAAAGAATGGTTGTTCATCCTTAGTTTTTAAACTGAAGAGCGAATGAGGAAGATGGAGAGGGAGAACTAGAGATGATGCGTTTTATTGCCAATACTGATAAACTGCCATAATTAAGATCGGGGGGTGGGCTCTGTGCGTGATATCCTTTCCCTTTGTGTGCTGTCTCCTTTGCTCTATGACGATATCCCTCTGATTTCCTTTTAGTAAATATTTAAGGCCTGTAATGATTTTGTGTAGCTGTATCGTGTCTGCAGGTGTTCTGAGCAAGCAAATCAATTACTTTCCCTCTTACTAATGATGTCAGGATGTGTTCCCCATCAATCTGTCAGGAAAGTAAGGGCAGTTTCGTAAGGTTTTGCCTTGAACACGGAAACATCACACACAACACCTGAGGTAGTTTTTCCTTTTTACCTCAATGTACAACCTTCTGAGGTGTTCCACAGGGGTATAGCCAGGGGCCCTTGAAGTTTCTGTCAATTGTCATTTCCCCTAAGTGTTCTGAATTTATCTGACAAGCAATGTCCAGTTATAAGAAGGTAAGTATAGGCTCGGTAGCATCAGTGATATCCTTCTGTCTAAAGAATAGTGATGTACCTGAAAGAAATGTGTCTTTTCCCTCGCAGGTCAAAAACGGGTTTAGACAAAGAACCGGGCTTAATTCACCTGGAAACCATCATCTCTGAAGGACGTGAGTAATTCAATTTTCAGAGTTCCTGCTCTGTTCCTCAGTTTTCTGCTTCTCTACTGTACCATGGGCCTTGAACTAAAGTGGAAAGGGATTGAGAGGATATGAAGGGCAATGGGCCACACGATTTAAAGGCGTGGGGGACACACAATGACAATTGAGAAAAGTAATGCATATATTAGAATGCCTTTAAAAGTGATCCCGATGCTCAACATTCTGAATGTCAATGGAATGGATGGAAACCCAATGGCCACCTGTCCATGGTTTGGCAGAACAGAATTCATTTGAATGGATCTACCTGATACAGTGACTCAATATGCATGATACAATACCAATTCACAGTTGATGTTTTTATATTCTCATGAACATGTTATAGTTACCATGTATCCTAACGTCAAAAGGTTGAGACCGATATGGAGGTAACACATGACATACACAGCTCATAGTTAATCTACGCCATTGTACTGGGGATACATCTCTCAAAACTCAAGGGGTATTCTCCCCAGTCCTCAACTAACTCAATAGACAAAAATAGAAACTCCCCTCTAATCCCTGACAGAAAGCAAAAAAAACATCCTTTTGGCTGGAGTGGCAGAATCACCCCCAGTTAGCAGCCGCCGCAGATACAGACACCCTTGTGACAGCGCAAGCCTTGCCCCTGTATGGCCATCACCATTGATCACGCGGCTCACTGTGTAAACCAGACAACATAGTTAGCTGAAGCCTAACACACAGGGACAGCCAGTCCCACACCTCGCTCCCCACCTCACACCGCTGTTGAGGGGAAAGAAAGCAATTGGCCTCCCTGGTCCACCATCCACTTTCCCCTCGCTTTTTGCTCGCCACTTTATTGATGCAATTAATGTGAGACACCTGATGGAAGACGAGCTCGCGGTGAAGGCTGCCTGTCCCCCATTGGCTAATATGATCATTGGTTCAATGGCTGCGGGTTTCTTCTCTCCGTGTGTGCAGAGGCGTTGTACGTCACCTGCAAGCTGCAGAACTGCACCGAGGCCAATAAGGGCAAGCCGTTCCCTGGCTACATTGACCCCAATTCCCTTGTGGTGCAAGACGAGTATGTGTTTGTCCAGGTAGGTAATTGCCCATATGTGACGTGAACCAGATCAGAGGTGTGTGTGTGTGTGTGTGTGTGTGTGTGTGTGTGTGTGTGTAAGAGAACGTGTAGTAAGATTATCAGAAATGTTCAGAAAGATCATATTACTCTTAAGTGTTTATTTTAAGGCTATTATGTAATTTTGGGATTGGTGCGTTTTACTGATGAATGTGTTTTATTGATGTAATCCAAAGGTGTGTGTAAGAGAACATGTAATACATTTATTGGAAATGTATTATAACAATATATTAATCAGGGCTTTAGTATGTAGTATGCTTGATGGGTCGTATATCTTGAATGCATTTTTTTTCATTCAATGGTTTCATGACCTGCAGGTGTCAACTGGTGGGCGTCCAATCTACTACGTGTCAGCCAAGCGGGAAGTCTTCACACCCATGAAGCTACCCAAATACACCTTGCCTAAGGTATAACCCACAGACACACATGGTCACGCAAAGGTCGATCATTATTCCAGGATAGAAGCAGGGAGACAGAGTAGAGGGAACAGAAGCAGGGAGACAGAGTAGAGGGAACAGAAGCAGGGAGACAGAGTAGAGGGAACAGAAGCAGGGAGACAGAGTAGAGGGAACAGAAGTGTCTAGGACTCATGCCGGGAACAAACCGGGATCCCTGCTGTAGGAGGAAGTATATGGTTCCGGAAGCGAGAGTGTTACCCACTCGACCAGACTCCGGTCCAGTGGATATATATCTATGATTCAACCTACCTTTGCATCAAAAGAATAACCTCTATGGGAATTCAAACCTAAGCCATCATGAGACCAATACTGGAAACAACACAGGTAGCTTTCTATCCAGCATCTCTTTGTTATTTATGAGTGAACTGAGGCCAAAACCAACTGCCATTGTTTCTGGCATTGTTATTCAATGCAGCTATATGCCTGTGGTCTCTCTTGTGGCCTTCCCGCCTCTCCGTTGACAATTAAACATGTTTTATTCAATCAAGCCATGGGCCATCCTAATCGCTCTCGCTCGCTCTCTCTCTCTTTCTCTCTCCACACTGAGGTGTTGCAGGCGTAGCCAGAGGTAGATGAAATTCACTAGCGAGAACAGCTTGTGTCCCTCTGTGTTAGTGCGGGCCGACAAGCACACAATTCAAGTTAATAAGTATAATATCCTCCTCGCTGGCGTTACGTTTGTGAGAATGAGGTCTGATACTGATTTATTCTTATGATTAAACCCAGTGGGGGTGGGATGGTAAATTGGGTAGACGGAGGTTCTCGAAAGGCCACTGTAATACACCCGTTGACATATTACTATTAACAGGCGTTGATTGTGGGTACATGGAAATCAAAACCGATTCAAAGTGTCAATGTTTCAGGTTAATCAAGGGAGAGGTTAGATTAGTTTATAATTTGTTATTTTCTTGTGATTATGTGCTGGGTTTAATAGAATGCATTCTAAATGGGTAGATGCATGCACAAGTTGTCAGGGTTGGATGATCATCTCCATGGGGGAGCTACAGTAGTTAGAGATGGTATCGGGTCACTTCCACTACTATACTTCTGAAGCAGTAGATTGTTTTTCTGTTACCTTACTGGTGAAAAGGAGGGGCAAGTTGTACATTTTGAGAGTTACAGACCGCATCACCTCTGTAATTTGATAATTACATGGGGGATTTTCAAATTGGACGTTTGAGTCTGTGTTGCTTGATACTCTCTTCATTAAGTTGTTCATTCCAGTGTAATTTCACTGTAATTACTATTGTGTAATTATTTTATTGTGTAACTGAAATTACAGTCGGCCTGCATGACATTAATTAAACCTGATTGTTTCACCAATGCAATCTAATTGAAATGGTTAGCTACCAGCTAATTATTGAATTGTAATGAAACAAAATCGCTGTAAAAATGATTCATTTAAATGTTCATTTAACTCAGTGTACCAAACATTAAGAACACCTTCCTAATATTGAGTTGCTCTCAGAACAGCCTCAATTCGCCGTGGCATGGACTCCACAAGGTGTCGAAAGCATTTCCCAGGGATACTGGCCCATGTTGACGCCAATGATTCCCACCGTTGTTTCAAGTTGGCTGGATATCTTTTGGGTGGTGGACCATTCTTGATACACAAAGGAAACTGAGCGTGAAAAACTCTTGACACAAACCGGTGCGGCTGGCATCTACTACCATACCCCGTTCAAAGGCAAACATCTTTTCTATTTCCTATTCACCCTCAATATCACACATACACAACCCTTGTCTCCATTTTCTCAATGCTTATAAACCCTCTTTAACCTGTCTCCTCCCCTTCATATACACTGATTTGAAGTGGATTTAACAAGTGACATCAATAAGGGATCATAGTTTTCACCTGGTCAGTCTGTCATGGAAAGAGCAGGTGTTTCTAATGTTTTGAACACTCTGTGTATATTAGTCTGTAATTAATGACATGATACAGTATATATGCAACTTAATGTCAAATGTAACCCGCTGACGTTCTTTCTCTGCTAGGATCTGCATGTGATCAGTACAGATGAGAACCGGGTGGTTGCGGCGGTGCAGGAGTGGAACCAGAACGACACCTACAACCTGTACGTGTCAGAGACTGGAGGGGTCTTCTACACCCTGGCCCTGGAGAACGTAGTCAGCAGCATGGGGCACGAGGGCAATGTCATGATAGACCTGTATGAGGTAAATATACAACGTCATGATAGACCTGTACGAGGTAAATATACAACGTTATGATAGACCTGTACGAGGTAAATATACAACGTCATGATCAACCTGTATGAGGTATAATATACAACGTCATGATAGACCTTTGAGGTAAATATACAACGTCATGATAGACCTGTACGAGGTAAATATACAACGTCATGATAGACCTGTACGAGGTAAATATACAACGTCATGATAGACCTGTACGAGGTAAATATACAACGTCATGATAGACCTGTACGAGGTAAATATACAACGTCATGATCAACCTGTATGAGGTATAATATACACAACGTCATGATAGACCTGTACGAGGTAAATATACAACGTCATGATCAACCTGTATGAGGTATAATATACAACTCCATGATAGACCTTTGAGGTAAATATACAACATCATAATTGACCTGCGTGAGGTAAATACACAACGTCATGACAGACCTCCTGTACATGTACAAAGTAAATATACTGGAGATCAGGTAGATGTACCTGTTTGTGTGGGTAACACTGATGCCTGCAGCACCAATACGTCATCCTGGCTCTGCTTCTTCTCTGAATCTTCCTCCCTCTCTGTCTCTCTTCTCATCTCTACCGATCTCGGTCTCAATAAAATAAGAATACTGTGAATATGTATGTATGTATGTATGTATGTATGTATGTATGTATGTATGTATGTATGTATGTATGTATGTATGAAAAATAAAATATTTGTATATGTATACAGTGAATATACTGTAAACAAGGCAGGAGTGTGGTGAAGGAGCTTAATGTCATGATTGATCTGTAAATACACTGGAGAAAAGGTTAATACACATGCAGGTCGACAGTTTGGCATGTAATGTTAGAAACAGGGGTGGTTTGCACGAGAGTGTAGCCTTGAGATACCAATTGCCTTCATCGTTCCTGAGACCGTAAGTGAAATGTTGCCTCTGGAGCTATGCACTGGAACATCTATACCACTAGAGTATGTATATACAGTGCCTTGCGAAAGTATTTGGCCCCCTTGAACTTTGCGACCTTTTGCCACATTTCAGGCTTCAAACATAAAGATATAAAACTGTATTTTTTTGTGAAGAATCAACAACAAGTGGGACACAATCATGAAGTGGAACAATATTTATTGGATATTTCAAACTTTTTTAACAAATCAAAAACTGAAAAATTGTGCGTGCAAAATTATTCAGCCCCTTTACTTTCAGTGCAGCAAACTCTCTCCAGAAGTTCAGTGAGGATCTCTGAATGATCCAATGTTGACCTAAATGACTAATGATGATAAATACAATCCACCTGTGTGTAATCAAGTCTCCGTATAAATGCACCTGCACTGTGATAGTCTCAGAGGTCCGTTAAAAGCGCAGAGAGCATCATGAAGAACAAGGAACACACCAGGCAGGTCCGAGATACTGTTGTGAAGAAGTTTAAAGCCGGATTTGGATACAAAAAGATTTCCCAAGCTTTAAACATCCCAAGGAACACTGTGCAAGCGATAATATTGAAATGGAAGGAGTATCAGACCACTGCAAATCTACCAAGACCTGGCCGTCCCTCTAAACTTTCAGCTCATACAAGGAGAAGACTGATCAGAGATGCAGCCAAGAGGCCCATGATCACTCTGGATGAACTGCAGAGATCTACAGCTGAGGTGGGAGACTCTGTCCATAGGACAACAATCAGTCATATATTGCACAAATCTGGCCTTTATGGAAGAGTGGCAAGAAGAAAGCCATTTCTTAAAGATATCCATAAAAAGTGTCGGTTAAAGTTTGCCACAAGCCACCTGGGAGACACACCAAACATGTGGAAGAAGGTGCTCTGGTCAGATGAAACCAAAATTGAACTTTTTGGCAACAATGCAAAACGTTATGTTTGGCGTAAAAGCAACACAGCTGAACACACCATCCCCACTGTCAACATGGTGGTGGCAGCATCATGGTTTGGGCCTGCTTTTCTTCAGCAGGGACAGGGAAGATGGTTAAAATTGATGGGAAGATGGATGGAGCCAAATACAGGACCATTCTGGAAGAAAACCTGATGGAGTCTGCAAAAGACCTGAGACTGGGACGGAGATTTGTCTTCCAACAAGACAATGATCCAAAACATAAAGCAAAATCTACAATGGAATGGTTCAAAAATAAACATATCCAGGTGTTAGAATGGCCAAGTCAAAGTCCAGACCTGAATCCAATCGAAAATCTGTGGAAAGAACTGAAAACTGCTGTTCACAAATGCTCTCCATCCAACCTCACTGAGCTCGAACTGTTTTGCAAGGAGGAATAGGAAAAAAATTCAGTCTCTCGATGTGCAAAACTGATAGAGACATACCCCAAGCGACTTACAGATGTAATCGCAGCAAAAGGTGGCGCTACAAAGTATTAACTTAAGGGGGCTGAATAATTTTGCACGCCCAATTTTTCAGTTTTTGATTTGTTAAAAAAGTTTGAAATATCCAATAAATGTCGTTCCACTTCATGATTGTGTCCCACTTGTTGTTGATTCTTCACAAAAAAATACAGTTTTATATCTTTATGTTTGAAGACTGAAATGTGGCAAAAGGTCACAAAGTTCAAGGGGGCCGAATCCTTTCGCAAGGCACTGTACTATACACTAGTATACTCTAGTGGTACAGTATATAGGCCCAGGCCTATAGTAGGCTTTGAAGTGTGGCGTCCCTGTGGGGCCATGGTATCGAATGTTGGCAAGAAGTACAAACTACACAATTTCAAGGTGTTCGACCCCCAAGTACAAGGTGTATTGAATGATTTCCAATCACACAGTTGACAGATGGAATGAATATATCACTGATAATAACCATCAAACAGCCTCGTTTCAATGCAATCTTCCCAAATAGACCTATTCTATTCTCTCTATTACCTACTCCAGTAATATTAGAATATATTGACTAGCAACCAATGTGGGAGAGTTTAAGAACCAGGAGGTGTAGAGAATCAAGTAATCTCCTGTCACTTTTGGAAGTAAACAGAGTTGCTGTTCCATTTTTAAACATGCTTTGGAATGAACACAGAAGCAGTTTCAAACTGCTGACGCGCACATTCTTTTCTTTGATGAATAACTGCAGACATTAGCTTACATACCTGATACAAACGAGGGGCCCGCTGTATACCAGATTGCCAGGGAAGAAAATAGCAGCTCTGAATGGATATCAGCTCCATGGAAAATCCAATAATTAGGCTGTTGATGATATACCAGCCGTGTCTAAACCCCTCATTTGGCCTTGCGATCGGCGATAGAATCAAATCCAGTCCCTTGATTGGGGTCGGGGACCCGAAACACAGCATATGCTAAAATCTGAGCTCCAGGCGAGATTGAAGTATCTGTCAATTATTGACGAGAAGGGAGTGCTTGGCAGATGCATGTGAGGACTTCAACTCAATTTCATATTCAGAGTTATTTCCCAAGCCCCCAAGTCAGATTAACGTAGGACATCCGTATCTTACTACAGTCTCTAGAGTCTAGACGATACATGGCTTTTAGCGAGATGTTATCACGCTTTTATGGCTATAGGATGTTTGTGTGCAACGCCAGAGGGGATCTACTGTAATGTGCATCATAATATATTGTGCCCTGCTTAATAAGGGAGATATGATTGTGTTACAGATGTCGGATCTTAATTTGATCTCTCTCTTGTTGCTGAGAATATTCCTGCACTGCAGAAAATGCAGATGAGCTTTGTGATTGACATAAATGAACTGAACTGAACCAGGACTAACACAGGGTTATGTAGCCTACTTTTCGCCAGCCAACAGCCTAACCACCGATCAAGCAACATCATGGACTAAACAAATCAAATCAAATCCCCTTCCTGCTGGGTTATTTTTCTGCGACAATATAGGTCTAATTAAGATCCGACATCTGTATCACAATAATATCTCCTGCATTAAGCAGAGCACAATATATTATGATGCACATTACAGTAGATCCCCTCTGGCGTTGCACACAAACATCCTACAACCATTAAAAGCGTGATAACATCTCGCTAAACACCATATAATATATGTTTGTATTACAAGATAAGCAAGACGTGATTTATCGTCTGGACTCTATGAAAATGCGTAATATTAGTCAGGTATTTTTAACCCTCATCCATTATCTTGGTGAGACAGCCTGGTCTCGTATTTTGTTCATAACAAACTTACATTTTGCACTTTTTATGTTAAGAAAATACAAAAAAAACAACATAAGACTACTTTCAGTTGAGAACAATGTGTCTGACCATTTCCCTAGAAATAGGTCCAGAACCTTCCTTGAAGTAACCGCTCATTTTTAGACGAGCTACAATTTGGCGCCGATAGCAGGATCTAATATAAATATTACATCTTTACTTCTTTTAGGAGTATTACATCATGTTTTCCCTGACCTCTATCTCCTAGGTGGCGGGAATAAAAGGGATGTTCCTCGCCAACAAGAAGACGGACAACGTGGTGAAGACTTACATCACCTACAACAGAGGGAGAGACTGGAGGCTCCTGCAGGCTCCCACTGCTGATCTGAGGGGCAACAGCATCCGCTGTGAACTAGTGAGGACACACACACACACACACACACACACACACACACACACACACACACCACACAAACAGATGCACGCACGTACCAAACACACATGGATACACACACACACGTCATAACACCGTTGGACTTGTCAACGGGGCCTTGTCAGAAGTTGACTGAGCCGGGCCGTTGCCGCGGTGTTAAAGGAGGGGGGGGGGGGGGGGGGGGTAGACCTCTGAAAGAGCACTGCTCGTCAAAGCTGAGCGCTCCGGAGGTTGTGCAGCGGGGGAAGCTAGCGGAGCTGAAAGGTCAGCCATTTTGGTTTTGATCCAGTCCAATAAACTGATCTCACGTTTAGAGCTGGAGATGTCAGAAAGAGAGAGACAAACTATGCTCTTCTTTTCTTTGTTACGCCACAAACTTGGGTGTTGATTGTTCCTGCTAGCTAGTAGCTACTTTCAGTGGCCAAAGTTGAGACCTTTGCTGTGTTGTTTGTGGATATCAACTCTATTCGGGGTCTTTCTAATAGTTAAGTGTGCTGGCCGTCTAAAAGTAACACAGATGTGCTCTAATGGTCAGCTTTATTACAGTGTATATTATAGATACAGGTCCCAGTCAGCCAAGGGGTAGAGCATAGCCACTTTTTAGCTTCCTTAATACACCCCAAAATAATTACCCTTTGATAAAGTAATTAGTGATTCAATAGCGCACCTCGCCTTCACCCAGTATGATGCAGTCATTTGTCAGAAAATGTCAGCCTTTTAATAAACCTCTAAACACACACAACACACGCTCGCACCACTGGCATTTGCAGTGTCCTAATGAGAATTGTGTAGCTAAAGGTTATTCCAATCAAAACTAATGGTGGAAGGAGCCAATGGGGAGTAGTGTTTGTGTGAGGATTTATGATGGGGGGGTGTGTGTGTGTGTGTGTGTGTGTGTGTTCCTGTGTGTGTCAATAAATCCCACCTCGATTTGCTTGAGGGTCTTCTCTAATGAGTGTTTGTGTTGACATACAGTTAAGTCTATTCTGTTGACAGATCTTCCCCCTCGTTTTTCAATGAGTCAGGCTTACTGTTCTGTTTGTCCTTCCTCCCCAGCCATACTGTTCCCTACACCTCCACCTGCATGTGTCGGCCAACCCCTACACGTCGGGGAATATCGAGAGCAAGGACTCTGCCCCGGGGATCATTGTGGCCTCAGGTAGGTGAACATGGGATTTTCTTTAAAATGACAGTGTGGATTTTTAAAGTTAAAATCTTGTGAAGCTCAGATACTTGAGGTGTTTCTTTTGACTTTGAGTTGAGTTTAGACAATTTACATACCTTATCGTTCCGGGAAGAACACATAGGCCTGTGTTAAAGTTTTCAAACCCAGTTATACAACTCAGGGACTTCATTCACGTTGCAAATATATCTGGATTTCAATGATGTACTCAGCCCAAAGCACTTCCTGAAAAGTTTCTGATCCAGTGTACTTTAGGACGGCCATGCATTTGTTGTTGGCCCATACTGACGTCCCCGCTCTGTCACCACTGTGCGTTGTGTACCGATAGATGCACTAGCTAAGTGCTACACTTGGGAATTCTGGGGTGGGACAGAATCTTCCGAGTGCCTGCTGTTCCTCTTAAGTGCCCTTTTCCTATTCTCCTCCAGTCACTGCCTGACTAGCGCCCTTCTATTGTCTTTTATATTGTGCTGTATGGAACTGTTGACTCTTAGTGACACACTGCTCATCACTGGCTTTACATGGCCCTTGCAGTCAGATATGACATTCTCCCATTCTTGGACATGAACAGAGACTAAAATATATGGTTTCGCAATGTTAAAATACCACCTTTGCCACCCAACTGAACATGTTTCTATTTAGGTGATAATGCGGAGAAGCAGCGGAGAAGCAGATGTATGGAGGATATTTTGGCACGGGTGTTGTTAGGCCTGAGATGAAGTCAATCACTTCAAATTGTAGCTGGAAAGACTGTACTTTGTTTCGTTTGATCTTTTTTTTCAATTGACATTTCTTTGTGTACATCAATAAAAATTATGCCAGCTGATGATTTTAAACTGGCTGAGAAACGTTGCCTATCTGTCTCGTCCCGACTCCCGACAAGTTCATTACTATGGGACAGCTGGAGATTGAATCAATGAGAGACAGACAGCAAGGTTTATAAAAATCTCTGCTGTTGAAAACTAAATGTTATTCTAAAAGAAATGTGAGATTATGTCTAGATGCTTTTTATGGTGGAGATGAAGTTTATAAAGTGCCTGGGCTGATGAGACGGTGGATTGCGCAGTCAGATGGAACAGAGTAAATAGGTATTGTAACGTCTAGCTTTTGCCGGTGGTAACTTGTGGAACAGACACCGGCTGGAAAGCGCTTTTAACCAATCAGCATTCAGGATTAGACCCACCTGTTGTATAAAAAGGTACACCCGTTTTCTTCTTCCGTAAAACAAAACACCCAGCTCTACCATCCACAGTGAGTTTTTCTCTCCCACGGGAACCTAGATGGCAGCATGTCTGTGGCAGCTCAAATGTGTTACCAAACACAGGAAACCATATTACAGAAACCCACAGTGGTGCCCAAAACTATACCCATCACGGTTTAGCCCTTTATGGCTGCCTACTGGGAGTCCGGGCACAGGAGTGCATATCCGCTCGATGCACTCATCATCTCCCCACCGTTAGTGGAGTAAAACAAACATCACAGGAGGGTCAGCGACTACGTTGTGTCCGAAATATCACCCTGTTCCCAATATAGTGCATTACTTTTGACCAGAGCCTATGCACTAAATAGGGAATCGGGTGCCATTTTTGGACTCACTATCAGCATCAGTCTCAGAATGGCTTCCCATTTTAGCTGTAGGGCTTTTAATTCCTGCTGGGCTAGACTAGTCTATGACATGTCTCCACACGCCTTAGGAGTCAGGAGTGGGTCTAGTCTACTACTAGACTGCGCCATGGGGTCTCTGGAGAACTCTGGAGGACTTCACGGGGTAGTATAACTGGCATGGTATGACAGAAGGTCTATCGCTAGTACAAGTAGAACTGTTATTACAGAACATCTCTGTATCCATTATATAGAATATTCTATCCATAATGTAACTGACTGACTGTGTTTAGCTGAGTCATGGCCCTGGGACAACAGCTGTGGGACCAGTCATTCACATACAAACACACCAATAGTTTTTTCACATCTCCTGTATCCATTCAAAGTAGGCTACTGCAACTGACAGTGTTTTGCTGGGCGATTAGATTTCTAAAGCAACAGCTATGTCACAGGCGCCGAATGCAACAGGTGTGGACTTCACCGTGAAATGCTTACTTTACCAGCCCTTCCCAACAATGCAGAATTTAAGAATTTTGAATAAAAAGAAAAATAGTAACACGAGGAATATAATATACAAGAATGTAGCAGTATCCCGATCAAATTTCAAATTTCAATCAAATTTATTTTATATAGCCCTTCGTACATCAGCTGATATCTCAAAGTGCTGTACAGAAACCCAGCCTAAAACCCCAAACAGCAAGCAATGCAGGTGAAGAAGCACGGTGGCTAGGAAAAACTCCCTAGAAAGGCCAAAACCTAGGAAGAAACCTAGAGAGGAACCAGGCTATGTGGGGTGGCCAGTCCTCTTCTGGCTGTGCCGGGTGGAGATTATAACAAAACATGGTCAAGATGTTCAAATGTTCATAAATGACCAGCATGGTCGAATAATAATAAGGCAGAATAGTTGAAACTGGAGCAGCAGCACAGTCAGGTGGACTGGGGACAGCAAGGAGTCATCATGTCAGGTATTCCTGGGGCATGGTCCTAGGGCTCAGGTCCTCCGAGAGAGAGAAAGAAAGAGAGAATTAGAGAGAGCATATGTGGGATGGCCAGTCCTCTTCTGGCTGTGCCGGGTGGAGATTATAACAGAACATGGCCAAGATGTTCAAATGTTCATAAATGATCAGCATGGTCGAATAATAATAAGGCAGAACAGTTGAAACTGGAGCAGCAGCACAGCCAGGTGGACTGGGGACAGCAAGGAGTCATCATGTCAGGTAGTCCTGGGGCATGGTCCTAGGGCTCAGGTCCTCCGAGAGAGAGAAAGAGAGAAGGAGAGAATTAGAGAACGCACACTTAGATTCACACAGGACACCGAATAGGACAGGAGAAGTACTCCAGATATAACAAACTGACCCTAGCCCCCCGACACATAAACTACTGCAGCATAAATACTGGAGGCGATCAATGTGCAGTAGTACGAGGTATCTGAGGTAGATATGTACATGAAGGGGAGAGAGAGGGAGACTTCTCCTCTAGCCTCATGTTTTAAACCACCTGACTCTAATTAGCCACTAAATGGGAATAATTATAGTAGAAGACTCAACAGCCTCACTCTGCTAGCAGAGGTCTTTATGATAGAGGAGACTGGATGGTTCATACAGCTGACTTAGACTCTGGTGTACAATCTGCATCCTTCAGGGAGAAATGACTTAAATCACTTCTGTAATTTGTACAGTACAGTACATCAGGCCGATGTGGAAGTTTGGATTGTATTTAAATCAGCCCCACACCCTCAAGGATATCAATAGTTTAGCACTTAGCTAAAGTTATACGGGACTCTCTCATCCCGAACACTTCACCCAACCTCCCCCCACTCCTCTCCTCAGGCTCCATCGGAGCGGAGTTGACCACCAGCAACGTGAGCATGTTCATCACCTCGGACGCCGGCAACACGTGGAGACAGGTGAGAGAGAGGGAGGGATCCCCAGGATGATGTTTAATCCACCACCTTGCCACCCGCCGCTGTGATTTAGTGCAGATAATCAAATGAGATCCCGAGACTAATGTTATTCGGTAGCCCCCCTGCCTTTGCCCGTACAACGATGCCTGTGGGTGGGTGTCTGTGCCACCTCTCCTCTACCTCCCTTATTTGACGGCTGCGATTTAAATGTAAGGGGCCTCGTGTCTAATTAAAAGCCCAAGATGATGAATAGAGAGGCATGTAGGCAGAGGCGGGGGGAGAGGGGTGAAGAGGGGTGGAGGAAGAGGGGTGAAGAGTTGAAGATGGAGGGAGGGGGTTGAAGATGGTGGGAGTGAGAGGGGTGAAGATGGAGGGAGGGGGGAGAGGGGTGAAGATGGAGGGAGGGGGGGAGAGGGATGAAGATGAAGGGATGGAGGGAGGGAGAGGGGTGAAGATGAAGGGATGGAGGGAGGGAGAGGGGTGAAGATGAAGGGATGGAGGGAGGGAGAGGGGTGAAGATGAAGGGATGGAGGGAGGGAGAGGGGTGAAGATGGAGGGATGGAGGGAGGGAGAGGGGTGAAGATGGAGGGAGGGAGAGGGGTGAAGATGGAGAGGGGTGAGGAGGGAGAGGGGTGAAGATGGTGGTAGTGAGAGGGGTGAAGATGGAGGGAGGGGGGAAGGGAGAGGGGTGAAGATGGAGGGATGGAGGGAGAGAGAGGGGTGAAGATGGAGGGAGGGGGGAAGGGAGAGGGGTGAAGATGGAGGGATGGAGGGAGAGAGAGGGGTGAAGATGGAGGGAGGGAGGGAGGGAGGGAGAGGGGTGAAGGGGGGGGGGCGGTGAGGGGGGAGGGGGGGGAGGGGTGAAGAGGGAGCGGGAGAGGGGTGAAGAGGGAGCGAGTTGAAGATGAAGGGAGCGAGTTGAAGATGGAGGGAGGGGGTTGAAGATGGTGGGAGTGAGAGGGGTGAAGATGGAGGGAGGGGGGAGAGGGGTGAAGATGGAGGGAGGGGGGGAGAGGGATGAAGATGAAGGGATGGAGGGAGGGAGAGGGGTGAAGATGAAGGGATGGAGGGAGGGAGAGGGGTGAAGATGAAGGGATGGAGGGAGGGAGAGGGGTGAAGATGAAGGGATGGAGGGAGGGAGAGGGGTGAAGATGGAGGGATGGAGGGAGGGAGAGGGGTGAAGATGGAGGGAGGGAGAGGGGTGAAGATGGAGAGGGGTGAGGAGGGAGAGGGGTGAAGATGGTGGTAGTGAGAGGGGTGAAGATGGAGGGAGGGGGGAAGGGAGAGGGGTGAAGATGGAGGGATGGAGGGAGAGAGAGGGGTGAAGATGGAGGGAGGGAGGGAGGGAGGGAGAGGGGTGAAGGAGGGAGAGGGGTGAAGGAGGGAGGGAGGGAGAGGGGTGAAGATGGAGGGAGGGAGGGAGAGGGGTGAAGATGGAGGGAGGGAGGGAGGGAGAGGGTTGAAGATGGATGGCGGGAGGGAGGGAGAGGGGTGAAGATGGAGGGAGGGAGGGAGGGAGAGGGGTGAAGATGGATGGAGGGAGGGAGGGAGAGGGGTGAAGATGGTGAGGAGGGAGAGGGGTGAAGAGGGAGGGAGGGAGGGAGGGAGAGGGGTGAGAGGGGTGAAGAGGGAGGGGGGGGAGAGGGGTGAAGATGGAGGGAGGGAGGGAGAGGGGTGAAGATGGTGGTAGTGAGAGGGGTGAAGATGGAGGGAGGGGGGAGACGGGTGAAGATGGAGGGAGGGAGAGGGGTGAAGATGGAGGGAGGGAGGGGAAGATGAGGAGAGGGTAGGGAGGGAGGGAGAGGGGAGAGGAGTGAAGATGGAGGGAGGGAGGGGAAGATGGGGAGGGGGGAGGGGTGAGGAGGAGGGGGGAGGGAAGGGTGAGGAAGGAGGGAGGGAGAGGGGTGAAGAGGGAGGGAGCGGGGTGAATATGGAGGGAGGGAGGGAGGGAGGGAGAGGGGTGAAGATGGAGGGAGGGAGGGAGAGGGGTGAAGATTGAGGGAGGGGGGTGAAGATGGCGGGGGGTGAGGAGGGAGGGAGAGTGGGAGGGAGGGGAAGAAGTTAGGGAGGGAGAGGGGTGAAGAGGGAGGGAAGGAGAGGGTTGAAGAGGGAGGGAGGAGAGAGGGGTGGAGGGAGGGAGGAGAGAGGGGTGGAGGGAGGGAGAGGGGTGAGAGGGGTGAAGAGGGAGGGGGGGGAGAGGGGTGAAGATGGAGGGAGGGAGGGAGAGGGGTGAAGATGGTGGTAGTGAGAGGGGTGAAGATGGAGGGAGGGGGGGAGACGGGTGAAGATGGAGGGAGGGAGAGGGGTGAAGATGGAGGGAGGGAGGGGAAGATGAGGAGAGAGGGGTGGAGGGAGGGGAGAGTGAAGTGGAGGTAGAGAGTTGAAGATGGAGGGAGAGGGCTGAAGATAGAGGTAGGGAGGGAGAGTGTGGTGGAGAGGGTGAGGTGGAGGGAGGGGGAGTGAGGAAGGGGGGTTGAGGGGGGTAGAGAGATGGGAGGGGGGAGTTTTTTTATTTACTTGCTACATTGTATTTACTTCGTCACCATGGCCTTTTTTTGCCTTTACCTCCCTTATCTCACCTCCCTTATCTCACCTCATTTGCTCACATTGTATATATACTCATTTTTCTACTGTATGTTTGTTTTACTCCATGTGTAACTCTGTGTTGTATGTGTCGAACTGCTTTGCTTTATCTTGGCCAGGTTGCAATTGTAAATGAGAACTTGTTCTCAACTGACCTACCTGGTTAAATAAAGGTGAAATAAATAAATAAAAATGAGTGGGATGGAGGGAGCTAGTGATGGTGGAGGGAGCCGGGAGGGGTGGGGGGAGAGTGGGGTGGAGGGAGCCGGGAGGGGTGGGGGGAGAGTGGAGGGAGCGAGAGGGATGGAGGGGTAGAGGGCTGGAGGGGGAGGAACGGAGAGGGAGGAAGGGAGGGACGGAGGGGGAGAGGAACTGGGGTGAAGTGAGGGGGAGGGGGACGGTGGGGTCATGGGAGAGAGGGTTGGAGGGAGAGGGGTGGAGGAAGGGAGAGAGGGACAGAGATGAGGAGGGAGAGAGGGACAGAGATGAGGAGGGAGAGAGGGACAGAGATGAGGAGGGAGAGAGGGACAGAGATGAGGAGGGAGAGAGGGACAGAGATGAGGAGGGAGAGAGGGACAGAGATGAGGAGGGAGAGAGGGACAGAGATGAGAGGGAGAGGGAGGGTTGGAGAGAGGTGGAGGGAGATGGAGGGGGACGGAGAGGGGTGGAGGGAGAGAGGGGTGAAGGGAGAGTGAGCGGGAGGGGTGTAGGGAGTGAGCGGGAGGGGTGGAGGGAGAGAGAGTGAGGGGTGGAGGGAGATGGGTGGAGAGAGGGGGAGAAGGTGGGAGAGAGGGATGGGAGAGGGAAAGAGGGACAGGGGGGGGTGGAGGGAGAGGGTGGATTAATAGGGGTAGAGAGGGAAAGAGGGAAGGGGGGGTGGAGGGAGAGGGTGGATTAATAGAAGTAGAGGGAAAGAGGGACGGGGGGGGTGGAGGGAGAGGGTGGATTAATAGAAGTAGAGGGAAAGAGGGACGGGGGGGTGGAGGGGTGGAGGGAGAGGGTGGATTAATAGGGGTAGAGGGGGACAGAGATGGGTGGAGGGAGGGAGAGTTGGACAGAGAGGGACTGAGTTAGAGGGGTGGAGTGAGGGAGATGGGTGGAGTGAGAGGTGGAGGGAGGGGGGGTGGAGTGAGATGGAGAGGGGTAGTGAGAGGGAGGGAGAGAGGGGTGGAGGGAGAGGGGTGAATGGAGAGAGCCAGAGGGGTGAGTGGAGGGAGACTGGGGGGAGAGGGAGGGGTGGTGGGACAGAGGGGTGGAGGGAGAGGGGAGAGTGGAGGGAGAGAGAGAGGGGTGGAGGGAGAGAGGGACAGAGATGAGGAGGGAGAGAGGGACAGAGATGAGGAGGGAGAGAGGGACAGAGATGAGGAGGGAGAGAGGGACAGAGATGAGGAGGGAGAGAGGGACAGAGATGAGAGGGAGAGGGAGGGTTGGAGAGAGGTGGAGGGAGATGGAGGGGGGTGGAGGGAGAGGGAGGGTTGGAGAGAGGTGGAGGGAGATGGAGGGGGACGGAGGGGGGTGGAGGGAGAGAGGGGTGTAGGGAGTGAGCGGGAGGGGTGGAGGGAGAGAGAGTGAGGGGTGGAGGGAGATGGGTGGAGAGAGGGGGAGAAGGTGGGAGAGAGGGATGGGAGAGGGAAAGAGGGACAGGGGGGGTGGAGGGAGAGGGTGGATTAATAGGGGTAGAGAGGGAAAGAGGGACGGGGGGTGGAGGGAGAGGGTGGATTAATAGAAGTAGAGGGAAAGAGGGACGGGGGGGTGGAGGGAGAGGGTGGATTAATAGAAGTAGAGGGAAAGAGGGACGGGGGGTGGAGGGGTGGAGGGAGAGGGTGGATTAATAGGGGTAGAGGGGGACAGAGATGGGTGGAGGGAGGGAGAGTTGGACAGAGAGGGACTGAGTTAGAGGGGTGGAGTGAGGGAGATGGGTGGAGTGAGAGGTGGAGGGAGGGGGGGTGGAGTGAGATGGAGAGGGGTAGTGAGAGGGAGGGAGAGAGGGGTGGAGGGAGAGGGGTGAATGGAGAGAGCCAGAGGGGTGAGTGGAGGGAGAGAGGGGGGAGAGGGAGGGGTGGCGGGACAGAGGGGTGGAGGGAGAGGGGAGAGTGAAGGGAGGGAGGGAGAGAGGGGTGGAGGGAGGGAGAGGGGTGTAGGGTGCGAGGGGTGGAGGCAGGGAGGGAAAGGTGGAGGGAGAGGGGTGTGGAGAGAGTGAGAGGGGTGAGTGGAGGGATGTAGGGAGGAAGGGAGAGAGGGGTGTAGGGTGGGAGGGGTGGATGGATGTGGAGAGGGGGAGAAGGTGGGAGGGGGACGGTGAGGGGTGGGTGGAGGGTGTGGGGTGGGTGAGAGGGACAGAGATGAAGAGGGGTGGATGGAGAGAGGGGTGGAGGGAGGTAGAGGGGTGGAGGGTGTGGGGTGGGTGAGGGACAGAGATGAAGAGGGAGGTAGACGGGGGAGAGGGGTGGAGGATGGTGGGAGAGAGGTGGGGGGAGAGGGGTTTAGGAAGGTGGGAGAGGGGTAGAGGGAGAGGGGTGGAGGGAGAGATGGAGGGAGAGATGGAGGGAGAGGGAGGGGTGGTTGGAGGGAGTGTGGGTAGGAGAGGGAGAGAGGAGTGAAGGGAAAGAGGGACAAAGGTGGGTTTTTTGGGGACAGATGAGGGATTGTGAGGGGGAGAGGGTGGGGGGTAGGGGGAGAGAGAGAGGGGGAGAAGGAGAGGGGTGGAGGGAGGGAGAGGTGGACAGAGAGGGACTGAGTGAGAGGGGTGGAGTGACAGGGGTGGAGTGACAGGGGTGGAGGGAGGGAGAGGGGTGACTGTAGAGAGGGAGAGAGGAGTGAAGGGAGGGAGAGGGGTGACTGTAGAGAGGGAGAGAGGAGTGAAGGGAGGGAGAGGGGTGACTGTAGAGAGGGAGAGAGGAATGAAGGGAGGGAGAGGGGTGAATGTAGAGAGGGAGAGAGCGAGAGGGGTTGGTGGAGGGAGGGAGAGTGGGTGAGAGGGGGAGTGGTGTCTGATGTATTATCATCATGCTGATTTGAGCCATAACTCATTTCAGGTTTGTGTGTGTATGTGTGTGCATGCCTATGTGTGTGTACTTTCATTCATTAGGTTGCTCTTTCATCAACATTAAAGTCCACTACTAAAACAAAAATGTCTTGGTAATCAATAACGCTAGTAATTTAATGAGTTTATACTTTATACCTTTTGTCTTTCAGATCTTTGATGAGGAGTACAGTGTTCTCTACCTGGACCAAGGAGGGGCCCTGGTGGCTATAAGACACACTCCACTCCCCATCCGACACCTATGGTGAATCTCTATTAGAGAAATAGAATTTGGCATGGTTTGCATCGGCTCGCCTGCTCTCTCTTGCTCTCTTTCATTTCTGTCTCCCTCTCCTCCTCTCTTTCAATCTCTTTTCCCCTCTCTCTCTCTTTTCCTCTCTCTTTTCCTCTCCCTCTCCCTCTCTCTCTCTCTCTCTCAGGAAGACTCAATCCTCACGTTCCCACAAGCCTGATAGTGTAATGAGTATGTCTAAGAACATAGGAAGTTATTAGTGTAATTCCAAACCAGTAGGCCGTGAGATATTCTCCTCCTTTGACGATTGCCATTCAATTTCACCTTTCCCTGTTCGTTACGTGATGTAAGCCTTGCCTTTCAGTGCCTTTTAGAATGCAGTGCTCATATCCTGTGTCATGGTGGAATAATTTAAATTCAGTTTTTATTAGTTTGATGAGACACTGGAGAAGATGTGTTTTCTTCCATAGAGATGCACATAATACTGTAATATTATACACTGTAATATGTTCTAATTCTGTCCATCAGTTATGGTATGTGTTATTATATTGCTATGGTTTCTACCATAAAGATACTGCAGACAATACTATAAATACTACAAAATACTAGTTCTGTTTCTATGGTTCCTCGCACAGGATGAGTTTCGACGAGGGGAGACAGTGGAATAAATACAGTTTCACCATGTCTCCTCTGTTTGTGGACGGGTTGCTAGGGGAGCCGGGGGAGGAGACTCTCATCATGACGTAAGTCGATTTTCTTTACCCAATTTTGAATGAGAGGGAGACCGATAAGGGGAAACTCCGAGCCGAAAGGGGGTGGATGCGGGATTCAGACGTTGGCCCAGAAGTGTCCTGTATGTTGTCCGTATAGACAGCCGTGCTGCCACTACACCATCTGATTGCAGATAAACAGCATGTTTTTATATGTTAACATAGTGAATAGAGATTGAATGAACCGTAACCGTGTTGGATGTGTTAACATTATGTGCGGGGGGGGGGGTTCTGCTCGTATCCAAACCCCTGGTAGTAACGGCAGCGCTGGCCGCACATTTTCCCTAACTTGAAGGGAATAGATCCCTCTCAAGGTTTAGCCTCACATCAAAACCATCTGTCTCGGGATTATGATCACAGAGACATCAGTGGTGTTGGGAGCTCGGCGACAGCAGAGCACTCCGTTTTGAAGAACACGAGGAACATCATCAAAAATAAAAAATAGACTGTCTGAAGGACCGACGAGGAAAGTACGACTCTACAACTTCTTTCTGCATTATGGAGCAACATTGACTCAATAGTTTTAAGAAACACGGCGCGGGAAGTTTTCCGTCTTTTCGATTACTTCTTTCCTTCTAGAATGACCCACTTAGCTATACTACGTGAGATGATACGGCTCTCATTGCACTTTTGTTGGTGTGAAAACTTAGACGGCTGCTGCATAAGTTCTTCCCGTAGCCCTTAATATCAGTTTTTTTTTTCCGTACACCTGTCATCACCGTAACTGAGTGACGGACAGACAGTTGACTTTGTAGTCGGCACGGCAACAGAAGGATAGGCCACAGCTGCTGCGACTGGGAGAGGGAAGGACCGAAGTGGGGCGAGAGAGAGATGAGGGGAGAGACAGGCAGATGATGGGAGGGAAAGAGAGAGCGGGGAAGATGGAAGGAAAAGATAGGATAAGTGACTTTCTCCCTGTAGGCTCAGAGTGCTATACACTTCTCTGAACCAGCTGAGACAGACAGGACTGTGGGATATGATACTGTTAGGAGATTGTTGACAGCCTACTACAGCTGTTCTGCATCTCTGCGTATGGACACCTCATTATTTATCATTTATCTTATCAATTAATAATGATTTTACAGTTCGTGAGAGTTATGGACCAGCGCCTCAGTCCAGTAGTTGATGGATTGATTGATAAATTTGTTGTTTGGTTTTAGCAGAGAGAGGAGGTCAATTCCAGTTAAACTCCCACCCAATTTTGAGAAGGAATGTCTTCTGAGACTTCTGAATGTTGTGGTGTTATAACCTTGAATTTCGGTTGACATTTTTGTTGAATCTGGGGGAAATACTCACCCTGTAAGGCATACCTCGTCTTGTAAAGTGATTCATTTAGATTTCATAGTACACATTCCATTCGTTGCCAAATGCCACTTCTCTGAAGCTTTTAGTAACAACTGTCCTGTTCGTCAAAGAAAGAAAATAAGTTGACTCCACACTTTTACATTGCTCTAGCCAACTACTCCTAAGAATATTCTCTTCAGCTCAGAAGTGTCCTGTCTTGATTGACGCCTCGGTCTGACAACTGAGGAACTTCCTAATATGGGTGCCGTACCAGACACTCCTTAGTTTGACTAGTGTGTTTCCCTCTGCCACCTTCTGTCCTTATAACCAGACTGCTGTGTTTCAGTGTAGTGCACCTATCAGTGTTCACAGCTGCTGTGGCTTTGCTAACTGACAACCAGATACCAGTGTGCCTTGTCTGCTGCAGCTGTAAGGTTCCTTGCTGTTTGCAGGATCTTTGGCCACGTCAGTCACCGGTCCGAGTGGCAGCTAGTCAAGATTGACTTCAGGTCCATCTTCAACCGGAGATGTACAGAGGGGGATTACCAGACATGGCACCTACACAACCGGGTAATGGCACCTACATAACTCTGTCTGCACAGGCCGACCTCAGCCTGGTCATTTCAGCCCTGGATAGCTCCTGACATGTAGAACACTAACAACCCAACTCTGTGCTTTATGACCAAACAACTCCCATTGCAAGAAGTTGTGAGCACTTTATATCTTGCGCGTTTGGTAGATCTGTTCTATGTGTCCTACTTCTATGCTTCCTGTTCATAAGTTTTGTTTTTGAGTCTCACTTACAATTTTGTACACCAGCTTCAAACGTAGTTTTGGTTTACGGAAAATACATTTCACAGTGGTTTAGATATTACAATTATTCTCTACTCTATACTTGTCACAAACTGAAATTAGGCAAACTATTTGAATTTTAGCAACCAGGAAACAGCGGAGCGATTTCTGCATAATGCATCTTTAACCTGCTACATGAAAATGTGTGTCACTTAGCAGACTCTTATCCAGGTAGATTTTTTTTCACCTAGTCGTCTCGGGATTCGAACCAGCGACCTCTCGGTTACTGGCTCAGTGCTCTTAACCGCTAGGCTACATGCTGCCCCTACTGCTACTATGTGTGGTCTGGGGCCATTCCCACAAACCTCCATCTCTTATCATTTACTTGACAGAGAGGTCTAGATAGCCCGAAACCCTTGATAGAATGAAAAACAGTTTTGGCATGCAGTGTACTTGCTTGATCACTCCCTTACCTCCACCCTCTGCTTTGCGTTGAGCTCTTGAGTGTGCGCTGGACAGCTGCCGGGCGTTCCTCTCCCTCAGGCCCAAAAGCACTTAGGCATAGTCCCTCTAATTCTTGCTGATGTATGTGTGTCTCTACAACTCTCCTTATAAAACACTGCATACGTTTGAGCCAGAGCGAATGCTCTACCTCAAGCCTAGACAGACCCAGAGCCTAACATAAGGATGAGACGGAGAGTGCTTCTTTATTCTGACCGAGCTACTGTAATTGACTCAGACATCTATATGATTGGGCTGGCCCTAACGATCAAAACATATAGCCATGGAAGTGGACAACAGTCCAGTTCAATTATAGAGGTAAACACTGAAGAACAGATTGGGAACTGGCCCAAAGGAAAGGCTGTGGTGTGTGTGTGTGTGTTTGTGTGTGTGTGTGTGTGTGTGTGTGTGTGTGTGTGTGTGTGTGTGTGTGTGTGTGTTTTTTAAAGCAACAGTCTGTGGCAGGGAAAGGTGTTGAAATAGCAGATTGGGTCTTAAAGCCACAATCAGGCCATTTGTGTTATCACGTTGAGAGAGAGAGAACTAACTCTGCCTCTGAGGGGTACACTCCTCTAGCCTCCTGTTAAACCACCTGACTCCACATTCAGTGTATTTGCTGTCATAGTCCAAATTCAAATGTATGTAATCTACGTAGGTATCCCTATTTGAAACGAGAGAGAGAGGGGGAAAGAGACACCAACTCTGCTTCTGAAGGGTACACTCCTCTAGCCTCCTGTTAAACCACCTGACTCTACGAGAGACAATGGCAGAACTACTGTTTTACCCTTAGAAAAACAACATTTTGATTCATCCAGCACAGCCCTACATACCAAAACGAAAAATCTACATGTTTTTCCGAAACTAAGTCAAGCGAGCTGTAACAGCTTGGGTCTAGGATACATGAGAGAGAGAAGTGTTTTAAGTTTAGCATCGCTTACCGCTAGCACACCACACAACATGAGCCTCAGTGGGCAGCGATGCAAAATAAGCCCATCTAAAGGAAAAACCAACGGCATGCCTTTTCACACACAGTATGATACAGGCATGGTTCACCGCACTGCAGTAAATTATGTATGGCGATGGGGTGAAATGTAAGAAAAGCAACCCCTTTTTTCCCAAATAAATGTTAAATTCGGAAAATATATCCACAGGGCGAGCCGTGCATCATGGGAGTGAAAAGAATCTACAGGAAGTTGAAGCCCATAGCCAGGTGCGTTATGGGTAAGACATACTCGGTCACGATGACCTCGGCGCCCTGCGACTGCACAGAGGCCGACTTTGAGTGGTGAGTAGACAGATGGGTCCCGCTTCACATTAAGTACCCCTAAATTACGCAGAAGTAGGTACAGTGTAAATACAATGTAAGTAAACTGGCACACAATACACATAGTAAACATCACACAAGTTAACGGTTTACTTGAATGGAATTGTACTGCAATAGATCAACTAACCGGAACTGGCGGATTGTACTTGAGGAGAGACTACAACACACTACTCGACCACAAACACGTCTAGCGTTACAACTTCTGCCTAAGCTGCCCTATCAATATACCACTGGCATATGGAGTGGAGGAGGGGAAAAAAGAAGCCTGGAAGCGAAGGATGAAAAGATAAGGGATCACCGTCATGGTGAAGCTCACTCCAGATTAGAATTGCAGAGGAAACATAGCTTCTGGATTCTCTTGGAGGCTGCTCCGGCTAAGTGGAATGCAGTCAACTGCACCACTCCAAGCTGTGTGTGTGTGTCGAAGAATGAAGGAAAAAGCGCAGAGAGAGAGAGGAGGGTTGACAGGATCCAAGTTTGCATGGGGGATAGGGAGTGGGATAGGGAAGTGTGTGTGTGTGTGTTTCTCCTTGAATGTCACCATACGTTTAAGAAACCAACTCTGTCACTGCTTTTGTGGTTTTCAGCTTTTGCCAGTGACTCTGTTCATCAACGACGCATTTCCAAAGCATTATTTGCTACAAACTTCACAATCCATTTCTTTTAATTATCTATCAGTATTATTAATGTTGCTTTTGTTAATTCCCAAATCCGTGGGCCCCTTGAGTGAGACGGTGAACTTGGAATGAGTTTTAGTAAGAGACAATTAATCATCAGGCTTAATAGTGTTCATTAACTATCACAACACTTCTGCATCTCTGTGCATGTCGGCCTAATTGGGCCAATTTGTTCCTATCATTTTGAGGACACGCGTGCTGGCAGCGTTGCCTTTTAATGATAGGACAAACAAACTAGAGATGTTTTTAAAAAATAAAATAGGGTTTTTGTCAAATGAGTTTGTTTCAGATGTGTTTTCAGGCCCCAGTGCAGAGTCCCACCCCAAACCCTCAAAGACAATTCCTCTGTCACATAAATCAAATGTATCAAAACAAACTTTGTTGAATTTCACTTGACTGTGTTAATGCTATTATTGTAGCATAAACAACTTTGGCTGGGTTTGAAAAACTAAAAATACAATAACATTATTACAGAATTTCTGTAAAATCAATAAGTGCCTGTGAAATTCTTCAATTATTTTCACTCCAGGGTCACCAGTATGAGTCAGGAATTGAATCACTTATAAAAGTTTACTGTGTATCATTTCACTCGACTGTTGTTTATTTTGGTATGATCCAAACATTACAGTGACTATGGCTATGAGAGGCGGAGTGACGGCAAGTGCACCCCCGCCTTTTGGTTCCTCCCATCGTCCATGTCTAGAAGCTGTACCACAGGGACTACTTTCATCAACAGCACTGGGTAAGCAGATTTTCCCCAGGACTCTCATTAGCCTCTTACAGATGTTGGATCTTAATTTGATCACCCTGTTGAAGGAGAACTTTCCTGTAATGCAGGAAATGTAAAATGTGTAGTGTATTTGAGGTTTAAAAAGGCTTCTGAAGTGTGTAATTGTCCCTTACAAAAAATGTATCAATCTTTACAAAAATGTTCAGTAGCCCTTTCCTGCCATCAATGACCAAAATAGCTGTTTTTGGTGGAATGTTAATAATATTTTTCATAAAAACATCTCAAATCCGGTGTTTCTATGTCAAACAGTTTTGGTATAGTTCAGTCTCCTGTGATGTGTATATAAAGAGTAATTTTGGGATGCAAACTAAAAATTGAATACATTTCAACTCTATATCTGACATGGTACATGTCGTCTTTTTTTTAAGCCCATAACCATGTGTGTGAGTTGTTTACTCTTTTTTTTTCCAAAGTAGATCAAATCAAATTCAAAATCAAATCAAATCAAAGTAGATTTGTTTAAGACTACCAAGAATCACACTGTGTGACCCTGATTTAGCCCACTGCAGTAAAATGTTATTTTCTGTCTCAAATTAAGTTCCTACATCTGTATGTACACTCATTCACTATTTAATTAAAACTGACTGCAAAAGTACACTTGGAATAAGGGTATTTCAAATGACAGGACATTTTGTAAGAGAATGTATTCTCAATAGCCAACCTGCTAACCTGCTAAGGTCGTCCTTCTCGATGCTCATGTATCCATCAGCAAAGCTTCTAACCGCGGTTGTGACCTGTGTGCATTCAGCTACAGGAAGGTGGTGTCCAATAACTGCACAGCGGGAGTCATAGCAGAGTACACGGCCAGGAGGCAGCACTGTCCTACCCAGGCCCCCAAAGGCCTGCACCTCGTCACCAGTGAAGGAAAGCTGACAGCTACGCTGGGCACCAATGTCACCTTCCTGGTGTTTCTTGAAGAGGTGAGCGTTTTTTTCCCCCTAAGGAGCAATACAGTAACTGGCTCCCTGTTCATTCAGACCGGGCGCTGACTTTAAATCATTATTGTAAAATGTATGGCAACTCTCCACTTCTGTAATAGCAACACAATACTCTCTATTATATTACTATGCCATTACATCTTCATATAAAGTGTTAGAAAATGACATGTTCATGGAAATGTTATTTCAAACATACCTACAGTAGCTAGTGTAAGAATACCGTTTTCTTTCTTCAATGGTTGATGACTGTCACCTCCTGTATAGGGCGACGGAGCCAGGACGAGCATCATGGTGGACTTCGGGGACGGTCACGCTCTGACCTACTCCAACGTGAGCTCCATAGAGGATGGGGTCAAGCACGTCTACAAGGCTGTGGGGATCTACCGTGTGTCCGCTACAGGAGAGAACAGGCTGGGGTCGGAGAGCGTGGTGCTGTACCTCCACGTCACATGTGAGTCTGTCTCTCTCACTGTGGGTTCACCAAGTCATGGTCTTCAACCTCCATACTTCATGTTTGGTCTTCGACCTTTAACATGTGAGTGTAGTTTTTCTCTTACCGATTCTTTCCTCAAGTCAGTGTAGCCCGTAATGTACAGACATATGAGTGAGGTAGTTATACAATTCTGACACACAAAATTGTTCCTTTGTAGACTTTTACTTGCGTAGAACAGTGTTTCCCAACCCTGGTCCTCGGGTACCCCAACAGTACACATTTGTATTGTAGTCCTGGACAAACACACTTCGTTCAACTCATTGAGGGCTTAGTGATTAGATGACAAGTTGAATCAGGTGTGCTTGTTCAAGGTTACAATACAAATGTGTACTGTTGGCGGGGTACTGGAGGACCAGGGTTAGGAAACACTGGCATAGAACGTCATATTTGTTTTCTGTTTGTGTAATATGCATGTCATGGTCCGACATCAGTGGAGATAAAGGGAGCCTAAATCCATTACAATTCCAGTCAAGCCGGAGCCATTTTCTCTATATGATACCCCTTCAGGGTACCCCCACTCAACTCTAACATGCAAGTCATCCCCGTCTTCTCTGTGATGATGGGGCTGACCACCACTGGTGGTTTCGTGGGTGACAGATGTAACGTAGTTGACTTATTGATCAGGGAGCTGTGGGACCTTGCAATCTGTCTGTCTTGATGTGCCAGCCGTTACAAATGGGGACCAGCCAGGCCTCAGGAGTGCCAGGGATGAAAAATAACACACAGATGGCGTCCACAACGTCCCAGAATGGACCAGATCCTCTGAATGCAGCTCACTTTTTGTTGTTGTTGTTATGTGCCTTCAGTTCATAAGGGGCCCATAGACGGATACTCTGAAGTTTTCTGCTTACCTTTAATTAGAGGCCACAAAACTTTAAGGAGTCAATTGGTTCACTGTAATATGTCATTTTTGTGCCTTCATTTCATATCATAAGGGGCCACAAACTTACTTTGTGGATTCAGTCAGTTCACTGTGATGCATTTTTAGGGCAGATCATTTTGAATGCAATTTCATCCATTTCATAAGAGGCCCCAAGACGTTGTGGAGTCAGTCTCAGTGGGTTCACTGTCGTGTATTTTTTTGTGACTGAGTAGGTCAGCTGGAGTATATCCATCTCTCCGCTCCCTTTGTGGCGGTGAAGAGTAAGGAAGTCAACCTCACCGCTGTGCTGTGGCCGAGCCAAGTGGGAACAGTCACCTACATCTGGTGGTTCGGAAATAACACTGAGGTAAGATGAGATACTTGAATACTGCTGGGACTTGTAGTTTTATTGTGTGCTCATCCTTCACACTGTAAGATAAAGTGACGTGAAGAAAGATTTGTGCCAGATTTACAAATTAGAGCAGTATTTGTCTGACTTAATTCAGAATTTGTTTTGTTTGGTTGGGCAATGAGTTTAGCTACTAATGCAGCTGCTAGCTATTCTAGTACACGAGGAAATGATCCAGAATTAGCATGTCACAGCCATTTCAAGAACAAATGGAGATCCAAGTAACGACAGAGAACTGCCGGTGTCTCATGAAACTCTCCCCGGACAGTTCTATGTAGCACAGCTGCGATCATGGTTCCTTGGGGGGCGATGTGGGTTGTGTTTATGTGTGTGGCTGCCTGCCTGCCTCCCGGCTGACACCTCTGTAGTGTAAATAGTGCCTGTGTGAGATGTTAACAAGGTTGATAAGGGCCTCCCATGGGAAACTCCCTTGCTCTCTCGCTCTTCTTTCCCTCTCTTCCCTTTTCTCGCTCGCTCTCTCTCTCTCTCTTTCTCTCTCTCTCTCTTTCTCTTTGCAGCCGATAATCACCCTGGAAGGGAGCGTTGCGTGCACGTTCTCCCGGGAAGGCGTCAACACTGTCACCGTGCAGGTGTCCGCTGGGAACGCCATCCTGCAGGACCGGAAAACCATCGCTGTCCACGGTGAGCAATGAGCTGTTTTTTTGTTAGTTTTGTATTGTAAACAGCCAGACAGCCATGTATACTTCCAGAGGTTGGATTCTAGTTGACTTTGTAGATTTTAATGCACTGGAGGTTGGCTAGTAAGTATGATTTTAAAGTAGCTAAAAGAAGTAGTTAAAAGTAATTGTTTACTACTCATTCATTCAGACAGTAGGACCGAAATAGAAAAGCATCGCCATCAGCTGATCATCGTATAGTTGTTTCTCTGTGCAGAATATTTCAGGTCACATCTACTAGCCTTCTCATCTAACCTGGATGACCACAACCCCGATGTGGCCGAATGGAGACTGGACGTCAGCAGAGTCATCAAGAACTCCATGGTCAAAGTGAGTGGTCCTTGTATCTAACTGTACATTACATGCGTACACACACACACACACACACACACACACACACACACACACACACACACACACACACAGAGAGTATATACCGAGCAGAAATATAAATGCAACATGCAACAATTTCAATGATTTTACTGAGTTACAGTTCATATAAGGAAATCAGTCAATTCAAATAAATTCATTACACCCTATTCTATGGATTTCACATGACTGGGCAGCGGCACAGCCAATGGTGAGGCTGGGAGGGCATAGAACCACCTACTTAGGAGCCAGGTCCAGCCAATCACAAACACCCCCGCCCTCAAACGACCCTGCAGGTAAAGAAGCCAGATGTGGAGGTCCTGGGCTGGAGTGGTTACATGCGGTCTACGTGAAGCCAGTTGGACATACTGCCAAAATCTCTAATGGATGCAGCTTGTGGTAGAGATATGAAAATTATCTGGCAACAGCTCTGGTGGACTTTCCTGCAGTCAGCATGCCAACTGCACACCTGTCAGGTGGATGGATTATTGTGGCAAGGAGCACTGATGGGGATGTAAACAGATTTGTGCACAACATTTGAGAGAAATAAGCTTTTTGTGCATATGGAATATATATATATATTTTTTTTTCAGCTCATGAAACGCTTTGTTTGTTTATCAACACACTTCTGGTGTTTTATATTTTGGTTCAGTGTATTTAGTCTGTGGCCCACTTTACAATACATTCCCTGTGACCGAGATGAATCGACGTTTTATGATAACTGGCAAGGGGAAATGACTTCAAATACGTTCTAAATTGCTGTTGCACTGCCTTCCCTGTCACATTGAACTATGGAATTGATGGTCGCCTGTGAGTTCAGGGTCGTGTTTGTGGAGGCCATACATATACAAATAAATATTGTAGGAAAGGTGGGATCCTATGACGGTGCCACGTTGAAATTCGGTGCCACGTTTTTCAGAAAGGCCCTTCTACTGCCATTGCTTGTTTATGGAGATTGCATTGCTGTGTGCTTAATTTTATACATCTGTCAGCAACAAGTGCGGCTGGAATAGCGGCTGGAATAGCCTAATCCACCTTAGCCACTCAGTTTTTCACAATTCCTGACATTTAATCATAGTAAAATTTCCCTGTCTTATGTCAGTTAAGATCACCACTTTATTTTAAGAATGTGAAATGTCAGAATAATAGTAGAGATTTACTTCAGCTTTTATTTTTTCATCACATTCTCAGTGGGTCAGAAGTTTACATACACTCAATTAGTATTTGGTAGCATTGCCTTTAAATTGTTTAACTTGGGTCAAACATTTCAGGTAGCCTTCCACAAGCTTCCCACAATAAGTTGGGTGAATTGTTTGCCCATTCCTCCTGACAGAGCTGGTGTAATGGAGTCAGGTTTGTAGGCCTCCTTGCTCGCACTCGCTTTTTCGGTTCCGCCCACAACTTTTCTATAGGATGATGTCAGTGCTTTGTGATGGCCACTCCAATACCTTGACTTTGTTGTCCTTAAGCCATTTTTCCACAGCTTTGGAAGTATGCTTTGGGTCATTGTCCATTTGGATGACCCATTTGCGACCAAGCTTTAACTTCCTGACTGGTGTCTTGAGATGTTACTTCAATCTATCCACATAATTTTCCTACTTCATGATGTCATCGATTTTGTGAAGTGCACCAGTCCCTCCTGCAGCAAAGCACCCCTACAACATGATGCTGCCACCCCCGTGCTTTACAGTTGGGATGGTGTTCTTCGGGCTTGCAAGTCTCCCCCTTTTTCCTCCAAACATAACGATGGTCATTATGGCCAAACAGTTCTATTTTTGTTTCATCAGACCAGAGGACATTTCTCCAAAAAGTACGATATTTGTCCACATGTGCAGTTGCAAACTGTAGTCAGGCTTTTTATGGCGGTTTTGGAGCAGTGGCTTCTTCCTCGCTGAGCGGCCTTTCAGGTTACTGTGGATATAGATACTTTTGTACCTGTTTCCTCCAGCATCTTTACAATGTCCTTTGCTGTTGATCTGGGATTGATTTGCACTTATTGCACCAAAGGACATTCATCTATTGAAGACAGAACGTGTCGCCTTCCTGAGCGGTATGACGGCTGTGTGGTCCCATGGTGTTCATACTTGCGTACTATTGTTTGTACAGACGAACGAGGTACCTTCAGGCATTTTGGAAATTGCTCCCAAGGATGAACCAGACTTGTGGAGGTCTACAATTATTTTTCTCAGGTCTTGGCTTATTTCTTTTGATTTTCCCATGATGTCAAGCAAAGAGGCATTGAGTTTGAAGGTAGGCTTGAAATACATCCACAGGTACACATCCAATTGACTCAAATTATGCCAATTAGCCTATCAGAAGCTTCTCAAGCCATGACATCATTTTCTGGAATTTTCCAAGCTGTTTAAAGGCACAGTCAACTTAGTGTATGTCTGTAAACAATTGTTGGAAAAATTACTTGTCATGCACAAAGTAGATGTCCCAACTGACTTGCCAAAACGATAGTTTGTTAACAAGAAACGTGTGGAGTGGTTGAAAAATGAGTTTTAATGACTCCAACCTAAGTGTATGTAAACTTCCGACTTCAACTGTATAATGTACTTCATATGACATGTTGGATAGACATTGTCGTATTCACAAAATGTATTGCATTGCTCATACTATTCAGTATATTTAAGAACGGAAATCATACCATATTTGCTACAAACAGCTCAGGACCTGAGTAGTATGATAATTTCAGATCTAAGTCTCATTGATGTTAGTAATATCACAGCAATGTATCACAGTCACACTAATTATGATCATACAGACAATTCCTATTTTCCGATACCACTGCTTTCCACTTTGATGTGCTTAGTGACATGAAAAGCAATCCATTCTGGTCCTCTTTGTTCTTTTTCCCTTTCCTCCTCTCCATCTTCCTCCTTCTCCTCCTCCTCTCCATCTTCCTCCTCGCCATCTCCCTCTTCTTCCTCCTCTCCATCTCCCTCTTCTTCCTCATCTCCATCTCCCTCTTCTTCCTCATCTCCATCTCCCTCTTCTTCCTCCCCTCCATCTCCCTCTTCTTCCTCATCATCTTCCTCTTCTCCATCTCCTTCCTCCCTCTTCCTGCTCTCCATCTCCCTCTTCTTCCATCTTCCACGTCACCCTCTCCATCTCCCGCTTCCTCTTTTCCCCTTCCTCTCCCAACTCCTCATCCTACCCCTCTACCCCTTCTCATCTCTCTCTTCTTTCTCTCCCGCCTCCTCATCTTTCTCTAGGCCACAGGGGTGAGCCCGGATCTGCTCCTTGTCACCGTCCTACCAGGGTTGCCCACGGCTGCAGAGTTTTTCCTCCTGCCAGACAAAGAGTTAACAGAGGGCAAGCCAGAGAAGAACTCAGCTCATTTAGACCAGGTATGATTGATTAAATAACAGGCATTTTGTGTGAGTTGAAACATAGACATAACATATTATAGGCCTTAGCCTTATTCAAAATGCATGAAATAAAGGTTTATTCATGCTTGTGACAGGTTAAAAAAGCATATCGGTCAGTTAACTATTAGCAAAATGGGTATCTGACAACTACCATAAAAGTAAATCATAACATTTAATACATTACGTTCCTATATTGATTCATGCCAGATGTTTGAGTGGGAGTAGTAGCATACTTTTTATGCGTTAATTTGACAAATATTTGTCACTGAATGACATTTGGAGCTATATTTTAGGGGGATATTACTCTGCTTGTTGGATGTTTGGGTTTGACGGCTAAGCACTTGTTTTCTTGCACCAACATGTTCGCCATCTGTTGATTTCCCTGTTATTCCATTTGGCATAATTTAGAGGTCTCCACTGAACTAAACATGAGTAGGCTTAGAAATATTCATTTTTCTAACATTCTTCACTAATACATAGCTGTGTTGGTCTATACTGCTACATGGTCTGAAAACAGAATTGCAACGTATTTGTACGGCTTATAAGGCTTCATGTTTTCTCCAGTAGATGCAAATATTTTCCACATGGGCTTACACACACACACACACACTCTGCAGAATATCAACTAGCCTCATCAATAAGTGTGACAAGCTTTTAAAAGCCATCTCTGCGGACAACTTTACTGTAGAATTCCCAGAGTCATCTCAATGTGAGAGGGTGGGGGTTGCAGTCTTTCACAGGACTAAATCCTGACAAAGATGGTGTCTCTGCAGACTCTGAATCAGCATCAGGTATCAAGATGGACTGAATTAGCTCCACGGCCCATATAATAGATCATGGATGATCATTAAAAAGATGTGAGTAGAATAGAACCACTCAGGCCCCAGCAATGCATCTTTATTCAAGGTTTGCATCTTGAAAGTGTAATGTGTGGTTGTGCTTATTAGAATGTATAATAGATTTGGTGACCCCGACACACAGTGTGAAAAAGTAATTATTCATAGCTGGAGTCTAATTTTAAACTTGGTAGGAAATATAAAAGCTGGAAGCAATGTGAAGGACTACTTGTATCACAATTCATTTGGTAAATGAGGCAGATAAAATTAATGAAGCCTAGCAAAGAAATAAGATGGATTCCGCAGGGAAAAGGGAATTTGTTTGGCCAGGGTCGTTCTATGCATGACCTGCATATAGATTCTCTGTTTTAGTCTTTGGCCTGAAGGCAACGTGAAAAGGATACAACTTTGTTAAATGACATATCTGACATAATGTGTTACAGTTTAGATTTATAATGGTACAACTCATCATTTGTGTGATTTGATATCATATGGACGGTACAGTTCAGGGGACTATGTCCGGGCTAAATTGGAAGCATCATGAAATGGAACACTGTATTCCAGCTGTAGCCTCAAGGTCAGGGTGATATGTCTGATTTATGTCCAAACTGCACGTTCTCTGTGCAGAAGGTTACTTGTCGCTCTAAAAACCCAGTGTAAAAGCAAGGTTTTTCATCAAATAGGCCCTGCATTATGTATTGAAGTGGTGAGAACCGGCACGGATTCATCCATAGATATTTCACTTTAAATGGGTTTCTGGGTGGAGGGAGCGTGCGGTGAGCCGTGGGGGAGGGGGGGGGGGGGGGGTGTAGTATCAGCGAGTCATTGGTCGTGAGTATCAGTAAGTATGTGGTGGAAAGATCTGCCTCAGCATAGTATGCATGAGAAGAAACTCATTCTGAAACTAACCAATAATATGACTAGAGTAGGTATACTATTTAATTATGTCTTATATTCTGTCTCTTTTATTATGTACGGTGAAGTGTATTGAGATGATTTTATGCAGTTTAGATACAGTTGGATTTGATTTAGTGTTGATCTATAGACTAGCGGTCAAGAGCATTGGGACAGTAACCGAACGGTTGCTGGTTTGAATCCCCGATCCGACTAAGTGAACATCTGTTAATCAGTCATGTGCGCCGAATACAACAAGTGTAGACCTTACCGTGAAATGCTTACTTAAGAAAGAGTTAAGAAAGTATTTACCAAATAAACTAAAGTAAAAAATAATAAAAGTAACACAATAAAATAACAATAATGAGGCTAATAACGATACAGTGGGTTAGTCTAAGGTAATTTGTATGTAGGTGGAGTGACTATGCATAGATATTAAACAGCGAGTAAAAACAAATGGGGGGGAGTCAATGTAAATAGTCCGGGTGGCCATTTGATTAATTGTTCATCGGTCTTATGGCTTGGGGTTGGAAGCTGTTAAGGAGCCTTTTGGTCTTACACAGAACCCAAACCGGCTGCGCGCGTGCGCCATCGTGCATAAATCTATTTTGTCCCCCTACACCAAATGCAACCACAACACGCAGGTTAAAATATCGAAACAAACTCTGAACCAATGACATTAATTTGGGGACAGGTCGAAAAGCATTAAACATGTATGGCAATTTAGCTAGTTGCTTGCACTTGCTAGCTAATTTGTCCTATTTAGCTAGCTTGCTGTTGCTAGCTAATTTGTCCTGGGATATAAACATTGAGTTGTTATTTTACCTGAAATGCACAAGGTCCTCTACTGTGACAGTTAATCCACACATTAAACGGTCAACCGAATCGTTTCTTGTCATCTCTCCTCCTTCCAGGCTTTTTTATCTTTGAACTTATATGGTGATCAGCATCTAAACTTTCATAGTATTACCACGACTACCGACAAAACAGTTTGTCTTTCAATCACCCACGTGGGTATAACCAATGAGAAGATGGCACGTAGGTACCTGCTTCTACAAACCAATGAGGAGATAGGAGAGGCAGGACTTTCAGCGCGATCTGCGTCAGAAATAGAAAGGAGTTCTATTGTAGCCCTTGGTGTCGCAGATGCTCGTTGGCGCACACGAGCAGTGTGGGTGCAATAATTGAATAACATTGATTTCTAAATGTATTTTGCGAGGCTTGCGCACGTGACATGTCCGGTCTGGTCAGCATGTTAGACTTGGTGCTCTGGTTCCGCTAGCCATGTGGTAGCAGAGAAAACAGTCTTTGACCTGGGTGACTGGATTCTCTGACAATGTTTTGGGCTTTTCTTTGACACACCTAGTATATAGGTCCTGGATGGCAGGAAGCTTGGCCCCAGTGATGTACTGGGCTGTACGCACGACCCTCTGTAGCGCCTTACGGTCAGATGCCTAGCAGTTGTCATACCAGGAGGTGATACAATGTGTCAGGATGCTCTCGATGGTGCAGCTATAGAACTTTTTGAGGATCTTTTCAGTCTCCTGAGGGGGAAAAGGTTTTGTCGTGCCCTGTCTTGGTGTGTTTGGACCATGATAGTTTGTTGGTGATGTGGACACCAAGGAACTTGAAACTCTCGACCTGCTCCACTACAGCACCGTCGATGTTAACGGGGCCTGTTCGGCCCGCCTTTTCCTGTTGTCCATGATCAGCTCCTTTGTCTTGCTCACAAATATATGAGCAATATATTTCCCTCACTAACTTTAAACATCAGCTATCTGAGCAGCTAACCGATTGCTGCAGCTGTACATAGCCATCTGTAAATAGCCCATCCAATCTACCTACCTCATCCCCATATTGTTTTTATTTACTTTTCTGCTCTTTTGCACCGCAGTATTTCTACTTGCACATTCATCATCTGTACATCTGTCACTCCAGTGTTAATTGATAAATTGTAATTACTTTGCCACTATGGCATATTTATTGCCTTACCTCCGCACGCCATTTGCACACACTGTAGATAGACTTTATTTTTTTTCTATTGTGTTATTGACTGTACGCTTGTTTATCCCATGTGTAACTCTGTGTCGCACTGCTTTGCTTTATCTTGGCCAGGTCGCAGTTGTAAATGAGAACTTGTTCTCAACTAGCCTACCTGGTTAAATAAAGGTGAAATAAACCATTTTTAAAACATTGAGGGATTGGTAGTTGTCCTGGCACCCCACTGCCAGGTCTCTGACGACCTCCCTATAGGCTGTCTCATCGTTGTTGGTGACAGGACCCTTGAGCAAGGCAATTAACCCTAATTGCCCCTGTAAATCGCTCTGGATATGACAATAAATGTACATTTACTCTCACAGATCTCTGATATAAAAAGCTCCAATAAATAGTTTATTTAGAAATCTTAATACTCTAATTATTATGTAAATCGATGCGCCATATACTTTAAAGGAATGTTTTTGTTGTTGTTTGTCTCTCCCTCTCTAGCTCTCTGAAATCTTGCTTAGCGCCCTCAACCAAAACCTGGTCCAGTTCACCCTTCGGCCTGGGGTCCAGGTCACAGTATACGCTGCACATTTGTCAGCAGGTAAGTGTCTGCATCTCTTCGAATACAAATACCTACATTTTGTTTGTGTTTGCTCGTGTATTGTGGATAACTGGGTCTTTTTAATGACTATATAGATGGATAGAGATAGTTCTAGATAGAAATAGAGAGCCAGGGCCCCGTATTCAAAAAGCGTCTCAGAGAACTTCTGATCTAGGATCCGTTTTGCATTTTAGATCATAACAAATAAGATTATATGGAAAGGAAGGAACTGATCCTAGATCAGCACTCCTACACTAAGACGCTTTGTGAATACAGGCCCAGGAGGTCTATTTCCTGCCCAGCGACTAACACCACCCCAACCCTGTTGTCTGATTGGCTCCCATCATGTAGCTACACAGAGACATTCAGAGAGTGAGCATCGTTACAAGTATGTGTGCCTCTTCCTTTTGGGGATGCTGCTACTGTCCTAGGGGCTTATAAGATAAAGAGTAAGAGAAGTCAATAAATACTTACCGTATCAAAAACATAATCACAATTTTATTGTTATGTTTTGTATTTTATTAATTAGTAGGTGTCACTTTTCATGTTGACTTCTTCTCTATGGAAACTGTTTGGAATTCAATGTATACTGTACTGTGTGACTCTTGTCTCCCACCTCTACAGCGCCCCTAGTGGACACGAGTGAGAACCACAGCGGCTCGGCCATGCTGATGCTGCTGTCGGTTGTGGTTCTGGGTTTGGCGATATTTGTCGTCTACAAATTCAAAAGGTACAGTGCTCATGATATACTGTAGAGATGATCTCTATAACCCATATCTGGTTGTAAGTTGCTAGGACGTAGGGAGAATCTTACTAACCAAGTGGGAAAGTTCCTGAGTGTTGACGAAACATTTGGAATTGGCTAGGACACTGAGGAGTGATCTCTGATCTCATTGTTTGACTAGGGTCTAATCCCACTTCTGACCCCAATTGTGAGCTACAGTATATTTATGGTTATACATCAGATGGGAAATTGGGGAAAATTACTAACCAAATGAGAGTTACTGAGTGTCTAGACATTTTGGCATTTAACAAAAATACTGTCTATCAAAGGTCTGTGTGAAAACTTTCAGTTTCAAGGGAGAAATGGCTTATCTCTTTCAACTTTCTTAGACTCCTTTTGTCGAGGCATTTTCTCAGTCCGCAAATGAAATGCCAGTCAGCCTTCAGGCATTATCAATATTTAGCCCTTTGAGCTTTGCTAGTTGACCTTTCTGAAATGTTAAATTATTTCCGTCCACCATGGTACAGTTCTGTGTGAAAGGGCAGTAGGGGTCAATGAGACCAGATCTATAGAGGGAAACAGAAGAGGGAGAGAAAGAGCGAAAGCGAAACAACACATAGGTCTTAGAACATAAATGTGTTTATACAGTGGAATGTCTAATTGCCTTTTTTGATAATATTGTATTTTTGTGTTCCCTTTTTTTGCATCAAATACAAACATATACATACGAACAGCAACTTACAGACACACACAAGCAACGACTACAACTCCTCTGCCTTCCACAAGCATACAGTATAATCCTATTTTACATACAAATATATACAAAATTAGACATAAGGCCGGAAGGCATCGAAACAAAATATTTAAGTCAACTGGGTATATCTCCTGGGTGCGGCTACACATTATTGGGTTGTAAAAGAGGAGCATCAGAATTATTTGGTCCCCGAGGCAGGCAATCCCTCTCCCATTTTATTAGTCTGGCAAATTTCTTTATCCCCTGTCTCATTGTAAATCTTTCCTCAAGGAAGATCCCAGGCCTCAACGTCTATGCGCAGATGCAGAACGAAAAAGAACAAGAAATGATCCCGAGTCCAGTAAGTCCGACGGAAAGCACCCTGGTGTCCCCGAACACTCCGATGGAGCTGGTGACTTCTCCGGAGCTTATGGACACAGAGTTGAACACAAGGCCCATCGGTAAATGAATACGCCACTTTTATTTAAAAGAAAAACATGTACACTGGGGCAAAAAAGTATTTAGTCAGCCACCAATTGTGCAAGTTCTCCCACTTTAAAAAAATAAACTTTTGTTATTGACCCAAATACTTATTTCCCACCATAATTTGCAAATAAATTCATTAAAAATCCTACAATGTGATTTTCTGCATTTTTTTTTCTCATTTTGTCTGTCATAGTTGAAGTGTACCTATGATGAAAATTACAGGCCTCTCTCATCTTTTTAAGTGGGAGAACTTGCACAATTGGTGGCTGGCTAAATACTTTTTCCCCCCACTATATATATACATATATAGATTTTTACTAAGTTACTAAGTGCTACAAATGTAATTTCACTTTGACTGCAATTTCTTGTCATATAATTACATTTTGTTCCATCGCTTTCACATACTACACTGCTAAAAAAAATAAAGGGAACACTAAAATAACACATCCTAGATCTGAATGAAGGAAATATTCTTATTAAATACTTTTTTCTTTACATAGTTGAATGTGCTGACAACAAAATCACACAAAAATGATCAATGGAAATCACATTTATCAACCAATGGAGGTCTGGATTTGGAGTCACACTCAAAATTAAAGTGGAAAACCACACTACAGGCTGATCCAATTTTGATGTAATGTCCTTAACACAAGTCAAAATGAGGCTCAGTAGTGTGTGTGGCATCCACGTGCCTGTATGACATCCCTACAACGCCTGGGCATGATGACCTCTTGATGAGATGGCGGATGGTCTCCTGAGGGATCTCCTCCCAGACCTAGACTAAAGCATCCGCCAACTCCTGGACAGTCTGTGGTGCAACGTGGCGTTGGTGGATGGAGCGAGACATGATGTCCCAGATGTGCTCAATTGGATTCAGGTCTGGGGAACGGGCAGGCCAGTCCATAGCATCAATGCCTTCCTCTTGCAGGAACTGCTGACACACTCCAGCCACATGAGGTCTAGCATTGTTTTGCATGAGGAGGAACCCAGAGCCAACCGCACCAGCATATGGTCTCACAAGGGGTCTGAGGATCTCATCTCGGTATCTAATGGCAGTCAGGCTACCTCTGGCGAGCACATGGAGGGCTGTGCGGCCCCCCAAAGAAATGCCACCCCACACCATGACTGACCCATCACCAAACCGGTCATGCTGGAGGATGTTGCAGGCAGCAGAACATTCTCTACGGCGTCTCCAGACTCTGTCATGTCTGTCACATGTGCTCAGTGTGAACCTGCTTTCATCTGTGAAGAGCACAGGGCGCCAGTGGCGAATTTGCCAATCTTGGTGTTCTCTGGCAAATGCCAAACGTCCTGCACGGTGTTGGGCTGTAAAGCACAACCCCCACCTGTGGACGTCGGGCCCTCATACCACCCTCATGGAGTCTGTTTCTGACCGTTTGAGCAGACACATGCACATTTGTGGCCTGCCGGAGGTCATTTTGCAGGGCTCTGGCAGTTCTCCTCCTGCTCCTCCTTGCACAAAGGCGGAGGTAGCGGTCCTGCTGCTGGGTTGTTGCCCGCCTACGGCCTCTTCCACGTTTCCTGATGTACTGGCCTGTCTCCTGGTAGCGCCTCCATGCTCTGGACACTATGCTGACAGACACAGCAACTCTTCTTGCCACAGCTCGCATTGATGTGCCATCCTGGATGAGCTGCACTACCTGAGCCACTTGTGTGGGTTGTAGACTCCATCTCATGCTACCACTAGAGTGAAAGCACCGACAGCATTCAAAAGTGACCAAAACATCAGCCAGGAAGCATAGGAACTGAGAAGTGGTCTGTGGTCACCACCTGCAGAACCACTCCTTTATTGGGGGTGTCTTGCTAATTGCCTATAATTTCCATCTGTTGTCTATTCCATTTGCACAACAGCATGTGCAATTTATTGTCAATCAGTGTTGCTTCCTAAGTGGACAGTTTGATTTCACAGAAGTGTGATTGACTTGGAGTTACATTGTGTTGTTTAAGTGTTCCCTTTATTTTTTTGAACAGTGTATATCGGTTGCCATGACGATAATCTTTTGTCATTAACATAAGAGACTTTCACTGAGGTTTTGATTAATAAATTGATAGCCCCATTCCACTCTACGTTTGAGCAAGAGCCTCATTCATTGTGGAGAAATGTGACTTAACTCATACTGACTGGAATGTCTTCTGACATCTTTCCTCATGTCTCTGTCTCCCATCATCTTCTCCTTTTAAAGGATGCATCAAACCTCACGCACATGTCAAGTTCTCAACGGAACTCCCCACGTACATCAACATTTAAAAACTCTGGACAACTCCGAAAACAGCAACTCCATTCTGTGTCATGGACTTTTTTAATCATTTGAGCGGACACAATGGTTTTGAGCTTTATACCTGTGCATGTTGGACTTTACTGACTTTGCTGACACTTACTGTGCTCTGTGAAAACCAGAAGAAACTGTATACAGGTTGTTGTTTTTTTATACGTAATATAAGTCTATCCAATAAAAAATAATTTTTGATGAAATGTATTTATACAAAGTCAAGTACATAACTACAAATGGAAAGCCAGCATGATCTAAAGAAAAAAATGCATAAAAAACAACTCTTTTGGTTAGCTTACTGTAAGTGTCTTACATCCTTTTTCGCTACTGTGTGTCGCTAACAGAGGTGGTACACTATTTATTCATAAGAATATCCTTTATAGTATATAACTGAATTTAAAATCACATTTATTTTGTAAATCATGAATGTCTGTGATATGTGTATTTTAATAACAAATTGCAAACTGAAAAACGATATCAATTATTAATACAACCATTTTGTTTCCGTTCTGTTCACTGTCTCACGAAAAGCTGATTATGGCACAATACTCTTTTGTACTAAAATGTTTTGTTTTTGCTTACAATGTAATAATTCGAAGACAGATACAGGGTTTGGTAGTCTCTCTTGATTTGGTGATTTTATTGAACTTTGCTGTTAATCTCTACACTCACGAGCTATATTTAACGAGAAACACTAGTTGTAGGACACTGTTTTTTCCCCCCAATGTAATAGCTTGGCCTGAGAACCGTGGTGCTAGCCTGCTACCATGATAGGGACTTCAAGAGAAGCCAATGTAGATGCATTATGTTTTCAGTTCCCTCAAACACCATGCATTAGTTACACTTGATTTCATAGAGGAGAACTGGGCAAAGGGCAGTTATTTGGGGGGCATCAAAATCGGTAAATATCCTCTCAAAGTAACTTTATTTCCCCAAAGTTAACTGACGTCCCAATTTGGAGGTTGCGAAAGTTAAAATGAAAAACAGCTGCTTTAAGATGAAATATCAAGTGGAGCATTCAGAGCGAAAAAAAAGAGTGGACTGCCTTTTAGGGCAAGACACACCAGGGCATTGAAATAGGAAGAACAGAACTGCAAGTCTGGTCAGGAATTTAGTTAATGCAGCCAGTCAAGCTCAATGCTGGTTAAGGTTGGTGACACATTTAGGCTAATGTCCCACAGTCTCGGCCCCATGTTCTCCATCTCTGTAGCGTATTATACCCGCTTTCAAGAACCAAAGGAAGTAGAGCGCAGATGGTAGGGTACATGGATGGTTAACTTGTTTTGAGAAGCAGGGTTAGACGCAGTCGAACCCCGAAGTGTTGTTCTGACAGACGTGATTGTTTGGTTGATGGTTATGGCATTTCAGAAGACCCTTATTGTCCTTGTCATTCCATAAAGACAATTATGGAGGGGAAATTGTTATATTTCTGGAATCTTCACATAACCATTATTCTACTGTAGCTGGACAGTGATGCTAAAATATTCCAAATGACTAGAACTATGTTGCATACATATTGTATACACACACGAACAACCACCCACCAACACACAACCTAGAATGTACAGTACCAGTCAAGTTTGGACACACCTACCTCATGTAGTAACCAAAAAAGTGTTAAACGAATCAAAATGTATTTTATAATTGAGATTCTTCAAAGTAGCCATCCTCTGCCTTGATGACAGCTTTGTACTCTCTTGGCATTCTCTCAACCAGCTTCACCTGGAATGCTTTTCCTTCACTCTGCTGTCCAAGTCATTCCAAACCATCTCAATTGGGTTGAGGTTGAGTGATTATGGAGGCCAGGTCATCTGATGAGGCACTCCATCACTCTCTTTCTTGGTCAAATAGCCCTTACACAGCCTGGAGGTGTGTTTTGGGTCATTGTCCTGTTGAAAAACAAATGATAGTCCCACTAAGTGCAAACCAGATTGGATGGTGTATCGCTGCAGAATGCTGTGGTAGCCACGTTGGTTAAGTATGCCTTGAATTCTAAATAAATCACAGACAGAGTGTCACCAGCAAAGCACCATCACACCACCTCCTCCATGCTTCACGGTGGGAACCACACATGCGGAGATCATCTGTTCACCTACTCTGCGTCTCAGAAAGACATGGCGGTTGGAACAAAACATCTCAAATTTGGATTAATCAGACCAAAGAACTGATTTCCACCAGTCTAATGTCCATTGCTCATATCTCTTTGCTCAAGCAAGTCTCTTCTTATTATTGGTGTTCTTTAGCAGTGGTTTCTTTGCAGCAATTCAACCATGAAGGCCTGATTCACACAGTCTCCTCTGAACAGTCGATGTTGAGATGTGTCTGCTACTTGAACTCTGAAGCATTTATTTGGGCTGCAATTTCTGAGACTGGTAACTCTAACAAACTTATCCTCTGCAGCAGAAGTAACTCTGGGTCTTCCTTTCCTGTGGCGGTCCTCATGAGAGACAGTTTCATCATAGTGCTTGATGGTTTTTGCGACTGCACTTGAAGAAACTTTCAAAGTTCTGGAACTGTTCCGCATTGACTGACTTTCATGTCTTACAGAAATAATGGACTGTTCTTTCTCTTTGCTTATTTGAGTTGTTCTTTCCATAATATGGACTTTGTCTTTTACCAAATAGGCTATCTTCTGTATACCACCCCTACCTTGTCACAACACAACTGATTGGCTCAAACTCAGAAAATAAAAAAGGAAATCAAATTCTACAAATAAACTTTTAACAAGGCACACCTGTTAATTGAAATTAATTCCAGGTGACTACCTCATGAATCTGGTTGAGAGAATGCCAAGAGTGTTCAAAGCTGTCATCAAGGCAAAGGGTGGCTACTTTGAAGAATCTCAAATATATAATATATTTTGAGTTTAACACTTTTTTTGGTTACCACATGATTCCATGTGTTATTTCATAGTTTCGATGTCTACACTGTTATTCTACAATGTAGAAAATAGTACAAATAAAGAAAAACCCTTGAATGTGTAGGGGTGTCCAAACTTTTGACTGGTAGTGTAAATCGAGAAAGAAACAGGACAATGTTCATGTCTTTGACCTTAAATAAGAGGTCTTTTCACATAGATATGGACTAACTCATTGTTACATTGCTATCTTCCAATTGTGTTTCATAGTAAAGCTTCTTAGATATTTCATTATGAAAAAGTGCCCATCCTCCGGTTTAAACATGTATATTTGAGGCTGCATGCTAGTACTTTTTTAAATAACAAACCTAATTTCATCTTCTGTTTTTATTTTGTTTTATTTTTTACTTTCAAATCGACAAGAACATAGGTATTTCCTCTCAAATAATACTATAAAGTTGCTATTTTATGTATATCAAAAACTATGACATTGTAACAGCTTTTGGCTAATGTTTTAACAAATGACTGGTTGAACTACAGAATATAGAACTCCATCAGAGCAGCAGGAAACTCTAGCAATATGACCCTATATTTACTCCTGATTATCACATTAAAGGATTTAAGAGACTTTTCTGAGTGAATGGTCTCTTTAACATAAGTCTTCGAATAACAAGCTTTCGTGCTCCATATAAGTATTTTGACCAACAGAACAATGGCGGAGCTCTCAGAGCAACCCCTTAGGCAATATTCAGCTGAGAACGAATCCACCGGCCCACACTGGCTCAAGTTAAGCACCTTCTGCCTTTGAATCCTTCAGGTTCACAAATGGAGGCGGACAGGTGGAACTTCCTGGAAGCTCTGCTGGCAAGTGATGGGGAAACTCTGGGCCGGGATGTTCAGACATTTTGTGATGTTATAACATACTATGATGTCACAGGACAGGAACCCAAGGTGTGGGCTGGGCTGTATACGAATGACAGACTAGCTAGAGTAAGAAACGGGCATGTCTAGTTCTCAACAGCCTGAATGTCTTGTTTCTAAAGCAGTTCTAATATGGACACCGTAAAACCTTGTTTAACATCTCAAACAAGGTCTGATTTCTACCAGTGAAACCAGCAGTATGGTGTCCATTTTAGGACATTATCCAGCTGTGTGAAGGCATTAAAAGGAAAGCAGCAGAGACACTTCACGAGGACTTGATTTTGTTCATCCTTAAGCTATAACTTCGCTCTCTTCCCCCATAGAGTTAGTGAGATTATTTTTGTAGACAGAGTTTTATTACTGTAAAGCTTTTATATAAAAATACAAAAGTTTAGGTGTACAATATTTTTTGTTTTGACCTTTAAATGTGCTGTGTGTAATTGTTTTATGCATTTACAATCATATTTATTAAATTAAAAAGTTGATGTTAACTGTGTTTTCATTTTCTTACAATATTTGTAAAAAAAAAATACTATGTATTTGAGGAAGTTATATTCAACCTATAAAGAAAATCGAATCAAACGTGTTGGTATATTCTTATCCAGGCATACATGACAAATACATTGACAAATGTTGCATTTACCTTTACATCCATACTTGGTAAATACAATGACGAATGTATTTTCTCATATGCATACTCCGACATACAGTATGTGTAGTAGATGTGACTTATCGTCTCGTAAGTGATTCCAGTAATGGTATACTTGATAATATGTCAACTTTAAGTAATAGCACAAACCTTACCATGCATAAAGCACTCAATATATTATTTTATCACAATGACTTCACTATAAAATCCTCATCACGCTTCCTGTGAGGGTATCTGAGGCAACATAACGCAAGAGTGGTGATAATTCTGACAGTAATACAGAACCCTGTGTCCCCAACAAAGGGTTAATGGGAGAGTGAGCGATGGAGAGAGTGACAGAGAGAGGGAGTGAAAGAAGCAGAAAGGAGATGATTGAGCATTAGAAGAGTCCGATGGAGAAGAGACAGGGATAGAGATATGGAGGGAGAGAGAGAGAGGGAGCGATGTAGGTGAGAGAAAAGGAGAAAGAACAATGGAAAGAGAGACGGAGACCAACGTCCGGGGCCATTAGTGATGCATGGTAATGCTGCATCAGACTGACTTGAGGGACTCTTTAATCGTTCAAAGTCAGACCAGGGCCGGTGCCCTGGGAGATTAACCAAAGATCAATGCCAACAGGGGGCCAAGCCCAGCGCTCCCTACTGCTGCTCCTGACATCTCAAGGAAATGGACTGCAGTGTCCCCAGAGATCCAGCAGCTAGAGCACACAGCACGGTGTAGCCCTACTGCCTATATAGGGCTGGTATTATTAGACTAAACGAGAGACACAGAGAGAGGCGTTTAACACTGTTGAAGAAAAACATGCGATGATGACGTTCACCTTGCAATGCCAATATTAGCCAGCGAGAGAGAGAGAGAATGGCATCAAACACTTTTAAGTTAATCATGTGATTGCATTTCTAGTGTGCTTTGACTTCAATGGTTCTTCACCCAAGGAACATAATACCTACAGTGCCTTGTGAAAGTGTTCACCCCTTTGGCATTTTCCTATTTTGTTGCCTTTACAACCTGGAATTAAAATAGATTTTCTGGGAGTTTGTATCATTTGATTTACACAACATGGCTAACACTTTGAAGATTTTTTATTGTGAAACAAACAAATAAGACCAAAAAACGGAAACGGAAAGCGTGCATAACTATTCATCCCACCCAAAGTCAATACTTTGTAGGGCCACATTTTGCAGCAATTACAGCTGCAAGTGTCTTGGGATATGTCTCTATAAGCTTGGCACATCTAGCCACTGGGATTTTTGCCCATTCTTCAAGGCAAAACTGCTCCAGCTCCTTCCAGTTGGATGGGTTTCTGCTGGTGTACAGAAATCTTTAAGTCATACCACAAATTCTCAATTGGATTGAGGTCTGGGCTTTGACTAGGCCATTCCAAGACATTTAAATGTTTCCCCTTAAACCACTCAAGTGTTTCTTTAGCAGTATGCTTAGGGTCATTGTCCTGCTGGAAGGTGAACCTCCATCCCAGTCTCAAATCTCTCTTTGTTGCCTCTCTGATTAATGTCCTCCTTGCCTGGTCCGTGAGTTTTGGTGGGCGGCTCTCTCTTGGCAGGTTTGTTGTGGTGCCAAGTTGTTTAATAATGCATTTAATAATGGTGCTCTGTGGGATGTTCAAAGTTTTGGAAATTGTTCTATAACCCAACCCTGATCTGTACTTCTCCACAACTTTGTCCCTGACCTGTTTGGAGATCTCCTTGGTCTTCATGGTGCCGCTTGCTTAGTGGTGTTGCAGACTCTGGGGCCTTTCAGAACAGGTGTATATAAACTGAGATCATGTGACATATCATGTGACACGTAGATTGCACACAGGTGGACTTTATTTCATTAATTATGTAACTTCTGAAGGTAATTGGTTGCACCGGATCTTATTTAGTGGCTTCATAGCAAGGGGGGTTAATACATATATGCACTTTATTTAAATTTTTAATTTAAAAAAAATATTTTGAAAGAGGTTCTTTTTTCATTTCACCTCACAAATTTGGACTATTTTGTGTATGTCCATTACATGAAATCCAAATAAAAATACATTTAAATTACAGGTTGTAATTTTGTTGTAAAGCAACAAAATAGGAAAAACACCAAGGGGGGTGAATACTTTTGCAAGGCACTGTACACATAGCGTTTGATCATTGATGATCAGTAATACATCGGTTTTAGCAATGACTGTAATCCTGGTCCCTTATAGAGTTAGCGCCACCCCTGATAATGTCAACTTCAATAGTCTATGATGTCATGTTGAGTTAAAGCCCAAACTTAAAGTCAGGGAGTCTAGCGCTGAAGAAAAGAAGACGTAATTGCTTGAAGAGAGAGGAGGTTTAAAGGGAAGGACAGGAGGAGGACAGGAGAGTGTGTATGTTTCTGGTGGAACAGCTCCCTGGGTAATTAAATCCCCTTCTTAGCCTTTACATCAGTCAAAGACAAAGAACTGCATAGTTATAACACATTCCAGGAGCACACCCCCATTCTCATCGACACGTCTGCAGTGGAGCAGGTTGAGAGCTTCAAGTTCCTTGGTATCCACATCACCAACAAACTAACTTGGTCCAAGCACACCAAGACAGTCGCTAAGAGTGCACGACAAAACCTATTCCCCCTCAGGAGACTGAAAATATTTAGCATGGGTCCTCAGATGCTCAAAAGGTTTTACAGCTGCACCATAGAGAGCATCCTGACTGGTTGTATAACTGCCTGGTATGGCAACTGCTCGGCCTCCGACCGCAAGGCACTACAGAGGGTAGTGCGAACGGCCCAGTACATCACTGGGGCCAAGCTTCCTGCCATCCAGGACCTCTATTTCCAGGCGTGTCAGAGGAAGGACCTAAACATTTTCAAAGACTCCAGCCACCCTAGTCATAGACTGTTCTCTCTGCTACCACATGGCGAGCGGTACTGGAGCGCCAAGTCTAGGTCCTAGAGGCTTCTAAACAGCTTCTACCCCCAAGCCATAATACCCCTGAATACCTAATAAAATGGCTATCCAGACTGTTTGCATCCCCCCCCATTTTTACACTGCTGCTACTCTCTGTTGTTATCATCTATGCATAGTCACTTTAATAACTCTACCTACATGCACATATTACCTCAACTAACCGGTGCCCCTGCACATTGACTCTGTACCGGTACCCCCCTGAATATAGTCTCGCTATTGTTGTTTTACTGCTGCTCTTTGATTACTTGTTACTTTTATTTCTTATTCGTATCCTTATTTTTTTAAAGTGCATTGTTGGTTAGGGGCTCGTAAGTAAACATTTCACTGTAAGGTCTACTGTATTCGGCGCATGTGACTAATAAAATTTAATTAGATTTGATATTCCTCTAAAGGCAACTCGAGAAGTAGCCCTTTCCTGCAGTCAAATGACCTAGTGGTCCCATGGATGGAATGTTATTCATGTTTTTCAGAATTTCACAAAACTCGCCAAAAAAAATCTGGTTTTGTTATATTTCAGTCTTCAGTGATTTATATAAAGTGTAATATTGGGATGCAAACTATTTTTATTTTATTTTACCAGGTAAGTAGACCGAGAACATATTCTAATTTACAGCAACGACCTGGGGAATAGTTACAGGGGTTCAATGAGACAATTGGAAGCTGGGAATGATTAGGTGGCCATGATGGTCATATTGGGAATTTAGCCAGTGCCATGTGATCTTTAGTGACCACAGAGAGTCAGGATATCCGTTTAAAGTCCCACCCAAAAGACAGCACTGTCATGACTTTGTCCCCCCCCCCACCAGTTGATGACCCACCCATAAATTCCAAAACTCTCTCTCTGCACTCTACAGAATGGACTTTTGGAAAGCCCTTTGTTACCTTTTGGAAAGCCCTTTGATTTGAAGACTCTACAGGACGGTAACATCAGAAAGTTGAACAACAAGACCATATTTCTGTAATGGAAGGGTCCGTTGGTACTTAAAGAATATGATGTCAGATCAGTCATTGTTTAGGTAGATTGTTACTGATGATAGGACGACATAATTGTGTCTTTGAAAGTCTACACATTCTAGTGTAAATCAGATTTACATCAAAATATTGCAAAACTATGTGATTAAACATGAAACTATTTGTGAGAAGATAAAATGTGATTTTAGCTTCTAAATGAGAGAATTGTTTCATAAGTAAACTTATTCTCAATCAGTAACCCCACCCATTGGAGCACAGACATTGGTTAGAAGTATGAAACACCTCCCTTCTCCTCCCCAGTACAAAAGCCCCCATAACGATCATTAACATTTAGTTCCAGAAATGTGAGGACTGCCGCCCGAACGATAAAAAGGGAAAATTTCAACGTGGATGTGACGATCACCAAGCTGGAACGGTGAATTTCGACTAGACCAGCCAGAATACAGCACGAGCTGATTATGGAATCTCGGTATGAACTTTGAACTATTATTCACTAAAGAAGAAGTGATACATCCTAGATGTCGAGTCATCAGCTGCATCTGTAAACATATGTGGCCTAGGAAAGGACAGCCAATCTCCTAAGAACGACAGGGTACTTCAACGTATTCGCTCTAGAATGCTACGACCAGAAAGATTCTTCAAAGGTCAATGGCGATCTCTGCTGGGTAAACCAGTTATTCATCTTCGACCCTTCTATAGAGACCCAATTTCTTTGTCCCTCAGTCTTCCCGCTCTTTCCTTCAAACCCAACCCCCTTGTGTAACCTGCCATCATATTGGGTTAGTCCACTAGAGACTTCATGACATGATTAGTAATCAATGTATGATCCATCCTGTGTACATGGAATTCTGTTTGATTAGTAAATAAATAATTAAGCCAATTTGTGTAATGCTGATTTAACTTGTTAGCCAGGGTTTGTGCAGATAACCAAGTACTTTACGACAATCAGAATGAGACTGAATAAGGTGACGATTAATAATTGACTACTATTGATACAAAAGGTCTTCAGATCTTTAAGAGAGTTTATTCGGAAGACAGCAGCTCCATAAACACTATTCCATGGTGCCCCATGTTATTAATAAGTTCATTGTTGCATGGTTTAATTCAATCATGTAATCAATTAAACGTTAGGTATTCGATTTGATAAAATATCCTGTCATCTCATTTAATCAGTCAGAGGCACAACTGCACCCTATACAGGGAAATGTCACCAGTCACTGCCCTGCGATATTTTATTTATTCAGAGGAAAGAGTGCCTACTACTGGCCCTCCAACACCACTTCCAGCAGCATCTGGTCTCCCATCAAGGGACCAAGCAGGACCAACCCAGCTTAACTTCAGAGGCAAGCAAGCAGGAGGATGCAGAGGGATATGTTTCTGACACAGTACAGGTGTCCTCTTTGTTTTAAGCCCATGTGTCATGTTCTGACTATAGAAAACCTGTATTTTCTATGGTAGAGTAGGTCAGGGCGTGACTAGGGTTTTTTGTTGTAGTTTATATTTTCTATGTGGAGTTCTAGGTTTGATTTTCTATGTTGGTGATTTGTATGATTCCCAATTAGAGGCAGCTGGTTATCGTTGTCTCTAACAAGAGCACCTCCTCCCAGCTGCCCACTGCACTGAGGCTAGGTAACACGGTCACCACCGATAAATCCATGATTATCGAAAACTTCAACAAGCATTTCTCAACGGCTGGTCATGCCTTCCTCCTGGCTACTGCAACCTCGGCCAACAGCTCCGCCCCCCGCTGCACCTACTCGCCCAAGCCTCTCCAGGTTCTCCTTTACCCAAATCCAGATAGCAGATGTTCTGAAAGAGCTGCAAAACCTGGACCCGTACAAATCAGCTGGGCTTGACAATCTGGACCCTCTATTTCTGAAACTATCCGCCGCCATTGTCGCAACCCCTATTACCAGCCTGTTCAACCTCTCTTTCATATCGTCTGAGATCCCCAAGGATTGGAAAGCTGCCGCAGTCATCCCCCTCTTCAAAGGGGGAGACACCCTGGACCCAAACTGTTACAGACCTATATCCATCCTGCCCTGCCTATCTAAGGTCTTCGAAAGCCAAGTCAACAAACAGGTCACTGACCATCTCAAATCCCACCGTACCTTCTCCGCTGTGCAATCTGGTTTCCGAGCCGGTCACGGGTGCACCTCAGCCACGCTCAAGGTACTAAACGATATCATAACCTCCATCAATAAAAGACAGTACTGTGCAGCCGTCTTCATCGACCTTGCCAAGACTTTCGACTCTGTCAATCACCATATTCTTATCGGCAGACTCAGTAGCCTCGGTTTTTCTGATGACTGCCTTGCCTGGTTCACCAACTACTTTGCAGACAGAGTTCAGTGTGTCAAATCGGAGGGCATGCTGTCCGGTCCTCTGGCAGTCTCTATGGGGGTGCCACAGGGTTCAATTCTCGGGCCAACTCTTTTCTCTGTATATATCAATGATGTTGCTCTTACTGCGGGCGATTCCCTGATTCTGTATACTTCGGCCCGTCCTTGGACACTGTGCTATCTAACCTCCAAACGAGCTTCAATGCCATACAACACTCCTTCCGTGGCCTCCAACTGCTCTTAAACGCTAGTAAAACCAAATGCATGCTTTTCAACCGTTCGCTGCCTTCACCCGCACGCCCGACTAGCATCACCACCCTGGATGGTTCCGACCTATAAGTACCTAGGTGTTTGGCTAGACTGTAAACTCTCCTTCCAGACTCATATCAAACATCTCCAATCTAAAATCAAATCTAGAGTTGGCTTTCTATTCCGCAACAAAGCCTCCTTCACTCACGCCGCCAAGCTTACCCTAGTAAAACTGACTATCCTACCGATCCTCGACTTTGGCGATGTCATCTACAAAATAGCTTCAAACACTCTACTCAGCAAACTGGATGCAGTTTATCACAGTGCCATCCTTTTTGTTACTAAAGCACCTTATACCACCCACCACTGCGACCTGTATGCTCTAGTCGGCTGGCCCTCGCTACATATTCGTCGCCAGACCCACTGGCTCCAGGTCATCTTCAAGTCCATGCTAGGTAAAGCTCCGCCTCATCTCAGTTCATTGGTCACGATGGCAACACCCACCCGTAGCACGCGCTCCAGCAGGTGTATCTCACTGATCATCCCTAAAGCCAACACCTCATTTGGCCGCCTTTCGTTCCAGTTCTCTGCTGCCTGTGACTGGAACGAATTGCAAAAATCGCTGAAGTTGGAGACATTTATCTCCCTCACCAATTTCAAACATCTGCTATCTGAGCAGCTAACCGATCGCTGCAGCTGTACATAGTCTATTGGTAAATAGCCCACCCAATTTTACCTACCTCATCCCCATACTGTTTTTATTTATTAACTTTTCTGCTCTTTTGCACACCAATATCTCTACCTGTACATGACCATCTGATCATTTATCACTCCAGTGTTAATCTGCAAAATTGTAATTATTCACCTACCTCCTCATGCGTTTTGCACACAATGTATATAGACTCTCCTTTTTTTCTACTGTGTTATTGACTTGTTAATTGTTTACTCCATGTGTAACTCTGTGTTGTCTGTTCACACTGCTATGCTTTATATTGGCCAGGTCGCTGTTGCAAATGAGAACTTGTTCTCAACTAGCCTACCTGGTTAAATAAAGGTGGAAAAAAATAAATAAAAAAATAAATAAACATTTGGGGATCATACTTAAGTAGCATTTTTTCCACCTGTGGGTTATGGGATATTGTTTATGTGTGTGACTACGTAGTCACGGGTCTTTGTAAGTTTTGATATTTTGTTTTCAGTTTCACTTATTCATTAAAAGATGTGGAACTATACTTACGCTGCGCCTTGGTCCGACCATCATTCTTACGAATGACGTGACACCATTTGAGGGCTGGCGTATACTTTTGTTTCAAAGTTGGTTTGTTTAGGACTACCAAGGAACACTCTGTGTGACCCTGATTTAGCCCACTGCAGTAAAATTAATGACTTTACAGACAACAACCTGTATTCCTGGTAGTGGTTGTTCCACATCAGTAGACTTCTCAGAAGGCTTATTCATCCTGTAACAACATTTACACCCGAAGATGCGTCTGATAAAAAGCAATAGTAGGACATGTCTTCTCTTCACTTTGAGCCGACACCTCAAAGTCTAGCAAACACACACAACCCAGGAACTGTAGAAGTACATCACACAGTGAACCATGGAGGTTAGAAACGGGACCTCTAATACAGGGACGCCAGCGTGCAGTGTAGCAGTAACAAACCAGCCGTCCTCTCTCTATTAACTCCACATGATGGAGCCTGTGTCGTGTACTTTAAAGAGGGAGCTGGCTGTCCCTCGAGGAAGGAAGGAAGGAAGGAAGTAGGGAGGAGGAGGGAGAGTGAGTGAGGACACTGGTGAGGGAATGTCACTTTGGTCCTCTCCTCAGTGATTTGCATGCTCTAATATTAATTGCCATTGGAAATGCTTTATTTCAGTAAAGGGGGTTCCCTGAGGGGACAGGTCTACAGAGAGGCTTCAGAGCAGAGAGTTAGAGGGAGAAATGCCTTTGCTGGTAACCTTCTAAAGCAGCAGAGTGGAGAGGGACTGGTAAGAAGTGTGCAGACAGAAGCAGGCACACATATATACACACAAACGCATTCATTCCAAACAAACACACACACACACATATGAAACACAATGCAATTTTCTTGGGAGGAGGGCTGTATATGAAATGGAAATGTTCGCAGAAAGACAACACACACACACAAACACACCAACACATAAAAGGAATTAATTTTATAGTTCTACTGATTACTCCTTCAATTCATTCTAGGGGAGTTCTGTGTATGCAATATTTTGAATGAAGACCAGGCTGCTACAATAGGCCTTTTGTTTTGACTCCAGAGGGTGTGTTTATCCATTGAGCTTGCAATTAATGTGATTTGACGATGATGTCCCTACAGGAGGCTCGAAAGGATTTGACAATACGACACACACACACACACACACACACACACACACACACACACACACACACACACACACACACACACACACACACACACACACACACACACACACACACACACAGTAGGCCAGCTGTACGTAAACAGGCGCACATGCATGCACACATGCACACCCTCCCACACACATTGTCGTGCACACTCATACACACTCAAACACTCACACACATACACACACACTCCTCATCGCCTTTCCAAGATCATTAACATACAGTACCCGGGAGTTTAATGGTCTTACACGTTAATGTTCTCTCCTTGGAAGGGGAGCTTACAGCCATGTAGTTAAAACTGAGTTCAATGAGGTTGGACTCTTTAGTTATTGGGCCATGGTACTGAATACTGAATACTGAATACACAAACACACAACACACACACTCACTTTCTTGCATAATGATTGGTGAACTCATAATAGCTTCAGACACTTTTACGATAAGTACAACGGTAAAAGAAAAGACGGACAAAATTCAGAGAAATAAAGGCAGTAGTCATTATGAAGCCGTTTATTGTGCCACTGTTTGCTTTTGTTATTTAAACGTTACTAGCAACTCCAACAAATAAGAACCCAAGATGCAGTGAGACTGACAGGTTTTCATTGGAATCCACTTGGGTGCCTCATATTCCTCGCTTATCTCTGTTTCTGTGATAGCTCAGTTTAAAACTCATTTGCATTGTGTTATGAATGCTGTAGAGTAGAAGTCTTCCTTTAAGTTGAATAATGGAGTCAAATCTAGTTTTGTTTCGTAAAATGTCTTATTAATTGGTAATGAATAGATAATAAAGCACGTATTCTGAATAGAAAAAGATGATCCAGCTGATCATCAACAGAATTCTTCCCAAAAAGCTTATTTTTAACTTCCCGTTCATTTTTTTGTGTGATTCAATTGAAAGGAAATCGAAGAGATTAAAATGGATTCATAATTAATTGAGGAAAGATGAAATTCTCATAAAACCTGAATCAAACTAATTGGCGCACAGACAGTCATATTATCTGATAATATCCCTGAGAGCCATTTCTCTTGATGATTGCCAATTAAATGCATTACATTTTTCCTTTCCTTTGGCACTTGTGAGTGCAGAAACCAGGAGCTATCGTAAGCTTTTAGTCAAACTAAACGTTTTCATCATTCATGGGACTAAAATGCTATTTCTGTGAACTATACCAGCCCAGAGAATTCTTCCATTAGACAGCCGGAATTGAAACAGAGCGTAAATGATCCGAAGTGCTCAACATGGCGCAACATGTTGGCAAAACATTTGTCTAATGTAGGGTTTCTTAAACTATGGATCAGGACCCAAACTGTGCCCTGGGCATGTGAGAGGTGGGCCGCGAGTTATGAGAATATAATTACCCACTATTTCATCATAATTTGGGTCATTGGATGACGATTTGGGTCCTGGGAGAACGGTCAATTTCTCTTTTAGGTCATGAGCTAAAAAGTTTAAGAACCCTTGGTAATGGGTACAGTACCTTGCTTGGACTTCAAGACCCTTTAGTAGAACATCATAGAGAGTTTATTGTGTATATTTGTTGAGCAACAGTCATTGGAGTACCATTATTTATCCAATATTCTGACGATATGAAAATGGTAATGTTTCAGTTTGGTGTAGGGCCTGGAGTTTTTCCTGTTCACATCCCTGTCACATGATCAGGAAAATCTCCTGGCCCTAGTTATGAGGGGTTTTAAAGTTAACAGTAACAGTGGTTATGCTTGTGGAAACGGTCTGCAGCAGTACGCTTTTCCCTCAACAGGGGGAGGTGTGGCTCTGTTAGGTTAAAGTACCTTACACTGAGTAGATCTGCAACATACTGAGAGAACAGACCATAGTAAACAGTACGGTATGGTGTATCAAAAGCAGTTCACCTCCATAGAAAGGTTAGGTCTATACATTGAGCACATATTTATATTTATTATTGTACAAGTTCTTTATAGATCACTGTACTATATGTTCCATGCAGGCACACGTCTGTGGGACAATATCAGTAGCTTATGGCATGGTATGAAGGTTGATACAGAACAACAAAACAACATCAAGACAGAACCAGAGAGGAAACGGGTCGGGTTAGTGTGTACCGCATCGTAGCACCAAGAGTGACGACACTGATGGGCACAGCGATTAGAGCTCACACTAAGATCCCATGCCTGGGTTCAGAGACATCTTACATCTGCAGTAATTGCAGATTCTCCTACTTTGTGCATATGCTTCTTCTGCCGGGGCCACGTTTACTCCTGCAAGGATAGAGGGATGAGTGGAGAAGAGAGCTGGATAGAGGGGGTATAAGCAAGGGGAGTAGGGAGTGAGAGGGAGATGTGGGAAGAGAAGTGGCGAGGATAGAGGGAATGAGTGAATAAAGGAGGGAGGGAGGGAGAGTTGTGAGAAGAGGAGCTGTTAGGTCATGTTGTAATGATCGTATTATTAGCCATCAGAAAAAAATCTAGCAGGAGGCTGTCTGACAGAAAGATCACCGACTAGGAGGTGAATCATCATCTTCTTCTCAAAACCTCATGCCTCTGTCATAAAGGCTTTGGAAGAATGGGAGTTAAATGTAGACTTATACACAGAATAGGCACAGCAGACAACTGTGGTTATATCCAGGCACGGTATGTGTCATACGATATTGGCGCATAGCTGAGTAAAAGACCGCATCTGTCATACAGGCTATTGATCTAAGGCTCCATGGAAGTTGGAGAGAAATTAAATAGACACATCTGTTGTTATATCCAAGTATGCTGTACGTGACAAGATATTGGCACATAGATATAGGACAAGACGAATGTATATATCTGTATTATAATACACTAAGGATTTTAAGTTGAGGGAGTATCTCCTACAATGTTGGGACGCTTTTCTTCCTTTTATTGTCACGCCCAGACCTTAGAGAGACGTTTTATTTCTCTATTTGGTTAGGTCAGGGTGTGATGTGGGGTGGGCATTCTATGTTTTGTTTTCTATGTTTCTTTATTTCTATGTTTTGGCCGGGTATGATTCTCAATCAGGGACAGCTGTCTATCGTTGTCTTTCATTGGGAATCATACTTAGGTAGCCCTTTTTCTTTCCTTTCAGTGTGTGTAGCTTGAAGGTTTAGAGGCCATGATTACATACATCACTGTGTCAGGAGATGTACAGTGCCTTGCAAAAGTATTCACCCTCTTGATATTTTTCCTATTTTGTTAGCCTACAACCTGGAATTAAAATAGATTTTCTGGGGGTTTGTATTGTTTGATTTACACAACATGCCTACCACTTTGAAGATGCAAAATATTTTTTGGGGTGAAACAAACAAGAAATAAGACAAAAAAACAGAAAACTTGAACGTGCATAACTATTCACCCCCCAAAGTCAATACTTTGTAGAGCCACCTTTGCTGCAATTACAGTTGCAAGTCTCTTGGGATATGTCTCTATAAGCTTGGCACATCTAGCCACTGGGATCTTTGCCCATTTTTCAAGGAAAACTGCTCCAGGTCCTTGGATGAGTTCCTGCTGGTATACATCTTTAAGTCATACCACAGATTCTCAGTTGGATTGAGGTCTGGGCTATGACTAGTTCATTCCACGACATTTAAATGTTTCCCCTTAAACCACTTGAGTGTTGCTTTAGCAGTGTGTTTAGGGTAATTGTCCTGCTGGATGGTGAACCTCCGTCCCAGTCTCACATTTCTGCAAGACTGAAACAGGTTTCCCTCAAGAATTTCCTTGTATTTAGCGCCATCCAAAATTCCTTCAGTTCTGACCAGTTTCCCAGTCCCTGCCAATGAAAAACATCCCCACAGCATGACGCTGCCAACACCATGCTTCCCAGTAGGGATAGTGTTCTTAGGGTGATGAGAAGTGTTGGGTTTGTGCCAGACATAGCATTTTCCTTGATGGCCAAAAAGCTACATTTTAGTCTCATCTGACCTTCTTCCATATGTTTGAGGAGTCTCACACATGCCTTTTGGCAAACATCAAATGTGTTTGCTTATTCTTTTCTTTAAGCAATGGCTTATTTCTGGCCACTCTTCCGTAAAGCTCAGCTTTGTGGAGTGTACGGCTTAAAGTAGTCCTATGGACAGATACTCCAATCTCCTCTGTGGAGCTTTACAGCTCCTTCAGGGTTATCTTTGGTCTCTATGTTGTCTCTGATTAATGCCCTCCTTGCCTGGTCCATGACTTTTGGTGGCTGGCCCTCTCTTGGCAGGTTTTTTTTGGTGCCATATTCTTTCCATTTTTTAATAATGGATTTAAAGGTGCTCCATGGAATGTTCAAAGTTTCTGATATTTTTCAATAACTCAATCATGATATGTACTTCTCCACAACTGTCCCTGACCTGTTTGGAGAGCTCCTTGGTCTTCATGGTGCCCGCTTGCTTGGTGGTGCCCCTTGCTTAGTGGTGTTGCGGACTCTGGGGCCTTTCAGAACAGGTGTAGATATACTGAGATCTTGTGACAGATCATGTGACACTTAGATTGCACACAGGTGGACTTTATTGAATTAATTATGTGACTTCTGAATGTAATTGTTTGCACCAGATTTATTTAGGGGATTCCTAGCAAAGGGGTGAATACATATGCACGCACCACTTTTCAGTTTTTCAGTTTTTAAATTTGCTATTGTAGATGTTAGCAACACCTCCACCTCTGTGGAATGCTCAGGGGATATGATCACTAGTGTAACCAGGAGGTGAGGCCTCATTTAACACAGTAAATACATCAGGCTTAAACCATATTTTAGTCAGGCCAATCACATCAAGATTATGATCAGAGATTAGTTAATTGACTATAACTGCCTTGGAAGGGAGGGATCTAGTAGCCCTATTTTGAGATGTGAGATATCACAATCTCTTTCAATAATAACAGGAATGGAAGAGGTTTTTATTCCAGTGAGATTGCTTAGGCGAACACTGCATGTTAGGCTTGGCCCAACCTAGATCGAGGCACAGACACGGTCTCAATGGGAATAGCTGAGCTGACTACACTGACTGTGCTAGTGGCAGACTCCAACGAAGCTGGCAGGCTGGCTAACAGCCTGCTGCGTGGCCTGCACCCTATCTCATTGTAGAGCTTGGGGAGTTGGAGCCCTGTCTATGTTCATAGATAAGATGAGAGCACCCCTCCAGCTAGGATGGAGTCCATCACTCCTCAGCAGGCCAGGCTTAGTCCTGATTGTGGGCGAGTCCCAGAAAGAGGGCCAATTATCTACAAATTCTATCTTTTGGGAGGGGCAGAAAACAGTTTTCAACCAGTGATTGAGTTGTGAGACTCTGCTGTAGAGGTTATCACTCCCCCTAACTGGGAGGGGGCCAGAGACAATTACTCGATGCCGACACATCTTTCTAGCTGATTTACACGCTGAAGCTATGTTGCGCTTGGTGACCTCTGACTGTTTCATCCTAACATTGTTGGTGCCGATGTGGATAACAAGATCCCTATACTCTCTACACTCGCCAGTTTTGGCCTTAGCCAGCACCATCTTCAGATTAGCCTTAACGTCGGTAGCCCTGCCCCCTTGTAAAAAGGGGTATGATCGCTGGATGATTTGTTTTAAGTCTAATGCTGCGGGTAATGGAGTCGCCAATGACTAGGGTTTTCAATTTGTCAGAGCTAATGGTGGGAGCGGGAGAGACCAGAGAAGGCTCGGCCTCTGACTCCAACCCATTGCTTAATGGGGAGAACCGGTTGAACGTTTCTGTTGGCTGAATGAGCAACACCAGTTGAGCATTCCTACGGCATTTCCTTCCAGAAGCCATGAGAAAATTGTCCGGCTGCAGGGACTGTGCGAGGAGATTTATACTACTATCTGTACTTATTGGTGGTACAGACGCTCTTTCATCCTATCCTATACTTAAATTACCCTTGCCTAACGAGTGCATCTGAAGCTGGGCTTGAAGCACAGCTATCCTTGCCATAAGGAGATCGTTCTCCTGTATATTATGTGTACAGCAACTGCAATTAGAAGGCATAATGTTAATGTTACTACTTAGCTTCTGCTGGTGGAGGTCCTGACGAACCACGTCCAGATAAAGCATCCGGGGTGAAAAAGTTGAATGAAAAAAGTTGAGCGAGGGAAAAAATGTAAATATGAAATGTAAAGTTGGCAGGTAGCAAAGTAAGGTTAGCAACAAACCACACAGCAGCACGTAAACAAGTCTACAAGCTGTGATTTGATATACAGTTAGCTACATGTAGGCCTGGATTATTTTAGATTTCAATAGTCTAACTTCCAGGATCCTCTCCACTCCACACTCACTCATTGCTATGTTTGAATTTCAATGACTTAACAAGTCAACAGGCTAACATTGTTTTAGGTTCACAGCTCAGATTTAATATTGGTGCTTCATTGTCCTCAAAGACAAACTACATTACAGAATGAAATACTTTTTTTACCGTCAGTAAGGTATCCCATCAACTGCACTGCTGCACTTACAACCTTTGGCCTAGGTCAACTAGGCCTACATACTTGAAGATTGAGTGATGCCTTGCTGTCCTGTTTTTCTCAAAGTCTTAAATTGGTAAATCCACTATTTTTTTTGCATAAGACCACTGTTGATACAGACCCACATTTTTTTGTTTGTCAGCAGTCAAGCTTCCAAGAAGCAAAATATCACCTGCCACGTCATGATTTTTACATTATTATGATAATGCAGCCGGTGACACTTTGCTTCTTTAAAGTCCAATATCTTGAAAATGTACAGTGACTTCAGAAAGTAGTTAATACCCCTTGACTTATTCCACATTATGTTGTGTCACAGCCTGAATTCAAAATGTATTAATTTTTTTTTTTTTAAATGTCACCCATCTACACACAATACCCCATATTGACAAAGTGAAAATATGTTTTTAGAAATATCTCATTTACGTAAGTGTTCACACCCCTGAGTCAATACTTTGTAGAAGCACCTTTGGCAGCAATTACAGCTGTGCGTCTTTCTGGGTCTGTCTTTAAGCGCTTTCCACACCTGAATTGTGCAACATTTGCCCGTTATAATTTTTTTTAATTCTTCAAGCTCTGTCAAAGTGGTTGTTGATCATTGCTAAACAACTATTTTTAGGTCATGCCATAGATTTTACAAGTAGATTTAAGTAAAAACTGTAACTTGGCCACTCAGGAACATTACCGTTTTCTTGGTAATCAACTTAGATGTAGACTTGACATTGTATTTTAGGTTATTGTCATGCTGAAATGTACATTTATCTCCCAGTTTCTGGAGGAAAGCAGACTGAACCAGGTTTTCCTGTAGGATTTTGACTATGCTTAATGCCATTCTATTGATTTTTTATCCTGAAAAAGTCTGCAGTCCTAAACGATTACAAGCAAACCCATGACATGATGCATCCACCACTATGCTTGAAAATATGGAGAGTGGTACTAAGTAATATGTTGAATTGGATTTGCCAAAAACATAACACTTTGTATTCAGGACAAAAAATGAATTGCTTTGCCACTTTTTTTGCAGTATTATTGTAGTATTATTTTAGTGCCTTATTACAAACAAGATTAATATTTTTTCATATTTGTATTCTTTAAAGACTTCCTTTTTTTCACTCTGTGAACTACACTGTTGTTGATCCATCCTTGGTTTTCTCCTATCACAGCCTGTAACTGTTTAAAAGTCACCATTGGCCTCATGGTGAAATCCCTGAGTGGTTTCCTTTCTCTCTGGCAACTGAGTTAGGAAGGACCCCTGTGTCTTTGTAGTGCCTGGGTACATTGATAGACCAACCAAAGTGTAATTAATAACTTCACCATGCTCAAAGGGATACTCAATGTCTGATTTATTTTTATCCAACTACCAATAGGTACCCTTCTTTGCGAGGCATTTGGAAACCTTCCTGGTCTTTGTGGTTGAATCTGTATTTGAAATGCACTGCTTGACTGGGGGACCTTAAAGATAAATGTATTTGTGGGGTGCAGAGATGAGTTAGTAATTCAAAAATCATGTTTCTTAAAACACCTTTATTGCAACTTTTAAGTCCATGCAACTTATTTGACTTATTAAGGTCATTTTCACTCCTGAAACTATTTAGGCTTGCCATTACAAAGTGGTGGAATACTTACTGACACAAGACATTTCAGCTTATCATTTTAAAAAATTTATAATTAGAAAACATAATTCCACTTTGACATTATGGGGTAGTTTGTGTAGGCCAGTGGCACCAAATCTCTGTAACAAAACAAAATGTGGAAGAAGTCAAGGGTGTGAATACTTTCTGAAGGCCCTGTGAATATCAAAATCTATGTTTCTGAGGGGATTTTCCCTTCAAACTAACCCTAAATTCTTTCAAATAATGTTGTCAAAGAAAGCCAGATACCTGAGTCAAATAAGTCCAAAACAAATGTGAGCTGTTACCCCAGAAAGGTACAAATTACACTCCCGCTCTGAGCGTGGATGTACAGCATGCACAATGGAAATGCAGGACCAGACTGAGCCTACAATTCCATGACCATTTCGTCTCATTACTCCCATTTCGCTGTTGTGACAGTTGGAAAGAGGAGGGTCTCGGCTTTCTGTAGGTGTGACATTTATTTCCCAATTCTCAATATTGACCATCTTAGCACCGATTTGACTTTGAACCGAATTATACTGCTATTGTTGTTATAATACCTCAACAGGGAAAGAAATGACATTGAACACTGCAGTCTCTGAGAAGCCAACGTGTACGCTAAGCCTTATGTCTGTTCTTTCCTTCATCCTCAGAGGATTTCCAAAATAATGAACACATTTGTACAGTACCTCTACTTGAGGTGTTTTTACCACATGTGGTAAATGTAAATTTAAAAAAAAAAGAATTAGCAATCATACCCACCACCAAGACTGGCATATTCTCATACCCACCTATAGTACACGTAGTTACATTTCCCATATAGTCCATCTATGCATTTTACTTGACTCCCATTAGGTGGCACTGTGCACACAGTCTTGAGCAGAAGTGTAATGAATAGTCGGATGACTTCTCCATCTTCAAAGTTGATCTAAATGCCATTATTGACTCATCAGTGTGTCTGTATTCTCAATTCACATCAGTAAAATCACTTTATTATCCACTTAACATTTTATGGCCGCTGCAGTTATAATAATTTCATAATTACTGAAATAAACCCCCATCTTACCGAAGTAGCCCAGTCGACACTCTTACACAATGCCGACTTGAGTCAGCAAAAGAGAATTGGCTTATACCATGTTTAGTGACACACAGTGCATTAGATAGGGACCTCTCCATCACTTCAGGTGCTGAGTATTTTGCCTCTTTTTGTTTGAAGCCAAATACTACATCAGCTCATGCCAGACTGTCAACAGTTGGTTCAGTACTTGTATGCTAAAAGTGAATAGCTGGATGTGCACTGTCAATGTTTGGCACTAACTACATGACTGCATTGTCGATCGTCCGATTGGATGCAACCGGTAGGTGTTCATCCAATAGGAATTGGGGCTCATTGTGCGCGTAGATATTCTTCTCGTGCATTTCTATGGTGTAGAATTGGTGGTGCCGTCTTGTCTCGAATGAGCCAAGGCATCTTATTGGCCCACATGTATGTCTTGGAATTCTCAAAAATGCTAACTCTCACTCTTAAAATATTATAGTGTTGGTAACTTAATTGGGGAGGACGGGCTCGTGGTAATGACTGGATCGGAATCAGTGGTATGGTATCAAATACATCAAACATTCTCCGTTCTGGTCGTTATTATGAGCCATCCTCCCCTCAGCAGCCTCCTGTGAAAGTAATGTATATATATTTCTACGATTGGCACTGCAATTGGATTGAATGTTGCACAGTGGGTGTTTTTGTGAAAGAATGGCTGTTACAGCCCCTTGGCCACTGGCGATAGACAAAACTCTGATAAATAAACATGTGTGTTTGTTGGAAACTATGCAGGTCTTTCTTGACATTCTGTAGCCCTTCCAGAATATAACAAAACATACATTTCAAAGGATTTAAAAACAGGTGGTGCAGGTTCAATGGATGCCACTGAAAGCTGCGACTGACTCGCGGTAAATACATCTTGTGATATTGCCCCTGATTTCATGTTTTCAAAATGAGTGTTCATCCGCAATACTGTATCACCATTCCCCATCTGGGTTATGCATGTATTCAACAGACTCAGACTAGCTGGCAGCTCCAAAAATAGTTGATTTTTCCTTAAGACTCATCAAAAACTCAGAGAACACATCAAATTCATTCTACACATACACACAAAACTAAATGTTGACACAGCAATAGCTACAATTTAGGGGTTTCCCCTAATTAGATAGCATTTTTAATGTGTACACCCACACATGAGTACACAAGATGGCGTAGCAGTCGGATGTGTCTTTGTCTTTGTCTTATCTCGTGTAAATAGCATTTTTTGTTTTTCACCCAATGTGGTACGGATCTGCTGTTTTTATTCCTTATAACTGGAACCTCCATCAGGAGCTAGTCAGCTAACTAGCTACTAGCTATCAGTCTTTGTTAGCCACGGCTAGCGGTCTTCACCTTTAGCTCGGACACCAGCCAGCTGTAGCTCGGACAATACCTGCCAGTCTGCACAGCGCGATATCAACCTAGAGCATATCAGACTGCTTCTCTCTACCGCATAACCCGATTCCTGCCGCATGCTCTGGACCATTACACCGATTCATCGCAGCTGCAATCAAGTGGCTACTGTTAGCTAACACCTCTGTCATGAAGCAAGCACCAGTTAGCCTTGAGCTAGCCTCGAGCTAGGCCCATATACCAGTTAACTTCTTGGGCTACAATACCTCTTTTGCCAATTGGCCTGGACCCTTTATTGTCGACACGGAGCCCCGCCAATCAATCACGACTGGTCTACCGACGTAATCTTTCAATGTGGTTTCAACAGGCTTTTCAGTTGTGATGTCGTTGAAGACCCATCCGCTAGCCTCGGCCCGCTAGCTTTCTGAACGCCGCTGTCTCCCGCTCACCTAGCATAGTAGCAACTACCGAACAGCTCCTTGACTCACCTATTGCTGCTCTTTGGACCCTATGATCAATCGGCTCCACAGCTGATGCCTGCTGGACTGTTCACTAATGCGGTACCTCTTTTTTTTCTGTTGGCCCCAGCCTCGAACTCAGGTCATGTGCGTACCTAAATGACCACGGTCACTATTAAATCCTTCCCCAACCAGAAACTGTGGATTGATGGCAGCATTTGTGCAAAACTGAAAGCGCGAACCACTGCTTTTAATCATGGCAAGGCGACCGGAAACATGACCGAATACAAACAGTGTAGCTATTCCCTCCGCAAGGCAATCAAACAAGCTAAGAGTCAGTATAGAGACAAAGTAGAGTCACAATTCAATGGCTCAGACACAAGATGTATGTGGCAGGGTCTACAGTCAATCACGGACTACAAAAAGAAAACCAGCACAGTCACGGACACCGATGTCTTGCTCCCAGACAAACTAAACAACTTCTTTGCTCGCTTTGAGGACAATACATTGCCACTGCCACTGCCTGCTACCACAACCTGCAGGCTCTCCTATACCACAGCCAAAGTGAGTAAAACATTCAAGGCTGCAAGCCCAGACTGCATCCCTAGCCACTGCCTGCACCTGCCCGCTCGTCCAGCATCACTACTCTGGACGGTTGTGTCTTAGAATATGTGGACAACTACAAATACCTAGGTGTCTGGTTATACTGTAAACTCTCCTTCCAGACTCACATCAAACATCTCCAATTCAAAGTAAAATCTAGAATTGGCTTCCTATTTCGGAACAAAGCATCCTTCATTCATGCTGCCAAACATATCCTCGTAAAACTGACCATCCTACCGATCCTCAACTTCGGCGATGTCATTTACAAAATAGCCTCCAATACCCTACTCAATAAATTGGATGGAGTCTATCACAGTGCCAACCGTTTTGTCACCAAAGCCCCATATAGTACCCACCACTGCGACCCGTATGCTCTCGTTGGCTGGACCTCGCTTCATACTCGTTGCCAAACCCACTGGCTCCAGGTCATCTACAAGACCCTGCTAGGTAAAGTCCCCCTTATCTCAGCTCGCTGGTCACCATAGCAGCACCCACCTGTAGCACGCGCTCCAGCAGGTATATCTCTCTGTTCACCCCCAAAACCAATTCCTCCTTTGGCTGCCTCTCCTTCCAGTTCTCTGCTGCCAATGACTGGAACAGACTACAAAACTCTCTGAAACTGGAAACACTTATCTCCCTCACTAGCTTTAAGCACCAGCTGTCAGTGAGGCTCACAGATTACTGCACCTGTACGTAGCCCATCTATAATTTAGCCCAAACAACTACCGCTTCCCCTACTGTATTTATTTATTTATTTGGCTCCTTTGCACCCCATTATTTATATTTCTACTTTGCAAATTCTTCCACTGCAAATCTACCATTCCAGTGTTTTACTTCGCCACCATGGCCTTTTTTGCCTTTACCACCCTTATCTCACCTCATTTGCTCACATTGTATATAGACATATTTTTCTATTGTATTATTGACTGTATGTTTGTTTTACTCCATGTGTAACTCTGTGTTGTATGTGTCGAACTGCTTTGCTTTATCTTGGCCAGGTCGCAATTGTAAATGAGAACTTGCTTTCAACTTGCCTTCCTGGTTAAATAAAGGTGAAATAAATGAATAAATAAAGTCACCGGATCTGAATATAGTTGAACATGCATTTTACATGCCGAAGAGGAGACTGAAGGCAATAAGTCCCCGAAACAAGCAGGAACTAAAGATGGCTGCAGTAGAGGCCTGGCAGAGCATCACCAGGGAAGTCTCCCAGCATCTGGTGATGTTGATGCATTGCAGACTTCAAACAGTCATTGTATGCAAAGGATATGCGACCAAATATAAACAATGATTACTTTATTCTACATTATGTTAAACTGTCCAATGTTTTTTGATGCCCGGAAATGGTGGGGACTATGTATAAAAGCTTCTATAATTTCTAAACGGTTCATCCGATATGTATGAAAATACCCTCAAATTAAAGCTGACAGTCAAACTATAGTTCTAGCTATTTGCTACTACTCAGATCCTGTTACCCTGCTGAGCATGTTTCCCTGCCTGACGCTGTTTTCGTCTCCACTACAGTTCTACCAGCTCTGACTCTGTTCCCTGTTTCCTGTCCCACATCTCGTCATCCTGCTACTCTGTCCTGGATTCCTCACTCCACTACTCCCCTGGGTTCCTCCCCAGATCTGCTTACTCTATCTCAACCCATCTTGCTCCAGCCTCCGGACTTGGTCTCCAGAAACCCGCCTAGCTTCTTCCCCTGGCCTGCACTCCATCTTCCCCGTGTTCCAATAAATAGCTTGGTTACTTCATCCCTGTCCCCTTGTCCAAGTCTGCGCTTGGGTTCACCTGTTCCGCTCCGCCTAACAATATGGGAGTGTCTCAAAATTGGATTTGTTTTAGAATTCTTTGTCTGTGTAATCTGAGGACAATATGTGTCTCTAATATGGTCATACATTTGGCAGGAGGTTGGCAAGGAGGTTAGCAAGTGTGCATCTAGCCTGTCTTCCCTTGAGAGCCAGGTCTGCCTAAGGCAGCCTCTCTCAGTATCAAGGCTATGCTCACTGAGTCTGTACATAGTCAAAGCTTTCCTTAATTTTGGGTTTGTCACAGTGGTCAGGTATTCTGCCACTGTGTACTCTGTCTCTCTCTTGCTCTCTTTCTGTCCCTCTCGCTCTGTCCCCCTCTCTCTCTTGCTCTCTTTCTGTCTGTCCCCCTCTCTCTCTCTTTCAGCCCCCCCCCCCTCTCTATCTCTTTCTGCCACCCCTCTCTCTCTCGGTCCCTTCACTCCCCGTCCCTTCCTTTACCCTCTATATTCATCACACACTTTCTGTCTCTTCCCCTCTCTCTCATACGTTCAATAGGTATTCTTCCTGTGTCTTCTGAGATTGGACATTAGCTATTCACTCTAACTCCGAGAAGCTGTGATAACTTCAAACGTTTCCTGGCTTATTTGCATTAGCGAGGCTACGATGACAGAGAACAAAAGCGAGGTGAAACGCTGCCACGGGAGATGCGACTAACAGGCTATTTGCACATGTCCTTGCACTGTGTAGCCTAGAGTAATTATCTCTCTCTCCGGGAGTCAAACGCTGAGCACTATAATGGCAACATTGTGTTACAAATGTGACCAAATTTTTAGATATGTATCATTATTCTTCCCTTTTCTCTCATCTGTCTTTGAGGGTATTGGAATGGTATGGTACAGGGTCCATCACAGACATCAGAGACTGAGCTAGATAAAGGCTTTGTACAGTTGAAGTCAGAAGTTTACATACGTTTAGGTTGGAGTCATTAAAACTTGTTTTACAACCACTCCACACATTTCTTGTTAACAAGGTTAGGACATCTACTTTGTGGATGACACAAGCAATTATTCCAACAATTGTGTACAGACAGATTATTTCACTGTATCACAATTCCAGTGGGTCAGAAGTTTACATACACTAAGTTAACAGCTTGTAAAATTCCAAAAAATTATGTCATGGCTTTAGAAGCTTCCAAACTCTGTAAAATACCTAATTCATTTTGCTACAAAGATCACACTAGTTGTCATTGAACTAGAGCAACTAGGCCCCAAAACTCTTAATTAGCTGCATCTCTTTGCATCAATGTCGGTATAGAAAGTAAAAGAGATGAGCAAAGAAGAACAGCCCTGGAGTTTATGCCAAACGTGAATGACAGCGCATCAGTCAAGCGTTTGAGTGAGTGACACAGCTGGTAGGGGGTCTATTTGAACAGAATCCATCACTATTTTTTTTATTTTTTTTAATTTATTTTACCTTTATTTAACCAGGTAGGCAAGTTGAGAACAAGTTCTCATTTACAATTGCGACCTGGCCAAGATAAAGCAAAGCAGTTCGACAGATACCACAACACAGAGTTACACATGGAGTAAAACAAACATACAGTCAATAATAAAGTATAAACAAGTCTATATACAATGTGAGCAAATGAGGTGAGAAGGGAGGTAAAGGCAAAAAAGGCCTTGGTGGCAAGGTAAATACAATATAGCAAGTAAAACACTGGAATGGTAGTTTTGCAATGGAAGAATGTGCAAAGTAGAAATAAAAATAATGGGGTGCAAAGGAGCAAAATAAATAAATAAATTAAATACAGTTGGGAAAGAGGTAGTTGATAGGGCTAAATTATAAGTGGGCTATGTACAGGTGCAGTAATCTGTGAGCTGCTCTGACAGTTGGTGCTTAAAGCTAGTGAGGGAGATAAGTGTTTCCAGTTTCAGAGATTTTTGTAGTTCGTTCCAGTCATTGGCAGCAGAGAACTGGAAAGAGAGGCGGCCAAAGAAAGAATTGGTTTTGGGGGTGACTAGAGAGATATACCTGCTGGAGCGTGTGCTACAGGTGGGAGATGCTATGGTGACCAGCGAGCTGAGATAAGGGGGGACTTTACCTAGCAGGGTCTTGTAGATGACATGGAGCCAGTGGGTTTGGCGACGAGTATGAAGCGAGGGCCAGCCAACGAGAGCGTACAGGTCGCAATGGTGGGTAGTATATGGGGCTTTGGTGACAAAACGGATTGCACTGTGATAGACTGCATCCAATTTGTTGAGTAGGGTATTGGAGGCTATTTTGTAAATTACATCGCCAAAGTCGAGGATTGGTAGGATGGTCAGTTTTACAAGGGTATGTTTGGCAGCATGAGTGAATGATGCTTTGTTGCGAAATAGGAAGCCAATTCTAGATTTAACTTTGGATTGGAGATGTTTGATATGGGTCTGGAAGGAGAGTTTACAGTCTAACCAGACACCTAAGTATTTGTAGTTGTCCACGTATTCTAAGTTAGAGCCGTCCAGAGTAGTGATGTTGGACAGGCGGGTAGGTGCAGGTAGCGATCGGTTGAAGAGCATGCATTTAGTTTTACTTGTATTTAAGAGCAATTGGAGCCCACGGAAGGAGAGTTGTATGGCATTGAAGCTTGCCTGGAGGGTTGTTAACAGTGTCCAAAGAAGGGCCGGAAGTATACAGAATGGTGTCGTCTGCGTAGAGGTGGATCAGAGACTCACCAGCAGCAAGAGCAACCTCATTGATGTATACAGAGAAGAGAGTCGGTCCAAGAATTGAACCCTGTGGCACCCCCATAGAGACTGCCAGAGGTCCGGACAACAGACCCTCCGATTTGACACACTGAACTCTATCAGAGAAGTAGTTGGTGAACCAGGCGAGGCAATCATTTGAGAAACCAAGGCTGTTGAGTCTGCCGATGAGGATGTGGTGATTGACAGAGTCGAAAGCCTTGGCCAGATCAATGAATACGGCTGCACAGTAATGTTTCTTATCGATGGCGGTTAAGATATCGTTTAGGACCTTGAGCGTGGCTGAGGTGCACCCATGACCAGCTCTGAAACCAGATTGCATAGCATCTGGTGAGCATAGTATGGTGAGATTCAAAATGGTCGGTAATCTGTTTGTTGACTTGGCTTTCGAAGACCTTAGAAAGGCATGGTAGGATAGATATAGGTCTGTAGCAGTTTGGGTCAAGAGTGTCCCCCCCTTTGAAGAGGGGGATGACCGCAGCTGCTTTCCAATCTTTGGGAATCTCAGACGACACGAAAGAGAGGTTGAACAGGCTAGTAATAGGGGTGGCAACAATTTCGGCAGATAATTTTAGAAAGAAAGGGTCCAGATTGTCTAGCCCGGCTGATTTGTAGGGGTCCAGATTTTGCAGCTCTTTCAGAACATCAGCTGAATGGATTTGGGAGAAGGAGAAATGGGGAAGGCTTGGGCGAGTTGCTGTTGGGGGTGCAGTGCTGTTGACAGGGGTAGGAGTAGCCAGGTGGAAAGCATGGCCAGCAGTAGAAAAATGCTTATTGAAATTTTCAATTATGGTGGATTTATCAGTGGTGACAGTGTTTCCTATCTTCAGTGCAGTGGGCAGCTGGGAGGAGGTGTTCTTATTCTCCATGGACTTTACAGTGTCCCAGAACTTTTTTGAGTTAGTGTTGCAAGAAGCAAATTTCTGCTTGAAAAAGCTAGCCTTGGCTTTTCTAACTGCCTGTGTATAATGGTTTCTAGCTTCCCTGAACAGCTGCATATCACGGGGGCTGTTCGATGCTAATGCAGAACGCCATAGGATGTTTTTGTGTTGGTTAAGGGCAGTCAGGTCTGGGGAGAACCAAGGGCTATATCTGTTCCTGGTTCTAAATTTCTTGAATGGGGCATGTTTATTTAAGATGGTTAGGAAGGCATTTTTAAAAAATATCCAGGCATCCTCTACTGACGGGATGAGGTCAATATCCTTCCAGGATACCCCGGCCAGGTCGATTAGAAAGGCCTGCTCGCTGAAGTGTTTCAGGGAGCGTTTTACAGTGATGAGAGGAGGTCGTTTGACCGCTGACCCATTACGGATGCAGGCAATGAGGCAGTGATCGCTGAGATCTTGGTTGAAGACAGCAGAGGTGTATTTAGAGGGGAAGTTGGTTAGGATGATATCTATGAGGGTGCCCGTGTTTAAGGCTTTGGGGAGGTACCTGGTAGGTTCATTGATAATTTGTGTGAGATTGAGGGCATCAAGTTTAGATTGTAGGATGGCTGGGGTGTTAAGCATGTTCCAGTTTAGGTCGCCTAGCAGCACGAGCTCTGAAGATAGATGGGGGGCAATCAGTTCACATATGGTGTCCAGAGCACAGCTGGGGGCAGAGGGTGGTCTATAGCAGGCGGCAACGGTGAGAGACTTGTTTTTAGAGAGGTGGATTTTTAAAAGTAGAAGTTCAAATTGTTTGGGTACAGACCTGGATAGTAGGACAGAACTCTGCAGGCTATCTTTGCAGTAGATTGCAACACCGCCCCCTTTGGCAGTTCTATCTTGTCTGAAAATGTTGTAGTTTGGAATTAAAATGTCTGAATTTTTGGTGGTCTTCCTAAGCCAGGATTCAGACACAGCTAGAACATCCGGGTTGGCAGAGTGTGCTAAAGCAGTGAATAGAACAAACTTAGGGAGGAGGCTTCTAATGTTAACATGCATGAAACCAAGGCTATTACGGTTACAGAAGTCGTCAAAAGAGAGCGCCTGGGGAATAGGAGTGGAGCTAGGCACTGCAGGGCCTGGATTCACCTCTACATCGCCAGAGGAACATAGGAGGAGTAGAATAAGGGTGCGACTAAAAGCAATAAGAATTGGTCGTCTAGAACGTCTGGAGCAGAGAGTAAAAGGAGGTTTCTGGGGGCGATAAAATAGCATCAAGGTATAATGTACAGACAAAGGTAAGGTAGGATGTGAGTACAGTGGAGGTAAACCTAGGTATTGAGTGATGAAGAGAGAGATATTGTCTCTAGAAACATCATTGAAACCAGGAGATGTCATTGCATGTGTGGGTGGTGGAACTAATAGGTTGGATAAGGTATAGTGAGCAGGACTAGAGGCTCTACAGTGAAATAAGCCAATAAACACTAACCAGAACAGCAATGGACAAGACATATTGACATTAAGGAGAGGCATGCTTAGTCGAGTGATCAAAAGGGTCCAGTGAGTGGAGAGGTTGGTTGAGGCTCACGGCGATTTAGACAGCTAGCCGGGCCATCGGTAGCAAGCTAGCATAGGATGGAGTCTGTTGTTAGCCACCTCTTGCGTTCGGTCAGTAGATTAGTGGGGTTCCGTGAGGTAGAGGGGATTAATCCAAATCACACAACAACAACAAAAATAAGAACAATAGATATAGTTATAGAGGCCCGAGAAGAAAACATAATAATAAAAATAAATAAATTGTCCGATTGTCTATTCAGATAGCAGCCGGTAAGACAGCTAACGGTTAGCGGGCCGCAGATGGGCGTTCAGGTAACGTCGCGACAGAGGAGCCAGCCGGATCTCATTCAGGTAGATAACGTCGGCAGTCCAGTTGTGAAGGCCCGGTGGGGCTCCGCGTAGGCAGTGAAACGGGTCCGGATAGGTGACTGCAGCCCAGGAGTGAATGATGGAACTCAGGAGTGATTGACGGAGCTGGCTAGCACCGGAACAATCGATGTTTGCTCCGGAATCGACGAAAGCCGACTGTCACACGGATAGCAGCTAGCTAGCTGTGAGATCCGGGTATGAATGTCCAGAGAGCAGTTGAAATCCAGGGACATGGAGAGAAAAATTGGTCCGGTATGTTCCGTTCCGAGCCGCGCTGCGCCGTACAAAACTGGCGATAGATTTTCGAGCTAAAGGATAGCTGATGACCACAAACCGTGGTTAGCTGAATACTAACGATTTGCCAGTAAAGAAGCTAACTAGCTTCTGGATTAGCTTCTGGGCTAGCTCCTGGCTAGCTCCTGGCTAGTTTCTGGTTAGCTTCTTGGAGTTTCTGGCTAGCTTCTTGGAGGATTACAGATCTGAGGTAAATAATACTTTTTTATAAATATAAATTGGTGAGGCTGGTTGCAGGAGAGGGTTTAGAAGATGAGTTGATGGAAAATAAAAATAAAATGTATGTGAAAAAAGTTGTAAATATATATATATATACAGGACACGACAAGACGAGGACAAAAGACGTCTGAACTGCTATGCGATCTTGGAGAAATATGTATGTATTATGTATGTAACTATGGTTATTCTATTCTCAGAGATTGGTCGCAGATGGCATTTGAAACTTAATTTGCATTTTATTGCATGACATAAGTATTTTATCACCTACTAACCAGTAAGAATTCCGGCTCTCACAGACCTGTTAGTTTTTCTTTAAGAATCCCTCCTGTTCTCCACTCATTACCTGTATTGACTGCACCTGTTTGAACTCGTTACCTGTATAAAAGGCACCTGTCCACACACTCAATCAAACAGACTCCAACCTCTCCACAATGGCCAAGACCAAAGAGCTGTGTAAGGACATCAGGGGTAAAATTGTAGACCTTGGACAAGGCTGGGATGGGCTACAGGACAATAGGCAAGCAGCTTGGTGAGAAGGCAACAAATTGTTGGCGCAATTATTAGAAAAAGGAAGAAGTTCAAGATGACGGTCAATCACCCTCGGTCTGGGGCTCCATGCAAGATCTCACTTCATGGGGCATAAATGATCTTGAGGAAGGTGAGGGATCAGCCCAGAACTACACGGCAGGACCTGGTCAATGACCTTTAGAGAGCTGGGACTACAGTCTCAAAGAAAACCATTAGTAACACACTACGCCATCGTGGATTAAAATCCTGCAGCGCACACAAGGTCCCCCTGCTCAAGCCAGCGCATGTCCAGGCCCGTCTGAAGTTTGCCAATGACCATCTGGATGATCCAGAGGAGGAATGAGAGAAGCTCATGTGGTCTGATGAGACAAAAATAGAGCTTTTTGGTCTAAACTCCACTTGCTGTGTTTGGAGGACGAAGAAGGATGAGTACAACAGCAAGAACACCATCCCAACCGTGAAGCATGGAGTTGGAAACATCTTTCTTTGGGGATGCTTTTCTGCAAAGGGGACAGGACGACTGCACCGCATTGAGGGGAGGATGGATGGGGCCATGTATCGCAAGATCTTGGCCAACAACCTCCTTCCCTCAGTAAGAGCATTGAAGATGGGTCGTGGCTGGGTCTTCCAGCATGACAACGACCCGAAACACACAGCCAGGGCAACTAAGGAGTGGCTCCGTAAGAAGCATCTCAATGTCCTGGACTGGCCTAGTTGTCTCCAGACCTGAACCCAATAGAAAATCTTTGGAGGGAGCTGAAAGTCCATATTGCCCAGCGACATCCCCGGAACCTGAAGGATCTAGAGAAGGTCTGTATGGAGGAGTGGGCCAAAATCCCTGCTGCAGTGTGTGCAAACCTGGTCAAGAACTACAGGAAACGTATGATTTATGTAATTGCAAACAAAGGTTTCTGTACCAAATATTAAGTTCTGCTTTTCTGATGTATGAAATACTTACGTCATGCAATAAAATGCAAATTAGTAAACACGTAAACACGTTTTTTTGTGACTACCTCACAAAGCTGTGGCATATAAAAGAAAGAACATTTTAATATTTGGAGTCCCATCCTCCTACACTGCTGGTGATGAATGCGAGCAAGGCAGCTAAAGCTGAGGTCATCAATCATAGACTAGACTATTAAATAATGTTGTAGGAGGTAAGCCAGCAAAGACCTGTTCTACATCAGCAGAAAAAAAGAAAGCTATTCCAAACCAAACCTTAGCTATTTTAGCTTTCACAGGAACAACACAGAGGATTAAATGCAGTTCTTACACACAAATGCAGGTCTAATGGATACACACACAAGCACACATGCACACGTACAGACACAAATACATGCGTGGACTCACATAAGCACACACACACACACACACAGACAGACACTCACACACCCAACAGCCCTCCCACCACACACAACACACACACACTCTTGTATGACGCCTGTCAATTTGGAATTGAGCTAAGAGCTCTAGACAATCCAGCTTGTACTGTAATAGCCCTATTCATAAACCTCATCATTATCAGGCTTGGCATGTAACTCACAGTATTTTACACTACGATGTGATTCATGCCAGTGGTCGTTCACAGCCAGCGCTTGACAGCTCTAAAGAGACGCTCAACCAATATGCAAGAAGGATCACCAAAAACGCAACAGCAGAGGTGATCGACACTGTAAAAGAGAAGAGGCGTAATCAACTGCTCCCTATCACTTGTTCAAATAAACACTGATTATATAAACACACACACACACACACACTAGGTCAAGACAATGTGAAAGATGTGAGAAGAGGGTTCTCTTTATTTTTACTATTTTCTACGTTGTAGAATAAAAGTGAAGACATCACAATTATGAAATAACATATATGGAATCATGTACAGTGAGGGGAAAAAAGTATTTGATCCCTTGCTGATTTTGTACGTTTGCCCACTGACAAAGAAATCAGTCTATCATTTTAATGGTAGGTTTATTTGAACAGCGAGAGACAGAATAACAACAACAAAAATCCAGAAAAACACATGTCAAAAATGTTATAAATTGATTTGCATTTTAATGAGGGAAAAAAGTATTTGACCCCTCTGCAAAACATGACTTAGTACTTGATGGCAATCACAGAGGTCAGACGTTTGTTTCTTGTATTTTTTATTTATTTAACCACAATATTTGTTGTATTATTTGTTCTGTCTTTTCAGGTGGATTAAACTGAAATTGCAACCAACTTTCTAAGGCTTGTTTAAAAAATTAAGATATGTTGGAGATTATTTCCTTTTCAAACAATCGAAAGTGGGCCGGTGTAATCTGAATAAAGGGAAAAAGGCCCTTCTTGAACATAGGATGAGACATTCATACCAATTTATTAGAGAACCAGTTTGGATTTAAGTATAACTTTTGTATGACTGATGCCTTTAGTGAGAGGTCTAATGATTTAATATTTAATCATTTCTGCCCCCCGAATTCATATTAGTCATGTAAATAGGATCTTTTAATTGTATCTGGCTTGCCGTTCCAAATAAAATTGAATATTTTATGTTCATATAATTTAAAAAGCAGGTCACTAGGTGTAGGCAAAACCATAAGCAAATAGGTAAACTGTGATATGACTAAAGAGTTAATCAGGGTGATTTTTCCACAAATAGACAGGTATTTTCCTTTCCATGGTAGCAAGATCTTATCTATTTTTGCTAACTTTCTATAAATATTTATTGGAGTGAGATCATTTCTTTCTTTTGGGATTTGTATACCGAGTATGTCCACATCTCCATCAGACCATTTTATTGGTTAACTACATGGTAATGTAAAATTAGATTTTTTTTGTGATCCAATATGTAATATTAAGTATATTACTTATTATAATTTGGTTTTAATCCAGAGAGAATAGCAAAAGTATCTAGATGCTCTATGAGGCCGTGGAGAGACTTTAATTGTGGTTTTAAACTAAAACATGAATCATCAGCGTACAATGACACCTTAGTTTTTAAACCATGGATTTTTCATCCCTTATTATTATTCTTTAATCTAATTTTAGCAGCTGACTCCTCCTGACCCCTCCTGTTTCAGCCTCCAGTATTTATGCTGCAGTAGTTTATGTGTCAGGGGGCTAGGTTCAGTTTGTTATATCTGGAGTACTTCTCCTGTCCTATCCGGTGTCCTGTGTGAATCTAAGTGTGCGTTCTCTAATTCTCTCCTTCTCTCTTTCTTTCTCTCTCTCGGAGGACCTGAGCCCTAGGACCATGCCCCAGGACTACCTGACATGATGACTCCTTGCTGTCCCCAGTCCACCTGGCCGTGCTGCTGCTCCAGTTTCAACTGTTCTGCCTTATTATTATTCGACCATGAAGGTAATTTATGAACATTTGAACATCTTGGCCATGTTCTGTTATAATCTCCACCCGGCACAGCCAGAAGAGGACTGGCCACCCCACATAGTCTGGTTCCTCTCTAGGTTTCTTCCTAGGTTTTGGCCTTTCTAGGGAGTTTTTCCTAGCCACCGTGCTTCTACACCTGCATTGCTTGCTGTTTGGGGTTTTAGGCTGGGTTTCTGTACAGCACTTTGAGATATCAGCTGATGTACGAAGGGCTATATAAATAAATGTGATTTGATTTGATTTGATGGCAATAATAAATAGATATGCCGATAGTGGACAACCTTGTTTTACTCCTCTTGAGAGTTTAAAACTTTGAGATGTAGCCATTATTTACTATTTTACACCTAGAATTACTATACATAACTTTAACCCATTTTATAAGAGATTCCCCAAAATTGAAATATTCTAGGCATTTATATATAAACTACCAGTCGCTGTTCAAATAAACCTACCATTAAAATTATAGACTGATCATTTCTTTATCAGTGGGCAAATGTACAAAATCAGCAGGGGATCAAATACTTTGCTCCCTCACTGTAGTAACCAAGTGTTAAACAAATCAAAATATATTTTATACTTGAGAGTCTTCAAATAGCCATCATTTGACTTGATGGCAGCTTTGCCCACAAAGCTTTATATTCTCTCAACCAGCTTCACCTGGAATGCTTTTCCAAAAGTCTTGATGGAGTTCCCACATATGCTGAGCACTTGTTGGCTGCTTTTCCTTCACTCTGCGGTCCGACTCATCCCAAACCATCTCAATTTGGTTGGGGGATTGTAGAGGCCAGGTCATCTCATGCAGCACTCCATCACTCTCCTTCCTGGTCAAATAACCCTTACACAGCCTGGAGGTGTGTTTGGTCATTGTCCTGTTGAAAAACAAATGATAGCCCAAACCAGATGGGATGGCGTATCGCTGCAGAATGCTGTGGTAGCCATGCTGGTTAAATGTGCCTTGAATTCTAAATATCACAAACAGTGTCACCAGCAAAGCACCCCACATCATAACACCTCCTCCTCCATGATTTACGGTGGGAAATACATATGCGGACATCCTTCGTTCACCCACACCACGTCTTACAAAGACACGGCGGTTGGAACTAAAAATCTCCAATTTGGACTCCAGACCAAAAGACAAATCTCCACCGGTCTAATGTCCATTGCTCTTGTTTCTTGGCCCAAGTAAGTCTCTTCTTATTATTGGTGTCCTTTAGTAGAGGATTCTTTGCAGCAATTCAACCATGAAGGCCTGATTCACACAGTCTCCCCTGAACAGTGGTGTTGAAATGTGTTTGTTACTTGAACTCTGTGAAGCATTTATTTTGGCTGCAATTTCTGAGACTGGTAACTCTCATGAACTTATCCTCTGCAGCAGAGGAAACTACTGTTGCGGTCCTCATGAGAGCCAGTTCCATCATAGCACTTGATGTTTTTGTGACTGCACTTGAATAAACTTTCAAAGTTCTTGAAAATGTCCTTATTCACTGATTTCTCTTTGCTTATTTGAGTTGTTCTTGCCATAATATGGACTTGGTCTTTTACCAAAGAGGGCTATCTTCTGTCTTCTTCTTCTCCCCCCCCCCCCCCCCCCCCCCCCCCCCCAACCTTGTCACAACACAACTGATTGGCTAAGTTGGAGAGAAAGTAAGAAGGAAAGAAATTCCACAAATGAACTTTTAGGAAGACACATTACAGATGCATTACAGGTGCATTATAAGTGACTCCCTCCTCATGAAGCTGGTTGAGAGAATGCCAAGAGTGTGCAAAGCTGTTATCAAGGCAAAGTGTGGCTATTTGAAGAATCTCAAATATAAAATGTGTTTAACACTTTTTAGGTTACTACATGATTCCATATGTGTAATTTCATAGCTTTGATGTCTTCACTATTATTCTATAATGTAGAAAACAGTAAAAATAAAAAATAAACCTTGAATGGGAAGTTTTTCCAAAACTTTTGACTGGTAGTGTATGTTGAACTGTTAAGGATACAGCATGTTCTGGCTGTAAATTATAAACAACAACAAAACAATATTGTGAGTCGATTGACGCTTGCTCCAGATGAGCAGTGGAGAGAGCAGTCTGTACACGTTAAATGAAAGATAATCACTGAATTGACATTAAGTTGCTTGTTCCTGCGTAAAAACATTGTATCTAAAACAATTTTCTTTATAACAACATTGTAATATTTAAACTTTTCATATACCCTGCAAAATATTTAACAATATTGAAAGTAAATAGCAATTACACTTTTAAGGTGAATTTACAATGTTTTTCCTTGATTTGAGATGGATTCCCATTGATCACAACTACAAGTACAATACTGGGTGTCTGCCATCATTGTCATATAGTAACTACATAGTGACTTCACAATTTGTTTCACTATACATTAATGTGCTTGTTCCTGTATAGACATTGTAGTTACTATGCTTTTCTTTTTACCAACATTGTAATAACTGACATTTTGATATATTCTGTGAAATATGTAATTGCATTGAAGTCACATTGTAATTACACTTATAGGTGCTGTAACAACAGTTATTGTAAATTGAAATGTATTTTCCCTAGATTGTAATAAAAAGGTTTACCCTACTGTTTTTCACTTAACTTGAAGCTGCTTGCTCATGAGGACCTACAGTGCCTTGCAAAAGTATTCACGGTTTCCCTATTTTGTTGCATTACAACCTGTAATTTAAATGGACTTTTATTTGGATCACATCAGATCTTTTCACATCAGATCTTTTTTAGAACAGATCTGATAAGTCAAAATATCAATTAGTGGAAGCAAGATCAGAATTTGTCTGCCGGTGTAAACGCAGCCTAAGAGACCTGTAATACATTGTGATGGGGTCCCAAGGTGAAAGGGAGAGACAGGCCCTGAAGAAGTCAAGACAAATGGCCCTTGTTTATGCCAGGCTTTGCCGTCCAGCAGTATCCATTTCATGTCCAAGTCGGACCATATGCCAAATACGCCTGAAAACTGCGAAAGTGAAATAAACTGTAATCGAAGGAGAGCGTTTATTCATATATAAGTGACAGAGTACTTTTATAGTTTGGTTTTCCAGATGACAATGCTGCCATCTTTCTTGACAAAGGGTATTTTATCAAGTGCAAATATTCTGCCTCCAATCAATTCTTCACCACTTCTTCAGCTCTTACCGTCTACGGGCGGCTTGAGGATAATGAACAAAAACAACGTGGCCACTTAGACAACGCTCATTGTTGATGTTCGAGTGGTAGTGGGTGTCACACGGCGCAGATGTCAAATTAGAGACGATTTAGCTGTCAGTGTGCAAAGGATGGTGAGGTGGCATCCCATAATACCGTGAAGTCATCCTGTCGCCATGGTGATAATTAAACCAGTGCCTCATGGGAATAACTCTTACTTGTTTGGGTTCAGGAAGGAGACACACAGCGACTTTGCACCCATTCAGGAAGTGGAGAAAATATTCCAAAGGAATATCATTTCTCTAAAATATCAAGATACAGTATAGTATCTACAATCATGAGATGCAGTATAGTATCTACAGTAACAAGTGTCGTGTCTTTGGCTATGCCGGATTAAGTGATATGACATGCTATTCTATAAAATAATATCTCCGTAATTAACATTACTTGATTGAGCTAATCATGTAAATGTAATTAACTAGAGACTCGGGCACCACGAAATAGTATTTTTTAGAGCTGTTATCTTCTGAATAAACTCTTAAAGACCTAGTAATATTTTACATCAATAGCAGTCAATATTAATCGTTATCTTAATTCAGTCTCATCTGAAAGGTTTAAATTCTTGGTTATCTGCACGAACCCTGGCTAACAATTTGAATCAGCAATAAAAAAAATGGGTTTAATCATTTATTTACTAAATACTTAACTAATCACACAGAATTACACATACACATAATTAAATCATAACTTGATTACAAATTACGTCATAAAGGAAAACGTCCCTAGCGGGCGGAACAGATATGACAGCTTGTTACACAAAAGAAAAGCGTCTGGGTTGGAGTGAAGGAGCGGGAAGACTGAGGAACAAAGGGAAGAAGCTGGGCTATCGTAAATACAGTATCTTATGCATTATAAATTACCGCCCATTTGGAAAAGGAAAATGCAATAAATATTTACTCTGAGCCGCGCTTCGGTAGGTTGGTGGTAGATGGAAGGCCTTGTTGCCCAACCGAGTCCTTTGAGGAATGTCTCTGGTTGTCAATTGGGCTGCCTGTGTAAACACGGCCTTAGAACCCCAAGCACATACTCTAACCCTTGATGAGGGTTCCTGATAGACCCGTGGGATGGGTAATATAAGCTTGGAGCTAGGCTGGAATGTATTTACACATCGTTTAAATCTGAGCTGGGCTACCACACATAGTATAACTCTGGAATTTGGTTAGGATGATGGTGCAGTGAAGAGGTGGTTTGATAAGGATGTACATTTTGTCAAAACCGTACAGGGCTCGATAATGTGTTTTTTGGTGTTTAAGGTAGTTGATTGTGAGTAATCATAATGAAAATGCTAATTTCACCAGCTAGTGTTTTCTGTCATAAATAATTTTATGATAGTTCCATGTCTCTCACATTTGGTTTATCACAAAATGTGAACAAAAAATGACTGGCGTTTCAGTGTAATCACTCAAATATTGACTTTTGGGCGGCAGGTATCCTAGTGGTTAGAGCATTGGGCCAGTAAGCGAAAGGTTGCTGGATCGAATCCCTGAGCTGACAAGGTAAAACTCTGTCGTTCTGCACCTGAGTAGGCAGTTAACCCACTGTTCCCCGGGCACCGTGGATGTTGATTAAGGCAGCTCCCCACACCTCTCTGATTCAGAGGGGTTGAGTTAAATGTGGAAGGCACATTTCAGTTGAATGCATTCAGTTGTACAACTGAGTAGGTAACCCCCTTTATCAAAATACTTATTACTATAGGTCCACTATGGTATTGCAAAAACAGTGATGACATGTGATGTCAAGTGAGGTGGTCTTGCTTGAAAACTGCACGATCATCATCTTGTGTCTCCCATTGAGTTTCACATAGAGATGCCAAAAATACGTTTTTGAGGAAAACAACCTTCATAAGCATCTGTAAATGTCTCTGACTTGGAGTTATTTTCCTCTACTAACAGCAGCCAGGCCAGAGGACAGCTTTCCATTGTCTTACATCCCACAGGGACCGGAAGAGGACTGGAAGCCATGCATATTGTAATAATAATCTTAATTCAATCTCAATTCAACCACTCAATAAATATTCACAAAGAAGCCGATTATATAAACGGAGGCACAAAGAAAAGCCGTTCTAGTCACTCAAGAGTTCAGCAAACACTTATCCTGAAGAGAGGGGATAGACATCAACCTTTGTCGACTATCATAAGAGAATCGGTTTGATATCAAATCCCCTTAAATGAGCTCAGCAACTTTTTGACTCTGCAAGTGGGAGTAATCTTATACATTTAACATAAAAAAGTGAAATGAGTGCCAGGCTATAACAACAATATAGACTGAAGTATCTGAGGAGATGTGCTGATGTCCACAATATTTGAACAATATCTCTCCCAGTTCAGCATAAATCAATTCTAAAAATAACATTAAATCAGTTATATTGTCTCGCTTTTAAAAACAAGTGAATATTCATTCATGATTTCATAAGTTCAGCAGATTATATTATAAATATGAATTATCTACCTCTCGTCAAAATGGAGCTTTCAGATATCAAGTAATTTTTTATCAGTTAGCACAACAACACCGAAGGTTATTTGTCATAATTCAAAGGCGGAATATATATCATTGTACCCATTCATTGTACCCAGGTAACAAATCTGTCATCATCCGTTCTGGTGAGGACTTTTGTTACCCAAGGGGATACGTTTGGGAAACCACTGCATATACAGTCACTTGTTGACATCTTTTCTGTGTTGTGTGCTGATTTATATACAGTGGCTTGCGAAAGTATTCGGCCCCCTTGAACTTTGCGACCTTTTGCCACATGTCAGGCTTCAAACATAAAGATATAAAACTGTATTTTTTTGTGAAGAATCAACAACAAGTGGGACACAATCATGAAGTGGAACGACATTTATTGGATATTTCAAACTTTTTTAACAAATCAAAAACTGAAAAATTGGGAGTGCAAAATTATTCAGCCCCTTTACTTTCAGTGCAGCAAACTCTCTCCAGAAGTTCAGTGAGGATCTCTGAATGATCCAATGTTGACCTAAATGACTAATGATGATAAATACAATCCACCTGTGTGTAATCAAGTCTCCGTATAAATGCACCTGCACTGTGATAGTCTCAGAGGTCCGTTAAAAGCGCAGAGAGCATCATGAAGAACAAGGAACACACCAGGCAGGTCCGAGATACTGTTGTGAAGAAGTTTAAAGCCGGATTTGGATACAAAAAGATTTCCCAAGCTTTAAACATCCCAAGGAGCACTGTGCAAGCGATAATATTGAAATGGAAGGAGTATCAGACCACTGCAAATCTACCAAGACCTGGCCGTCCCTCTAAACTTTCAGCTCATACAAGGAGAAGACTGATCAGAGATGCAGCCAAGAGGCCCATGATCACTCTGGATGAACTGCAGAGATCTACAGCTGAGGTGGGAGACTGTCCATAGGACAACAATCAGTCAGTCGTATATTACACAAATCTGGCCTTTATGGAAGAGTGGCAAGAAGAAAGCCATTTCTTAAAGATATCCATAAAAAGTGTTGTTTAAAGCTTGCCACAAGCCACCTGGGAGACACACCAAACATGTGGAAGAAGGTGCTCTGGTCAGATGAAACCAAAATTGAACTTTTTGGCAACAATGCAAAACGTTATGTTTGGCGTAAAAGCAACACAGCTGAACACACCATCCCCACTGTCAAACATGGTGGTGGCAGCATCATGGTTTGGGCCTGCTTTTCTTCAGCAGGGACAGGGAAGATGGTTATAATTGATGGGAAGATGGATGGAGCCAAATACAGGACCATTCTGGAAGAAAACCTGATGGAGTCTGCAAAAGACCTGAGACTGGGACGGAGATTTGTCTTCCAACAAGACAATGATCCAAAACATAAAGCAAAATGTACAATGGAATGGTTCAAAAATAAACATATCCAGGTATTAGAATGGCCAAGTCAAAGTCCAGACCTGAATCCAATCGAGAATCTGTGGAAAGAACTGAAAACTGCTGTTCACAAATGCTCTCCATCCAACCTCACTTGAGCTCGAGCTGTTTTGCAAGGAGGAATGGGAAAACATTTCAGTCTCTCGATGTGCAAAACTGATAGAGACATACCCCAAGCGACCTACAGCTGTAATCGCAGCAAAAGGTGGCGCTACAAAGTATTAACTTAAGGGGGCTGAATAATTTTGCACGCCCAATTTTTCAGTTTTTGATTTGTTAAAAAAGTTTGAAATATCCAATAAATGTCGTTCCACTTCATGATTGTGTCCCACTTGTTGTTGATTCTTCACAAAAAAATACAGTTTAATATCTTTATGTTTGAAGCCTGAAATGTGGCAAAAGGTCGCAAAGTTCAAGGGGGCCGAATACTTTCGCAAGGCACTGTAACTTAGATACAAAATACAGTTGTCAATCACACTGTCAATCAAATTAAAACTCCCATTTTATCTTAATCACAATAACTCTACTCATCATTCAGGCATGTTTCTTCTTGGTCTTATCTAAAGCATGACTTCTCCTGTGTTGTAACAGCAATCCATTGGCCAGAACAAAAAAATTATTCAATACTAGAACTGAATCATGGTATGATGTATGAAAAATTATCTGCACTAACACGTTTGGATATGGGCTCCAACTAAATAAAAAGGAAATAAATTTTCTTCTAATTTAACTTCAATTTGAAAGTAAGATAATTGGCTAATGTAACGATTGTTGTCGGGAGAAGGAGAAGAGGACCAAGGTGCAGTGTGGTAAGTATTCATAATAATTTTAATAAATAAGAATATTTGAACAAAAAAAGAACAACACGACAAACGAATAGTTCTGCAAGGTGCAATACACACAAAACAGAAAACTACCCACAACCCATAGTGGGAAAACAGGCTGCCTAAGTATGGTACTCAATCAGAGACAATGATTGACAGCTGCCTCTGATTGGGAACCATACCAGGCCAAACACATAGAAATCTAACACACAGAACAAAACACAGAACGCCCACCCCAACTCACGCCCTGACCAAACTAAAATAGAGACATAAAAAAGGAACTAAGGTCAGGACGTGACAGTACCCCCCCCCAAAAGTGTGGACTCCGGCCGCAAAACCTAAACCCATAGGGGAGGGTCTGGGTGGGCATCTGTCCGCGGTGGCGGCTCTGGCGCAGGACGTGGACCCCACACCACCTTAGTCTTGGCCCACTTAAGTGGCGCCTTTGGAGCGGCGACCCTCGCCGCCGACCCCGGACTGGGAACCCTTACAGCCCTGAATAGACTGGAGACTCTGGCAGCGCCGGACAGGCGGGAGACTCTGGCAGCGCCGGACAGGCGGGAGACTCTGGCAGCGCAGGAGTGAAGGGCGATTCTGGCAGCGCAGGAGTGAATGGCGGCTCTGGCAAATCCTGACTGACGGGCGGCTCTCGCAGCTCCTGACTGATGGGCGGCATTGGCAGCTCCTGACTGACGGGCGGCTCCGGACAGGATGGAGACTCCGGAAGCGCCGGACAGGCGGGAGAACCTGGAGGGAGGAGACGGAGAGACAGCCTGGTGCATGAGGCTGCCACAGGACCCACCAGGCTGGGGAGACCTACAGGAGGCCTGGTGCGTGGAGGAGTCACCGGATGGACCAGGCTGTGGGGGAGCACTGGAGCTCTGGTGCGCAGCCTTGGCACCACTCCTCCAGGCTGGATGACCACTTAGCCCGGACCCCCCAGAGTGCAGGCACAGGTTGAACCGAGCTGTGGGGGAGCACTGGAGATCTGGTGCATACCACTCGCACCTCTCCCTTAGGCTCAATGCCCACATTCGCCCGGCATGGGCGGAGCGCAGGCATAGGGCGAACTGCACCCTCCCAGCGCCCCGGAGACACAGCACGCAGAGCCGGCGCAGGATACCCTGGGCCGAAACGGCGTACCGGAGACCAAACACGCTGAGCTGGCACAACATGCCCTGGCTGGATGCCCACTCTCGGATGCCACTTGCCGGGGGCTGGCCTATAGCGCTCCAGGCTATGAATGCGCACTGGTGACACCGTGCGCTTCACCGCATAACACGGTGACTGACCAGTACTACGCCTCTCCTGGTAAGCACGGGAAGTTGGCACAGGTCTGTCGCCTGACTCAACCACTCTCCCCGTGTTCCCCCTCTCCCCCCCCAAAAAAATTGGGGGCTGCCTCTCGTGCCTGTTGCGCAGCCTTACCTCATATCGCCGCCGCTCAGCTTTAGCTGCCTCCAGTTCTTCTTTGGGGTGGCGATATTCCCCAGTCTGTGCCCAGGGTCCCTTGCCGTCCAATATCTCCTCCCATGTCCATTTCTCCAGATATTGCTGCCACTCGTTACCACGCTGCTTGGTAACTTTCTTGATGGGTAGTTCTGTAACGATTGTCGTCGGGAGAAGGAGATGAGGACCAAGGTGCAGCGTGGTAAGTATTCATAATACTTTTAATAAATACGAATACTTGAACAAAAAAACAACAACACGACAAACGAACAGTTCAAGGTGCAATACACATAAAACAGAAAACAACTACCCACAACCCATAGTGGGAAAACAGGCTGCCTAAGTATGGTTCTCAATCAGAGACAATGATTGACAGCTGCCTCTGATTGGGAACCATACCAGGCCAAACACCACAACAAATCTAACACACAGAACAAAACATAGAATGCCCACCCCAACTCACGCCCTGACCAAACTAAAATAGAGACATAAAAAAGGAACTAAGGTCAGGATGTGACAGCTAAGCCTGATAACAACTCTACAGGTTCATGGAGGAGCATGGGTGAGCAGAAGGTCCAGCTTCACTGCAGAGATTTAGAAAATAGATAAATAAGGTAGATATGGAGGGTCCATTAGGGAGACATTAATCTTATTGTCAATGTGATTATATTGATTGTAATGTAGATATTTAGATTAGTAATATCCATTAAAAGATAAGCGTGTGTAAATAAGTACTGTATATTGAGGCATATGCAAAATTGGATCATTTAAGAATATAAGGAAACGGAGGTAAACTTGTTACATTTGTAATATTCTGTAATGTATGTCTTTGAGTGAGAGAGACCCTACCAACTAGATCAGAGGGCCCTCGTTTGTCACGTGTTGCTGACGAAACTCCGAGGGTGACTTCCATGGGATGTTATCAATAAACCCATCAACTTCAGGACACACTCCTCCTGACTTGAATGACGCAATTCATGTTACACTTTTAAATAATAGAACGAGCATGAAATTCAAATTGATAAATCCCCCTGTTGTGTTTCAAGATATGACCTCAGTAACCTCAGTTAAACATATAATTTGGGAGGTATTTCATCTGTTACATGTCAAGTCTCGAAATCAGACATAAACAAATGCACGTGACATAACGTGACATAATTAGGCACACCTCTCCACTATTTTGTATAACATTGTGCAAACCCCAAACATATCGCAGGGTGTTGGGATAGCACATTGCTCTGAAGCCTACAGACTTGCTGGCTCGTCTGAAGTGGCTATCTGAGGGTCCATTTATCCCCTACACCCTCTACACCTTCCCTCAGCTTTGGGACACTTCTGCAAATTGCAGATGCGCACGTGAATGCGCAAATGGAGGTCCGAGTGGGATGGAGTCAAAGGGAACATGGTGCTTTAACAGTATATGGAATCACTGCTTTTCATTATTGGGCCAACTAGATAGTTGGCTCATAGCTAGTTCACAGACAAATCACTGTACATTTGTGTGAAAGAACCAGCACACACTAATGCTGCACATTACACTGTCTAACATTGGTCTGTGGAGACAAGATAACATAACCTATTTTCAATTGCTTTCCCTCAATGATAAGATTCAACTCATCTTAGAGAGAAAATGTAACTGATACCTTATGTAATTGGGGTTGTCATCCCGCCACTGCACTGAGAAACATACACTCAAAGGTAATGGAATTTCATGACACTTTTAAAAACTCTTTGATGAAGTGTGATCCCCAAACATATTAAGACAGCATCTGTGCTTTCGTTTTCAATTTCTCCGTCTCCGAAGGACCATGGGGAATGTGTCTAAAGCTATTGTGTCTGAAGCTATTGTGTATTCAGATCATCCAGCTCCTTACACAATGCTGCAAAGTTTCACCTCTGAGTTTTAGCATGTCATCAAGGCAAAGCATGCTTACTGTACAAGGAAGAATCTGAAATATAAAATATATTTTGTTTTATTTAACTTCTCTAGGGTAGGGATTCGGAATTTTGGATGAAAAGCATGCCCAAATTAAACGGTATGCTACTCGGGCCCAGAAGATATATGCATATAATGGGTAGATTTGGATGGAAAACACTCTAAAGTTTCCAAAAGTGTTAAAATAGTGTCTGTGAGTATAATATATCTGATGTGGCAGGACCTGAGAAAAACCCATTCAGGATTTTTTTGGGGGGTTTTGTAGTTTTCTATTCAATGCCATTACAGTATCCATTGACTTAGGACTCAAATTGCAGTTCCTATGCCTTCCACTAGATGTCAACCATATTTAGAAATTGTTTCAGGCTTGTATTCTGATAAATGAGGGAGTAAGACCAGTCTGAATGAGTGGACGTGTCATATAGCTTTTTCATGTGCAAACCCGAGAGAGTGCATTTCTTGTTTACCTTTTATATTGACAAAGTTACTGTCCGGTTGAAATATTATAGATCATTTAGGCTAAAAACAACTTGAGGATTGAATATGAACATCGTTTGACATGTTTCTATGAAATTTACGGATACAATTTAGATTTTTTTGTCTGCCTGTTTTGACTGCGTTTGAGCCTGTGGATTACTGAAGAAAAAGCGCAAACAAAACTGAGGTTTTTGGATATAAAGAGACTTTATTGAACAAATGAATGTCTGAGTGCAACCATATGAAGATCAAAGGTAAGGGATTAATTTTCTCTATTTCTGAGTTTTGTAACTCTTCTGCTTGGCTGGTTAGTGTTTGTAATGATTTGTCTACTGTGCTATGTTCTCAATACTTTACGCTTTCGCCATATAGAATTTTTTAAATCTGACACCGTGGTTGGATTCACAAGAAGTTCATCTTTAAACCTATGTAAAATATGTTTTGTTTTCTGAACTTTTATAATGAGTATTTCTGTCTTTGAATTTGGCGCTCTGCAATCGCACTGGATGTTACCCTAGTGAGGTAAACACTTTTTTGGTTACTACATGATTCCATATGTGTTATTTCAAAGTTTTGATGCCTACAATGTAGAAAATAGTAATGAAGAAAAACCCTTGAATGAGTAGGTGTGTCCAAACTTTTGACAATGATAGACAGCTGGTCAATGATTGAGAACCATACCAGGCCAAAACATAAAAATAAAGAAACCTAGAAAACATAAAATAGAATGCCCACATCACACCCTGACCTAAACAAATAGAGAAATAAAATGTCTCTCTAAGGTCAGGTCGTGACAGTACCCCCACCCCAAAGGTGTGGACTACGGCCGCAAAACCTGAACCTATAGGGGAGGGTCTGGGTGGGCATCTATCCGCAGTGGCGACTCTGGTCTGGGACGTAGACCCCGCTAGACCCCGCTTTGTGCCATCGATCATCACTGGAGGCTTCGTTCTGGGCGCAGGCACAGGACTCACCAGGCTGGGGAGACACACGAGGCCTGGTGCGTGGTTCGGGCATCGGATGCACTGGGCCGTGAAGGCGCACTGGCGGTCTCGAGCGCAGAGCTGGCACAACCCGTTCTGGCTGGATGCCCACATCCACCCGGCAAATGCGGGACACTGGCACAGAGCACACCGGCCTGTGAATGCTCACTCAAGACACTGTGCGCATCTGCCAAGCTCCCTGTGTGCTCCCCCCAAATTTTTTTTTGGAGCTGCCTCTCAGGCTTCCGTGACCAAGTCTTGTCCCCTGCCATTCTCTCCTCCCCAGTCGAGCTCGTCCTTTATTGGCGCACGCTGCTTGGTCTTTTGGTGGTGGGTAGTTCTGTCACGGGTGTCATTGGAAGTAGTCCAAAGTGCAACGTGGTGAGCGAAAATTTTATTTTATTTATATAGTGTCGCCAACAGAATAACAAACAAAAGAAACAACCGTGAAGCTTACAGGGCTAAATGCCACAAACAAAGTTAACTATCCACACTGAAAGGAGGGAAAAAGGCCTACCTAAGTATGATTCCCAATCAGAGACAACGATAGACAGCAGTCCCTGATTGAGAACCATACCCTGCTAAAACATAGAAATAAAGAAACCTAGAAAACAATAAATAGAATGCCCACATCACACAGAATGCCCACATAAAATGTCTCTCTAAGGTCAGGGCATGACAAAAGCCAATTCTTCACATTCACATCTCAGCTGTGAATTGTATCCAACTCCAGATGATTGGGCCAACGTTACATTAACTTTATACAGTATCTTTCCCCTCATGATTTCAGCAATTGCTGGAAGATTCTGAAATATTCTAGTCATTTTTCAAAGCCTATTTTTATGATTTTTGATAAATCGATTCCCATAAAAAAACAAACAGTGCAACCTGAGTGGAGTGCAAATGCCGAGCGCTAAGTCCTAATGAAGCATCTGGAATTATCAAATAAGATGACAAACTGGTGTATTCCTTCCTTCCCTCCCTCTCTCCCTGGTGGAATGGATGCTTGTCCTGGATTCTTAGCGCCTTGTAAAAGAACAACAACAAAAAAACAAGGTGGATGCTGTGGGAGTTACCAATATGGGTAAAAGGGTTGGAAAACTCATAATTTTCCATGAGTTTGTCTGAAACATTTCTTAAATTGTTTATTTTTATTTTACCTTTATTTAACCAGGTAGGCAAGTTGAGAACAAGTTCTAATTTACAATTGTGACCTAGCCAAGATAAAGCAAAGCAGTTTGACACATACAACACAGAGTTACACATGGAGTAAAACAAACATACAGTCAATAATACAGTAGAAAAATAAGTCTATATACGATGTGAGCAAATGAGGTGAGATAAGCAAAAAAGGCCATGGTGGCGAAATAAATACAATATAGCAAGTAAAACACTGGAATGGTAGATTTGCAGTGAAAGAATGTGCAAAGTAGAAATATAAATAATGGGGTGCAAAGGAGCTAAATAAATAAATACAGTAGGGGAAGCGGTAGTTGTTTGGGCTAAATTATAGATGGGCTATGTACAGGTGCAGTAATCTGTGAGCTGCTCTGACAGCTGGTGCTTAAAGCTAGTGAGGGAGATAAGTGTTTCCAGTTTCAGTGATTTTTGTAGTTCGTTCCAGTCATTGGCAGCAGAGAACTGGAAGGAGAGGCGGCCAAAGGAAGAAGTGGTTTTGCGGGTGACCAGAGAGATATACCTGCTGGAGCGCGTGCTACAGGTGGGTGCTGCTATGGTGACCAGCGAGCTGAGATAAGGGGGGACTTTACCTAGCAGTGTCTTGTAGATGATCTGGAGCCAGTGGGTTTGGTGAAGAGTTTGAAGCGAGGGCCATCCAACGAGAGCGTACAGGTTGCAGTGGTGGGTAGTATGTGGGGCTTTGGTGACAAAACGGTTGGCACTGTGATAGACTGCATCCAATTTATTGAGTAGGGTATTGGAGGCTATTTTGTAAATGACACCGCCAAAGTCGAAGATCGGTAGGATGGTCAGTTTTACGAGGGTATGTTTGGCAGCAGTGAAGGATGCTTTGTTGCGAAATAGGAAGCCAATTCTAGATTTGACTTTGGATTGGAGATGTTTGATGTGAGTCTGGAAGGAGAGTTTACAGTCTAACCAGACACCTAAGAATATGTGGACAACTACAAATACCAAGTCAGAACCATCCAGAGTAGTGATGCTGGACGGGCGGGCAGGTGCAGGCAGCGATCGGTTGAAGAGCATGCATTTAGTTTTCCTTGTATTTAAGAGCAGTTGGAGGCCACGGAAGGAGAGTTGTATGGCATTGAAGTTCGTCTGGAGGGTTGTTAACACGGTGTCCCAAAGAAAGGCCAGAAGTATGTAAAATGGTGTTGTCTGTGTAGAGGTGGGTCGGGGGGGGGGGGGCATGTCTGTGTTCAAATATCAGTTTAAATGTCAATTAACGTTGATTTCCTCTCTACTGGGTCAGTTGAATTAATGACAAAAAAGGGTTCACAGACAGAACTGTTTCTGGGATTGATTGACCAGAAACAGACTATAAAATGTTGGCCACTTATGGGCACTTTGGAGTTCATTGGATAAAATACTATTATATTGGGCAAAAAAAAAGAATTTTGACAGATGAATGGTGTGAGTCAGTGATGATTATTATTTTTCAGAAGCCTGGAGGTTGGTTTTGTTCATTTAATATTTCACCTCAGAATGGCGATAACTGGAATGATAGTGAATTGCAGAGGTATTCATGAGTAACGTAAATGGTCAATTTCTTGAATGGCTGAAGTGGCTGAGTTGAAGCCTAATTGAACTAAGTGTTCACACTGACACTGGGGTGTGGGATATTTACTTATTAAACAGTTCTATTGAGGATGGCAGTGTTTCTTAACCCTGGTCCTCAAGTACCCCCAACAGTACACTGTTTTGTTGTAGCTCTTGACAAACTCACCTCATTCATCTCATTGAGGGTTTGAAGCTTAGTTGACAAGTTGAATCAGGTGTGCTTGTCCAGGGTTACAATAAAAATGTGTACTGTTGGGGGTACTTGAGCACCAGGTTTGAGAAACACTGGGGAATGGCCTTGCTAAGCTGAGAGCTCTCTAATAGCCCCCAAATTCTGGTCAACTGTGTGAAAGGGGTCCTTCGGTCACTTTGCTGCTTAAAGTCGTTCCAGTTATCTAGTCATCCCTGTTATTAAAAACAGTCTAAGAGCACTCCCTTTGTCTATAGCTGGGAGTGAACATTTTAAGCACTTTTTGACAGGACCAAGGAGCATCATGGGTTCTGGTATAAAACGCTGATGTGAGCCAGATTCAAATGTCAGATACCAGGGAATGCGTTACATGTTTTACAGAAGGATAGGACAAGAGCTACATATTTCATTAGCCACAGTCTCACAGTTCCATTTTTAGAGTTTCTGTGGAAGTGCCTGAACATGAATAGCCTGAATTACCAACCTCCTGGCTCAGAAGAACTACATTCATGATATCGGATCAAATGAAAGCGTGTGTCACGGATCCCTCCGGAACTGTCATTACGCACACCTGGTCCCTATTCCCATTTGATTAGTATTTGTATATATGTGCCCTTTGTTCACCATGGTGCGGTCGATTTATTGCTGCTATGTCTGTTGGTGGTGTGTGTACCTGTGCTGTGCGTTTTGGCTTTTGACCATTGTAGATTGAGCAGATCATTACGGGTCTCATCCTGTGTGTTAATCATTGTGCGCATGTGTTATTTCTACAAGGTACTCCTCACTCTTTTGTTTGGGTATCAACCCTGTGTTTTGTTACGTATTTGTTGGTCTTAGTCCCCATGCCTTTACACGACACACTGTAATTTGAGGTTAATAAAAAACCCTATTACGCATTCCTGCGCCTGTCGCCTGAATAATTTATACCATCGTGACAGCCTGTTCTGTTCCATATTGTTTGTTTAGTCGCTACAGTATTGCAGGGCCCTCCATTGTTTACAATCACATGAATAGCTATAAGAAAAACATTGTCAGGCTCAATCAGAATCTCTGGAATGGATACACCACAAACCATTTTAATTTCTCTATCAAGTCTCTCTTAGCTAGACGAGAGGAGCTATTTCCGATACGGCAACTGTCAAATCTGAGAAAAAATAATGAGTCCCCCTCACCGCCACTTCACCCTCACCTACCTTGACACACAATCCTCCAATGACAAGTATTTAATAGTTTAGCATTAGCCTTTGTCTGTGTACTAATACTACCTCTTGTATCCTCCAAGTCCAGAGTTCTCCATGCAACAGCAGGGACAGCTGCCCTCGTTCACAGCTCATTTGCTTCTGCTTGTCTTCTGTGTATGAATAATAACTCCGCCGAGAAGTACTGTTTTTTTCCTTCTACATTTATGTGCCATCGTTATCCCGTCAGGTATTTATGTCAATCGATTTGTGAAAAGAACACAGTAACTTGTGCACAGTTGGGTATATTTGTGGACATTTGAGAGTTTATTGACCACTATCAATTTAGTGAAGTCACTATTGATTTTGTTGAACCACTATCAAGCAAATGTTTGCCCTATTGTGTTATTAACATCATATTTTGTTGAATTACTAAACCAATGTATTCAGTGAATACAGTGCATTCAGAAAGTATTCACACCCCTTGACTTTTTCCACATTTTGTTACGTTACAGCCTGAATTTAAATTAATTAAATGTATCATTTTTTGTCACTTGCCTACAAAAAATACCCCATAATGTCAAAATTGCCACGCCTGCTCCCGCTTCCCCTCTCTGGCACTCGAGGGCACCAGGCTGCCCTTCATTACGCACACCTGTCACCATCATTACGCGCCACTGCACAATATTGGACTCATCTGGACTCCATTACTTTGTTGATTACCCCCCTCTTTATCTGTCTGCTCCTCATGTTATTCCCTGCATATTTTTCCCCTGTCCAGACGCTGTGCCTGTCCTGTTTCATGTCCCTTGTTCACCTCTTTTTTTTTATTTTTTATTTATTTCACCTTTATTTAACCAGGTAGGCTAGTTGAGAACAAGTTCTCATTTGCAACTGCGACCTGGCCAAGATAAGGCATAGCAGTGTGAACAGACAACACAAAGTTACACATGGAGTAAACAATTAACAAGTCAATAACACAGTAGAAAAAAGGGGAGTCTATATATACATTGTGTGCAAAAGGCATGAGAAGGTATGCAAATAATTACAATTATGCAGATTAACACTGGAGTGATAAATGATCAGATGGTTATGTAAAGGTAGAGATAGAGATATTGGTGTGCAAAAGAGCAGAAAAATAAATAAATAAAAACAGTATGGGGATGAGGTAGGTGAAAATGGGTGGGCTATTTACCAATAGACTATGTACAGCTGCAGCGATCGGTTAGCTGCTCAGATAGCAGATGTTTGAAGTTGGTGAGGGAGATAAAAGTCTCCAACTTCAGCGATTTTTGCAATTCGTTCCAATCACAGGCAGCAGAGAACTGGAACGAAAGGCGGCCAAATGAGGTGTTGGCTTTAGGGATGATCAGTGAGATACACCTGCTGGAGCGCGTGCTACGGATGGGTGTTGCCATCGTAACCAGTGAACTGAGATAAGGCGGAGCTTTACCTAGCATGGACTTGTAGATGACCTGGAGCCAGTGGGTCTGGCGACGAATATGTAGCGAGGGCCAGCCGACTAGAGCATACAAGTCGCAGTGGTGGGTGGTATAAGGTGCTTTAGTGACAAAACGGATGGCACTGTGATAAACTGCATCCAGTTTGCTGAGTAGAGTGTTGGAAGCAATTTTGTAGATGACATCGCCGAAGTCGAGGATCGGTAGGATAGTCAGTTTTACTAGGGTAAGTTTGGCGGCGTGAGTGAAGGAGGCTTTGTTGCGGAATAGAAAGCCGACTCTTGATTTGATTTTCGATTGGAGATGTTTGATATGGGTCTGGAAGGAGAGTTTAGAGTCTAGCCAGACACCTAGGTACTTATAGATGTCCACATATTCAAGGTCGGAACCATCCAGGGTGGTGATGCTGGTCAGGCGTGCGGGTGCAGGCAGCGAACGGTTGAAAAGCATGCATTTGGTTTTACTAGCGTTTAAGAGCAGTTGGAGGCCACGGAAGGAGTGCTGTATGGCATTGAAGCTCGTTTGGAGGTTAGATAGCACAGTGTCCAAGGACGGGCCGGAAGTATATAGAATGGTGTCGTCTGCGTAGAGGTGGATCAGGGAATCGCCCGCAGCATGAGAAACATCATTGATATATACAGAGAAAAGAGTCGGCCCGAGAATTGAACCCTGTGGCACCCCCATAGAGACTGCCAGAGGACCGGACAGCATGCCCTCCGATTTGACACACTGAACTCTGTCTGCAAAGTAATTGGTGAACCAGGCAAGGCAGTCATCCGAAAAACCGAGGCTACTGAGTCTGCCGATAAGAATGCGGTGATTGACAGAGTCGAAAGCCTTGGCAAGGTCTATGAAGACGGCTGCACAGTACTGTCTTTTATCGATGGCGGTTATGATATCGTTTAGTACCTTGAGCGTGGCTGAGGTACACCCGTGACCGGCTCGGAAACCAGATTGCACAGCGGAGAAGGTACGGTGGGATTCAAGATGGTCAGTGACCTGTTTGTTGACTTGGCTTTCGAAGACCTTAGATAGGCAGGGCAGGATGGATATAGGTCTGTAACAGTTTGGGTCCAGGGTGTCGCCCCCTTTGAAGAGGGGGATGACTGCGGCAGCTTTCCAATCCTTGGGGATCTCAGACGATATGAAAGAGAGGTTGAACAGGCTGGTAATAGGGGTTGCGACAATGGCGGCAGATAGTTTCAGGAATAGAGGGTCCAGATTGTCAAGCCCAGCTGATTTGTACGGGTCCAGGTTTTGCAGCTCTTTCAGAACATCTGCTATCTGGATTTGGGTAAAGGAGAACCTGGAGAGGCTTGGGCGAGTAGCTGCGGGGGGGGGGGAGCTGTTGGACGAGGTTGGAGTAGCCAGGCGGAAGGCATGGCCAGCCGTTGAGAAATGCTTGTTGAAGTTTTCGATAATCATGGATTTATCGGTGGTGACCGTGTTACCTAGCCTCAGTGCAGTGGGCAGCTGGGAGGAGGTGCTCTTGTTCTCCATGGACTTCACAGTGTCCCAGAACTTTTTGGAGTTGGAGCTACAAGATGCAAACTTCTGCCTGAAGAAGTTGGCTTTAGCTTTCCTGACTGACTGTGTGTATTGGTTCCTGACTTCCCTGAACAGTTGCATATCGCGGGGACTGTTCGATGTTAGTGCAGTCCGCCACAGGATGTTTTTGTGCTGGTCGAGGGCAGTCAGGTTTGGAGTGAACCAGGGGCTATATCTGTTCTTAGTTCTGCATTTTTTGAACGGAGCATGCTTATCTAAAATGGTGAGGAAGTTACTTTTAAAGAAAGACCAGGCATCCTCAACTGACGGGATGAGGTCAATGTCCTTCCAGGATACCCGGGCCAGGTCGATTAGAAAGGCCTGCTCACAGAAGTGTTTTAGGGAGCGTTTGACAGTGATGAGGGGTGGTCGTTTGACTGCGGCTCCATAGCGGATACAGGCAATGAGGCAGTGATCGCTGAGATCCTGGTTGAAGACAGCGGAGGTGTATTTGGAGGGCCAGTTGGTCAGGATGACGTCAATGAGGGTGCCCTTGTTTACAGAGTTAGGGTTGTACCTGGTGGGTTCCTTGATGATTTGAGTGAGATTGAGGGCATCTAGCTTAGATTGTAGGACTGCCGGGGTGTTAAGCATATCCCAGTTTAGGTCACCTAACAGAACAAACTCTGAAGCTAGATGGGGGGCGATCAATTCACAAATGGTGTCCAGGGCACAGCTGGGAGCTGAGGGGGGTCGGTAGCAGGCGGCAACAGTGAGAGACTTATTTCTGGAGAGAGTAATTTTCAAAATTAGTAGTTCGAACTGTTTGGGTATGGACCTGGAAAGTATGACATTACTTTGCAGGCTATCTCTGCAGTAGACTGCAACTCCTCCTCCTTTGGCAGTTCTATCTTGACGGAAGATGTTATAGTTGGGTATGGAAATCTCAGAATTTTTGGTGGCCTTCCTGAGCCAGGATTCAGACACGGCAAGGATATCAGGGTTAGCAGAGTGTGCTAGAGCAGTGAGTAAGACAAACTTAGGGAGGAGGCTTCTGATGTTGACATGCATGAAACCAAGGCTTTTTCGATCACAGAAGTCAACAAATGAGGGTGCCTGGGGACATGCAGGGCCTGGGTTTACCTCCACATCACCCGCGGAACAGAGAAGGAGTAGTATGAGGGTGCGGCTGAAGGCTATCAAAACTGGTCGCCTAGGGCGTTGGGGACAGAGAATAAGAGGAGCAGGTTTCTGGGCATGGTAGAATATATTCAGGGCATAATGTGCAAACAGGGGTATGGTGGGGTGCGGGTACAGCGGAGGTAAGCCCAGGCACTGGGTGATGATGAGAGAGGTTGTATCTCTGGACATGCTGGTTGTAATGGGTGAGGTCACCGCATGTGTGGGGGGTGGGACAAAGGAGGTAACAGGGGTATAAAGAGTGGAACTAGGGGCTCCATTGTAAACTAAAACAATGATAACTAACCTGCACAACAGTATACAAGGCATATTGACATTTGAGAAAGACATACAGCGAGGCATACAGTAATCACAGGTGTTGAATTGGGAGAGCTAGCTAAAACAGTAGGTGAGACAGCAGCTAATCAGCTAGCACAACAACAGCAGGTAGAATGGCGATTGATTAGGCAGAGAGGGTCGGATTAACTACACACAGAGCCTAAGTGCGGCTGGGGCCGACAGATAAAACATAAACAAGCAGAATGGATTACCGTGATTAATGGACAGTCCAGCATGCATCAGCTATGTAGCCAAGTGATCAGTGTCCAAGGGGCAGCGGTGGATGGGGCAGGGAAGCTGGACTGGCGAGTGTTATCCAGGTTAGAAAACTAACAATGACCAAATAGCTTGTAGCCAGTTAGCTGGTTAGCTTCTGGAGGTTCTTGAGTGTGTTCTAAAAATGTAAAGATAATAGCGGTTCCGTATCACATTGGGTGAGGCAGGTTACCGGAAGGTATAAACAAATTAAAAATCGAAAAGGGATAGAAAGTAAATATGGGTTCAGTGAGTGTTTGGGACGCGGCGATTCAGACGGTTAGCAGGCCTGTGCTAACAAGCTAACAGTTAGTAGACGGTGCTAAACACGGTAGCAGTTAGCGGACCGGGCTAAACAAGCTAGCGGTTAGCAGGCCGAATTTGCAAGCAAGGAGATAGCAGGGGCTAGAGAGTTAGCCTTTGGGGACGTCGCGATGGGGGTATCTGTTTATTCCTCTTCATGCAGTGACATCGATGGACCGGTCGTGGGTCTGGATATTGTAGCCCAGGAGCTCAAAATGTTCCGTTTGCGATGGGAATCCGGGGATGAAAAATAAAATAAAATAATAAATAGGTCCGTTATGCTCTGGTTAGAGTCGCGTTGTTCGAACTGGCGAGAGCTTTCCGAGCTAAAGGTTAGCTGATGACCGGTTAGCTGAAGACCGCTAGCAATGTTTTGCTGAAGCTGGTAGTTCGTTGGCTAGCTTCAGTTGAGGGGTTCCAAGGTCCGAAGTAAATATAAATACTTTAGGAAAAATAGCTACGTTGGGTGAGGCGGGTTGCAGGAGAGTATTTAGAAGAAGTTGAGGTTCAGCAAAAAGTTTTAAAGATATGTGAAGAAAAAAAAACGAAAACAAACGATATATACAAGGGACACAACACGACAATACGTCCTACTGCTACGCCATCTTGGATCATCCTACCCCCTCCTTTTTCGAACATTCTGTTAAAAATCGCGCAACTTTTCAGCGTCCTGCTACTCATGCCAGGAATATAGTATATGCATATGATTAGTATGTGTGGATAGAAAACACTCTGAAGTTTCTAAAACTGGTTAAATCACGGCTGTGACTATAACAGATTGTGTGTTTCATCGAAAAGCGCAAGAAAAACTGCTCAATGAAAGCTAAAAATAATATCCATGCGTCACTTTCATGGATTGTTAAAAAGGCACAAAATTAATTATGGACCTGCATTCCTACAGATTCCACACGATGTCGCCATTGTCGTCATTATCCGGGGAGTTTTTTGTTGGTAAATCCAACTAACTGGATTCCATTTCTTCCGGTCTCCGCCAGGATGTTTTGAAGTGCACATTTTCAGCCATTGATTTGAAGACGAGGAGCTATTGAATACACATCGCCCTGTAATCATTTTGATAGATTATAAACGTTTACTAATACCTAAAGTTGGATTACAAAAGTATTTCGAAGTGTTTTGTGAAAGTTTATCGTCAACTTTTTTAATTTTAAAAAATGACGCTGCGTTTTAAAACAATGTTTTTTTCTGAATTACACAGCTTCCATAGATAGCTATTTTGGGTATATATGGACCGATTTAATCGAAAAAAAGACCCAATAGTGATGTTTATGGGGCATATAGGAGTGCCAAGAAAGAAGCTCGTCAAAGGTAATGAATGTTTTATATTTTATTTCTGCGTTTTGTGTAGCGCCGGCTACGCTAAATCTTTGTTTACGTCGCATTCAGGCATTTTGGGGTGTTGCATGCTATCAGATACAATTCAATACCCTGCATGTGTATTTTGATGAACGTTTGAGTTTTAACGAGTACATTTAGCATTTAGCGTAGCGCATTTGCATTTCCAGGTGCCTACTTGAGACATCTGCGTCTCAAGTAGGAGCAAGAAGTTAAATGTTCTCCCTGTACCTGCTTCCTGTCTCCAGCATCGATCATTACAAAAATGTAATTATGTTTTTATTTTTTTTTACAAATAAGTATTCAGCCTCTTTGCTATGGCAAGCCTAAATCAGTTAAGCAGTACAACTTAGCTAAACAAGTCACTTAAAAGTTGCATGGAATAGTAGGGTTTAACATTATTTTTGAATGACTACAGTACCTTATCTCTGTACCCCACATACAGTGGGGAGAACAAGTATTTGATACACTGCCGATTTTGCAGGTTTTCCTACTTACAAAGCATGTCGAGGTCTGTAATTTTTATCATAGGTACACTTCAACTGTGAGAGACGGAACCTAAAACAAAAATCCAGAAAATCACATCATTTTAAAGTAATTAATTTGCATTTTATTGCATGACATAAGGATTTGATCACCTTCCAACCAATAAGAATGTTTTAGTTTTTCTTTAAGAATCCCTCCTGTTCTCCACTCATTACCTGTATTAACTGCACCTGTTTGAACTCGTTACCTGTATAAAAGGCACCTGTCCACACACTCAATCAAACAGACTCCAACCTCTCCACAATGGTCAAGACCAGAGAGCTGTGTAAGGACATCAGGGGTAAAATTGTAGACCTGCACAAGGCTGGGATGGGCTACAGGACAATAGGCAAGCAGCTTGGTGAGAAGGCAACAACTGTTGGTGCAATTATTAGAAAATGGAAGAAGTTCAAGATGACGGTCAATCACCCTCGGTCTGGGGCTCCATGCAAGATCTCACCTTGTGGGGCATCAATGATCATGAGGAAGGTGAGGGATCAGCCCAGATCTACACGGCAGGACCTGGTCAATGATCTGAAGAGAGCTTGGACCCCAGTCTCAAAGAAAACCATTAGTAACACAGTACACTGTCATGGACTAAAATCCTGCAGCGCACGCAAGGTCCCCCTGCTCAAGCCAGCGCATGTCCAGGCCCGTCTGAAGTTTGCCAATGACCATCTGGATGATCCAGAGGAGGAATGGGAGAAGGTCATGTGGTCTGATGAGACAAAAATAGAGCTTTTTGGTCTAAACTCCACTCGCCGTGTTTGGAGGAAGAAGAAGGATGAGTACAACCCCAAGAACACCATCCCAACCGTAAAGCATGGAGGTGGAAACATCATTTTTTGTGGATGCTTGGCCAACATCCTCCTTCCCTCAGTAAGAGCATTAAAGATGGGTCGTGGTTTGGTATTCCAGCATGACAACGACCCGAAACACACAGCCAGGGCAACTAAGGAGTGGCTCCGTAAGAAGCATCTCAAGGTCCTGGAGTGGCCTAGCCAGTCTCCAGACCTGAACCCAATAGAACATCTTTGGAGGGAGTTGAAAGTCCGTATTGCCAGCGACAGCCCCGAAACCTGAAGGATCTGGAGAAGGATTGTATGGAAGGAGTGGGCCAAAATCCCTGCTGCAGTGTGTGCAAACCTGGTCAAGAACTACAGGAAACGTATGATCTCTGTAATTGCAAACAAAGGTTTCTGTACCAAATATTAAGTTCTGCTTTTCTGATGTATCAAATACTTATGTCATGCACTAAAATGCAAATTAATTACTTAAAAATCATACAATGTGATTTTCTGGATTTTTGTTTTAGATTCCGTCTCTCACAGTGGAAGTGTACCTATGATTATCTGGACCCTCTATTCCTCGAGCAGTGCATTTCAAATACAGATTCAACCACAAAGACTGGGAAGGTTTTTAAATGCCTCGCAAAGAAGGGCACCTATTGGTTGAAAAAAAGCAGACAATGAATATCCATTTGAGCAAGTATAGTCTATCAATACACCCAGTCACTACATAGATACAGGCGTCCTTCCTAACTCATTTGCCGGAGAGGATGAAAACAACTCAGGGATTTCACCATGAAGCCAATGGTGACTTTAAAACAGTCTCAGAGTATAATGGCTGCGATAGGAGAAAATTGAGGATGGATGAACAACATTGTAGTTACTCCACTATACTAACCTAATTGACAGAGTGATTAAAAAAAAGGAAGCCTGTTCAGAGCAAAAATATTCAAAAAAATTAATCCTGTTTGCAACAAGTAGTAGTAGTAGTGCAAATAATGTGGCAAAGCAATTAACTTTTTGTCCTGAATACAAATGTCTGGGGCAAATACTGTCACGCCCTGACCATAGAGAGCCCTTGGTTCTCTATGGTGTAGTAGGTCAGGGCGTGACTAGGGGGTGTTCTAGTTCAATATATCTATGGTTCCCAATTAGAGGCAGCTGGTTGCCTCTAATTGTGGATCCTATTTACAGTGCCTTGCGAAAGTATTCGGCCCCCTTGAACTTTGCGACCTTTTGCCACATTTCAGGCTTCAAACATAAAGATATAAAACTGTATTTTTTGTGAAGAATCAACAACAAGTGGGACACAATCATGAAGTGGAACGATATTTATTGGATATTTCAAACTTTTTTAACAAATCAAAAACTGAAAAATTGGGCGTGCAAAATTATTCAGCCCCCTTAAGTTAATACTTTGTAGCGCCACCTTTTGCTGCTGCAAAGTTCAAGGGGGCCGAATACTTTCGCAAGGCACTGTAGGTAGCCATTTTTCCCACCTGTGTTTGTGGGATATTGTTTTGTGTTTGTGCATGTGCACCACTACTTTCACGTTTCGTTGTTGGTTTATTGTTTTGAAGTTTCACCGAAATAAAGATGTGGAACTCTACACACACTGCGCCTTGGTCCGTCTCTCATAACCATCGTGAAAAATACAGTACTCTCCATATTTTCAACCATGGTGGTGGCTGTTATCGGTATGCTTGTAATTGTTAAGGACTAGGACGTTTTTCAGGATAAAAATAAACATAAAGGAGCTAAGCACAGGCAAAATCCTAAAGGAAAACCGAGTTCATTCTGTTTTCCAACCGACTCTGGGAGATGAATTCACATTTCAGCTGGACAATAACCTAAAACACAAAGCCAAATCTACACTGGAGTTGCTTTTCTATGGCAAGACCTGAAAAGGGTTGTCTTGTAATGATCAACAACCAATTTGATAGAGTTTTGAAAAGAATAATGGGCAAATGTTGCACAATCCAGATGTGGAAAGTTCTTATAGACTTACCCAAAAAGACTCACAGATACAATTGCTCCCAAAGGTGATTCTAACATGTATCGACTCAGAGGGTTGAATGCTTATCTAATCAAGATATATTAGTGTTGTGTTTTTTTAATTTATTTTTAGATTTTACAAATGTTAGAATTTGTATTCCAATTTGACACTACAGAGCACCTTGTGTAGATCGTTGACAAAAAAGGACACTTAAATCCATTTTAATCACACTTTGTAACACAACAAAATGTGGAATACGCCAAGGGGTGTGAATACTTTCTGAAGGCACTGTATCTATACTTTTGATCTAAAATATAAAATATCCCACTGCTACGTGATGTCTTGATAAATATATTCATCCTATAAATATATTTTACTTTTGAAGGTGTTTCATAATTTAGATGCATGGTGTTATAACTCCGTCCATTAAAAGTTGTAAAGCATTTCACCATCTACTTCGCAACACATTGGTGTGAAGATTAAGTTATTAACTGTTGTCAGTGATAATTCCGTGTGATTACTTCAAGGATTGGCGTTTTGGCAACTGCACAGTTGTAAATCATGCAGCGTATCATGTCAAGATCGCAGATTTTAGAGAAACAACAACTGTCAGTACATATAAGTGTCTTATATTGGCTGGAAGCTTACATTCTTGTTAATATAACTCCACTGTCCAATTTACAGCTATTACTGCGAAAAAATGCCATGCTATTGTTTGAGGAGAGCTCCTAACAACAAAACACTTTTTCACCGCGATAGGTTTGATAAATTCACCTCTGAAGGTGAAATGTGTACTTACAATCTTAAATCTTGCTCTGATTTATCATCCAAAGGGTCCCAGAGATAACATGAAGTGTCGTTTTGTTAGATAATATCCTAAAAAGGTCCATGTAGCACAATCTATTTTGTATTTCCAGCCGTTCAATTTGCTAGAAAGGAATCTGTGAAAATCTCACCCTTAACGTTGTCTCAACAAGTCAAATCACATTCATATCTATTCCTCAGAGATCCTAGAAGGTAACAAGACTTCACTATTTCATTAGGGGTGTAGAATATCCTATAGGACACCATATTTGGTGAGAGAGCGACGCCTTCACTGCACGCCCATGACGCCGGTGGCCATCACTTGAACGATTGTATCTTTGTCAAATTGGGGTCAAACAAAGCTAACTCGATAGCCAATGAGATGGGCTTTACGGGAGTATCAGGAAACTATGAATATGCCTTAATGTAGCAACTAACCTTGTAAGACTGCATGCCTTTTCATTTTGGACAAAAATTATAAGGATATTCAGAGTTACGAAGTTATGAAAACTGGTTGTTTTGCAAATGTTGAACTTATAATATGGCTACTAATACTTGGAAAGCTAAATCAAAGTCCAAGTATACAGATTTGACAATATTCTTGCAGAAAAATGGAATATGAATGCGAATGTCTCTTTCACGATTTGCCCAAATGTACCTGTGGACTTCACACTAAAAGTATTTTAGTTCAGTCATACTTCAAGTTATCCATCTTTGTTTTTTCCAACTTTGCACATACACTGCTTCCATTTTGTGGACACTATCGGAATTACAACCAGAATGATGGCTAGAACTATGACTTTTCTCTTGCATTTCAAAGATGGTGGTAGAAAAGACAAGTTGTTTTTTTCTTTGTATTTTCTTCTACCAGATCGATTGTGTTATATTCTCCTACATTCAATTCACATTTCCACAAACTGCAAAGTGTTTCCTTTCAAATGGTACCAATAATATGCATATCCTTGTTTCAGGGCCTGAGCTACAGGCAATTAGATTTGGGTAGGCGAAAATTGAAAAAAGGCGGCTATCATATTATTAAGAGTCAAAATAAAAAGTCCTTTAATAAAATGAATTAGTCCTTTGAGTTATCGTTGATGAAAGACTGATAAGGGGGACATGGGGGCTCAAATTGATAATGAGTGATGCTTGCTGGGTCAGCATTCCCATTTCCATTTCGTCAATAGTGTGCTTCCCAAATTTTACAAGGTGGTGTGTTCATTAAGTTGGAGAAAGAGAGACCGGGCCTTCTAAAGGTAAGTACCTACTTCAAAAGAAGACAGAAGACTTGTATTAAGATGAAGGGGAGATTAACATACACTTCTTCTTCGGATGTTTTATTTGTGTGAGAGGGAAAATGAGGCAACAAGTTTGCAGTGAGTGGTAGGGTCTTCTCACTGGTGCTCTGAGTGGTTTGTCAGATAGTACTGCATGATATGTGTTTGGTATGTATGTATGCAACCTATAACATTTGTGGGAATGGGGAATAGCATTAAATGGTATGCTACTTACCATAACACAGGGATGGTCTACCCTCCTCCTGGATAACTGGGGATGTACAGTAGGAATTTGCGCCACACCCTTGGATTCCTTGATACAAGTACGTACTTGTCAGACAAATTGTCAGCGACTTTGTCTACATTGTCCAACATCAAAAGCACATTATTTCTATATGTTTGCTACATTCACAAATCTTGAAACTCTCATCTTGCCCTCTGCTCTCCTCTACTGACTGACTAATGGGTTATTGAGTAATTAATCAACTTCTAACGAGTCGGCCACAGAATTCAAAATGGGGGCCAAAATGAGTCTGAACGGCACACTTAAACATGCACTGTGACTCGATGTTCGGGACACTGCAATTAAAAATGCACTATCTAGTCTTCTCCTCCAATGATTCTCTTGGTGGAGGTGGATGACTGGCTTGTTTCCTTGTGAAGAGGAAAAAACACTTGACTTTATTTGTCAAAAGTGAATGTTTACAAGCCTTAGTTTTAAGATTAAAGTTTTAATGTCATATGCACAATTACAGTGAAAAGCCTTTCTTGCAAGCTCAAAAACCCAATAACGCAGTAATCAATATCAATGTAATATTAAAATAACATAAGGTAGAACAAAAAAACCATAAATAAAAAAAGAGAAGTAAGCTATACACAGGGTCAGTTCCAGTGCTATATTAACATTGTCCAGGGATACTGGAGTGATATAGGTAGATATGTATAAGGGTAAGGTGACTAGGCATCAGGATATATGATAAACAGAGTAGCAGCAGCGTGATTGTACTTGAGTTTGATTGTATGATGATCATACTTGAGTTTGAGTGTTTAGAGTCAATATAAATATGTCTGCATGTTTTGTGTGTGAGAGCAAATGAAGTGTGTGTGTGTGTATTTATTAATTTAGCCCAGACAACTCCTGCCAGTCTGCACAGTGCGATTCAACTCAGAGCTTACCGGACTCTTTTCCCCCACTTCTCTGGTTTCCTACCACAAGTTCTGAACCTTTCACCTGGATCATCGCAGCTAGCTAGCTGCGATCCGAGTGGCTACTCCTGGCTAACGTCTCTGTCCCGAAGCAAGCACCAATTAGCCTGGAGCTAGCCTATGCTAGGCCCATCTCCCGGCTAGCTGAAGCGATCCATCAGCCACTCCTTGGGCTACAATACCTATTTTGTCAATTGGCCTGGACCCTTTTTACTGTCGATACGGAGCCCTGCCGATCCGCCCGAGGGTGTTCTCAACAGGCTCCTCCATCGCTACGTCCCCTGAATGCCCATCTGCTAGCCTGCTAGCCGCAGCCCGCTAGCTGTCTAGAGCATATCGTACTGTTTGCTGAAGAGGTCAATCAGCCAATTTTCTTGGGCTACAATACCTATTTTGCCAATTGGCCTGGACCCTTTTGCTACACAGAGCCCTGCCAATCCATCACGACTAGTCTGTCTGCCCACGTAACCGCCCGAGGGGGCTACAACTGACTCTTCCGTTTTGACGTCCCCCTAAGGCCCTTCTGCTAGCCTGCTAACCCTGGCCCGTTAGTGATTATTGTTTTATTTCACTATAGAGCCTCCAGCCCTGCTCAATATGCCCTTTTGTTCCACTTACCATACATGCGGTGACCTCACCTGGTTTAAATGGAGTCTCTAGAGGCAATACCTCTCTCATCGTCACTCAATGCGTAGGTTTACCTCCACTGTTTTCACATCCTACCATACCTTTGTCTGTACATTATGCCTTGAATCTATTCTTCCGTGCCCAGAAACCTGCTACTTTTACTCTCTGTTTCAAAGGCAATAAACGACTAGTTCTTATAGCCTTTAACCGTACCATTATCCTACTCCTCCTCTGTTCCTCTGATGATGTAGAGGTTAATCCAGGCCCTGCAGTGCCTAGCTCCATTCCCCTTCCCCAGGCACTCTCATTTGTTGACTTCTGTAACCGTAAAAGCCTTGGTTTCATGCATTAGAAGCCTTCTCCCTTAGTTGTTTTTTTATTTTTATTTAACTAGGCAAGTCAGTCAAGAACAAATTCTTATTTTCAATGACAGCCTAGGAACAGTGGGTTAACTGCCATGTTCAGGGGCAGAACAATATATTGTACCACTAGGCTACCTGTCGCCCCAGGTAGCAGACTCTACCAACCCGGATGTCCTAGCCATGTCTGAATCCTGGCTTAGGAAGGCCACCAAAAACCCTGAAATTTCCATCCCTAACTATAACATTTTTCGACAAGATTAAAATGCCAAAGTGGTCGGAGTTGTAATCTACTGCAGAGATAGCCTGGAGAGTTCTGTCATACTATCCAGATCTGTGCCCAAACAATTTGAGCATCTACTTTTAAAAATCCACCTTCCCAGAAACAATTCTCTCACTGTTGCCGCTTGCTATAGACCACCTTCTGCCCCAAGCTGTGTCCTGTACACCATATGTGAATTGATTGCCCCCCCCAACTATCGTCAGAGCTCGTACTGTTAGGTGACCTAAACTGGGACATGCTTAACATCCCGGCCGTCCTACAATCTACGCTAGATGCCCTCAATCTCACACAAAGGATCAATGAACCTAGCAGGTATAACCCCAAATACGTAAACACGGGCAACCTCATAGATATAATCCTAACTAACCTGCCCTCCAAATACACCTCTGCTGTCTTCAACCAGGATCTCAGCAACCACGGCCTCATTGCCTGCGTCCATAATGGATCTGCAGTCAAACGACCACCCCTCATTACTGTCAAACGCTCCCTAAAACACTTCAGCTAGCAGGCCTTTCTAATCGACCTGGCCCTGGTATCCTGGAAGGATATTGACCTCATTCCGCCAGTAGAAGATACCTGGTTATTCTTTAAAAGTGCTTTCCTCACCATCTTAAATAAGCATGCACCATTAAAAAAAAAGTGAACCAAGAACAAATATAGCCCTTGGTTTACTCCAGACCTGACTGTTCTTTACCAGCACAAAAACATCCTGTCGCGTACTGCATTAGCATTGAATAGCCCCCGCGATATGCAACTTATCAGGGAAGTTAGGAACCAATATACACAGGCAGTTAGGAAAGCAAAGCCTAGCTTTTTCAAACAGAAATTTGCATCCTGTAGCTCAAACTCCAAAAAGTTCTGGGACACTGTAAAGTTCATGGAGAATAAGAGCACCTCCTCCCAGCTGCCCACTGCACTTAGGCTTGGAAACACTGTCCACTGAAAAATCCATGATAATGTTGAATTTCAATAAGCGTTTTTCAATGGCTGGCTACCCCGGTCAACAGCCCGGCACCCCCCACAGCAACTTGCCCAAGCCTCCCCCATTTCTCCTTCACCCAAATCCAGATAGTCGGACACCCAAATCTGGACCCCTACAAATCAGCTGGCTAGACAATCTGGACCCTCTCTTTCTAAAATGATCCGCCGCAATTGTTGCAACCCCTATTACTAGCCTGTTCAACATCTCTTTCGTATCGTCTGAGATCCCCAAAGATTGGAAAGCTGCCGTGGTCATTCCCCTCTTCAAAGGGGGAGACACTCTTATTATTTTGATTAGGTCAGGGTGTGACAAGGGTGGTTTGTTTAGTTTTGTCTAGGGGGTTTTGTATGTCAGGAGTTTTTTTAGTCTAGGTGTTTATATGTCTATGGTTGCCTAGATTGGTTCTCAATCAGAGGCAGCTGTTTATCGTTGTCTCTGATTGGGGACCATATTTAGGTAGCCATATTCCTTGGGTATTTTGTGGGTTGTTATTCTATGTTTAGTTGCCTGTCTGCACTAGCCATATTAGCGTCACAGTTCGTTTTGTAGTTTTGTATAGCTTGTTCAGTGTTTATTCTTCATTAAAATAAGTATGTATTCATATCACGCTGCGCCTTGGTCTCCTCCATACAACGACTGTGACATCCAGAGAGTGGTGACTGGATCAATAAACCCAACAACTTCGGGACATACTCCTGACGTGATGATGCAATTTGTGTTCCACTTTTAAAATAAAACAAGCACGAAATTCCAATGAGCAAGTCTCGAAGTCAGACACAAACAAATGCACAAGACACATAATTAGGCACATCTCTCCACTATTTAGTATGAAAAGATCCAAACATATGACAGTGCGGGATAGCACACCAGCCTTGCTGGTTCTGTCACAGTGGCAGAGGGTCTAAGTATTACCTTTATTTAACTAGGCAAGTCAGTTAAGAACAAAGTCTTATTTTCAATGATGACCTAGGAACAGTGGGTTAACTGCCTGTTCAGGGGCAGAACAACAGACCTTGTCTGCTCAGGGATTTGAACTTGCAACCTTTCAGTTACTAGTCCAATGCTCTAACCACTAGGCTACCCTGCCGCCCCGGACTACACCCTCTATAATTTTCACTCCCTGAGCTTTGGGACACTTGTACAAATGGCGAAGGTGAATGTGCAAATTGAGATAATATGATGCTTTAACAGTATTTGGAACAGCTGCTTTTCATTATTGGGCCAACTAGATAGTTCAATATTCAAGGACAAATCCCTGTACATTTGTGTGAAAGAACCAGCACACACTAATGCTGCACATTACACTGTCTAACATTGGTGTGTGGAGACAAGATAATATAACCTGTTTTCTATTGCTTTCCCTCAATGATATGAATTGACTCACCTTAGAGAGAAAACATAACTGATACCTTTTGTAAGTGGGGTAGTCATCCAGCCACTGCACTGAGCAGCATACACCATGGGGAATGTGTCTAAAGCTATTGTGTCTGAAGCTATTGTGTATTCAGATCATCCAGCTCCTTACACAATGCTGCAAGGTTTCAACTGAATTTTAGCATGGCACCTTCTCAGTGTGCCAGACACAACCCAATTCAGTGAGGCTCATAAATTCAAATGAATATCACTTCAGCTTTTGTTTATGTTTTGTATCTGTGAGTCTCAGGGATGGAGGCAATTTTAGTGGAGGAAAATACAGGTAACTGCCAAAATAAGGGAAACACCAACATGGAGTGTCTTAATAGGGCGTTGGGTCACCACTAACTAGAACAGCTTCAATGCACCTTGGTATAGATCCTACAAGTGTCTGAAACTCTATTGGAGGGATGTGACACCATTATTTCACAAGAAATTTCATAATTTGGTGTTTTTTGGGGGTAGAAAACGCTATCTCAAGAGCCGCTCCAGAATCTATCACAGGTGTTCAATTGGGTTGAGATCTGGTGACTGAGATGGCCATGGCATATGTTAACATAGTTTTTGTGATCCTCAACCATTCAGTGACCCCTCGTGTCCTATAGATGGGGGCAATGCCATCCTGTGGGGACATAGCCTAGGTAGCCAAAATAATGGCCTGCCCAGCAATTTTATACTTGACCCAAAGCATGATGGGATGTAAATTGCTTAATTAAGTCAAGCACCTGCTTTCAATGTACTTTGTATCCATCATCTACTCATGTGTTTCCATTATTTTGGCAGTTACCTGTATGTGAAATACATTATAAACCAATCCACCTACGCCGCTGAAGACATGCTCTTAAAAGGCTCTATTGGATCCGTAGTGCTGAAGATACTCTTTAAAGCACGATTGACAATTAAGGCCGATTTTCCCATGTTCGCGGAGACTACATTCACGGTAGGCTTAAACGCCGCATGTGTCCTTCACACACACTTTTAGTGGAGGAATATATATGAAATACACTATAATCCCATCCACCTGTGCTGTTGAAGATAGACAACCAAAGTCTTGTCTTGAAGTTTAGTTACCAACAAAGTTTGAGCTTAGCTGTGTCAACACCAGTGAAGTGAGAGAAAAAAAAATGGAGCCTAGTTTTTGTTTTTATGAACAGGATATCTACATCGCCAAAAGTAATACCGTGGAGATCCATAAAACTGAGTGGGTATTCTGATCCTCACTGATGCATATTGATATGACACTGTTTTGATATAAGATTCCCTGACAGGGTTGTGCTTTGCATATGGTTAGCTACACATTCATGATGCTTTGTATGTCAGAATGTGTATGAAGAGTGGTACAAACACATTTAGTAAGAAAGGAGCCTTGTAGAATGGGAAGATTCAGTTGGCATAGCAATGAGTGGGGCTTTTTTAGGTCTCACCTCCTGAGTCCCTGATCATTTTAAGTCATCTGTCAAGCACAGTTCACCTGTGTACTCGGGAGGCTGAGTAGAGTTTCTCAACTGAACATCACTTGGTCTCAAGATGTTGTCATCGTGACGTGGCTTTGATCTCTACGAACAAACCAGCTTTTATTTGTATTACTTTTATAAGTGGTGGAAAAAGTTCTCAATTGTGATACTTGCGTAAAAGTAAAGATACCTTAATAGAAAATGACTCAAGTAAAAGGGAAAGTCACCCAGTAAAATACTACTTGAGTAAAAGTTTAAAACTATTTGGTTTTAAATATACTTACAGTGCCTTGTAAAATAATTCACTCCCCTTGGCATTTTTTCTATATTGTTGCCTTACATCCTGGAATTAAAATACATTTTTGGGGGTTTCTATCATTTGATTTACACAACATGCCTACTACTTTGAAAATGCAAAATATTTTTTGGGGTGAAACAAACAAGAAATAAGACAAAAAGCAGAACTTGAACATGCATAACTATTCACCCCCCCAAAATCAATACTTTGTAGAGCCACCTTTTGCAGTAATTATAGCTGCATGTCTCTTGGGATATGACTCGGCACATCTAGCCACTGGGATGTTTGCCAATTCTTCAAGGAAAAACTGCTCCAGCTCCTTCAAGTTGGATGGGTGTAGAGCAATCTTTAAGTTATACCACAGATTCTCAATTGGATTGAGGTCTGGGCTTTGACTAGGCCATTCCAAGACACTTAAATGTTTCCCCTTAAACCACTTGAGTGTTGCTTTAGCAGTATGTTTAGGGTAATTGTCCTGCTGGAAGGTGAACCTCCACCCCAGTCTCAAATCCCTGGAAGACTGAAAGCTCAATTTTAGTCTCATCTAACCAGAGTACCTTCTTCCATATATTTGAGAAGTCTTCCACATGCATTTTGGTGAACACCAAACGTGTTTGCTTATGTTTCCTCAAGCAATGTCTTTTTTTCTGGTCTCTCTTCCGTAAAGCCCAGCTTTGTGGAGTGCTTAAAGTGGTCCTATGGACAGATACTCCAATATGCGCTATTTGCAGCTCTTTCAGGGTTATCTTTGGTCTCTGATTACTGCCCTTCTTGCCTGGTCCATGAGTTTTGGTGGACGGCCCTCTCTTGGCAGGTTTGTTGTGGTGTCATATTCTTTCCATTTTTTAATAATAGATTTAATGGTGCTCTGTGGAATGTTCAAAGTTTCGGATATTTTTCTATAACACAACCCTGATCAGTACTTCTCCACAACTTTGTCCCTGACCTGTTTGGAGATCTCCTTGGTCTCCATGGTGCCGCTTGCTTAGTGGTGTTGCAGACTCTGGGCCCTTTCGGAACAAGTGTATATCTACTGAGATCATCTGACAGATCATGTGACACTTAGATTGCATACAGGTGGACTTTTTTAACTAATTATGTGACTTCTGAAGGTAATTGGTTTCACCAGATCTTATTTAGGGGATTCATAGCAAAGGGGGTGAACGCACATGCATGCACCACTTTTCTGTTTGTAGACTTTTTTGAAACAGTTTTTTTTTTACATTTTACTTCACCAATTTGGACTATTTTGTGTATGTCCATTACATGAAATCCAAATAAAAATCCATTTAAATTATAGGTTGTAATGCAACAAAATAGGAAAAACGCTAAGGGGGGTGAATACTTTTGCAAGGCACAGTATGTTTACTTTTCATTTGTAATATAAAATATCTCCCTTCTGCATGATGTCTTGATAAATATATTCATCCTATAAATATGTTCATCTTTTGAAGGTATTTCATAATGTAGATGCATGGTGTTGTAATTCAGTCCATTAAAATGGTAAAGCATTTCAGCATCTACTTCGCCAAATATTGTTTTGAAGATTCAATTATTTTCCACCCACAACCACTTCTCCAATACTATTCACTGGTGAGAAAGAAAGAAAGAAAGAAAGAAAGAAAGAAAGAAAGAAAGAAAGAAAGAAAGAAAGAGAAAGAAAGAAAGAAAAAAACTGTTGTCAGTAATTGAGAGGCAAAATAAAAGTTATTTCATGAAAATTAATTTGTTCTTTGAGTTATTGTCGAGGAAAGACTGATAAGGGGGACATGGGGGCTCAATTTGATAATGAGTGATGCTTGCTGGGTCAGCATTCCCATTTCCATTTCGTCAATAGTCTGCTTCCCATATTTTACATGGTAATCCCTTCATTAATCTGGGGAATGAGCGGGGCCTCCTAAAGATAAGTACCTACTTCAAAAGGTGACGTGAGACTTGTATTAATATGCAGGGGAGATAAACATAATACTTCTTCTTTGGATGTTTCATGTGTGTGAGAGGGAAAATGAGGCAACATGTTTGCAGTGAGTGTCTTCTCACTGGTGCTCTGAGAGGTTTGTCAGATAGTACTACATAACATGTGTTTGGTATGTATGTATGCAACCTATATCATTTGAGGGAACGGGGAATAGCATTCAATAGTATGCTACTTACCATAACACAAGGGTGGTCTACCCTCCTCCTGGATAACTGGGGATGTAGGATTTTGTGCCTCACCCTTGTCATTCCTTGTTACAAGTACAAAATAACATTATTTCCATATATTTGCAACATTCACAAATCTCAATACTCTTGTCTTGCCCTCTGCTCTCCTCTGCTGACTAATGGGTTATTGAGTAAATAATCAACTTCTAACGAGTCGACAGCAGATTTCCAAATGGGGTCTGAAATTAGTCTGAATGGCACACTTAAACATGCACTGTGACTCGATGTTTGGGACACTGCAATTAAAAATGCACTATCTGGTCCTCTCCTCCAATGATTCTCTTGGTGGAGGTGGATGACTCAGGGTTGTTTCCTTGCGAAGAGGAAAAACACTATACATTATCTGTCAAAAGTGAGCGCTTGCACGCCTTAGTTTTAAGATTGAAGTTTTAATGTGATGTGCTCAAGTACATTGTAAAGCCTTTCTTGCAAGCTTGAAATCCAACAATTCAGTAATGCATATCAATGTAGTACTAAAAATAACATAAGGTAGAACAGAAAGACGACGAATAGAAATATGAGAAATATGAGAAGCTCTATCCAGGTTCAATTCCAGTAGCATATTTACAATGTGCAGGGATTCTGGAGTGATAGATGTAGATATTTATAGGGGTAAGGTGACTAGGCACCAGGGTATTAGATTAACAGAGAACCAGCAGTGTATATAGGATTATTGTACGTGAGTTTGAGTGTGTAGAGTCAGTAAAAGTGTGTGTATACGCGTGTGTGTGTGTGTGTGTGTGTGTGTGTCAGTGTGTGTGAGTGTGTAGAGTCCTGTGAGCGTGCATAGAGAAACATTTGAATAAAATACAAGGATCTATTCAGATAGTTAGTGTAGCCATTTTGTTGGCTATTCAGTAGTATCATTTGGTATTGGGTTTGTAATGGGTGGGAACTAACACCATTTTCACCAATTCCCGAAAATTGACTGCTGCGCCATACAGGTTGGACAATAGCTGGGAGGAGATTTTTGATGTAATGATTCCATGGCACATGGTTTATGTACCGATATACAAAATGTCACCGGATTCAAAATGTAGAGTTTTTCAATTTACATTTTGATAGAAAATTCTTGCAACCAATAGAATGTTATAAACTCAGCAAAAAAAGAAATGTCCCTTTTTCAGGACCCTGTCTTTCAAAGATAATTCGTACAACTCCAAATAACTTCACAGATCTTCATTGTAAAGGGTCTAAACACTGTTTCCCATGCTTGTTCAATGAACTAAACAATTAATGAACATGCACCTGTGGAACGGTCGTTAAGACACTAACAGCTTACATACGGTAGGCAATTAAGGTCACAGTAATGAAAACTTAGGACACTAAAGAGGCCTTTCTACTGACTCTGAAAAACACCAAAAGAAAGATGCCCAGGGTCCCTGCTCGTCTGCGTGAACGTGCCTTAGGCATGCTGCAAGGAGGCATGAGGACTGTAGATGTAGCCAGGGCAATAAATTGCTATGTCCGTACTGTGAGAGGCCTAAGACATCGCTACGGCGAGACAGGACGGACAGCTGATCGTCCTCGCAGTGGCAGACCACTTGTAACAACACCTGCACAGGATCGGTACATCCGAACATCACACCTGCGGGACAGGTACAGGATGGCAACAACAACTGCCCGAGTTACACCAGGAACGCACAATCCCTCCATCAGTGCTCAGACTGTTCGCAATAGGCCTGTTGTAAGGCAGGTCCTCACCAGACATCACCAGCAACAACGTCGCCTATAGACACAAACCCACCGTCACTGGACCAGACAGGACTGGCAAAAAGTGCTGTTCACTGACGAGTCACGGTTTTGTCTCACAAGGGGCGATGGTCGAATTTGCGTTTATCATCGAAGGAATGAGCGTTACACTGAGGCCTGTACTCTGGAGTGAGATCGATTTGGAGGTGGAGGGTCCGCCATGGTTTGTTGCGGTATGTCACAGCATCATCGGACTGAGCTTGTTGTCATTGCAGGCAATCTCAATGCTGTGCGTTACAAGGAAAACATCCTACTCCCTCATGTGGTACCCTCCCTGCAGGCTCCTCCTGACATTACCCTCCAGCATGACAATGCCACCAGCCATACTGCTTGTTCTGTGTGTGATTTCCTGCAAGACAGGAATGTCAGTGTTCTACCATGGCCAGCAAAGAGCCCGGATCTTAATCCCATTGAGCACGTCTGGAACCTGTTGGATTGGAGGGTGAGGGCTAGGGCCATTCCCCCCAGAAATGTCTGGGAACTTGCAGGTGCCTTGGTGGAAGAATGGGGTAACATCTCACAGCAAGAACTGGCAAATCTGGTGCTGTCCAAGAGGAGGAGATGCACTGCAGTACTTAACGCAGCTGGTGGCCACACTAGATACTGACTGTTACTTTTGATTTTGACCTCCCCTTTGTTCAGGGAAGCATTATTCCATTTATGTTAGTCACATGTCTGTGGAACTTGTTCAGTTTATGTCTCAGTTGTTGAATCTTGTTATGTTCATAGAAATATTTACACATGTTAGGTTTGCTGAAAATAAACGCACTTGACAGTTAGAGGACATTTCTTTTTTTTGCTGAGTTTATATATGGGGGATACAACCATCCCAGCTCTGCAGATTTTGTTGCGAGGAGATCACTTGTTTTGCTACTGCCCATATGTAGCTTGTCAACATTAAATGACAACATTTAATTGGAACTAACTCTGTAAATAGCACTGCTGGGTGATTTGAAAAAAAATATATGAACAACATGATAATGCTCTTAGAAAATGTGTTTATCTTTAATTTACAGTCTGTAGAAACTATGAGAAAAGAAAGATTCAAAACGTTTGTTAACACCAAAGTAGAACATTTATGGCAGCTAGAAATCAAAACTGGATGGTGTTTGAGATAGATGGGAGGGGTTGCGAGTAGCTGAAGGCTGGGACTAAAAACAAACAAATGATAACTAATATACAATATACTGTCCATGATATATATGTAGTATTTATAAGCTGGAAGTGGAAGCCTAAGTATTGTTGTCCATTGATTTACTCCAATTTGAAGGGGTGATAGGATTAGTGGAAATTAATAAAGAAGGAAAATGTATAAAAAATACATACAATTAAAATGATATATATATATATATATATATATATATATATATATATATATATATATTTACAAAAAAAGTATATTGGGGATTTGAAACGATTCAGACAATTACACTGATAGAAGCCACAATCGATCTGCAATTTTAAAGCTGATCTAAATTGGGGGAATATCTGTGACTGCAGGTCATAATTCCTCTTGTCTTTCTTCTTATTTTCATCAAAAACATTAATGCCACTATGATGACATAGCACATCTTTTTCCTTTGGGAAATTTCCCATAAAATCTATTTCAATAGCTAAAGACAGCTATTTGAACCTAATACCAATAAAATACATTGAATTACAAAATCCCTCGGTCCAGTTGTACTAGGTTCTGTACTAGCCATTCACAAATACAGATCAAGTCACCAAACCATTACTTTTTCTCCAAATGTCTTGCATTACCAAAACTTCCTCTAGCATACAATATGTCCTGCATCTGTTTGAGAGATAAACATAATTAGCTGAGAGGAAAGGGCACTGAAGAGCTTCTGAGAGATGCTGTGTTTGTTGAGTTTCAACCACTGGTTATCCACATATGAACATAGAAATATAATTACTGGCAAGGGTACACTCAATATGGCCGCCGGCCTATCCATCGCAGAACATTGACTTGTACTGTAGTTTTAGTAATCATATTTCTATGGATGTGATTTCACAAGCTGGGCCAGACATGGCCGCCCCCTGTGGATCTTCGACACTGCAGCTGCTTGGAATCCGTTTGATTAGAGTAACAACTGATGCTTTCGTTCCATTTGGGGCCTTTGTTGGTGCAAAATTGTTATTGGGTTTTCATTTCTACCATTTATGACCCTCGACTCCAGCTTTGTTTTGTTTATTTCAGAGAATGTGTTACTTGCCAAATGTGTGTTTTGGTTTGAATTGTCATGAATTTCTGTATTTAGCAGGTTGTTGACATGGGATGTTCTGACATAAGTAGTGGAGCACAGTGTGCGCTCACAGACATTGGCATCCCATACGTATGGTACTCAGGCTGAACTACCTGGTGACAATGTACCATAAAGGTATTAAACCCTTACTTTACCAGGTAAGTTGAAATAAAAGCAAAGCTGGAGGTACAGGTCAGAATTTGAATTCTAAGATTTTATTTATTCAAGTCAGCTTCCCATCCATATAGATAAACCAGTTGGTCAGGACTCATTCCTGTTAGGATGAACTTAATAAGAGATCAAGTTGTAACCCACAATATATGTGGCAGCAAACCCACCCATAGTGTGTTGTTCTCTGTCTGTAACGTCCATGTCCCTGAGTCATCTCACCACTTGTTCTGACGCTGCACCAGTCCTCTTCCCTGTTCACACCTTCTGGGCACCGGGTGTGAAACTAGAAAGTGTGAAAAGGTGAGAGTGGAAAATAAGTTATTTGTACTGGCAGCAGACTACGAATTTTCCTTTCTATTCTCTTTCTTTTAAGATTTGTTTTAATACCTTGCACAAAGCTGTTTTTTTTACTGAAAATAAACAATTGAATTGACATTAAATGATCTTTAAATGCAAATCCTCTAAAGTTAAATTAGGGCGTAGCAGCAACTATAACAAAAGTAAAACTAAAACATTTAAATACATATTTACCACCGGCACCCATCTCGCCTATATTGGTGGCCATTTTAGGTACTACTGGATATGTCAGATTAGCTCAATTGCCAATTTCTAAGCCCCTGGGTATCACAGAAACACAACACTTTGAATGAGTAGCAGGCAAATCTTGTGATCGTGTTTAGTATTTACATCTAAATGGCATTAAATCCCACAAATGACATGATGTGTTACTTAACACAAATAATCTCATTTAAAGAGAAAAGAGCATGGTGAGACATCTAAGAGCAGCATGTCATGCAGTATCTATCCTGTAATTAGACTGAGGGTTCCATCAAGGTATTTTAGTTCTTTCCAATGAGCTCCGTTTCATTTTATGGATGTTGACGCTGAAAATATACAGTAAATATACCGTCTTTAAAATAGACAGCTTGGATGCAATGTAAATTACTATGAGAAGTCACAACTCGTTCCTGGTGACACTAATTCATCTTCTCCCACTGCGCTCCAGCTGTTATAGTTTACAAACACATCCACATTTCTTGTTTCACTGTATATAAAAATCTTATGCGGATTTGTGGATTTCATTTTTTCTCTGCCTCTGCATACATCAACAACCTAAACGACAATGTGATTAAGAGGGGTAGGAGGGTTTGTGTCTACAACAATTAAATCAGAGTAATTACTTTGGCTTTCAAATTCAAACAATTTATTCAATTTATTTTCAATTCATTTTATTCAAATAGATAAAAAAAAAAAATTAAGACACTGAATACAGGATTTCCCCTGGGTTGGGCCACGGACTCTGATCACAGAGCTCAAGGTGAAAGAAAAAATAAGAAAAACAGAAGGCCTTATGAAAATCCCCTTACAGCTTGATAATATTGTTTTCTGTACACATCTGTGAAATCTAACAAATGATGAATGGTAATTCTGTGGTAATACAACATAAAAGGGAGTCTGGGGTGTGCTGTTGTTGTGAAAATGGGTTTACCTTGAGATGACCTTGTTGAGTTCTCTCTTTGATTCTCAACCCCTTGCTTCATATTGGAGAGTATGTCTATTAGCTACACAGGAAATATCCAAAGTAATTGAATTATTTACAAGGTTAATAGTTGGTCTCATAATGCAAATGAAACAGTGTTGTAACAGAGTAACAAAGTGAAAACCAGTCATCACAAGTAGTCATACAGGTCACACAACAACCATCTTTTATTATATAATTGTAAACAACCTACACAACTTTCACACAAAGACAACCCTGGCAGTCACACATATGGCACATTTGGTTTTGTACGGTACCAATCAAAACAGAAAGTTGTGAGCGCCAAGGGAAGTGGCCTGGAGTGGAGTAGAACTCTGCCCCCTCCATTTGGAAGGTCCGGAGCATTTCAAATGAGATGAATAACAATGGACGGTTATAAATGTCCCGAGGAGGACCCATAAGGCCGTTTCAGCAACAATCTATTTGCTCAGTGTCAGCCAGAAATATTACATTTAGGTAATAAATCCCTCAGCTGTCAGGTCCTACTGATGATCCAGTTAGGATTAAGACAACAACCGTATACCGGGATTACTTCAACACTTTAGATTTTTAGAACTGTAAAAAAAATTGTGTGTTGAAGCTTTTGGTATGCAGATGAATAATTTCAAAATGATTTAGTGATCATCTATGGACTGTGACCAGAAATGGTGCTGTGTTTGACCTTAGTCACCCTAAGCTATCTCAATAAATTTTACAGCATATCAACTACAGTGTAAGAGAAGTAGCACTGAATGCCACACTAATACATCTTCTTATAGCAACAGAAATGCACTTTCATGTCTCTTGTGAAAATACATGCACTTTGATTGAGGGGAGTGTCCAGATGTACTCTCTCAACTGTCGTGGTTGCCGGGTCCAAGACTAATGATCCAGGATTGGTCAGGTCTGGGTAATCTGTCCAATCGGGAAATATTGTTTTTAGAGCGATTCCAATGCACTACTAGTGCTAATCAAATCAAATCAAAGTTTATTTGTCACGTGCGCCGAATACAACACAGTGAAATGCTTACTTACAGGCTCTAACCAATATTGAAAAAAAAGGTATTAGGTGAACAATAGGTAGGTAAAGAGATAAAAGAATGGTAAAAAGAGGGGCTATATACAGTAGCAAGGCTATAAAAGTAGCGAGGCTACATACAGACACCGGTTAGTCAGGTTGATTGAGGTAGTATGAACATGGAGATATGGTTAAAGTTACTATGCATATATGAACAGAGAGTAGCAGTAGCGTAAAAGAGGGGTTGGCGGGTGAAGGGTGGGACACAATGCAGATAGCTCGGTTAGCCAATGTGCGGGAGCACTGGTTGGTCGGCCCAATTGAGGTAGTATGTACATTAATGTATAGTTAAAGTGACTATGGCATATATGATAAACAGAGTAGCAGCAGTGTAAAAAGAGGGGTTGGGGGGCCACACAATGCAAATAGTCCGGGAAGCAATTTGATGGTCTTATGGCTTGGGGTAAAAACTGTTGAGAAGCCTTTCTGTCCTAGACTTGGCACTGCGGTACCGCGTGCCATGCGGTAGTAGAGAGAACAGTCTATGACTGGGGTGGCTGGGGTCTTTGACAATTTTTAGGACCTTCCTCTGAGACCGCCTGGTGTAGAGGTCCTGGATGGCAGGCATCTTAGCCCCAGTAATGTACTGGGCCATACGCACTACCCTCTGTAGGGCCTTGCGGTCAGAGGCCGAGCAAATGCCGAACCAGGCGGTGATGCAACCAGTCAGGATGCTCTCGATGTTGCAGATGTAGAACCTTTTGAAGATCTCAGGACCCATGCCAAATCTTTTTAGTTTCCTTAGGGGAAGAGGCTTTGTCGTGCCCTCTTCCACACTGTCTTGGTGTGTTTGGACAATTCTAGTTTGTTGTTGATGTGGACACCAAGGAGCTTGAAGCTCACAAACTGCTCCACTACAGCCCTGTCAATGAGAATGGGGGCATGCTTGGTCCTCCTTTTCCTGTTGTCCACAATCATCTCCTTAGTCTTGGTTACGTTGAGGGATAGGTTGTTATTCTGGCACCACTCGGCCAGGTCTTTGACCTCCTCCCTATAGGCTGTCTCATCGTTGTCGGTGATCAGGCATACCACTGTTGTGTCGTTTGCAAGCTTAATGATGGTTTTAGAGTTGTGCCTGGCAATGGAGTTGTGGGTGAACAGGAAGGAAAGGAGGGGACTGAACACGCACCCCTGGGGAGCTCCAGTGTTGAGGATCAGTGTGGCAGATGTGTTGCTACATGCCCTCACCACTTGGGGGTGGCCCGTCAGGAAGTCTAGGATCCAGTTGCAGAAGGAGGTGTTTAGTCCCAGGATTCTTAGCTTAGTGATGAGCTTTGAGGGTACTATGGTGTTGAACGCTGAGCTGTAGTCAATGAATAGCATTCTTACATAAGTTTTCCTTTTGTCCAGGTGGGAAAAGGGCAGTGTGTAGTGCAATAGAGATTGCATCATCTGTGGATCTGTTTGGGTGGTTTGCAAATTGGAGTGGGTCTAGGGTTTCTGGCATAATGGTGTTGATGTGAGCCATTAACAACCTTTCAAAACACTTCTTGGCTACGGACGAGAGTGCTACGGGCCGGTAGTCATTTAAGCAGGTTGCCTTTGTGTTCTTGGGCACAGGGACTATGGTGGTCTGCTTAAAACATGTTGGTATTACAGACTCAATCAGGGACATGTTGAACATTTCAGTGAAGTCACCTGCCAGTTGGTCAGTACATGTCCGGAGCACACGTCCTGGTAAAACCGTCTGGCCCCACAGCCTTGTGTATGTTGACCTGTTTAAAGGTCTCACTCACGTCGGCTACGGAGAGTGTGATCACACAGTCATCCAGAACAGCTGATCCCCCCCTGCATGCCTCAGTGTTGCTTTCCTCGAAGCGAGCATAGAAGTGATTTAGATCCTCTGCTAGGCTCGTGTCACTGGGCAGCTCGCGGTTGTGCTTCCCTTTGTAGTCTGTAATAGTTTGCAAGCTCTGCCACATAAGACTTGCGTCAGAGCCGGTGTAGTATGATTCAATCTTAGCCCAGTTTTGACACTTTGCCTGTTTGATGGTTTGTCGTAGGGCATAGCAGGATTTCTTGTAAGCTTCCGGGTTCCCACACCTTGAAAGCGGCAGCTGTGCCCTTTAGCTCAGTACAAATGTTGCCATTAATCCATGGCTTCTGGTTGGGGTATGTACGTACAGTCACTGGGGATGACGTCATCGATGCACTTATTGATAAAGCCAGTGACTGATGTGGTGTCCTCCTCAATGCCATCGGAAGAATCCCGGAACATGTTCCAGTCTGTGATAGCAAAACAGTCCTGTGGATTTACCAAATGGAGGGCGAGGGAGAGTTTTGTACGTGTCTCTGTGTGGAGTAAAGGTGTTCTAGATTTTTTTTCTCTCTGGTTGCACATTTAATAACATGTTGATAGAAATTTGGTAGAACTTATTTAAGTTTCACTGCATTAAAGTCTCCAGCCACTAGGAGGGCCGCTTCTGGGTGAGTGGTTTCCTGTTTGCTTATTTCCTTATACAGCTGACTGAGTGTGGTCTTAGTGCCAGCATCTGTCTGTGGTGGTAAATAAACAGCCACGAAAAAATATAGCTCAAAACTCTCTAGGCATGTAGTGTGGCCTGCAATTTATCACAATATTCTCTACTTCAGGCGAGCAAAATCTAGAGACTTCCTTAGATTTCGTGCACCAGCTGTTGTTTACAAATATGCACAGACCGCCCCCCCCCTGCTTTTTCTATCTTGCTGGTGCAGCATATATCCCGCTAGCTGAATATCCATGTCGTCATTCAGCCACGATTCCGTAAAAAATAGGATATTACAGTTTTTGATGTCCCGTTGGTAGGATATTCTTGATCGTACCTCGTCTGGTTTATTGTCCAATGATTGCACGTTGGCGAGTAGTATTGACGGTAACGGCAGCTTTCCCACTTGCCTTTTCCGGGTCCTGACCAGGCATCCGGCTCTTTGTCCTCTGTACCTGCGTCACTTCCTCTTGCAAATAATGGGGATGTTGGCCCTGTCGGGGGTTTGGAGAATGTCCTGTGCGTCTTGCATGTTGAAGAAAAAATCTTTGTCTAAGCCGAGGTGAGTGATCGCTGTCCTGATATCCAGTAGCTCTTTTTTTGCCGTAAGATACGGTTGCAGAAACGTTATGTACAAAATAAGTTACAAATAACGGGAAACCCCTCCACATAGTAGCACATTTTGGTTGGGCGCCCGTAAAACTTCTGTAATTACTTCCGGCGCTCATTTTTTTTTTATCTCTAATCAGATACTACAGTAATGTCATTGGAAAAGTCCTGAATGTTTCAGAGGCACCTCGTAAACTGGTTAAGGACATTAACCGAAAAATTATGAAATAGGAAATCCCCAAAAATGTGCAGATTGCAAGAGCTAGCTTTTATCAATATGAGAAGTAGAGGCATGGCAAGCTGAGAACCCTGTCACTGTCAGTGTCTATTGTACAATCCTCACATCTGCCTTACTCCACTAATGTGGGTAGTGAAGTTCAACTTGCATATTCTTAATTGCAAGAGATATATTTGTACTCACAACCTTATGTAAAAATAGCACATGAAGAAGGTAATTGTGGATGACGTGTTGCCTTAACCTTGGAATCCTCTAACTTTGGATCACTCATGAATCTATCTTCCCATCCCTTCAAATTTAACTATCGATGAGATGGGTAGCAACTCTGTGGCAGTATATACAGCTCAGTAATTGGTGCACCGTTTTGTCACCTCATGCATAAAACATGCGTTTTTACATCTTTAAGTTCCTCGTCTTGTACCTCGTCATAAATGGTCCAAGGAGAGATTTATCATTTAGCCTCCTGTCAGATAAGGAATATATTAGAAGTGGAGCCTCCGTGGAGGATCAACTTCACAATAAATGCCATATTTATGATGCCCAGGGAAAGATGGTGACGGATGATAATTTGCTCTCAATATCTGACCTAATGCTAACTCGTGGTTGGGGCAAGTGATGGATGTTTACAAAATCCATCAGGGGAAGTGTAGTGATTGTCGATGAGCAATTTGTAAAATACTACAGAGGTGAGTGGATTTATTGTTTATGTGCTGTAGTCTTCTCCTGACAGGGGGCTTACAGTGACTAAAGAGAAGGGCCAGAAAGTCGCAGAGTCATCGAGGGTTACTTCAGTTCATGGTTCAGGGGACCCAGGACTATGTACTTTCATTCTTGCCCAGAACTGACACCTAATGTAGTTCAACTAATAGGCAAGTCAGTTAAGAACAAATTCTTATTTACAATGACTGCCTACCCTAGACGACGCTGGAACAATTGTGCGCCGTCCAATGGCACTCCCAATCACAGCCGGTTTTGATACAGCCTGGAATCAAACCAGGGTCTGTAGTGACACATCTAGCACTGAGATGTAGTGCCTTAGACTGGTACACCACTTGGGAGCCCTTAATTTGAATCTAAATGAATAAACATGTCCAATTACTGTATATGCTTATTTTGGGGAATTTAAACCATTTACTTGTGTTACAAAATGTAAAAATAATAAAACAATGCTACTGGTTGACAGACTGTCTCTTAGGGGACTGTCTCTTTTAAGCTAAAAAATATGTTGTCACTTTTAGGGTTAACTTTAACTTCAATCAATGAAATATCGTTGCCGTTTCTCCTGAAGAAGGTGCCACCATTTTGTTATTGATGCTAGACTGATCGGAAACACCTTAGCAGTTTTTAACCTTTACTATGTGCTAGATCAATCTACTTTATTAGACTTTCTGTCACAACACCGGCAGTACACATCATTGAACCCTGTGTTCTTGGCAGCAGGTCAGTTGCCCTTTAAATCTGACTGTAAATGCAGATCTTAAAGAAACCAATCTGTTAGGGGATACATTTTCCCATTGTTGTTCATCATATCAAAATGGCGGGCTGTTTTGTAGCCCTCTTCACATTATTTTAATCGGTTTTATTTACTTGACACCAAATTCTCTTTTGACATTCAGAACTTTCTATGAAGAAAAATAATTTAAAGTAAACGGAAAGCTGAGGAGAGTTTTTTATCTGGCATAAGGGCTCCATGAATAGGATGCGAACATGGTAACCTTGTTCCTCCATTTCCTCCATTCTGAGTATTTTAAGCCCAAGGCTGTGGCATTAAACTTTAAGTTACATTTCCTTTAAACTTTTGGACTGAATAACCCCACAAAATAAATACTAAACAGCCTAATAGTAGTCCCATGGGCTCTGTGTATAGTAAACTTACTATTTGCCATTCATTTTCTATGGTGTGGCATTCTCTTTGACTGGACATAGGTCTATCCCAGCAGCGGCGCTGCCATTGTGAAGGAGAAATCACATTGCGGTGACAATAATGGCACACTTTTTATTTCCAGGAGATGGGGGGATGATTTACAATAGCATAATAAATTACCAGTGGCATGAATCACATCGTAGCGTAATGAATACTGTGAGTCACATCCCAAGCCTGATAATGCTGAGGTTTATGGCCAGGGCTATTACAGTACAAGCTGGATTGTCTTAGCTCTTAGCTCAATTCCAAATTGACAGGCGTAATACACGGTTGTGTGGTGGGAGGGTAGGGGAGCAGTGTAGGGTGTGTGTGTGTTTATATGAGTCCACACATGTGTTTCTGGCAGTGTGTGTGTGTGTGTGTGTTTACGTGTGTGTGTTTACGTGTGTACCTGCATGTGTGTGTATCCATTAGACGTGCATTTGTTTCCACTTCTAAGAACTGCATGTAATCCTCTGTGCTGTTACTGCGATAGCTAAAATAAGGTTGTGTTTGGAATAGCTTTCCTTTTTTCTGCTCATGTGGAACAGGTCTTTGCTGGCTTACCTACTACGACATTAATTAATAGTATAATCTATGATTGATGACCTCAGCTTTAGCTACCTCGTTCGCATTCATCACAAGAAGAGCAGGAGGATGGGACTCAAAATCTTTACTTTCTTTTTTTCACTCTCCTCCGTTTTCCTCTGTGACATGAATGGAGTTGGTGTGGCGTTATGTGCCAGAGCTTTGTGAGGTAGTCAAAAAAACGCTTGTTTACTTGATCGAGTCAGGCTTGTTGGTAAACATACAGATTATACAGATAAATAAACCAAATGTAACCCTTTTTCTTCCCAGTTGATAGTTACAATCTTGTACGATCGCTGCAACTCCCATACAGACTCAGGAGAGGCGAAGGTCGAGAGCCATGCGTCCTCCAAAACATGACCCTGCCAAGCCACACTGCTTGCTTAACCCGGAAGCCAGCCGCACCAATTAATCAGAGGAAACACAGTACAACTGGCGACCGTGTCAGCATGCATGCGCCCAGCCCGCCACAGGAGTCGCTAGAGCGCAATGGGACAAGGACATCCCAGGCAGCCAAACCCTCCCATAATCCGGATGATGCTGGGCCAATTGTCAAATCAAATCAAATTGTATAAGTAACATGTGCTGAATACAACAGGTGTAGACATTACAGTGAAATGCATACTTATGAGCCCCTAACCAACAGTGCAGTTTCAAAAAATACGGATAAGAATAATAGATAAATTAACAAGTAATGTCGTGGTAATTACCTGTATTACTAAGTGAAAGGAGAGTTTACAAACCACACACAAGTCAGAGTTATATTTTAAACTTCATCTTTTAATAATATATGAGCTTCACCATAGCCCTGTGACTCTCAGATCAATTCAGTGTCTATAAATGAATTCTCTGAGAGTGTCAACATAATGGCAACTGATATCTTTTATAGCAAAGATCCACCCCCTAGTCGACATGACAAACCACAGATCTTAGGAACTGTTCACAAAGAAAGACTTTTACTTGAGAGAGGAGTATCCCATAGCCAGACAGCATTTGCAATACATTATCATTCAGTTTGCTCTCTAAGACAATGTTCTACTTCTCGTTCTTGGTACTTCCTATTACCAAAACATTACCTCATCCAATGGCATATATCAATTCTAGATACCGCCATCTCAAATACAACCCACCCCTGGACAAGCTCCCTGAGAGGAGTGAGCCTCTAGGTCATATACTATGAAAGATAAGTTTCAACATCAGAGGGGACATACAATGGTTCCAGACACTGCCTTACTCCTCCCCCCAATGGGAAAAGGAGGGAGTGACTGGAGTACAGACATAGTGGAGCCCTTCACATGGTTTCACAGATATATTCATTATGAAGACCATGTTCAAACCTGACTTCTCCCTTTCTGATATTCTGCCTATTACCAGACATGTAAAAGACAAGCCTGACCTCTCCCCTCTCTGGGCCCCAAGTGACTTTTCCCTAGAGAAGAGAGAGGAAAATGCAACTGCCAACAGTATAGTCCAAAAGAAGACATTCTAATGACAAGTATAAAATAAATAAAACATCTTATTTATCTATGTTACCTAACTAATTCTGATTCAGCTATGACAGTAATTAAAGAGCAGCAGTAAAAAATAACAATATACTGAATACAGGGTGGTGCTGGTACAGAGTCAATGTGCTTGGGCACTGTTTAGTTAAGGTAGTATGTACTACATGTATGTAGAGTTAATTCAAGTGACTATGCATAGATGACAACAGAGAGTTGCAGTGGTGTGAAGAGGGGGGGATGCAAACACTTGCTAGTTGGTCAGCGCATGCTCGCAGTACACGTTCTGGTAACCCGTCTGGCCCTGCTTCCTTGTGAATGTTTTCCGGTACAGCTGGTGCTCTCATGCATGTTTCAGTGTTATTTGCCTCGAAGTGAGCATAGAAGTAGTTTAGCTCGTCTGGTAGGCTCGTGTCACTGGGCAGCTCTCAGCTGTTCTTCCCTTTGTAGTCTGTAATGGTTTGCAATCCCTGCCACATCCGACGAGCTTCAGAGCCGGTGTAGTACGACTCAATCTTAGTCCTGTATTGATGCTTTGCCTGTTTGATGGTTCGTCAAAGAGATTAGCGGGATTTATTATAAGCTTCCGGGTTAGAGTCCCGCTCCTTGAAAGCGGCAGCTCTATCCTTTAGCTCAGTGCGGATGCTGCCTGTAATGCATTGCTTCTGGTTGGGGTATGTGCGTACGGTCACTGTGGGGATGACGTCATCGGTGCACTTACTGATGAAGCTAATGACAGATGTGCTGTACTCTTCAAAGCCATTGTAGGAATCCCGGGACATATTCCAGTCTGTGCTAGCAAAACAGTCATGTAGCTTAGCATCTGCTTCATCTGACCACTTTTTTATTGATCTAGTCACTGGTGCTTCCTGCTTTAATTTTTGCTTGTAAGCAGGAATCAGGAGGATGGAATTATGGTCAGATTTGTCAAATGGAGGGCGAGGGAGAGCTTTGTATGCGTCTTCGTGTGTGGAATGTGGGTGGTCGAGTTATTTTCCCTCTGGTTGCACATTTAACATGCTGATAGAAATTTGGTAAAAACTGATTTAAGTTTCCCTGCATTAAAGTTCCTGGCTACTAGGAGCTCCGTCTCTGGCTGAGCGTTTTCTTGTATGCTTATGGCGGAATACAACTCATTCAATGCCATCTTAGTGCCAGACTCTGACTGTGGTGGTATGTAAACTGCTACAAAGAATACAGATGAAAACTCTGTTGGTAGGTAGTGTGGTCTACAGCTTATCATGAGAAACTCTACCTCCAGCGAGCAATAGCTCGAGACTTCCTTAGATGTCGTGCACCAGCTGTTGTTTACAAAAATACATAGATCACCGCCCCTTGTCTATAAGATATTACAGTTTTTAATGTCCCGTTGGTAGTTTAATATTAAGCATAACTGGTCAATTTTATTGTCCAAAGATTTCACAATTGCGAGCAGAATTGAGGAAAGTGGGGGTTTATTTGATCGCCTTCGACTTCTTCGACTTCTCGCTCTCCAGCCTTTCTTTCTCCACCTCCTCTTCACACAGATCACGGGGCTCGGGGCCTGTTCCCGAGGGAGCCGTATATCCTCTGCCTCAGGCTCGTCAGAGTCGTTTAAGAAGAAAAAGGATTCTACTAGTCTGTGGTGAGTAATCGCATTCCTGATGTCTAGAAGTTATTTTTGGTCATAAGAGACGGTAGCGGCAATATTATGTACAAAATGAGTAAAACAAATATTTACAAACAACGCAGATAAACAAACAAAAAAACACAATCGGTTGGGGGCATGTAAAATGCATGCCTTCTGCTCTGGCGCCAATTCAATTGGGCGCCGCTTCATGGATCTCCCAGTCATGGCTGGCTGCAAAACAGCCCAGGATTAAACCCAGGTCTGTAGTGACCCTTCAAGCACTGTGATGCAGTGCCTTAAACCGCTGCGCCACTTGGGAGGCCCAACATATTGTGTTTGTCCAACAGAGGTAATGTATATATTGCCGCCAATGAATCATGTGCTATCCTATTGTTTCTGGTATGAATAATGTAGAATTAATGTATCTGCTCTAGTACTTTAGTTTTGGCTGACAGAGGATTGCATGGATGCATTTATCACATTATACATATATTGTAATAAGTATAATACAAGTTTTTACTGGTGATTAATAATAGATACAGAATCAAATCATACAAACTAGTGATTACAATAATTATACAATTGTGTGTATTGGCAGTTCAGTATATACCAACCTGGACTCAGGTATAACATACTATAGTAAAAGTATGTTTGTCTCCCTCCATTTTGTTTGACAGGTTTAATTTTGTATGGTATGTATTAATTTGTGGATGTCCATCATCCATTTTGTATGATATTTTACGAATTTGCAGTACGCATGATATGTTATGAATTCCAATTTGTTGTGGCTAACTTTAAGCTATTCTAGGGGTTAAGGTTACGGTTAGGAGTTAAAGGGTTAAAAGAGAAAGATGCAGCTATTTAAGAGTGACTGTCCAATGGGGTTCAAGGTGAATTTAAAACATTCTTTACCCCCTGATTCCTGTCCCAAAAGCTAAAAAGGGAAATGCAAAGAGATGCAGCTATTTAAGTGTATTGGGGCGTTGCAACTCTAGTTCAATGACAACTAGTTTGACCTCTATAGCAAAATTAAGCTTGACCTTTTATTTACAGCGTTTGGATGACCCTGATAATGATAATCTGTTAGCCCTGCCAATGTGATATAGATTGAGTTAGCCCTAGAGACACAGGGCAATAATGTATCTGTCTGATGACTGTGTAGATGTGGAGAGGGCCAATCGGCCACCTCGGTAGCAATGGAGGGAACTGAAAAACACATACATCTGATATGATTAACATGCAAAGACCTATGTCACCGCAGACAATCTTGTCTTGGCTTCTGTAGATGTCGGTTGTTGATGTGAACAAAACTAGAAGAAATTGAATGATATGAAAATGTTAGTATTGTTTGAAATTAGTAAATCATTTTAAATATACTCCAAGACATGACAAGTGACTTTATTGTGTGGTTCTTGTCACTTTACAGTGACAATAAACCTAATTAAACTAGAATATCGTAGCGAACAGGGAAGTGAAACTGGGTGGCTAGCATGAAAGGCAAACACAATACACATCACCCCAATAGTATTAACTCACTTTGTGGCAATTGTAATGTGGCTCATATAGCAAGGATGACTACTCAGCTCCCTCACACTTCCAGGCTGTGCAGGTAGTCTCACAGCCGCCATCCCACTTTTGACACCAACTTATCGAATGGCGGGGCAGGGAAGCAAATCTGGGTCGCTGACGTGAATGGCAAACATCCTACTCATCTCACCAATAGGGTTAAGTCACTTGGTGTGAATTCTAACTTGGCTCATATAACAAGTATCAATACAATACGTTAGATGAAAGGTATTTGTTTTATTATTTGCATTCAATTATTTGGATAATGCTTGCAAATAAGTTACGGTCTGATTTTAAATCACCTTTAAGAAACATGTTATATGATGATATTGACAGAGGCACGTTTGTTATTCGAACTGTGCAAACCAAGACCTGTTGACTCTAGCCATCTTCAGTTTGACTTCTTCTGCAAAATATTGATCTGACATTCCTTCTCTGGGTGTCAAAGCAAGATTAATACCTTTTCTCTAACCTTTTCTCTCTGGCAGCTCATCCCACACGTACAAAATAATACTGCTAAAAGACCGAACGTATTTTATCTTTGAGATGTGACCTGTCTTGACTCAGCTCTATTTTGTAGGTCAACTATTTTTCACTCAAGTGTTGCCAATTTCCCCAAGATAAGATAAATCCTTGCTAGATCATCAATCTGTTTCTTACAGCAACAGTCTTTTCTATTGGTGAAATTACATTAGAGCAACTTGACTTCACTCTATGTATGGGTGTATGCTCAAAGTAAAGCTTATTATTGTTTATTTAACTAGGAAAGTCAGTTAAGAACAAAATGTTATTTAGATTGACGGCCTACCGGGGAACAGTGAGTTAACTGCCTTGTTCAGGGGCATAATGACAGATTTTTAGCTTCTCGGCTCAGGGATTCGATCCAGCAACCTTTCGGTTACTGGCCCAACCCTCTAACCACTAGGCTACCTGCCGCATAAGTAAAACCTATGATGGGGCATATTAATTGATTGTACATGTAATTACCTAATCCAAAGCACTGCAAACTGTTTGGGCAATTTGCTCTACTGCTGCACCAATTAGGATGTCCTCTTAATGAATGAGAAAGCTATAACGACAGCAGATTAGCTGTCCATCTCTCTTTGTACCTTCCACTGCCAAATTAATTAGTAAGGTTCCCGACAGTAGCTATAACAATTCCTTTATAGAGTGTAAGAAAACGTGTACCTTTCTAAAGGCCTTTGCTAGCTAGCTACAACAATTCCTTAGACTCAGAACATGTGTACCATTCAAAATGAGACACTGGCAAAATCATGTGTAAACGGTGGCTAACTAACTATAACAATTACTTTATAGCATGTAAAGTAAACACTGAGTAGATGGTAGCTAGCAGGAATTCCTTCCTTTAGTCTTAGAAAATGTGTCCCATTTAAAAGGGGACATTAAGTCACAATCGTGGTTTCCTTGTTGCAAAGGGAGTTCAAGGAAGGTGGATAGCTAGCTACACTCATTACTTCCCTCCTTTAGTCTTACAATGTGTACCTTTCAAAAGGAGGAAACACGGTATCCCACTCGTGGTCAGTTTCCATGTTCAAAGGGAAAGTCCATGCAGCTAAAAGATCATGAGGCAGTGAGTCTTTAATGATGGTACGGCGGTGGATAATACAACCTAGCTTAGAACACGCATTCATTTGACATGTATATGGAATTATGTGAGGTTTAAGCCAGAACGAAAGACTCCCCACCAAAGTGAGTTTGATGTGCAACTTGATAGGCTACACGGGAACCTCAGCTAATTAGGCTCCCTCGTTCTCCTCTCTGACCTTCCGTCTTCAGTGTCAATTAACATATCTCTATCTGCCTTACTGGGGCCTTAATTGGGACTCTTCTTTCATCAGATTAGATGTCATTCATGTACAGTAGTTTGTCATCAGATATTTGGGGTGTATAGTATGATATAATGATCTCGTGCCAGCTACTTGGACTATATGTTCAGGTTAATGCTAGACATGGTTCTGTATTCTGGATGTGAGGGTGTTAGTTGAGGACCTTGTAGCTGAGGACTGTAACATGTTTCATAAATAGTGTGTATTGTGTTGATTGCTGTTTTGTTTTACATTGTGTTGTCTTGTTGTGACCAGGGCACCCTTGGGAATGAGACCATGGTCTCAATGGTTTTTCCCTGAATAAATTAAGAATCATACAAATCAATGTCTATCAATGGTTTTGATGTAAATTATTATATTCTTCAGTACTCCTGCCTGTGACACAAAAGACATTGAAACTAATGCTTACTTGCTGAAGTCATAATGACATGCTTTGGTGCCGGGTGGTAAAGGCGTACAAAGCCTTTATTTAGCTCAGTCTCTGATGTCTGTGATGGACCCTGTACCATCAACCATCAATAACCTTAAAGACAGATGAGGGAAAAGGGAAGAATAATGATACATATCTAAAAGATGGTCACATTTGTAGCAGAATGTTGCCATTATAGTGCTCAGCGTTTGACTCCCGGAGAGAGAGATAATTACTCTCGGCTACAAGGTGCAAGGACATGTGCAAATAGCCTGTTATTTGCCTTTCCCGTGTCAGCGTTTCACCTCGCTTTTGTTCACTGTCATTCTAGACTAGCTAATGCCAATAAGCCAGGAGACGTTTGAAGTTATCACAGCTTCTCGGGAGTTAGAGCGAATAGCTAATGTCCAATCACAGAAGACACCAGAAGAATACCTTTAGAAAGTGAAAGAGAGAGAGAGAGAGGGGAAGAGACAAAGTGTGTGATGATAAAGAGGGCAAAGGAAGAGAGGGGGGAGAGTGGGAACAGAGAGAGATGGGGACAGAAAGAGAGGGAGAGAAGAGATGGAGACAGAAAGAGAGATAGAGGGAGAGAAGGGACAGAAAGAGGGGGAGGGGGCAGAAAGAGAGAAAGAGGGGGAGGGGGGCAGAAAGAGAGAAAGAGGAAATGGGGGGCCAGAAAGAGAGAAAGAGAAAGGGGTGGGCAGAGAGCCCAGAGAACTCCTGGTATATCAAATCAAATCAAAGTTTATTTGTCACGTGAGTACAACAGGTGTGGACCTTAGAGTGAAATGCTTACTTACAGGCTCTAACCAATGTTGCGAAAAAAAGGTATGTGTGTGTAGGTAAGTAAAGAAATAAAACAACAGTAAAAAGACATTTGAAAAAAGAGTAGCAAGGCCATATACAGACATCTGTTAGTCAGGCTTATTGAGGTAGTATGTACATGTAGGTATCGTTAAAGTGACTATGCATATATGATGAACAGAGAGTAGCAGAAGCGTAAAGCAGTTTTGCATTGAAGAATGGGCAAAAATCCCAGTGGCTAGATGTGCCAAGCTTATAGAGACATACCCCAATAGACATTCAGCTGTGATTGCTGCGAAAGGTGGCTCTACAAAGTATTGACTTCGGGGGGTGAATAGTTATGCACGTTCAAGTTTTCTGTTTTTTTTGTCTTATTTCTTGTATGTTTCACCCCAACAAAATATTTTGCATCTTCAAAGTGGTAGGCATGTTGTGAAAATCAAATGAACCAAACCATCCCCAAAACATGTATTTTATTTCCAGGTTGTAAGGCAACAAAATGGGAAACGTGCCAAGGGGGGTGAATTCTTTCAAAGGCACTTTGGATGTAGACATTAAAAATGCTATCTAATTGGGACAGGGAACCCCCTGAGATTAAGCTATTGCTGAGTCAACATTTTGTTTTGTTTCTATGTCTGGAATGATTTTGATATGTTCTCTGAACTTTTGATCAGAGTCATACTTTATCTGATTGCCCCAGTTTGGTTGGCATTTGATTTTCTACCATGCTGTCTATTGCAGGCTACTGTGTATGGGTTAGACCCATTGATTGATTGAGCTTGTCTGGTGCAGTGGAACTATTAGAGTAATTTCAAAAGAGTAAACCCTGCCCATCTTGCACTCCTGGCAGGCTAGGGCAAACAATAATGATCTGAACAAATTATCCTGTCCATGTTGACATTTGTCCTTGATATTCAAGCTTATGGAGTCAACCTAACTAATCATGGATGTTGAGCTAAAGTTTGCATTTTTTTCACTGCTACCAGACTACTATGTAACTTCATTGGGGTTGTCAAGATTCAAGACAAATTCACTGTTAAGAACTCGATGGGATGATTTATGGAGGTGCCAGCTCGTCTGAAAGTATGATAATGTTGAATGCATTCATAACCCAGATGGGGAATGGTGATTCAGTATTGTGGATGAATGCTCATGTTGAGCATATAAAATTTGGGGTGATATTACAGATGTATTTACTGCGTATCAGTCACAGCTTTTGTTATACAGAAGGGGGCAATAATTCAAAGGCATCCATTGAACCTAAACCACCTGTTTTAAATCATTTGGAATGTGTATTAGTTCTATTCTGGAAGGGCTACAGAATGAAAAAACACCTGCTTAGCTAGATCAACACTTATAGTCAGGTCCATAATTATTGGCACTGTCACGACTTCTGCTGAAGTCGTTGTCTCTCCTTGTTCGGGCGGTGCTCGGCGTTCGACGTCACCGGTCTTCTAGCCATCATTGATCCATTTTTCATTTTCCATTGGTTTTGTCTTGTCTTCCCACACACCTGTTTTCAATCCCATTCATTAACTGTTGTGTATTTAACCCTCTGTTTCCCCTCATGTCTTTGTCAGAGATTGTTTTATTGTCAGTGTTGTTTATTTGTTGTATTGGTGCGCGATGGGTCCTCGTACCCATGGCTTTTCATGTCTGTACTATTTAGTGTTATGGAGCATGTTCTGTGGACAGTTATTAAAAGACTCCATTTACACTCTATTTCGACTCTCCTGCGCCAAACTTCCTTGCCACCTATACACACGACGCTGACAGGCACCCTTGATAAAGATTAGCAAAAAATAATATATAAAATAAATAATACAAATACTAAGCTATATTCTATGCTAAAATACAATTGGGAAATTATATTATTTTATGCTAATACAATTGCTATAAAAATAAATAAAGAGAATCTCACACTCTACATACAAGCTCCCAGTCATGTATTGGGTAAACTACCAACGTTTGCGTTCTTCAGGGTAATGTCATAAATGCTTGAACCAGGTTAGGTTTACAAACAGTACAATAGTGCAACCAATGACAATAGTGACGGGTGTGTTATAGTAATTAGGGTGATGAGAATTTAAAAAAAATACTGTTAAAAAGACAATAGTTTACAGCAAGTTGAATGTATTAGGCTTTTGTTATCATTTTGCAACATCATTAGATATTGTACATAGTAATTGCATCACTATTTTTTACATTTCATATATATATTTCATTGTTTCCATTTCATTTCATATTTGTTACGTGTAATTGTTTGGTTAAACCGCAATGCATAATAAGCATAATCAACAAAGGGAATTTCTTTGACGCACGCTGATGCACTGTAGAAAGAATGTTCATTTAGCAGACTTGTTCATAAAATGTGCCTGAGGTCAAAGTCAGTGTTCAGACCACTAGGGGTCAGTGTTTTTAGATAGGAGATCCAGTAGGCCTCCCTCTGTAGTAGCAGGATCTCAATGTAACCTTTCCCCCTGGTAGAGTAACATAATAGATACCTGTATAAACCAAATAAATAACTAGGAGCTTGTATATAGAGTGTGCAACTCTCTTAATGTATTTTTATAGCATACAGTTTACGCGCCATTAGTCAGCACCTCTACCAACCTTTTTTAGGGCGTGTGCCAGCTCATGCCTTTAATCCTACTAATACAATACTCAGAGAAAGAGATTGTTTAACAAGTATTAAAACAAATCTCAAAAAGATAGGGGTCGAAATGATTGGTACCCTTGTTTTCGATACTCTAGCACCCTACCCGTGCAAAAAACGTTATGATTAATTGGGAAAAAAGTTGGGTGGGATCTTAGATCGTTCCTCCATACAGAATCTTTCCAGATCCTTAGCACTTGGATTGGAACCGGTGCTCTGGTCAGATGACATGAAAATAGAGCTCTTTGGCCACGGATACCCGTAGTGGGTTTGACATTAAAAAACAGAAGCATATGGAGAAAACTACCTCATTCCTACAGTAAAATATGGGGTCGGATCTTTGATGTTATGGGGCTATTTTGCTTCCTATGGTCTTGGGGCCCTTGTTAAGGTCAACCAGTGGTGTCAGTTCAGATTTTTTGGGAAGTTAAGGTAACAGTGCTCACCATTGCCCCTAGTGGCCAGTTTCCACATAATCTCCCGGAGTTCACGGACATGGTGGACGTCTAATACTGACATGTATTATGGATGACCTGGCTGGACATCCATAGGCATCTCATGAGTTTTAAGTTTAGGGAAGCTATTTTTTCACCATCAAATTGCACCTTTATAATAAAGGATTGCATGCATCTATCATCACATTTGCAGGCTAATGTAAGATAGGAAGATAGACTATAGATTATAGTCATAATTTAGTTGAATAATTGTTAGCAAAACAGACTGATCTGAACTATGCATGCCTGAGCATGTAGTGACAAAAAGGCCTAATGAGAGACATTTCTTCTCCTTTCTTTGCACAGGAAAAATGTGGCCTTTCAGAAACCCATTTCATGTAATTCTACTTCACTTTATATGGCAGTATACATAACCAGTATGTTTTTTTAACAAGGCACAAATTAGTAGCCTACTATGCTGATACTGACAAACAGATCAGTAAAAAACGACATGGTCTTGAATGCAACCATCTAATCTAGGCTTCGACAAGGGGAAACACAAATTGTACAATATGATCACCATCTAGACAGGAAGAGGAAATTATTGTCCCCCAAAAAGCTTTCCAGTGGTACTGATCGAATGATAAAGACAGTGAATATATGCGCGCACTCACCGGGAAATATGGCCTGCAGGCACTCACCTGGGATATGGCCGATGTCCTCCTCTGGTGCCAATAAAATAGTCTACTGTTCGCTCAATTGGGAGTTTAGAATTTAGATAACTAGAAACAGATTAGAGTATTTTCTAAACTATGTTTTTCCTACGATTGTATTTTGAAATATTGTGATAGTCCTAGGGATATTTAACTGCTTTTCACTGAGAGCTGTTACTCAACAATCAACTATTTGGTAGGCTATTTGTCAGGGATGCTGCCCAAATTGCAGCTTAAGACAACCCACAGTACTTTAAAAAAAAATAAGCTAATGATCCTCTGTGGAGAAATCATGCTCGTATTTTTAATTATTTAATTTATTTATGTAAAGGCACCAGTAATTAAATAGCATTTGATAAATTCAATTTATTTCAGGGGAAGCTGAATTGGAGTGTATTGGACGCACAGCCTATGCCGACATCAACAACACAACATGACATCAACATGAAAGTAACCAGTGCATAAAACAGCTGGCTGCGAGGCTTATGAGGAAGTGTTCAAATGCCCACATCAAAGGAATAGGCGCCTTGCCTGAACGACTGACTGGCTAAGCAAACTGTCTGGCACTGTCTCTGCTCTCTGAAAGAAAGGCGCGCAGGCATGTCGCTTCTCTCAGAGCAATGATCTGCATGGTCCTAAAGCCAGTTTTTCGTTTATAAACGGTAGTGGCATTTTAATAGGGATTGTAATGAAAGTAAATTATTACTTTTTTTGTAGCCCACTTTTTCATTTTTGGTATTGATCTAAGATTGGCATGCCCAGCTGACGCCCCTGCTTGCACTTAACTCTGTGTAGCTGGTTTCGGATCTCCGCTCATACCCAGCTGAATGCCAAGGCGGGGATAATTTGCTCATTGTGCCCGTCGCCGATCCAAATACACCTGTAGGAATTACAGCTGGATACCGGTACGCGCGCGGCTGCTGGTCGGAGCCAGGCGGCCAAAGCTCTGGAACAGGTCTGGCTGGAGTATTGACCAATTACTTGAGTACTAAGCAACACCCAACAGGTAGGTGAGCCGAGGTTCACTGATGATGGAGTTACCGCAAAAGTCGCTCTGGAAGATTCAACCGGGTGTAGTGAAATTGAGTGAGCGAAGCGGTCCCGAAACCCCCATGTTTAGCGAGAGCCTGAGCACCGGTGGCCCAGGTTTGGAAGGAGATACCTCGGATGAGAGGAGTCCTGGTCCGTTACTGGACAGAAAGACTGGGCCGATTCGAATTAAAGTGAAACACGGACGAGAGGAGAGGGACTTCCAGGGGAGATAATCCCAAACTAATCAGCACTACTTTCGCCTTGGCCGGTTACTCCGCGCACAACCATGCAATGGTTTACTGTTCGGGACAAAACCGCAGCGTAAGTGATAATTATTCACCAAGTGCGTGTGATTTTATGAATAAAGCCTTGTGTATTATGAATAAAGCATTACGTTTCGTCATGCAGTGTAATTGTTGATCATACCATGCTGTTGCCAACGGAAAACTGGCCTGTTTCAGCGAGCTCTTTATCCACTGTAACAGGAGCATTGGTTCAGTTGGGCACAGCACACATACCCCAAATACTGAGTTTCAGCACCTCCAGAAGGTTGCATTCGGGGACAGGTTGGACTGGCATTGCTATGCGCACCAAGAGATTTTCTTGCTGCAGACGCCGTGCCCGGGCCATACAGGCTAGAGCCTAGACTATAGCATACTCTGACAGGTGAATTCCACAATTAGTTGTAGTTTATTTATATGTAATGAAAACGAGTGAAATAAATCCTAATCCTTAATTTGTCTTGTGTTTTGCAATAGATATGCTCGGTAATAGGCTATCATCTCTACTTCGCTTCAGATCCGAGATCATTCATCGAATTGAATTGACTGGGCAGAGTTGTTAATACTTTGGACGGGGCTATAAATTATTCGATATCTTTACTTGTAATGCCATTTCCTTGAGAAGGAAAGCCTGTGTTTTCATCTGAATTGCTGACTTGTTCTTGGTACTTCTACCGTCACAATGCCTTTACAAAAGCTATTGATTAAGGCCTAGTTTAATTATAAGATTCTATGCCTATGTAGTATGTGGACTTTGTATGAGGGTATCATAAGGCTTCCTTAAAGCAGCATCTGCTGTGGTTTATTATTGTAGGGATACAGAGCCAATGTAATCATCTAGTGGAGGATCTACTCTTAACTTTCTTAGCAAAACATCCACAACACTTATAACACTGTTCTAAACATGCCTTCTTAGGCCTATATGATCAATATCTGATGGTCAATAGTGCACTTACATTGATTGTCAGGCCATGAGCCCATGATAGCAGGCTTACACATTCACACAGAATAATTGTTATGGCATATCGGATTTTGGTCCATAACTGTTTCATGTTGTTCTGCCACCAAAATCTGTCAGTCTACATAAGGGCAGTGACGATTTTAACATGTCAATCTTGTGGGATGCATGCCAGCAAATCCACATCTACTACACAACACAACACAAAACAATACATTAATTGCACTATAACGGTGACAAACAGCGCCGACAAACTGTTAGGGCCTACAGAAAGCTGTCCCAACAGCAGTCCCAACACCCTACCACTGCTACACTTGGATATCAGCAGAGCCTTGTCTGGCAGTGAAACAGTTCATTCAGCCTCATTTACTGCCTTAAAAAACATAGCTGATATGTCTGGCTTGCTTAAACAAATGTGGTTTTTACTGACAATTGAGATGTATAAACTATGGCATAAGGGGATGACAAGAAGATAAGGGGAAATCCATAATTTCGATTAAGACATTAATGAGCAAGCTAGGACCAACGTAGTGAATCTAACTAATTGTTCAGCACTTTTGAAATGTGCAGCGACAGATTTCAGACATGAGCCATTTTTACAGTGTTCTCCCTGTACACCAAGTCAGAACAGTAGGATAAATAAAGGGGGCATATAAGCAGACAATGAAAACTCTTACAATATTCAATGATAACATTTCTCAAAAACAGGTTATAGGCTACATGTGTACCACCAAGTCAGAACAGTAGCTGAAATGAAGAGGTGAAAATAGACACAATTATTAGGGAGAGGTACATGGGCTACTAACAGCTTACTACACAACATACATTTAGTATTACTTTGTTAGCTACAGTATACATATCTCCCTGGCATATTACATAATTTATGCAGCAGCATACAATACATTTTTGGACTCACCTTGTTGTGCTGTGCTCACATGAACATGAAGGTGGCGCGACGGTCCTTCGTGTGCAAATTTAGTCATTGCACTTTGTCATCAAAGTCTGGCATTCTCTGGATTTATGGTGCTTTCAAGACAACTGGGAACTCTGAAAAAAGGTTTAATCATGATGTCAGTGATCTTCAGGTCGGAGCTCTAGAAAGAGGCCAGAGTTCCCTATTTACAATTCCGAGTTGGATTAAAGTTCAAAACGTATTTTCCCAGTCGTAGCTTGTTTTTCCCGAGTTCACATCTGTCTTGAACTCACTAAAGTCAGATTTTGCAGTTCCGAGTTAACAGTTGTTTTGAACGAGCCACAAATCACGCTTCATGGACAGCATGGCCAATGTTGAATGTTTTTTTTATTTTAAACTAGGAAAAGAGACCCTTAATCTTAGACTTGGGACCACACAGCCATATCATTCTTACATGTTTAATTTGTTGTTGTGGCTGCTGCTTTTTGTTTGATTTCATTCGGATGAAGGAGGAACAAATCCTACAGTTTCAGTGCTCGTCTGAAATGATGATTACATGCTGCATGAACTTGTTTTTTAACCCGTTTGGGGGAAGTGTGTGTGTGTGTCTCTATGTGTGTGTGTGCTCTTGCGTGCCTGAAAGACAGGGTTGCTGGGTGCACTGTCTACCTCAGCCTTCCTCCCTGCCTCCATTTCCCCTTAACTGTAACTCTTTAATAAATATTGTGAAGACAGAAACTTGCATCCATTTTGAGATATTTTCTTATTGCCAGGTGAGGGGGACTGACTGCCTACTCAAACATGTTTTCTCCAGCTCTCAGACACTAGTACTGGTCTACTTTATCTTCATTGGGCTTTAGATCCTGATTGTATGGGTGGTGAAATAAGCCCTCAAGGATGGCCTGATGCAGCCTGAAGTGCTCAAACTATAACTTAACCACAGCAGTTGGGGTTGGTGTGTGTGTGGCGGGGGTGGGTGGGTGGCTGAACGGGGGACTGAGTCTACTCTGGCCTCACTCATTCATTCACTCACTTGCTGTTGTGTCACAATTTTCCCTTCTTTTCTCTTTTATTCCCTACCTGTCCCAGAATTCCCTGCTCTGCTGCTTTATGAATATAATGGCAGGGTTCAACTATAATCATTTATTTCATCCAGCAACTTGCTTTTTAAGTTGATGCTTCCAGTAATGCACTTTGCTGGTAGTAAATATCTACATATATGTCAATATTGCGGAAAATCTGCCAGCCTTGGCGTGATCAATGGCAATGATTTTTTTCTTGATGTTATGGATTTTGCATAAGATGCAGAGTGGGACTCTGTGTGCTGGTCAGCGAGAGTTCATTATATATCTGGCAGGTTATCAACGTAGTGAGCTGGTCTTTTGAAATGCCTCCATCTCTTTCAGAGAGCTAATATATATACACACACACACACACACACACACACACACACACACACACACACACACACACACACACACAGGCCCATTTTGTAAGGCATTTTGTAATGTACTGTACACATGGAAGTCTTTCATGCATAATTAGTAACTGTCCACTGTAATATTTAGGTTGTAAGGCATACTGTATAGACCATAATTGGAGACATTTTATTTCTTCAATAATTTCAGTACATTTAGTAGACTCATGCACCTGGCTCCTCATCATGAACAAAGGAATATGCTGGTACACATGGATTCTTCCATTTGAAATAAACTGAATAAACTGAGTATGAGTATAAACTGAGTATGAGTCTCTGAGTCAATGGTGGGATGTGGAGAATTTCCAAATTTGGCTTTTCTGTCAACAGTACACAGCTCTCATCTTCAGAGGCTAGGAGAGTATTGGGGGAAGCGTTGTATTAGTGAGATGGAGGTAGAGATGTTGGGGCAAGGCAATGTAGGCCTCCAGGCTAATTTAGCTAATTTAGCACACCGTTACATACACACCTGCACACTCAGCTCCTTCTACTAGCTAATTTAGCTGAATTACGTAGGGACCTGGGTAGTTTCCAGGTTAAAGCAAAGGGAGCACTTGTAAGAGCTAGGTTCTCCATTCTCAAGGAGATCGATGCTCCCAGCTCCTCCTCCTTTGGTTTGGAAAGACAGAGTGGTGAAGCCAAGGGTATGCATTGTCTACAGCTGTCCACAGCTGTATGATGGTCTGGTGACCTCTGTGGTGGGGGAGATGCGGGAGCGGACTGTGGAGTTTTATACTGAGTTGTATAGGGCAGAAGTGTGTGATCCTATGTGTGCTCAAGTCTTGTTCGCAGGACTCCCTAAGCTCTCTCTGGCACATAGGGATGAAATTGACATTCCTCTGTTGTCCCATGAACTGGCAGAGGCCGTAACTCAGATGTCCACCAGTCGTGCACCGGGGGTTGATGGACTCCCAGTGGAGTTTTATAAAAAATTCTGGGGAATAATTGGACAGGACTTCTTTTGCGTGTTGCCTGAATGAGTCTGGGTAGGAGAGTTGCCGATGAGCTGCCATCGGGCGGCTCTGACTCTCCTGACCAAAAAAGGGGACTTCTGTGAACTTAAGAACTGGAGGCCGGTGGCATTACTCTGTGCGGACTACAAAATATTTGCCAAGGTCCTCTCTAACAGACCGAAATCCCATTTGGACTCGATAGTACATAAAAACCAAACATATTGTTTGGTAACATCAGAGACATGTTGGACTTGTCGAGAGGTTCTAATGTGAACTTTGGACTGGTCAAGATCAAGAGAAGGCTTTTGATAGAGTGGACCATGAGTATCTGTTTAATGTGATGTTTGGGTCTGGGAAGAGTTTTGTGACCTGTGTGAAACTGTTGTATGCTGGGTGGGAGGGGGGCTCAGTAGGCCAGTCTGGGTGAGACGGGGCATTAGACAAGGATGCCCTCTATCTGGGCAGTTATACACACTAGCCATTGAGCCTTTTTTGGGACTGCTACGCAGGAGACTGCAGGGAGTATGCTGGACAGCATGGATGTGGTGACAGGCATAGCATTGTCAGCATATGCAGATTATGTTTCTGTGATGGCCAGAAATGGTCAGGAAATGCAGGCACTAGAAACCAGTCTGAAGGTGTACGAGGGAGCTTCATCAGCCAAGGAAAACTGGGGCAAGAGTAAAGCTCTGTTATGTGGGGCATGGGGGGATGGGGCCCCTCTGCTTCCAGGGGGTTTGCAGTGGGGTTGTGAAGGGATTAAAGTGTTGGGGGTGTACCTGGGCTCAGAGAAGTGGGTCAGGAAGAACTGGGAGGGGCTGTCGCAGGCAGTGGTGTCAAGACTGGCTAGGTGGAGGTGTTCCTGTCCCAAGTATCATATAGAGGGAGGGTGTTGATAATCAACAACCTGGTAGCATCTTCCCTGTGGCATAAACTGGCTGTCCTCTGCTCACAGACCTGCAACGCAAGCTGGTGGACTTTTTCTGGTCGGTCCATCACTGGCTGAGGGTGGCAGTGTTGTACATGACTGTCCACAAAGGAGGACAGGGCCTGGTGGAACTGGAGAGCAGGATGGCTGCTTTCCGGCTAAATTCGGTGCAGCCTGCTGTACCATACTGATGTTGGCTGGAGGGAACCAGCATGCGCGCTGTTGAGGAGAGCTGGCAGATTAGGGTTGGACCAGCAGCTGTTCCTCATGAAGCTGGAAAGGCTGAGTACAGCAGGTCTCTCAGATTTTTACTCTGCAGTACTGAGGGCCTGGAAGCTGCTTAGGCCCACATAAGAAGGGGGTGTGGAGCTTGGGCTGTGGGTATGGGAGGAGCATATCTTCCACAACCCAGCCATCCCTTTGAGATCGGTTGAGTCGGCCACCCTGCAGAGGCAACTGATGGCAGCGGGTTTACAAAGGCTGGGTGACCTGAGACTGCTGGGAGAGGAGGGGTGGAAAACTCCGTAAGTCTTGGCACAACAAACAGGAATAACATATCTTAGGCTGCTGGAGAGCATCCTGGAGGAGGTCCACGAGGACGTGTCTGAGCCGGTAAGGGGGGGTGTTTGAGCGGCCAAAGGGGTAGGGGCCACCAATGTTTCTGCCACTGCATGTGACGGCAGAGACTGGAGACTGGCAAGGGGGTCTGGAGGACTTGTTAGATTTTAACTTCTTCGATATAGGGGGCGCTCTTTTAATTTTTGGATGAAAAACGTTCCCATTTTAAACAAGATATTTTGTCACAAAAAGATGCTTGACTATGCATATAATTGACAGCTTTGGAAAGAAAACACTCTGATGTTTCTAAAACTGCAAAGATATTGTATGTGAGGGCCACAGAACTGATGTTACAGGCGAAACCCAGATAAAAATCCAATCAGGAAGTGCCGCATTTTTTTTAAACCGCCTCATTCCAATGACTCTTTATATGGCTGTGAAGGAGTTAGGAGTCAGCTTACGTTTTCCACATTTTCCCCAAGGTGTCTACAGCATTGTGACGTATTTGTAGGCATATCATTGGAAGATTGACCATAAGAGACTACATCTACCAGGTGGTCGCTTGGTGCCCTCCGCTGCAATTATTGCGTAATCTCCAGCTGCAGTATTTTTCCGTTTGCTTCTGATGAGAAGCCAACTGCCACCACTGATAGATTATCGAATAGATATGTGAAAAACACCTTGAGGATTGATTCTAAACAACGTTTGCCATGTTTCTGTCGATATTATGGAGTTAATTTGTAAAAAAGTTTGGCGTTGTAAGTGACTGCATTTTCCGGTCTTTTTCTTAGCCAAACGTGATCAACAAAACGGAGCTATTTCGTCTACACAAATAATCTTTTGGGAAAAAATGAACATTTGCTATCTAACTAAGAGTCTCGTCATTGAAAGCATCCGAAGTTCTTCAAAGGTAAATTATTTTATTTGAATGCTTTTCTTGTTTTTGTGAAAATGTTGCCTGCTGAATGCTAGGCTTAATGCTATGCTAGGCTATCAATACTCTTACACAAATGCTTGTGTAGCTTTGGTTGAAAAGCATATTTTGAAAATCTGAGATGACAGTGTTGTTAACAAAAAGCTAAGCTTGTGTTTCAATATATTTATTTCGTTTCATTTGAGATTTTCATGAATAGGAAACGTTGCGTTATGGTAATGAGCTTGAGGCTATGATTACGCTCCCGGATACGGGATTGCTCGTTGCTAGAGGTTAACACTCTGAGCCTGGGGGAGTTTGAAGGGGTGGGAGGTAAAGCCCTCTACAACCTCTGCATTAAGGTGAGGAACATTAGGAACCTAACAGGAGTGAAGGCACATCAGTGGCAGGGGGTATGTGGGGCGGAGAGAATGGTGGGATTTAGATGGAGGGGGCTCTACAAACCCCCAGTACCAAAGAGGTCAGGGGACCTCCAGTGGAGGGTTCTTCATGGGGCCCTGGCCACTAACAGCTGGTTGGCACGGGTTAAACCGGGAATTGGGCAGGGGTGTCCTTTCTGTGTAAAGAAAGAAACTGTGATTCATGTGTTTTCTGTGTGCACCAGGTTAATGTCATTAATGTCTCTGTTGGAATGTCTGTGTGAGAGGTTGGGGTTGGTTTTTACTGTTGGGATGTTTATAATGGGATACAGGTATTCGATTAAGGAGAAGGCCAAATGTGTTTTGTTGAATTTTCTGTTTGCTCAGGCGACATTGGGATAATTTTCGTCTGCAACCGCTGAATAGCATAGCGCAACAGTCAAATAATATTACTAGAAAATATTCATATTCATGAAATCACAAGTGCAATATTTTGAAACACAGCTTAGCCTTTTGTTAATCACCCTGTCGTCTCAGATTTTGAAATTATGCTTTACAGTGAAAGCAATCCAAGCGTTTGTAAGTTTATCGATAACCTAGCATTATGTACACTTAGCATCAGGAAGCTTGGTCACGAAAATCAGAAAAGCAATCAAATGAACCATTTACCTTTGATGATCTTCTGATGTTTTCACTCACGAGACTCCCAGTTACACAGCAAATGTTTATTTTGTTCCATTAAGATTATTTTTTTACCCAAAATACAGACGTTTGTTTGTTGCGTTATGTTCAGAAATCCACAGGAAAGAGCGGTCACGACAACGCAGATGGAAATTCCAAATAGTCTTCATAATGTCCACAGAAACATGTCAAACGTTTTTATAATCATTCCTCAGGTAGTTTTTAAAATATATATTCGATAATACAGTATATCAACCGAGTGTGTAGCTTTTTCCATAAAAGCGGGAGGAACAATGGCCGCTTCACTCAATTGCGCACCATCTCACTCTGAGAGCCCCCACCTCTCCACTTACGCAATGTGATCCTTCACGCTCATTTTTCAAAATAAAAGCCTGAAACTATGTCTTAAGACTTTTGATACCTTAGGGAAGCCACAGAAAAAAGGAATCGGGTTGATATCCCTTTAAATGGAGGACAGGCACGCATCGGAACACAGAGGTTTCAAAATCTTACTGATTGCATTATCCTAAGGCTTTCGCCTGCAATATCAGTTCTGTTATACCCACAGACAATATTTTTACAGTTTTGGAAACTTTAGAGTGTTTTCTATCCAAATCTGTCAATTATATGCATATGGGCTGTCTGTATAGCTGGGGAAGATGTTTTGGATATACGGTTGTAGAAGTGGTGTGTTGTTTTGGGTATTGTGATGTTGGTTTGTATCATGTGGTAGATGGAAAGTTTGAGTATGGTACATGTTTGCAGTACAGGATATATTTTGGTGTTTTATTTTTAAGGAGGGGGGGTGAGTTTTTATTTTAAATTAAATGAGAAAGTTTCAGTAAAGAAAGACAAAAATTAAAAGTTCTCTCTCTCTCTCTCATATATATATAAAAGTTAAGTTAAGTTAAAAGTAAAGTTCAATAATGACTGGTAAAGAGCGTATAACTAAATAAATACTTACCCCGACACATTTCAGGTGTTTCAGCTTACACACTACTTTTAGCTCTTCTGGCTGCTATGGCCAGAAAAATGAAAGTAAGTTGCTCATTTAAAACAAATGAATACAGTGCCTCATGCAGGACTCAGGAAATATCAATTATATATACATATATACATATAAATCTATACATTTATAGATTGTACACACACACATATATATGTGTGTGTGTGTGTGTGTATAAAACATTAGGAACACCTTCCTAATATTGTGATGCACTACCCTTTGCTCTCAGAAAAGCCTCAATTCAAAACTTTCCACAGGGATGCTGGCCCATGTTGACTTCAGTGCTTCCCACAGTTGTGTCAAGTTGGCTGGATGGCCTTTAGTTCCTTGATACACACAGGAAAACTGTTGATTGTGAGAAACTCAGCAGCGTTGTAGTTCTTGACACACTCAAACTGGTGCGCCTGGCACCTACTACAATAACCTGTTCAGAGGCAGCTCGATCTTTTGTCTTTCCCATTCACTCTCTGAATGGCACACATACACAATCCAATGTCTCGATTGTCTCAAGGCTTAAAAATCCTTCTTTCACCTGTCTCCTCCCCTTCATCGGCACTGATTGAAGTGGATTTAACAAGTGACATGAATAAGGGATCATAGCTGTCACCTGGATTCACTTGGCCAGTCTATGTCAACTAAAGAGCAGTTGTTCCTAATGTTTTGTACACTCAGTGTATGTAATGGCTCCAGGGTATGAATGAATTCAAAACTTTAATAATTAATGCAATCAGTGTGAATATCTTCAAACAGTATGGTTTCAGTGCACACACAGTCACCCGCACGCACGCACGCACACACACGCACACATGCCGGTTGGCTGATTATTATCATGTAACATTGAAGGCATTACTACATGTGTTTACCTCTCATTTGGTTCCCACGGCGTATAGGTGTATAGCCGGTGTATATGTATGGAAGACAAACCATCAGGTAATGATGGGCGGTAGCACCCCGCTTAAATACAAATGAACATGCTTGACACATAGGAAGAAGTGTTCAATCAGGATGCTTTCATTATCTATGCATGTGAAATTAGGCCTAGCCAGTTCAGAAGGGAAACCTGAGTGTGGTTGATTGCATCAGCTGATATTGCACCAATTGGATTCACACTCTAATTACATGCGGCCTATTTAGTTGACCAGTTCTACACGTGCTTCCTCGATGCCGGATGTCACACGCTCTCATGCGCTGGTGTCTCTTGCGGCTGTAACTAGCTTGTACATGTGTGTATTTGTATTTGTATTTGTGAGAAAGAGAGACAGATGGAGGGACAGAGAGAGTTCATGCATGTGTTTTTATCCAATATAGACCTATATTCTAAGACCTACAGTATCAACCATCCTCTCAATACACTATGTTTCCTAGTTAGCAGTGGGAACAGCACATTATCACATACAAACTAGCCTGTGAGGGAAGTCTCTGAGTCTGTTGTGGATTGCCACATTCACAGTGCCTGTTGGTTTGTCCTCATGAACTGCCTGTGTCCATCACTAGAGGGAGTGTTCAGTCTGGATTAACACTAACATGTGCAGAGAGAGAGAGAGCTGGACTTCACGCATGTTTAACATCGCTAGTCTCTACCACCACTGTCTCGGCCTCAGTCTGGCTTTGTGTGATTGAACAAACTGCAGACATTTTTTAGTATGACAGCATGGCTATAGTGTGTTTATGCTTGACTTAACCTGTATGTAATGTAAATGTACTACATGTACTATACATACATGCTAAATTCAAGCTACACTTAATATTAACACTGCCTGACATTTAACAAGCACCCTGTAGAATAGAGATTAGTCAATCTGTAATGTTTTATTTAAATAAATAAAATATTCTGGTACTGTCAAGATGAACATAGAAGAAGACAGAAGTTAAAACTGATGACAATACATCACAATTTATTAATATTTGCATATTTACCTTCTGACTTTTCTTATAACTCCCACGCCAATACCGCAACAGGAAAAGCATTAAAATTCCTTCCTTGGTATAAATGAATAGAAGATTTTATGTCATCGCCATTCCTGCTACAATATTCATGAGATGTACGAACCTCTCTCGCTGCAACTTGAGGTGGCCTAAAGTTGTCAACAACAGGTTCAAAGGCCACAGCGACATGCCGTCACCCATCTCCCTGAGCTCAGAGTGATGTGCACCAAAGAGCTGATGTGAGGTCAGACAGGGCTGGGTCAAACCATTCACTGACATGTCGAGGAGAGTTTGGGAGCATCGTAGTGCAGCAAACCTCAATTGCTTGAAAATAAAATATACATTTGTATATATATTTATTACATTTAAAAAAGAAATGACAATACATTCACAGGTATAACAACACACTGTGGGCCCTCAGGCCCCTACTCCACCACTTCCACATATCTACAATGCAAAATTCATGTGTGCGTATAGTGCATGTGTATGCATGTGTAGGTGCCTATGTTTGTGTTGCTTCACAGTTCCCACTGTTCCGTAAGGTATATTTCCTATTTGTTTTTAAAAAATCAAATTTTACTGCTTTTGCATCAGTTACTTGATGTGGAATAGAGTTCCATGTAGTCAATGGCTCTATGTAGTACTGTGTGCCTCCCATAGTCTGTTCTGGACTTGGAGACTGTGAAGACACCTCTTGTGGCATGTCTTGTGGGGTACGCATGGGTGTCCGAGCTGTGCGCCAGTAATTCAAACAGACAGCTTGGTGCATTCACCATGTCAAAACCTCTCATAAATACAAGTAGTGATGAAGTCAATCTCTCCTCCATTTCAAGCAATGAGAGATTGACATGGATATTGTTAATGTTAGCTCTCTGTGTACATCCAAGGGCCAGCCGTGCTGCCCTGTTCTGAGCCAATTGCACATTTCCTAAGTCCCTTTTTGTGGCACCTGACCACACAACTGAACAGTAGTCCGGGTGCGACAAAACTAGGGCCCGTAGGACCTACATTGTTGATAGTGCTGTTAAGAAGGTAGAACAGTGCTTTATTATATTAAGAAGGTAGAACAGTGCTTTATTATATTATAGAAGGTAGAACAGTGCTTTATTATATTAAGAAGGTAGAACAGTGCTTTATTATATTAAGAAGGTAGAACAGTGCTTTATTATATTATAGAAGGTAGAACAGTGCTTTATTATATTATAGAAGGTAGAACAGTGCTTTATTATATTATAGAAGGTAGAACAGTGCTTTATTATATTAAGAAGGTAGAACAGTGCTTTATTATATTACGAAGGTAGAACAGTGCTTCATTATATTAAGAAGGTAGAACAGTGCTTTATTATTGACAGACTTCTCATCTTAGCTACTGTTGTATGAGTGTTTTGACCCTGACAGTTTGACTCAATTTGTTCAATTTCCACATGATTTATTACAACATTTAGTTGAGGTTTAGGGTTAAGTGAATGATTTCTTCCAAATGCAATGCTTTTAGTTGTAGAAATATTTAGGACTAACTTATTCCTTGCCACCCACTCTGAAACTAACTGCAGCTCTTTGTTAAGTGTTGCAGTCATTTCAGTCACTATAGTAGCTAACGTGTATAGTGTTGAGTCATACGCCTATATAGATGGACACACTGGCTTTACTCAAAGTAATTAGTAAAGATTGAAAAAGGTAGGGGCCTAGACAGCTGCTCACGGGAATTCCTGAATCCACCTGGATTATGTTGGAGTGGTTAGACAGGTAACTCTTTATCCACAATATATCAGGGGGTGTAAAGCCGTAACAGATATATTTTTCCAGCAGCAGATTTTGATCGATAATGTCAAAATCCGCACTGAAGTCTAACAAAAGTATTTTTTATCAGTCATTTGTGTAAGTGCTGTGCATGTTGAATGTCCTTTCCAATAAGCGTGCTGAAAGTCTGTTGTCAATTGTTGTACAATAAAATAGTATTGAGAAATACATTTTTCCCAAAAGTTTACTAAAGGTTGGTAACAGGCTGATTGGTAACACATCTAATATTAAAGAAGTCTCGAGGTACTGCTCGCTTGAGTACCTTATGACAAGCCATAGACCACACTATCTACCAAGAGAGTTCTCATCTACTATACAGTATATTATTCGTAGCCGTCTATTTACCACCACAGAACGAAGCTGGCACTAAGACCACTCTCAACCAACTCTAAGTCCATAAGCAAAGAAGAAAATGCTCACCCAGAAGCGGCGCTCCTAGTGGACTTTAATGCAGGCAAAGTTTAAATCAGTTTTACCAAAATTTTACCAGCATGTGCAACCAGAGAAAAACAAATCCTAGACTACCTTTACTCCACAAACAGAGATGCATACAAAGCTCTCTCCCGCCCTCCATTTGGCAAATCTGACCATAATTCTATCCTCCTGATTGCTGCTTACAAGCAAAAACTAAAGCAGGAAGTACCAGTGACTCGCTCAATACGGAAGTGGTCAGATGACACGGATGCTACACTGCAAGACTGTTTTGCGAGCACAGACTGGAACACCATCTCAGTCATCGGCTTCATCAATAAGTGCATTGACGATGTCGTCCCCACAGTGACTGACCAGAAGCCATGGAATACAGGCAACATAAGCATCGAGCTAAAGGCTAGAGTTGCCGCTTTCAAGGAGCGGGAGACTAATCCGGACGCTTATAAGAAATCCTGCTATGCCCTCAGACGAACAATAAAATAAGCAAAGTGTCAATACAAAGAATCCTACTATACCAGCTCTAGCATTCGTAGGATGTGGCAGGGCTTAAACTGTTACGGACTACAAAGGGAAACCCAGACACGAGCTGCCCAGTGACGCGAGCCTACCAGACGAGCTAAATGCCTTTTATGCTTGCTTCGAGGCAAGCAACACTGAAGCATGCACGAGAGCACCAGCTGCTCTGGATGACTGTGTGATAACGCTCTCGGTAGCCGATGTGAACAAAACCTTTTCAACAGGTCAACATTCACAAAGCCGCTGGGCCAGACGGATTACCAGGATGTGTACTCAAAGCATGCGCGGACCAACTGTCAAGTGTCTTCACTGACATTTTCAACCTCTCCCTGACCGAGTCTGTAATACCTACATGTTTCAAACAGACCAACATAGTCCCTGTGCCCAAGGAAGCAAAGGTAACTTGCCTAAATGATTACTGCCTCGTGGCACTCACGTCGGTAGCCATGAAGTGCTTTGAAAGGCTGGTCATGGCTCACATCAACACCATCCTCCCGGACACCCTAGACCCACTCCAGTTCGCATACCGCCCAAACAGATCCACAGATGACGCAATCTCAGTCGCACTCCACACTGCCCTTTCTCACCTGGACAAAAGGAACACCTATGTGAGAATTCTGTTCATTGACTACAGCTCAGCGTTCAACACCATAATGCCCACGAAGCTCATCACTAAGCTAAGGACTCTGGGACTAAACACCAACCTCTGCAACTGGATCCTGGACTTCCTGACGGCCTGCCCCCAGGTGGTAAGAGTAGGCAAGAACACGTCTGCCACGCTGATCCTTAACTCTGTGGCCCCTCAGGGGTGTGTACTTGGTCCCTCCTGTATTCCCTTTTCACCTATGACTGTGTGGCCAAACACGACTCTAACACCATCAAGTTTGCTGACAACACAACAGTGGTAGGCCTGATCACCAACAGCGATGATATGGCCTATAAGGAGGAGGTCAGAGAACTGGCAATGTGGTGCCAGGACAACAACCTCTCCCTCAATGTGAGCAAGACAAATGAACTGATTGTCGACTACAGGAAAAGGCGAGCCAAACATGCTCCCATTAACATTGATGGGGCTGAAGTGGAGCGGGTCGAGAGTTTCAAGTTCCTTGGTGTCCACATCACCAACGAACTATCATGGTCCAAACATACCAAGACAGTCGTGAAGAGGGCACAACAAAACATTTTACTCTCAGGAGACTGAAAATATTTGGCATGGGTCACCAGATCCTCAAGAAGTTCTACAGTTACACCATCGAGAGCATCCTGACCAGTTGCATCACAGCCTGGTATGGCAACTGCTCAGCATCTGACCATAAGGCGCTACATAGGGTAATGCGAATGGCCCAATACATCACTGGAGCCAAGCTTCCTACCATCCAGGACCTATATAATAGGCGGTGTCAGAGGAAAGCCCATAAAATTGTCAGAGATTCCAGTCACCCAAGTTAGACTGTTTTCTCTGCTACCGCATGGCAAGCGGTAACCAGAGGGCCAAGTCTAGGACCGAAAGGCTCCTCAACAGCTTCTGCCATAAGACTGCTGAACAATTAATAAAATCGCCATCGGACAATTTACATTGATTCATCAATCCACAGGGATTTAACAGTTTAGTCATTTTCTTAATGGGTGCATGCTTATTAATAACTGGAATAAGCCATTTCATGAATATGTTAAGTGCAGCGTCTGTTAGCTCTTCATTACACACCACTGACCAACAAATATTGTTTACATCAACATCATAGGAATCACTACAAAACGTATTGTATGACCTCTTATACACTATGTTAGGCCCAATTTTTTGAACTTTGGTTTTCCTAGATATGGCTACTATATTGTGATCTCTACATCCGATGGATCTGGATACTGCTTTCAAGCAAATTTCAGCAGCCTTAGTAAAGATGTGATCAATGATTTAATTCCTGTGCTGTTTGTAACTACCCTGGTAGGTTAACGGATAACCTGAACCAGGTTGCAGGCACTGGTTACAATTTGAAGGTTTTTCTTGAGTGAGCAGCTTGATGAAAGCCAGTCAATATTTAAATCACTCAGAAAACATACCTCTCTGCTGATATCACATACAGTGGGGCAAAAAAGTATTTAGTCAGCCACCAATTGTGCAAGTTCTCCCACTTAAAAAGATGGGAGGCCTGTCATTTTCATCATAGGTACACTTCAACTATGACAGACAAAATGAGGAAAAAAAATCCAGAAAATCACATTGTAGGATTTTTAATGAATTTATTTGCAAATTATGGTGGAAATAAGTATTTGGTCACCTACAAACAAGCAAGATTTCTAGCTCTCACAGACCTGTAACTACTTCTTTAAGAGGCTCCTCTGTCCTCCACTCGTTACCCGTATTAATGGCACCTTTTTGAACTTGTTATCAGTATAAAAGACACCTGTCCACAACCTCAAACAGTCACACTCCAAACTCCACTATGGCCAAGACCAAAGAGCTGTCAAAGGACACCAGAAACAAAATTGTAGACCTGCACCAGGCTGGGAAGACTGAATCTGCAATAGGTAAGCAGCTTGGTTTGAAGAAATCAACTGTGGGAGCAATTACTAGGAAATGGAAGACATACAAGACCACTGATAATCTTCCTCGATCTGGGGCTCCACGCAAGATCTCACCCCGTGTGGTCAAAATGATCACAAGAACGGTGAGCAAAAATCCCAGAACCACACGGGGGGACCTAGTGAATGACCTGCAGAGAGCTGGGACCAAAGTAACAAAGCCTACCATCAGTAACACACTATGCCGCCAGGGACTCAAATCCTGCAGTGCCAGACGTGTCCCCCTGCTTAAGCCAGTACATGTCCAGGCCCGTCTGAAGTTTGCTAGAGAGCATGTGGATGATCCAGAAGAAGAGTGGGAGAATGTCATATGGTCAGATGAAACCAAAATATAACTTTTTGGTAAAAACTCAACTCGTCGTGTTTGGAGGACAAAGAATGCTGAGTTGCAGCCAAAGGACACCATACTTGTTATTGACCAAATACTTATTTTCCACCATAATTTGCAAAGAAATTCATTAAAAATCCTACAATGTGATTTTCTGGAATTTTTTTCTCAGTTTGTCTGTCATAGTTGAAGTGTACCTATGATGAAAATTACTGGCCTCTCTCATCTTTTTAAGTGAGAGAACTTGCACAATTGTTGGCTGACTAAATACTTTTTTGCCCCACTGTACATTATAAAGAATTTCACACGTTATCCAGATACTGACTGTTAAGATGTGGAGGTCTATAGCAGCTTCCCACAGGAATGGGCTTTAGGTGAGGCAGATGAAGCTGTAGCCATATTACTTCAACAGTATTTAACATGAGATCCTCTCTAAGCTTTACAGGAATGTGGTTCTGAATATAAACAGCAACACCTCCACCATTGCCATTTCTGTCTTTTCTTTAAATGTTTTACCTTGTATTGCTACCACAGTATCATCATAAGTGAGTTTCAAAGATAGTCAGAACATGAATGTAATCTGTTACTGTCATGTATTGTCATGTTGTGTCTTTCTGTCCTTTCCTTTCACCCTGTCTCCCTCTGCTGGTCGTATTAGGTTACCTTTTCTCCCCCGCTTTCCCCCAGCTGTTCCTTGTCTCCTCTTGACTACCTCGTCACCCCTTCTCCCACCTGTTCCCCTTTTCCCTCTGATTAGTCCCCTATATCTCTCTCTGTTTTTGTTCCTGTCCTTGTCGGATTCTTGTTTGTTGTGTTTCATGCCTGAGCCAGACTATCGTCATGTTTGCTGTAACCTTGTCTTGTCCTGTCGGAATCTGCCGGTCTATCTGAGCCTACCTATGTTTGGTTATTAAAGAAGCTCTGTTTAAGTTAGTTCGCTTTTGGGTCCCCATTCACTCACCGTAACAGTTACTAGCAAATAATTGATTTAATGAACCTTGTTTCTTAAGCTACACATGTGAACGTGTGCTATTTTGAGCACTTTTCTTCCGGGATGATTACTTGTTTTCATTGCTTTACTGGGAAGCTTAGCATAAGTAGATAATGTAACGGTTTTCTATATGAGAAGGAGAGTCGGACCAAAATGCAGCGTGTCGATTGCGATTCATGTTTAATGAAAAAAAACACACTAAACACAAACACTACAAAAACAATAAACGTAACGAAAACCTAAACAGCCTATCTGGTGAAAACACATAGACAGGAACAATCACCCACAAACACACAGTGAAACCCAGGCTACCTAAATATGGTTCCCAATCAGAGACAATGACGAACACCTGCCTCTGATTGAGAACCATATCAGGCCGAACATAGAACTGGACAAACTAGACATGTAACATAGAATGCCCACTCAGATCACACCCTGACCAACCAAAACATAGAAACATACAAAGTAAACTATGGTCAGGGTGTGACAGTACCCCCCCCCCCCCCCCCCCCCCCCCCCCCCCCCCCCCCCCAAGGTGCGGACTCCGGCCGCAAAACCTGAACCTATAGGGGAGGGTCTGGGTGGGCATCTGTCCGCGGTGGCGGCTCTGGCGCTGGACGTGGACCCCACTCCATAATAGTTTTAGTCCACCTCCTTAGCGTCCCTAGATAGGTTACCCTCCTTAATGACCGCTCGGGACAGAGGGGCAGCTCGGGACAGAGGTAGCTCGGGACTGATGGGTAGCTCAGCACTGAGAGAAAGCTCAGCACTGAGAGGAAGCTCAGCACTGAGAGGAAGCCCAGGCAGGTAGTTGGATCTAGCAGATCCTGGCTGACTGGAGAATCTGCTAGAGTCTGGTCGACTGGCAGATCTGGAAGAGTCTGGTCGACTGGCAGATCTGGAAGAGTCTGGTCGACTGGCAGATCTGGAAGAGTCTGGTCGACTGGCAGATCTGGAAGAGTCTGGTCGACTGGCAGATCTGGAAGAGTCTGGTCGACTGGCAGATCTGGAAGAGTCTGGTCGACTGGCAGATCTGGAAGAGTCTGGTTGACTGGCAGCTCTGGCTGCTCCATGCTGACTGGCTGCCCCATGCTGACTGGCAGATCTGGCTGCTCCATGCTGACTGACAGCTCTGGCTGCTCCATGCTGACTGGCAGCTCTGGCTGCTCCATGCTGACTGGCAGCTCTGGCTGCTCCATGCTGACTGGCTGCTCCATGCTGACTGGCTGCTCCATGCTGACTGGCTGCTCTGGCTGCTCCATGCTGACTGGCAGCTCTGGCTGCTCCATGCTGACTGGCTGCTCCATGCTGACTGGCTGCTCTGGCTGCTCCATGCTGACTGGCGGCCCTGGCTGCTCCATGCTGACTGGCGGCCCTGGCTGCTCCATGCTGACTGGCGGCTCTGGCTGCTCCATGCTAACTGGCGGCTCTGGCGGCTCCTTGCAGACTGGCAGCGCTGGCGGCTCCTTGCAAACTGGCAGCTTTGGCTGCATCCTGCAGACTGGCAGCTCTGGCGGCTCCTTGCAGACTGGCAGCTCCTTGCAGACTGGCAGCTCCTTGCAGACTGGCAGCTCTATGCAGACTGGCAGCTCTATGCAGACTGGCAGTTTTTAGTATTTGTTCCCATATTCCTAGTACACAATGACTACTATGTTACTCTACAAACTTGTTGGATGTATTTGCAGTTAGTTTTGGTTGTGTTTCAGATTATTTTGTGCCGAATAGAAATGAACCTTAAATAATGTGTTGTCATTTTGGAGTCACTTTTATTGAAAATAAGAATAGAATATGTTTCTTAACACTTCAACATTCATGTGGATGCTACAATGATTACGTATAATCCTGAATGAATGATGAGTGGGAAAGTTACAGAGGGTCAAAGTTCATTCCACCAAGACATGTTAACCTTCCCCTGTTATTGTAATGGTGTGAGATTAGCATATCTTGGGGGTATGATCTTTGACCCCCAGGAACTTTCATTTTTATTGAAATGGTTAGGACAGTTTTTTTTTTTACATGACCATCTTCATCCATAATCTGTGGTTATACAATTAGCCTTCTAGTCCTAGGCATTATGATGCTGTTGTAAGCCTACTGTAGGACTCTTCTTGTTTTTATGGAATAGATTGGGAAACAATTCAGGGTTTTTGTTTTCATTTCTACAAAGACGTAAAGCTGAACACAGTCGATACAGAAGGCTAACTAGCAAACATCTATAGTCAAGCCAGTTTAACCGAAAAACCAATAATATTTCAAACTATCAACAGCCCTCTCATAGAGCTCACAGATCATTTTATGCTTACATTTGATCACAAAGCTTGAAAAATGCAGTCGAAGAGAGAACTATCTTATTTTTTATCAAATGCTTTTTTAAGGGGGTAGTTTTTGAATCAAAAAAGTACTAGTATTCCTTAGGAGGGCTGTGTGGGGCTGCCGTGCAAGGAGTGATAAGACTACACACAGTCTTGTACAGCTAACCTTGAGGGGAGACACAATTCAGTCCCATTCAAAATCCTATTTTCCATAAACCTAACCCTAACCCATACTCTTACGCTAACCTTAACCCAAAAACCTAATCTTAAACCTAGCCCTAGCTCCTAACCCTTAACGCAATTCTAACCCTAACACTAATTTTAACCTTAACCCCCTTGAAATAGCATTTTACTTTGTGGGGTCTAACCAAATGTCCACAGTTGTTCAAATTTCTGTTTGTTTACTATTCCTGTGGGGACTTATGGTCTATTTGTATAGGTGTAGAATAATACCATGCAGTCTGTATGTTACACAAGGGACCAATACAATACTCCTGAATACATTCTTTTCATGTCTTTTAGTGAGATCTGCTGAATTAAGTCAATGATCTCTTCTTGGGAGTAAACATTACGATTAACATTCGTCATGCACAGTCTTCAAACTTTTTCACAAATGCTTGCCAGTATAACTCAGTAGTCTGCCATATGACAGCAATCCAGGAAGGTTAAGCAGCAGCATATGGTTCCTGAAGGAGAGAATCTGTGTGAATTGTCTGTACTCTCCAAGTCCCCAGATGGATCCAAGTCTCCCCAAGGATGAGGAACTCAGGCAATAAACTTGTCTGTGGATTATTTAATTTCATCAAATGTTCCCTCCCTTTCCCTCCTCTAAGTGTCCTTCCATCAACTCAAGCAACTCGTCTGAGGGATTCCATCTTTTTCCTGTTTTTTTCTCTCCTTTTATAATTTTCTTCACTCCTTATATAATTTTCTCTCATTTTCTTGGCTCCTATTCATTTATTTCTCTCCTTCCTCTCCTCCCATTCCTTTTCCTCTCTCCTTCCTTCTCTCCTCCAAGTGTTCTTCTATCTCTGCGTTAGACATCAAGAGTGTCTGTCAGTTTTCATTTGAATGACCTTGAGTGCGATGTCTATTTCCACATTAACGATAAACTGTGATATATATCCTCCTCCCTCCTTCCTCCTTCGCCAGAAAGCCACTGGCTACACTCGAGGAAACGTGACTTTTCACCCTCATCGGAGAAACAACATCTTTTGCGCCAAATTTTTTTTTTTTTTACGTGACAGACTGGTGGCCATTTTCTCCCAGGGGATCATTGGTAAATTAGCTATTTCAAAACAAGGACACACTGTATAAAATCACAAATGAAATACTTCAGCCAATGTATTCAGCACCTTGCCTGAGGCTTCTGCTGGCCATTCACTTTTTCAAATTTTCCTGTCAAGCTTGTCCTACCGTTTGGCTCACTTTACCTCACAATTAACAAAAATATCATCTGATATTATCAACAGCCTCGAAGCAATCGGAATATAGGTAATTCAATTTATGAATTTGGCTCACATTGTGAAATATGCAATATGAGGAAACATAGGCCCAGAGAGAGAGAGAGAGACCCGACCTGCTTGACAAATTCCACCTCAGGTTCTTGTTTCGGTTCATGTCTAACAACATCCATACATGTGGAACAAACATTGCATGCATCACAAAGTCTATGTTGGGAGCCTCCCCCAGTTCAACGAGTCATTAATCTCTGGTCATTTCTCTTCAGGCCTCTGGCAGCTATGTCATCATAAATCCACTATTGGATGAGAGATGAATGCTGCATTAGGGAGCCAAGATGGAGGAGGCTTTGCAGTCTTCCCCTACAATGCATGGGCCATGGGTCCTAAAACTTAAGTTACAATGAAGTTTCCTGTATGGAATACACTTATTCATGTCTAAAATGGAATAAACTGCTTTATTTCTGATCTTTTTCAGAGCTGATATTTTTGTTCAAAAGACCAATTTGTTAAAAAATGATCAGATTTGGGCTGCCTGTCTAAACGCAGCCAATGGGGGACCAAATCAAATTTGATTCATCACATGCTTCATAAAACAACAGGTGTAGACTAACAGTGAAATGCTTACTTATGGACCATTTGACAACAATGCAGATCATTTTTGGTCGTTGAAATAATAGAAAAATCATAACGCGAGCAATAAATACACAATGAGTAACGATAACTTGCTTATATACAGTCCACGGGGTGCCAGTACCGAGCTGATGTGCAGGGGTACGACGTAATTGAGGTATACAGTCTGTCTCTGCCCCGGAAGGCTGCAGTGGCGTAGGATACTGGCTTGGGGCATGATCACTGCGGGAGGAGGGAAGATGTTTTTGAACTGCCCTGGTAATTAACCACCATCGTACAGAGTAAACCTCTCTCCTCTTCTCTGCTCAGCTCCTCTGATCATCCCTCCCCTCTGATGTCTCTCTCTTTCTCTTCTGTTCTCCCTCTTCTTCTCCACTCTCTTTCTCGTCTTCTCTTCTGCTTTCTGTCTTTTTAACTTTTTCTTTCCCTCTCTTTTCCTCTTTTCCCTCCCTCACTCTTTCTCTATTTGTTTCCGCTCGCTCTCTCTTTCTGCTCTCCCTCTCTTTTTCTAAATGGGGAAAGGAAGGGAGGCCTAACAAAGGATATTAATCTAGCCTTGTAATTAACGAGGACCTTGAGGTTTTCACTGGTATATTTGACAATTCTTCAAATTCTACAAAACTCCTGCTTTTGTATAAAAATACCTTGCAGTTAATTAGTGCAGGTTAATTATTTTGGAATTATAATTCAACATTTTTAGATCAAGGTCAGTGATTTATATATTGGGGTTACCGGTGACTTCAGTGTCACCATGGTTTTTAATCATGCAGTAATATCTGCTTGATCTACATACTGGTGTGCTGTAGTCAGGGGTGAACTGGGACAAGAATTTGTCCCTGGCATTTTATCCACACCAGCCTCCATCTCTGTATGCGCTGCCAACTCACAGAGAGTGAGGTGACAATGTAGAATGTGCTCTTTCTACTGTACGTTTATAGGCACCCTTTCCATTTTACAATCCATGATTTTGTCTGTCTCTATGCTGATGACAGAGTAGAAGCAGGTCTCTTTGCTGATGAGATGTCACATTTTCATTTTTTATATCATTTAATATAATTTCATTTTTTTGTGTGTGTCAATTTCGACCAGCCCACCCAAACAAAAGAATTGTTCAGCCCATCTGGCATTTGCCAGAATTGCCAGATGGCCAATCCTCCCCTGGCTGTGGTATGTCTATGTGGTGTCTTGATAATCAATACTATGTATTCGGTTATAGAGTACTGCATGATATCCACATATTTCATGCTTGTCTTCTCTGCCTCCAACTGACTCTGACAAGACCAATGAAAATAAGAATCTATTCTAGTATAGGCGTAGATTCTCATGTTTTTGGCCAGAGCTGATGGTATGATGGTACAGTTTCATGTTATCAAGCCAACGTGGGGAAAAACTGGCAGCGTGGCGATATACTCGATCCAGCGATGTTCCCTCTTTGATGCCATAGCAGTACATGACTGTTGGCACTCAGAACTTCTTCAACTGTATTTATGAAGGAGGGAGTAGGAGAGTCCTGTGGGAAGTAGCGAGGGAGGTTGTAGCTGGTAGTTCTTCTACCCCCCTCGGCTAGCTAGCTAAAGGTCTTCCAGTGGTCAAAGAGAACTCTGACGCACAATCAAACTCCTCTCATCTCCTTTCATGTACCTGCTGCTGCTGCCTGCAGTACAGTTACATCTTTGGCAATGTGGCTTTTCAACTGTACTGGTCCAGATATAACAACTTGGATAAAGGATGATATTACAGTAGATCTTATATTCTGTAAGGGTTTCACTCTGTCTGATCAGTGTTATGTAATCCTGGTCCTGGGGACCCACAGTATGTGCAGGGTATTGTTCCAGCCTAGCAATAACACACCTGACTGTACTAATCATCTAATCACCCTTGTAAAGTTGAATCAGGTGGTAGTGCACGGCCGGAATAATAGTCTGTGTGTCCCCATGGCCAGAATGGGACAGCATTGATCTAGATAGTACACCATGGTATTATAATCATACATGGAAGGACATTCTGTTATTTTTTTCAAAACACCTGGCTGACACTAATGCAGTTTAAACCACACATATTTAGCATATTTGTGTCATTTGAACCACTGTGGTATTACTCTACGTTAGATTCAGATTGTAGCCTTCCCTCTCTCATCGGTGCCCTGTTTTCACCTCCTATGGCTCGCAGGCAGCACGGTGCTGACGTAGGTCACATGGTCAGCCACACTTAACCAATGGCCAGTGGGGAAAGAACAGGGGTCAGGAGATCACAGGCTAATATTAGAGAGCATGTTGGGTTCTTGTTTTTACCAGGGAGTCACTGTCGTCATTCTGGATTTTATATTGTGCAGTATGTTTCATTTATCTTGATGTCATGCCACAGTTTCAGGATTCATTTATTTTATTTAGTTTCAAGATTCCATCAGTGAAATGCAGTCCTTTGCTCTCGTATGGTTATTTTTGTATTAATCTAAATGGTACAGTTAGACAATAGTTCTGTCCTCATTTATCAGTCTGGTCCTCATAATTCACACCGTATCCTCACTCAATTACTCCCAAGTGTCATTTAGTCACCGACGGGCACATTTCTGAAATGACTGCACTCATTTCACACTAATGACTGAGCACCCATTTCACGCTAATGACTAAGCACTCATTTCACATGGGCGTCAAAATGATTCAAAAAGCCCCAATCTACCAGAGAAGTCATGTACACACAGGCTGAATCCCAGATGGCATCGTATTCCCTATATAGTACACAGGGCCCATAGAGTTCTATTCAAAAGTAGTTCACTATGGAATAGGGTGCCATTCAGGATGCAGTCACAGTTTGAAAAGTTCACCTCTTTCTGAATCAGTGGGCTGATTCATGTGTTTTAGTTGGCAGTTTGAATTGGTTGATGCTGTGATGTGAAAAGACTAACTTAAAGGCCTATGATCTTCCAATTGGCAATATCAACAGTAGGGCAAGACTTATGCTGTTTGATGTAAATGCATATAGGTGTTGGGCAAGGGCATAATGGACTTGCCCAATGCTACAATAATGATATGTCAATAATTATTGTAATGACCACCGTCATTTTTTGTTAATAAACACACACACACAATGTCTACTGTCACACAATGTCTACTGTCATTACTCTTGCTCAGCACAACATTACAGCTTGTAAAGCAAAATTACACCCAGAATACTTATTAACATTAAACCATTGTTCCTTTGAAACAATAACCAACAATAACCAACCTCTTAATACCTAGAATAATGCTTTTGCCTGTAGCTTTTTAGTTTCTTATCCTGTCATTTAATTAAACCATAAACAACTTTCCTCAAGCATTCATTCCCTATGTTTACAGACACAAACCCCAGCAATAGAAACTGCATGCAGGCATTTAGGGAAAAAAGGCCCGTTTGGGAGCTTTACATTTTTATCTCTTTGTTATCTAGACCAAACAAAATAAACGCTCCCCAGGGAACACTGTCAACAGCAGGAGGATGTCGGCCCTTAGGGGCAGAATCATAATGACTGGGAAATAAATATATAATATAAATATATAATGTGATCTCTTCATTAATTGTAGCAGGAAGCCTGCGGAGGGGTGTGTGTGTATGTGTGTGTGTGTGTGTGTGATAAGTGGACTCATTGACATATTGGTTCATTTCTGGAATGTTTAAATATTTTCCTCAAAATAGTTACCAAACGATTATTTACCTGATATATTCATATGGTTATTTTTACCTATTGGAATGGTTGTTTATTATGTTTTTATAAAGTGAAAGTGTCTGGGTTATTGATTTTGGATACTGTATGGGGTATTGATGGTGGATACTGTATGGGGTATTGATGGTGGATACTGTATGGGGTATTGATGGTGGATACTGTATGGGGTATTGACGGTGGATACTGTATGGGGTATTGATGGTAGATACTGTATGGGGTATTGATGGTAGATGCTGTATGGGGTATTGATGGTGGACACTGCATGGGGTATTGATGGTAGATACTGTGTGGGGTATTGATGGTAGATACTGTATAGGGTATTGATGGTACTCCAACTCTGAGATGCTTCGTTTATACCGGTCCAGGAAACTAGTCCAACAAGTAAACACTGTTTTCCAAGATCCATCTGTTCCTTTAAAATATCAATTTGTATTATTGGTGTGGGTGTAAGACAAGGCTGGCAGTGCTTTGCTCTCAGTCTGGCATAGTGGGCCTCCATTCTTGGGCAGATCCACTCAGTTTCACATGGTGGTGCAGCAATTAACCATACAGAGTGAAACTGGAAGGCTTGCTATCTCTTTTAAATTATTTTCCAATTTTATGTCACAATACAACAAATGTAGACCTTATCGTGAAATGCTACAATTTTTGTTTAAACTTCTGTGCATTTCCATACATTGAAAGACTAGAGTTGTCATGTATTGTCATGTTGTGTCTTGTTTCTGTCCTTTCCCTTCACCCTGTCTCCCTCTGCTGGTCGTTATTAGGTTACCTTTTCTCCCCCTCTTTCCCCCAGCTGTTCCTTGTCTCCTCCTAACTACCTCGTCACCCCTTTTCCCACCTGTTCCCTTTTTCCCTCTGATTAGTCCTCTATATCTCTCTCTGTTTTTGTTTCTGTCTTTGTCGGATTCTCGTTTGTGTTTCTCATGCCTGAACCAGACTATCGTCGTGTTTGCTGCAACCTTGTCCTGTCCTGTCGGAATCTGCCAGTTCATCTAACCTTGTCCTGTCCTGTTGGAATCTGCCTGTCCATCTGAGCCTACATGTGTTTCGTCATTAAAGAAACTCTGTTTTGTTAATTCGCTTTTGGGTCCTCATTCACGCACCGTAACAGAAGAATCCGACCAAGAATGGACCCAGCGACTTCGGATCCTCTCCACTCAGCCGTCGAGATCCAGGGAGCGATGCTAGGCAGACACGAGCAGGAATTGTCTGCTGCTCGACATGCCGTTGAGACCCTGGCCACCCAAGTCTCCAACCTCACAGAACAGGTTCACCATCTCCGCCTCGATCCACCGGCCACTTCCAGGGCTTTCGAATCTCCGGAGCCCAGAATCAATAACCCGCCGTGTTACTCTGGGGAGCCCACTGAATGCCGCTCGTTCCTCACCCAGTGTGATATTGTGTTTTCTCTCCAGCCCAACACTTACTCCAGGAGCACTGCTCGTATCGCCTACGTCATATCTCTCCTTACTGGACGGGCTCGTGAGTGGGGCACGGCAATCTGGGAGGCAAGGGCTGAGTGTACTAACCAGTATCAGGACTTTAAGGAGGAGATGATACGGGTTTTTGATCGATCTGTTTTTGGGGAGGAGGCTTCCAGGGCCCTGTCTTCCCTATGTCAAGGTAATCGATCCATAACAGACTACTCTATTGAGTTTCGCACTCTTGCTGCCTCCAGTGGCTGGAACGAGCCGGCTTTGCTCGCTCGTTTTCTGGAGGGTCTCCGCGCAGAGGTAAAGGATGAGATTCTCTCCCGGGAGGTTCCTTCCAGCGTGGATTCCTTGATTGAACTCGCTATTCGCATTGAGCGACGGGTTGATCTTCGTCACCGAGCTCGTGGAAAGGAGCTCGCGTTCTCCGTTGCCCCCCTCTCCGCATCACTACCATCTTCCTCTGCCGGCTCGGGTGCTGAGCCTATGCAGCTGGGAGGTATCCGCATCTCGACTAAAGAGAGGGAACGGAGAATCACCAACCGCCTCTGTCTCTATTGCGGTTCCACTGGTCATTTTGTCACTTCATGTCCAGTAAAAGCCAGAGCTCATCAGTAAGCGGAGGGCTACTGGTGAGCGCTACTACTCCTGTCTCTCCTTCAAGATCCTGCACTACCTTGTCGGTCCATCTACGCTGGACCGGTTCGTCAGCTTCCTGCAGTGCCTTAATAGACTCTGGGGCGGAGGGCTGTTTTATGGACGAGACCTGGGCTCGGGAACATGACATTCCTCTCAGACAGTTAAGGGAGCCCACGGCCTTGTTCGCCTTGGATGGTAGTCCTCTCCCCAGGATTCAGCGTGAGACGCTACCTTTAACCCTCACTGTCTCTGGTAATCATAGCGAAACCATTTCTTTTTTAATTTTTCGTTCACCTTTTACACCTGTTGTTTTGGGCCATCCCTGGCTAGTTTGTCATAATCCTTCTATTAATTGGTCTAGTAATTCTATCCTCTCCTGGAACGTCTCTTGTCATGTGAAATGTTTAATGTCTGCTATCCCTCCTGTTTCCTCTGTCTCTTCTTCACAGGAGGAGCCTGGTGATTTGACAGGGGTGCCGGAGGAATATCACGATCTGCGCACGGTGTTCAGTCGGTCCAGGGCCACCTCTCTTCCTCCACACCGGTCGTATGATTGTAGTATTGATCTCCTTCCGGGAACCACTCCCCCCCGGGGTAGACTTTACTCTCTGTCGGCTCCCGAACGTAAGGCTCTCGAAGATTATTTGTCTGTAGCTCTTGCCGCCGGTACCATAGTCCCCTCCTCCTCTCCCGCCGGAGCGGGGTTTTTTTTTGTTAAGAAGAAGGACGGGTCCCTGCGCCCCTGCATAGATTATCGAGGGCTGAATGACATAACAGTGAAGAATCGTTATCCGCTTCCTCTTATGTCTTCAGCCTTCGAGATCCTGCAGGGAGCCAGGTTTTTCACTAAGTTGGACCTTCGTAACGCTTACCATCTCGTGCGCATCAGGGAGGGGGACGAGTGGAAGACGGCGTTTAACACTCCGTTAGGGCACTTTGAATACCGGGTTCTTCCTTTCGGCCTCGCTAACGCTCCAGCTGTCTTTCAGGCATTAGTCAATGATGTCCTGAGAGACATGCTGAACATCTTTGTTTTCGTTTACCTTGACGATATCCTGATTTTTTCACCGTCACTCCAGATTCATGTTCAGCACGTTCGACGTGTCCTCCAGCGCCTTTTAGAGAATTGTCTTTTTGTGAAGGCTGAGAAGTGCACTTTTCATGCCTCCTCCGTCACATTTCTCGGTTCTGTTATTTCCGCTGAAGGCATTAAGATGGATCCCGCTAAGGTCCAGGCTGTCATTGATTGGCCCGTCCCTAAGTCACGCGTCGAGCTGCAGCGCTTTCTCGGCTTCGCAAACTTCTATCGTCGTTTCATCCGTAATTTCGGTCAGGTGGCAGCTCCTCTCACAGCCCTTACTTCTGTCAAGACGTGCTTTAAGTGGTCCGTTTCCGCCCAGGGAGCTTTTGATCTCCTCAAGAATCGTTTTACATCCGCTCCTATCCTTGTTACTCCTGACGTCTCTAGACAGTTCGTGGTCGAGGTTGACGCGTCAGAGGTGGGCGTGGGAGCCATTCTTTCTCAGCGCTCCCTCTCTGACGACAAGGTCCACCCTTGCGCGTATTTTTCTCATCGCCTGTCGCCGTCGGAACGTAACTATGATGTGGGAAACCGCGAACTGCTCGCCATCCGCTTAGCCCTAGGCGAATGGCGACAGTGGTTGGAGGGGGCGACCGTTCCTTTTGTCGTTTGGACTGACCATAGGAACCTTGAGTACATCCGTTCTGCCAAACGACTTAATGCGCGTCAGGCGCGCTGGGTGCTGTTTTTCGCTCGTTTCGAGTTCGTGATTTCTTATCGTCCGGGCTCTAAGAACACCAAGCCTGATGCTTTATCTCGTCTCTTCAGTTCTTCAGTAGCCTCCACTGACCCCGAGGGGATTCTCCCTGAGGGGCGTGTTGTCGGGTTGACTGTCTGGGGAATTGAGAGGCAGGTAAAGCAAGCACTCACTCAAACTCCGTCGCCGCGCGCTTGTCCCAGGAACCTTCTTTTCGTTCCCGTTCCTACTCGTCTGGCCGTTCTTCAGTGGGCTCACTCTGCCAAGTTAGCCGGCCACCCTGGCGTTCGGGGTACGCTTGCTTCCATTCGCCAGCGTTTTTGGTGGCCCACCCGGGAGCATGACACGCGTCGCTTCGTGGCTGCTTGTTCGGTCTGCGCGCAGACTAAGTCCGGTAACTCCCCTCCTGCCGGCCGTCTCAGGCCGCTTCCCATTCCTTCTCGACCGTGGTCTCACATCGCCTTAGATTTTGTCACCGGACTGCCTTCGTCAGCGGGGAAGACTGTTATTCTTACGGTTGTCGACAGGTTCTCTAAGGCGGCTCATTTTATTCCCCTTGCTAAGCTTCCTTCTGCTAAAGAGACGGCACAAATCATCATCGAGAATGTTTTCAGAATTCATGGCCTTCCGTCAGACGTCGTTTCGGACAGAGGTCCGCAATTCACGTCTCAATTTTGGAGGGAGTTTTGCCGTTTGATTGGGGCTTCCGTCAGTCTCTCTTCCGGCTTTCACCCCCAGTCTAACGGTCAAGCAGAACGGGCCAATCAGACTATTGGTCGCATCTTACGCAGTCTTTCTTTTCGCAACCCTGCGTCTTGGTCAGAACAGCTCCCCTGGGCAGAATACGCCCACAACTCGCTTCCTTCGTCTGCGACCGGGCTATCTCCTTTTCAGAGTAGCCTCGGGTACCAGCCTCCGCTGTTCTCATCTCAGTTCGCCGAGTCCAGCGTCCCCTCCGCTCAGGCTTTTGTCCAACGTTGCGAGCGCACCTGGAAGAGGGTCAGGTCTACACTTTGCCGTTATAGGGCGCAGACTGTGAGGGCTGCTAATAAGCGTAGAACTAAGAGTCCTAGATATTGTCGCGGTCAGAGAGTTTGGCTCTCCACTCAGAACCTTCCCCTTAAGACCGCTTCTCGCAAGTTGACCCCGCGGTTCATTGGTCCGTTCCGTATTTCCCAGATCATTAATCCTGTCGCAGTTCGACTTCTTCTTCCGCGATATCTTCGTCGCGTCCACCCGGTCTTCCATGTCTCCTGTGTCAAGCCCGTTCTTCGCGCCCCCGCTCGTCTTCCCCCCCCCCCCCCCATCCTTGTCGAGGGCGCACCCATCTACAGGGTCCGTAGGATTTTGGACATGCGTCCTCGGGGCCGTGGTCATCAGTACCTAGTAGATTGGGAGGGGTACGGTCCTGAGGAGAGGAGTTGGGTTCCCTCTCGGGACGTGCTGGACCGTGCGCTGATCGATGATTTCCTCCGTTGCCGCCAGGTTTCCTCCTCGAGTGCGCCAGGAGGCGCTCGGTGAGTGGGGGGGTACTGTCATGTATTGTCATGTTGTGTCTTGTTTCTGTCCTTTCCCTTCACCCTGTCTCCCTCTGCTGGTCGTTATTAGGTTACCTTTTCTCCCCCTCTTTCCCCCAGCTGTTCCTTGTCTCCTCCTAACTACCTCGTCACCCCTTTTCCCACCTGTTCCCTTTTTCCCTCTGATTAGTCCTCTATATCTCTCTCTGTTTTTGTTTCTGTCTTTGTCGGATTCTTGTTTGTGTTTCTCATGCCTGAACCAGACTATCGTCGTGTTTGCTGCAACCTTGTCCTGTCCTGTCGGAATCTGCCAGTTCATCTAACCTTGTCCTGTCCTGTTGGAATCTGCCTGTCCATCTGAGCCTACATGTGTTTCGTCATTAAAGAAACTCTGTTTTGTTAATTCGCTTTTGGGTCCTCATTCACGCACCGTAACAAGAGTAAGTACTGTATTATGGATACTTTGCAGAAACACCACTTTCTTTGCTGTACGTTGGGTTCTGAATGGCTGTATGTATATAGGCTACATTCAAGTTGACAAAAGAGACCTATAATATACAGAGCCAATTTTAGACTGTTGCCGTGACAATCTGGCCAGCGGTTAGCTCCAGTAGTGTTAGTGTGCTCTTCATGCAGATCTCCTGTGGACAGCCACATTGTTAGTCTTTGACTCAACTCCCCTTAGGGCCCCACTGCGATTTGCACTTATTGACTAATGTATCTCCCCACTTGAGGAATATCTCTTCTGAAAGGTCTGGCCAGCTGTGATAATGGAATAAACATTTTTTCTGTGCTCACAGACACAGAATGTATAATACGATTCTAAGGAAATTCATTGGAATCGGAAACCGTCTTGGCAAGTTATCTACTCATTTTGTTTGAAGAGAAATCACACTCTATTTATTAGCAATCTAGGGCTCATTGGCAATATTGTTTTCTCTTCTTTGTTCTTGTTGACCCTGGGTGCAATTATTTGTGCTTCTGAAATGGTCCCATATTCCCTATATAGTGCACTATGTTTGACCAGGGTCCAAAGGGATCTGGTCAAAAGTAGTGCACTTCATAGGGAACCATTTTGGACACAGACCTGAGAACACATTCGTATTTACAGCAACGACCTGGGGAATAGTTACAGAGGAGAGAATGGGGATGAATGAGCCAATTGGAAGCTGGGGGTGATTAGGTGGCCTTGATGGTATGAGGGTCAGATTGGGAATTTAGCCAGGACACAGGGGTTAACACCCCTACTCTTACAACAAGTGCCATGGGATCATTGGTGACCTTAGAGAGTCAGGACACCCGTTTATTGTCCCATCCAAAAGACGGCAGACTACACAGGGCAACGTCACCAATCACTGCCCTGGGGGATTGGGGTCTCCTTAGACCCGAGGAAAGAGTGCCTCCTACTGGCCGTTCAACACCACTTCCAGCAGCATCTGGTTTTCCATCCAGGAACCGACCAGGACCAACTCTGCTTAGCTTCAGAGGCAAGCCATCATTTGGATTACTCAGTCACCTCAGTGGACATTTATTTTCCCGTCATGCTCGGCAGTGCAAGTGCACACAGAGGACTAACGATGGGCATTCTAATGACTCCCCTGACTGATTAGCTTGATCATTTAATTCAAATGGAATAATCACCAAAAATAATGAGCAATTAAACACAGTATTTGGAAACGTGTTTAACTGTGCTTCATTTGTCTTTTCAAAAGCTTTTAATTGGTCCACATTTCATTAGACTTTAAACATGGTTCTAAAGCAGAAGCAGAGGTCCAAGCATATGTAGGCAACAGTAACATCATACCACAATTCAAAATACTGCATACAGATATAGGATCTTCATTTGCTCACTCCTTTGTTGCTGATAATTTTCCTGCACTGCGGGAAATGAAGAGGAGCTTCGTGATTTATATAAATTCACTGAAAATCCACACTAATTCACGGTTATATCAACAGTATTCAACATTTCACGTAGCATTCTTTTGGACAGTTTATAGCTAACCACCGATCAAGCAACATTATAGACTTAACGTTCAAATCCTGTTTCTGCAGGATTATTTTGATGTGACTAAATATGGGTCAAATTAAGATCCTACATCTGTATGGAATCCTTTGCGAAAGTCTGATGGCAAAGTATAGTCTTGGTGTTTCTGATACTGCGTCTAATTAGGCTGTAAATGTCTTTACTGTGGCAAAGATTATTTGATTCCAACACATCCAGTACATCTAGTATGACACACAGAAAGCTGTAACCTTATAAACCCCTTCTCTTGTCTAAACTCTTGCGCAATCCTCCTCATTAAGCCAACAGCAAGTGGTACATGAGCTGCGTTGGATAGAAGAAGAAAATATAATTTCCCCCCCTGCGTGCTTGCACATAGGTCATCCTTTCTTTCATTCTTTGTGTTTTCTCCCCCTAATCTTCTTTGTTTCCCTCTCTATCTGTCCTCCTCCTCCTACTTCTCCTCCTAATACTATGTGGTTAAAAGGATCATACAGACATAAGCTCCCATGCAGTTTTGACTGAACACTCTCCCCTTAAATTGTTTGGCACAGGCCGGGTTCTTTAGAATTGCGACAACTCGGCTCATTAAAAGTACGACTAGACGACTAGAAGATATGACTCAACTAGGCTGCAGGTCTGGCCTGGGCTGCAGGTCTCTACTCTAGAGAGAAACATATCTCTATCTCTCTGTATCTCTCACTCTCTGTTTCTGTCAGACCGGCCCTCTCTGCTCCCATTCAACTCAGTACGAAGTAGTTGTGATTATCCTGGACTTTCATTTTTCATCTCCTGCTGTGTGAGAGTGAGTCTCCCCCCTAGAAAACACTATTCAAGCAATACTCAATAATTGGTTTCAGAGATAAGGTCTCCCTCGTTCACAATGAGGTTAACTCAAAATCTGATCTTGTTAGAGAGCTTTTAGTGGATAGAGAGAATTGACAGAATCTCAGAGTCCAGCCTGCTATTTTATCTCACGGACACCATCTTTTCTCTAATGGCTCGCCTTAAACCCCATAACGGTCTGGGGAAAGATTACATTTGGCATTACGTCTTTCTGAATGATGTACAAAGATGGCGCCAGAGAGTAGGGCTGCAGTCTTGCAGTTGTGGCTGATTGACGACATTAAGAATGTACAGCTGGCGGGTTATACACTCCATCGGCAGGACAGAACAGCAGCCTCTGGTAAGACACGGGGCGGGAGCCTATGCATTTATGTAAACAACAGCTGATGCATGATATCTAAGGAATTCTCAAGGTTTTGCTTGCCTGAGGTAGAGTATCTCATGACAAGCTGTAGACCACACTATCTACCTAGAGAGGTTTCATCTGTATTTTTTGTAGCTGTCTACATACCACCACAGACCGAGGCTGGAACTAAAAATGCATTGAATTAACTGTATTCTGCCATAAGCAAACAGGAAAATGCTCACCGGGAGACGGTGCTCCTAGTAGCCTGGGACTTGAATGTATGGAAACGTAAATCTGTTTTACCTCATTTCTATCAGCATAATTAAATGTGCAACCAGAGGGGGAAAAAATTGTAGACCACCTTTACTCCACACACAGAGACACGTACAAAGCTCTCCCTCGTCCTCCATTTGGAAAATCTGACCATAACTCTATCCTCCTGGTTCCTGCTTACAAGCACAAATTAAAGCAGGACCGTTTGGTGCAAGGACAACATTCTCTCCCTCAATGTGATCAAGACAAAGGAGATGACTGTGGACAACAGGAAAAGGAGGACCGAGCTCTTCCCATTCTCATCTCATTCTCAACAGGGCTGTAGTGGAGCTTCAAGTTCCTTGGCATCCACAACACCTACAAACGAACATGGTCCAAGCATACCAAGACAGGAGACTGAAAAGATTTGGCATGGGTCCTCAGATCCTCAAAAAGTTTTACAGCTGCACCAGAGAGCATCCTGATGGGTTGCATCACTGCCTGGTATGGCAACTGCTCAGCCTCCGACCGCAAGACACTACAGAGGGTAGTGAATACGGCCCAGTACATTACCGGGGCCAAGCTTACTGCTGCACTTTAATTATTTGTTATTCTTATCTCTTACTTTTTTTTCTTTTTTCTTCAAATTGCATTGTCGGTTAAGGGCTTGTAAGTAAGCATTTCAATGTAAGGTCACACATGTTGTATTCGGCGCATGTGACAAATACAATTTGATTTGATTTGAGCTTGCAAAGTAGCCGTATATACTACCATCGCTGTGTGGTTTGCAATTTCAGTCCTTCAGTTCAACCATTGTGACTTGTGTATTTTAGCAGTGTTTAAAAACCACTACATGTCAGTGGTCGCCAATGGTCCTGGGAGGAAAATGGAAATCATTATTTCATCAAGCAGATTAAATGTTTTCAGGTTTTGTTGCCGGGGCTTAATAAAAATTGATGTGGTGGATATTGAACCGTGGCCTCCCCTGAGAGAGCACAGAGGTCTGAGGATGCCTTAAATACCTGCACTGTATTGATGACTGGATGTAACGGCTATCTTTCTTCTCCGTCTCCAGGTTTATACATTCATCTGTTGCAAGGTGTGGCAGGTAGCCTAGTGGTTAGAGTGTTGGGCCAGTAACCGAATGGTTGCTGGATCAAATTGCCGAGCTGACAAATCTGCCTTGTTCAGGGGCAGAAATCTGTCTTTCTGCCCCTGAACAAGGCAGTTACCCTACCGGAGTACAGTGGGTTGTCATTGTAAGTAAGAATTTGTTCTTAACTGACTTCCATAGTTCAATAAAGGTTCAATCTGGCAGGATTTTGACATGATGTTAACCTTTAAAAATATTCCAATTACACCCGACTCAATCATGATGTTCAGTATAAAACACGTATAGGTGATTATGTTTGTTCAGAAGCACCACTGGACATCATAATAGGTACTGTAGCAGGTTGTTTTTTTGAAGTACCATAAAGTACCCATGGTTACCATCTAGTCTCCTAGTACAGTGCCTTGCGAAAGTATTCGGCCCCCTTGAACTTTGCGACCTTTTGCCACATTTCAGGCTTCAAACATAAAGATATAAAACTGTATTTTTTTGTGAAGAATCAACAACAAGTGGGACACAATCATGAAGTGGAACGACATTTATTGGATATTTCAAACCTTTTTAACAAATCAAAAACTGAAAAATTGGGCGTGCAAAATTATTCAGCCCCTTTAAGTTAATACTTTGTAGCGCCACCTTTTGCTGCGATTACAGCTGTAAGTCGCTTGGGCTATGTCTCTATCAGTTTTGCACATCGAGAGACTGACATTTTTTCCCATTCCTCCTTGCAAAACAGCTCGAGCTCAGTGAGGTTGGATGGAGAGCATTTGTGAACAGCAGTTTTTAGTTCTTTCCACAGATTCTCAATTGGATTCAGGTCTGGACTTTGACTTGGCCATTCTAACACCTGGATATGTTTATTTTTTAACCATTCCATTGTAGATTTTGCTTTATGTTTTGGATCATTGTCTTGTTGGAAGTCAAATCTCCGTCCCAGTCTCAGGTCTTTTGCAGACTCCATCAGGTTTTCTTCCAGAATGGTCCTGTATTTGGCTCCATCCATCTTCCCATCAATTTTAACCATCTTCCCTGTCCCTGCTGAAGAAAAGCAGGCCCAAACCATGATGCTGCCACCACCATGTTTGACAGTGGGGATGGTGTGTTCAGCTGTGTTGCTTTTACGCCAAACATAACGTTTTGCATTGTTGCCAAAAAGTTCAATTTTGGTTTCATCTGACCAGAGCACCTTCTTCCACATGTTTGGTGTGTCTCCCAGGTGGCTTGTGGCAAACTTTAAACGACACTTTTTATGGATATCTTTAAGAAATGGCTTTCTTCTTGCCACTCTTCCATAAAGGCCAGATTTGTGCAATATACGACTGATTGTTGTCCTATGGACAGAGTCTCCCACCTCAGCTGTAGATCTCTGCAGTTCATCCAGAGTGATCATGGGCCTCTTGGCTGCATCTCTGATCAGTCTTCTCCTTGTATGAGCTGAAAGTTTAGAGGGACGGCCAGGTCTTGGTAGATTTGCAGTGGTCTGATACTCCTTCCATTTCAATATTATCGCTTGCGCAGTGCTCCTTGGGATGTTTAAAGCTTGGGAAATCTTTTTGTATCCAAATCCGGCTTTAAACTTCTTCACAACAGTATCTCGGACCTGCCTGGTGTGTTCCTTGTTCTTCATGATGCTCTCTGCGCTTTTAACGGACCTCTGAGACTATCACAGTGCAGGTGCATTTATACGGAGACTTGATTACACACAGGTGGATTGTATTTATCATCATTAGTCATTTAGGTCAACATTGGATCATTCAGAGATCCTCACTGAACTTCTGGAGAGAGTTTGCTGCACTGAAAGTAAAGGGGCTGAATAATTTTGCACGTCCAATTTTTCAGTTTTTGATTTGTTAAAAAAGTTTGAAATATCCAATAAATGTCGTTCCACTTCATGATTGTGTCCCACTTGTTGATTCTTCACAAAAAAATACAGTTTTATATCTTTATGTTTGAAGCCTGAAATGTGGCAAAAGGTCGCAAAGTTCAAGGGGGCCGAATACTTTCGCAAGGCACTGTAAATACTAGGTAAAAACCGATGGAAATAGTACTCGGAGCACAGTTGTTACCTAGTTGATTTGATTTGACGGTGGAAGAGGAGCTCTACAGAGAGAGAGAGAGACAGTCTGGCGGTACAGATTGACCCCTGTTGTCAGTCTGTTGTCCCAAGCAGACCTCTCTCTCTCTGCGTCTCTCTCTCTCTGTGTCTCTCTGTGTCTCTCTCTCTGTCTCTCTTTCTCTCTTTCTCTCTTTCTCCCTCCCTTCCTTCCTTCCGTCCTTCCGTCCTTCCTTCCATCCTTCCGTAATGGCCAAGCAGGTTAGAAAGTGCATCACAGTTCACACTATCCAGGAGGGCCAACTACGATGATGCTTTTCTGTACCCTGTGTCATGGGTCCATGTTTTGCACAGGCAGTCATAGAGAAGGTATTGTAACAGTTCAGATTATACCCCCCTTCTCCATAAAAAGCATAGCAGTGTTAATGTCACCATGTGTCAATGTCCAGTGATCAAAATGTATTTTGCCATGCATTTAAGAAATCATAATATATCGTCTGATTCCATTCTTAGATTGTGAAATATATTTTGCGAGATATCTTTAGGTCCAAGGGTTGACTGTACATTTAACCCGGGTGTCACTTGTCATGCAATCGCTTTGTCTCTCTTGAATGCTTGAAAATTTGTCTCTGAATAATGGTCATTATGTTCCATTATGAAACATTATGTGTGACAAAGAGATGATCGAGGCACGAGAAACAGTAAGGTCTGACAGTTTACACCATTGTATAGTACTGTCATCTACTCCACCACCTACAATACAACACTCTGCAATGTGAGGAGCTATGCAAATTCAAATTCAAAACCATGAATCAGCTGAACGCAACACAGCTCTTGATTAGTGGGTTTGAAGCAGAACTTTTATTTCAGAATAATATTCAGCCGCATTAATCTACTGCGGGATCTCAGAAGAGTACGTCATGAAGACGAGGCATGTTACGGTGTTCATTACCATGTCATGCTAATTGCTAATGTTTTCCAACCATGTCAATGAATTAAATACACATCATTAATTGAGCTTTACTGGGTGTGTCAATGTCGTACTAAGTAAAGCTGTCAGCAAACATTGCAGGTGTCTATGCATGCACTCTCAAAACTAGGGTTATGTTAATTAATGATGGAGGTTTTTAAGCGCACAAGGCTCACCATCGTGGAGACGGCTTCCGTCTTTCCTTTAAACATCTAGCGGTATTATCTCATTACTATGTATCTCATGTGTCGACCGTCCGGGTTTCTTTTAAGCAATTACAAACTGACAATTAGCCATGTTCAACATTCCCTCATCACTTATTGATAATGTCAGAGTGTGTCACAATGAGCTGGAGGAGTGCATTATGATTGGCTGGCCATCATGGAGAATATGCCAATGAAACAAGCGGTTGATGAACGCCGTTAGTAAATGAGAGAATTGCAGTGACATTCATCTCCTCACAGCCATTTGTCCACATGTTCATTTTAATATGTTTCCAAACGGAGTCCAAAGACAAGATGCCAAATGAAATAGATTATCGAAAACATGACGTTCAGCTAGAATATAACCCTGGAACCAATAAGGACATGACTTATCTAATCATCAACTAAATTAGTGAGAGAAGGTTGACATTACCATCCTAAGCCTATTACTTCTCTCCTCAAACCTAGTTGTAAACACATCACTTCTGATGCCATCTGTTTTCCTTCGGGATTAAATAAAATCCCACAATGCACTGTAATTAGACATGGGGGAAAAAAAGTCCCCTGCATCGCTCTGGTTTGTGAAAAATAATAACATTTAAGATATCCACGGGAGTCCCGTACTCACATGGTTAGGGTTCTCATGTCATTCTGACAAGCTTGATCTAAAGGACAAATGTTGTCAACAAGTCGTTAAGACAACTTTCAAATCTGGCCTAGTTCAAATCTGTTTCACAAATCTAGTTTTCCCTAAATCATCCGTGGCAGATCAGCCAGTTGTCAAGTTAATACCGTATGTAGACCTGAATAAGCAGTTTCTTTTTCTTAGTTTCAGTTCACAATACCAACTATGAGTGGTGAAACATGGGGGAACAATAAATGCCGAAACACACGTGGAGGGCCAAGGGTTAAAGCGCTGACAGGCAAGAGTCAGTTGAAACATTGCACAAAGTGGTGCAGGAACGATAATTTGTGGAGCCAAAGAATGTGAATAATAGTCATTGTTGCAGTGAAAGATGAGGAGGAATCATCATCAGAAAGTGATAAACAAGTGGAGGAGGTGGTGGAATGGAGGAGAAGGTTGGAGAGATGAGAGAACAAATTGGATTGCACCTTCAACGGGTATTGATGGTTGCAAATTGCGTAAGAGTTGCGAGAAAATGTGAGGAGTTGAGGTGTGTGATGACGGAGGGATGATGAGGGGAGCTGGAGTGATGGCAATCAGAACTGAAGGAACTTGTTTGGATCGCCCGTCTGGCGGCTCTCAACCGGCCAGTGGGATCCTGAGAGTCGGAGCTGGAAACAGGGGTGTGCAAAAACAAAAGAAGTCTGTTTAGGATGCAGAGAGAAGACCACATTGGCTAGGACAAAAGTGTGAGAACACCAACTAAAACACAATGGTGAGGATATGATAGGAGCCGATGGAGTGGGCTGGGGTTCAAGGTTGTTGCCTGGATAGGACTAGAGTGTTGTTAGAAGTGAAGGAGGACACTCTTTTACATTAGACAAATGTGATGTAACATTGTCTTACACTGTTGGATGGAGAAGGTGCTGAAGGAATCAATTAACTTGTTGAAATGGGTTAATGTTTTGACAAGACCGATTGTGCTGTTAAAGACAATACATTGCAGTTTATTAAGATGTATTCTATTAACCAGGCCTTTTCAATATAATAAATAATAATAATAAATACACTCATCAGCCATTGAATGCCTTCACCATACGACCCCCCCCCATGTTTTTTTTTTTTTTTGAGTCCTTCTCTCATCTCCTTTGTACAACCGCAAAGTATGGTGCTCTTAAACACTGAGAGAGAGTCTTGAGTCTCAGCAGTTCTAGTAACATGAAAGTTGTTTTTGTGAACGTAGTGGATTCATTACTGTTCTTACTCACATTCAAGCCCAAGGCAATGTTTAGTCACTTCATTAAAATGGAACACAAACGGTCAGTCTTGTAGTTCCTGCTCCATTTGACTCTGAGAAGTTAAGCCGGCGTTGTCCTACTAGAGCTACACTAAATATCCAGTGTCTTTGAGATTCTCTACAGGATATCAACGGTGATGTGAAATGATTATAACTCATGAGAGATATGATGAAGACAAACAGTTAATATCTATGTGCAGAGATAGATCTGTTGTCTTCAAAATTCTCAACTAAAGAACTATGCTAATAAAGTCAATATGAGTAAAGATCAATACATTGGCTTGCTTGAAGACTCTTTACTGAAGAACTCTGATTATTCAAAATGATCACAACTCTCAACTTATGAAAGACTGAGAATGACACGAAAAGTGTACGTCTGTGTACCGAGAGTTCATTATGTCTCTGACGATTCCACTTTTTCCTACATGAAAGGGAAAACAGAATGCATTGATCTTCTCATTTCTAACCCCTTGGTAAACGGCTCACACCATCTGTTCCCAAATCCAATGAATTACCTTTCAGGGGAATGCGTGTTGATATGCCATGGCTCCCAGTTTGCCAGAGGCATGGAGCTTCCAAAGCCTTTCTCCCCATGTTCCTGGCATGGTTTGGGCAGGAAGCCGCCAGTGACAAAAAAAAGAATGTTGGTGTATGGAAGGGGCGTGGTTTCGTCTCTCTCTCTCTGATTGGATTGTAGAATTGACTTGAGAGTGTAAGGCCATGTAAGACAATAGACATGCTAGCTAACCCCGCCCTTGATGTTGACTCGATGTGGTCTCCAAAGTCTAAATTGGATGAATTGAGTTCATCCTTCTCTGAAGCATCTGATCATTAAATACAATTAATTTAAATTGTATTTAATGATCAGATGCTTCAGAGAAGGATGAACTGATCATTAAATCCTTAATTTCTTCACACATTCAGTGCATGTACAGTGGGGGAAAAAGTATTTAGTCAGCCACCAATTGTGCAAGTTCTCCCACTTAAAAAGATGAGAGAGGCCTGTAATTTTAATCATAGGTACACTTCAACTATGACAGACAAAATAAGAAAAATAATTCCAGAAAATCACATTGTAGGATTTTTAATTAATTTATTTGCAAATTATGGTGGAAAATAAGTATTTGGTCAATAACGAAAGTTTATCTCAATACTTTGTTATATACCCTTTGTTGGCAATGACAGAGGTCAAACGTTTTCTGTAAGTCTTCACAAGGTTTTCACAGACTGTTGCTGGTATTTTGGCCCATTCCTCCATGCAGATCTCCTCTAGAGCAGTGATGTTTTGGGGCTGTTGCTGGGCAACACGAACTTTCAACTCCCTCCAAAGATTTTCTATGGGGTTGAGATCTGGAGACTGGCTAGGCCACTCCAGGACCTTGAAATGCTTCTTACGAAGCCACTCCTTCGTTGCCCGGGCGGTGTGTTTGGAATCATTGTCATGTTGTTTGACCCAGCCACGTTTCATCTTCAATGCCCTTGCTGATGGAAGGAGGTTTTCACTCAAAATCTCACGATACATGGCCCCTGGTACCTTTGCAAAAAAACAGCCACAAAGGATGATGTTTCCACCCCCATGCTTCACAGTAGGTATGGTGTTCTTTGCATGCAACTGAGCATTCTTTGTCCTCCAAACATGATGAGTTTTTACCAAAAAAGTTATATTTTGGTTTCATCTGACCATATGACATTCTCCCAATCTTCTTCTGGATCATCCAAATGCTCTCTAGCAAACTTCAGACGGGCCTGGACATGTACTGGCTTAAGCAGGGGGACATGTTTGGCACTGCAGGATTTGAGTCCCTGGCGGCGTAGTGTGTTACTGATGGTAGGCTTTGTTACTTTGGTCCCAACTCTCTGCAGGTCATTCACTACGTTCTTGTGATCATTTTGACCCCACGGAGTGAGATCTTGCGTGGAGCCCCAGATCGAGGGAGATTATCAATGGTCTTGTATGTCTTCCATTTCCTAATAATTGCTCCTACAGTTGATTTCTTCAAACCAAGCTGCTTACCTATTGCAGATTCAGTCTTCCCAGCCTGGTGCAGGTCTACAATTTTGTTTCTGGGGTCCATTGACAGCTCTTTGGTCTTGGCCATAGTGGAGTTTGGAGTATGACTGTTTGAGGTTGTGGACAGGTGGCTTTTATACTGATAACAAGTTCAAACAGGTGCCATTAATACAGGTAACGAGTGGAGGACAGAGGAGCCTCTTAAAGAATAAGTTACAGGTCTGTGAGAGCCAGAAATCTTGTAGGTGGCCAAATACTTATTTTCCACCATAATTTGCAAATAAATTCAATAAAAATCCTACAAAGTGATTTTCTGGATTTTTTTTCTCATTTTGTCTGTCATAGTTGAAGTGTACCTATGATGAAAATTACAGGCCTCTCATCTTTTTAAGTAGGAGAACTTGCACAAATGGTGGCTGACTAAATACTTTTTTGCCCCACTGTATACTGTACTATGTTGTCAAGATGTTTCTCAAGAACCTCAAATGTATCTGAGCTTCTAAAGAGACTTTCAAGAATGTGTATTGTGTGTTTTTCATATCAGAGTTTAGCACTGGAGAAATATAGAGTGGGTTTAATGTCATTTTTAATTCTGGACGGAGATATTATTTTGTGACATTTAATGCATTCACACAATATTCAATCTTTAAAATTGACAACGGAGTAAAGGGGAAGGAAGAAACTACTCAGAGAGGATGTAACTGTGGTTAAATCTGAGAGAGGACAGCAAGGCGGTGGAGGACACCCTCAGGTGGTTTGGCGGAGATGAACAGGAGGAGAGTAGTCTGCGACCAGCGTGATAGAAGAACAGAGGAAAAAAAAACAGAGAGCGGAGAAATGAAAAATTGTGTTGAAGAAGTATCATCTGCATAGGAGTGTTAGGAGGCAACTGGGAAAGGCAGCGAGCTGGCCCAGTGAGTGGGCATTGCATGAGAAAAGACAGAGGGCTGAGAGCAGAGCCCTGGGGTACGTCGGTGCACTGAGGGTAATGAGCAGAGTGATACTCTCAATGAGGCCATAGGATGTGAATGCCATTGGAAGAGTGGAGAGGAGAGCAGGCCTGCATATAGCTAACTGGCGGGTTCAGAGATCTGCACCACAGTGGGATGTTGAGAGCAAAGACCAAAAATAGTAATTTATGTCTGTTTTCAAAAGGAACCGTAAAATTATTGTACTGTATACCCTTATATGTTGAAAGACATAGGGGTCAATCTCACTCTTGGATATTTCCCCCCAGTATTGAAGTGATGAATGGCAATTAAATCACAGAGATTTAATGACACTGCATGTAAGTTCATGCAGTGCAAAACGGTCTCTAAAAGCACTAAAAGTAGTAGTAGAAAAGCTCCATTGAGCAATCCCTAGAGATTCACTAGGTCCCCCCGTGTGGTTCTGGGATTTTTGCTCACCGTTCTTGTGATCATTTTGACCCCACGGGGTGAGATCTTGCATGGAGACCCAGATCGAGGGAGATTATCAGTGGTCTTGTATGTCTTCCATTTCCTAATAATTGCTCCCACAGTTGATTTCTTCAAACCAAGCTGCTTACCTATTGCAGATTCAGTCTTCCCAGCCTGGTGCAGGTCTACAATTTTGTTTCTGGGGTCCTTTGACAGCTCTTTGGTCTTGGCCATAGTGGAGTTTGGAGTGTGACTGTTTGAGGTTGTGGACAGGTGTGTCTTTTATAATGATAACAAGTTCAAACAGGTGCCATTAATACAGATGATGAAAATTACAGGCCTCTCTCATCTTTTTAAGTGGGAGAACTTGCACAATTGGTGGCTGACTAAATACTTTTTTCCCCACTGTACATGCACTGAATGTGTGAAGAAATTAAGGAGCATTTGTAAGTGAGCCCTGTCAGTTGCTTGTTGCATTTAGTCTGCATGTTCACACAGAAAGTTCATATTGTCATGCTAACATTCAAGCTCCATTTAAGTTTGTGGTGGTTGAACGTGAGATCAAGTCAACAAGTTTGAGACATATGAATTGGGTCCCTGTTGTAGCCCTGAAACTGTCCTCATTTCCTATCTCTTTCAGTCTCATTTAACTCATACAGCAGTAGACTGGCAAACTAAATAATACAAAAAACACAGTCCTGCAAGATGGACATTGTTTTCTCACCCCTTCTTCTGCTAGGTTGCCAAAACAGAGATAGTTACCAAATTGTTGAAGCACAAGGTACTCACAACGCAGCTCATGGCTATGTTCAACCTTTTCTCTCTAGAATGGGGAGAGATGGCTGTTGAATTCTTCATTGTTTATAAGCCTAGTTGGTGAGGAGATTAACTGGGAGCTATTTTGCTTGTCGGAACAAGGGAGCGCCACAGAGGTGAGAATCTAATTTACTCTCCAGACAAATCATTGTTCCTACCAGCAAAATATTCTGCATAAATATACCTACTTTTTAGAAAAATAATTGGTCATAAAATGGTCATAAATACATGATATTTGTTCAAGTTATATAATATTATTGTTCATAATCTTGATAATCTTAAAATGACATTCATTATTTATTCCCTATTGTTTTCCTTTTAACCAGGCACTGATGGAAAGTTAGGGAAGGTGCACTGAGGTATGATAGTACCGTCAAGGTCCACATTAAGATGAGCGAATGATCAATGCAAATGACTAAATGACAGAGCGGAACATATCCCTTAAACCTCCTGTGGGACAGGTGTTAGCTTGAGTGACAAGTCACAATTATAGCCCGACTAACAAGGAATTAATTCCTGGGAGATTTCCGATCAGGTGAAAAGGAATAAAAACCCCAACATATGTTTTATTTTGTGAAAGTCAGTCACTGTGCAGATTTAAATCACAGTGTTGAAGGTGTTTGTGACAACAGATCCTAGAAGTTACTCTAAAACTATTCAATCTACATGAAATACCTGCAGCCTTCATCACACTTTTGTTGCCGATATCAAAACATAGTTGTGAACTTCTGAGTTCTACAAAAACCAGCAAGGTTGTCTCAGGTTGCGATCGCACTCGTTGTGATGCAACATATTCCTATTGATGTCAGCTGCTTTGGAAGTGTCCCAGTCTTGCAGTCACACCGACTGGTTGCATTTGACCTCTTAAGGCGCTCCTGTCTTTCTGTCTCTGTCTCGCAGACGTGGAAAGCAGGTGTTTGACAGCTGATGGGTCTAGCTAAGTCGGGTAAAGAACGCTCATCCTAGTAATGAGGTGACTTTAACACAAAACTCTTTCAACAAAACTGTTTTGATTTTGTCTGCGTGGAGTTTTCTTTGTTTCTTCTACTTTGAGGCTAATGAGTAGGAAGTGTCTCAATATGGTCTCATAAGGTGTTTGCAAGGATTATTTTTCATTGCCTTTCATCTATTTCCCCATCTGGTTGAATGTACACAATGTGTTTTTCAGTGTAGCTTTTTTAGCTGTGTTTCCAGATTAGAAAGCCAGTGACATTTAAATTAGCCAATCATGATATATTGAATGGATGTTTTGGGCTTATGGGTAATGCCATTTGACATAAATCTCTGATCCACATCAAAAAAGAGAATAATCTATCCATCATACTGCATGATACACCCTTAGTTATAATAGGTGGAAATGTTGAGTGCTGTTATCATGTAATGGATTCTTTAAACAAAATCAAACCTCATCACCACATCTGTCATTACGCAACCCTAATTATTTAAATGGTTCCATTAAGCATCATAACCTTTTGTTATTGGAATCCAACCAGGCAGTACAGTACAACAGATTCTGCTTTGAAGAAGTGAAAAAAAAACAGTGTAACTTTTATTTAAAAAACTAAGTCAGATTACTGTATCTTGGCTAATCTTCTTTGGACCCTGGTTAAGAATGTATGATGATCGAGGAGAGTCCCAGATGGTTTCTTTGTGAAACGGTGATTGTCTGTGACGTATGGACGCCAGATGAGGATACACACTAAGTAGACACACGTGGTTTTACAAATATCTCTATGATTCCTTCCTTGTTTGCACATTTAGATGTGAAGGAGTAATGACTGAAGGTGATTTAGCTGCAGGCTCTTGAGTAACTAACACTCCCTCACCACCGTTGGTTATTTTAATATCAAATCTATACACTCAGACTTTCTTTAGTATTTGGAGTATTCGTTAAGGTATAGTCGTTAAGATGTTTTAATTATTCATAACATAGCAAACACATGCAAATAATAGCTTTTAAGTATCATTTTGTATTTGGAGATCAAGGGAGGGCAAGTAATTTCCAGTTTGATGTAGAATGTTGTACAGGTGCACTGATGCATTGCCATTCTCTGCCCTAGATTATATCTCCTTTTTGGCTGATGTGTTTCTTAAGGACATAAATATTGCTTTGTGAGGCAGTGACCTAAACACAGACACCTACTCCATTTGAACACACACACACCCACATTACATTTTAGAACACATGTACACACACACACACACCCACCCACACACACACGCCTATGCCTCCTCCATTTACAATCTCTTCCATATTCGTGTCAATATGAGGTAATAAACCGTTTCTCTTTCCATAGAACAATCATATTAATAAGTCACAGAGAATGTTATGTATTTCTCTTAACTGCCTGCCTGTCTGTGTAACTAAGTTGAATATGGCCTTATGCTCTGCCTCTCAGGCAGATTCATCTTGATAATGTTCCTTTTTTGTGTCATATTTAACCTCCATTTGTTAAAGTGCAATTCCGCCGCTTCTCAACCTCATATTCATCATCTCCAGCACCAAACCAGTGTCTACGTACTGTATGTGAAAACAGCCCGTTTCTATGATCTGTGGTTAAAAAGAAAGTAAATAAGGCCCTAAAAAAAAACTGTATTCCCTATGACATCACAGGGTAAGATTTAAAGTAAAAACCGGTGATTTTCTAAACCTGCAACAAATTTCTAGCCAAAGGGAAGGTATTTTTTTGCTCCACACGTCACGGCAAATCTCAGTGTTTGAAAATCTGTTTTTAAAATGTTTCAACTTTGATGATGTCATCGGGTAAAACTTTTTAACTGTATATTTATTTCTACAAAACGTTCCCTTTAACTGTCGATTTAATAGAGGCCAGTCGTTTTCCAGGTGGCTCGCCAAGTGTTTCTCTTATCAAAGGCCAAAAGTACAGGGGGAAGAGAGAGAGAGAGAAAAGGGAGATGGAGGAGGATGAGAATAAGTATTTGTTGTGGACACCATATGGCACACACCTAACATGAGTGAAAACCAGGGGAGCCATGAGCTGAGACAAGAATGATGATGGATTGTGTTGAGGTTAGAAGCAAAGGAAGTAAAGAAATAAGTTGTATAGAAACACATCTTCATGATTTAATTTGTTTTATCGAGAGGTACTGGAGCTTGTTATGTTGTTAATGGTATCAACTCTGACTCTCTTTCTCTTTGCTCGCGGCGCTGTTTTAGCTGCAGAATAGAGTTGGAATGATCCATTTAGTACTTGAGGGTGGGTTCACAACCTCTTTCCTCATATAGTCCCGAACTCTCCACATCAACTGTCCACTGTGGCGAGTCTGGTCAAGGTTTGTTGCCCTGGTCAGTGGTCTGTTATCTTTGCCTCTGGTCCAGCAGAAGGAACAAGACTAAGGGAAGGTTGCCAGATTGGATAGGTCTGAATAACCCTTTTGTGCTGTGCTGGTGGTATCGGGGCAGGCAGGGTGTTCAAAATAAAATAAATGACCAGGATGGTTCCGTTACCATGGAGTTCTGCTAGTCTCTACATAGTGGAATCTCAGAAGAATTTTAGTTGCCTGAGCATCATGGGGCCTGTGCAATTTTACTGAGACTGGGAATCTAAAAATGGGGGGGTAACATATACATTGCCTTGTGAAAGTATTCACCCCCTTGGCATTTTTCCTATTTTGTTGCCTTACAACCTGGAATTAAAACAGATTTTGGGGGGGTATGTATCATCTGATTTACACAACATGCCTACCACTTTGAAGATTTTTTGTGTGTGTGTAACAAACAAGAAGACAAAAAAACAGAACTTGAGCGTGCATAACTATCCCCCATCTTGCAATCCTCCTGCTGCGAAGTGACTCAAGTCAGCCTTTGTGGAGCCACCTTTTGTAGAAATTACAACTGCAAGTCTCTTAGGATATATCTTTCTATTAGCTTGGCATATCTAGCCACTGGGAGTTTTGCCCATTCCTCATGGCAAAACTGCTCCAGCTCCTTCAAGTTGGATGGGTTCCGCTGGTGTACTGCAATCTTTAAGTCAGACCACAGTTTTTCAATTGGATTGAGGTCTGGGCTTTGACTAGGCCATTCCAAGACATTTAAATGTTTCCCCTTAAACCACTCAAGTGTTGCTTTAGTAGGATGCTTAGGGCCATTGTCCTGCTGGAAGGTGAACCTCTGTCCCAGTCTCAAATCTCTGGAAGACTGAAACAGGTTTCCCTCATGAATTTCCCTGTATTTTAGCGCCATCCGTCATTCCATCAATTCTGACCAGTTTCCCAGTCCCTGCCAATGAAAAACATCCCCACACCATGATGCTGCCACCACCATGTTTCACTGTGGGGATGTTGTCTCGGGATGATGAGAGGTGTTGGGTTTGTGCCAGACATAGCGTTTTCATTGATGGCCAAAAAGCTTCATTTCAGTCTCATCTGACCAGAGTTCGTTCTTCCATATGTTTGGGGAGTCTCCCACGTGCCTTTTGGCGAACACCAAACGTGTTTCCTTATTTTTGTCTTTAAGCAATGGCTTTTTTTTCTGGCCACTCTTCTGTAAAGCCCAGCTCTGTGGAGTGTACGGCTTAAAGTGGTCCTATGGACAGATACTCCAATCTCCGCTGTGGAGCTTTGCAGCTCCTTCAGAGTTATCTTTGGTCTCTTTGTTGCTTCTCTGATTAATGCCCTCCTTGCCTGGTCTGTGAGTTTTGGTGGGCGGCCCTCTCTTGACAGGTTTGTTGTGGTGCCATATTCTTTCCGTTTTTTAATAATGGAATTAATGGTGCTCCGTGAGATGATCAAAGTTTCTGATATTTTTTTTATAACCCAACCCTGATCTGTTCTTCTCCACAACTTTGTCCCTGACCTGTTTGGAGAGCTCCTTGGTCTTCATGGTGCCGCTTGCATGGTGGTGCCCTTTGCTTAGTGGTGTTGCAGACTCTGGGGCCTTTCAGAACAGGTGTATATAAACAGAGATCATGTGACCCTTAGATTGAGCACAGGTGGACTTTATTTAATTAATTATGTGGCTTTGAAGGTAACTGGTTGCACCAGATCTTATTTAGGGGCTTCATAGCAAAGAGGGTGAAGACAAATGCACGCACCACTTTTCTGTTTTTTTTTATTGAATTTTTTGAAACAAGTTATTTTTTTCATTCCACTTCACCAATTTGTACTATTTTGTGTTTGTCCATTACATGAAATCCAAATAAAAATCTATTTACATTGCAGGTTGTAATGCAACAAAATAGGACAAATGCCAAGGGGGTGAATACTTTTGCAAGGCACTGTACTTGGATGAACATAAGGTCATCCATCCCCTCTCTGCTCTCTTAAAAGGCAGGGTTTTTAGAACATGTTAATAGTTTATAACTCTGAAAACAACATGATTGGGACTCATTGTTAATAAGAATATATAAAACATTCAGTCTGTTCTCTTAAGACTGTGTTAAGACTGTTGTTTCATTAAGCAACGTATTCATAGCTAATTACCTCAGAACACCTCACAAAACAACACGATTGCCATTCAAGTTTAATAAGACTGCCAATCAGATATTATTTTTAGCGCCATGTTGGATGTCCCTCAACACTATTACTGTACTGCCTTTCACTTTCCATCAGCAGTTTCTGATCTGAATTTCACTTTCAGACTAAAGTTCAGCCTAGAAGCTGGTAGAAACGTGTAGTCCGTCAGGCTTGATGAGGTGTCATTAGAGAGTGAGTTAGAATGATTGATATCTTCAAAGGGAAGTGTGGATGTGAGAAAAGGCACCGTTTCCCCCTCAGACACACATCTGTATTAATAAAACATTAGTAGGAATAAATCACCAGCTCTGCCTGTGCCCTCAGAGGGACATAATGATTGTTGTTTTACCTCACGTAGGTATAAGTGTTTAGATGCTGTACTAGCACTTCTAAAATTTCTAAATTTCTAAAAGGAAAAACTCCTGTGAACTTTACACGTCACATTTCAACAAATGATTGCTCGGCTACAACACTTCTTCTGTGTACATTTATTTTCCCTCCTAGCTATTTCAAATGCAACCTTCTGAAATATCAATCATTTGTCAATGGTTTCTAAAACCATGTTCATTAATTTGGTTGTGAGTTAAATCATCATGGTGTTGGGGGAGACAATGTTTTGTCCATTACCTGGTGGTGATACTGCAGGAGCTTGTCGTTTTGTTTACCAGAAAGCCATTTGGAGGTAATTAGTTGTGCAAATATTTCCGATTTAATCTATATTCATTGTCCTGACTTGCTGTCTCTTTGTATTGTGCCTTTGCAAGATAGACAGAGTAGTAACAATGAGGCAATTCATTCTGTCTGCACAGCACCATTCTGAATCTAAAGTAGATTCGCGCACTAGCTGAAACAATTACAATGTGAAATTGTCCTTGTCAAAATGTCTAATTCATGTGTAGCCTACTTAGCTATCTTTCCCATACATTACACAGGTCCATTTCCTTTCCTATATGGGATAATGTTGGCTGTGTGTCCTGTATGATAATGTTTTTAAAGTAATGTTCAAGGTACTGTACTAGAGATCAATGTGATTCTTGTTTTAATAAAGCCTATGACCAAAAGCTACTATATAAATGGACAGAGTGTACCCTAAAAACTCATGGGAGAACATATCTTGATTATTTAGGAATGTAATGTGAATGGCCACATTACATTTGAGGTGTGCAGACAAAGAGGAATGACAACAAAACCTCTCTCCTCATTACTCCATTCAGTTGGAGCATGTTATACTGTATAATTTCATCCACATTTGTATTCATCAGGCCTCTCAAATCCTCAGTGACAGAAAATGACTCCCACTCGTCTCTCTGAAAGGATGATCGTCATCAGAAGTTTATCACAGTGTAATGATGGGGATGAGACTCGGCACGAGGCAGGGAGGAGGGAAGCCATAATAGAAAGAGATTGGTTGGTGGCTATGGTGGCAGAGCTCACAGCTCACCGTAATATAAAAAGGATAATGTTGGAGAGGTGCCACCCTACATTAAATAAAGTGCAATCCTGTACTCACTCACTGAGTGGGTTAACAAGGCAATCTTCATGAGGAGGGGACTGTCGCAAACCCCCGTGTGGGAAAACAATGGGCCTCATTCAAATCCAACCCAATATCGGAGAAGCCATAAACCAAACACTCATTCATACACACACACAAACACACACACACACAATCTGAAAAGCCTTGAAATGGCATGTAGCTTTGAGTTTCACCACGCCATTGAAAATATGTTTTCCTGAGGATCTCTGTCTTTAAGTGACGTTGGTGCACTGTTATAGAAGCAGGTAGGTAGAGAGGGATGGTGGAATAGAAGGGATGGAAGGAAGTCTGGGAATTGTGCTCCTGGGATTTGTACTTCACTGTCAGTCAATTGGCTAGCCGAGGCTATTCACCCCTTGACACAATCGATTCCATTGAGTTAAAACCAATAACAGCTGATATATATACTGTACCATGATTCTGTACGTTTGTTTATCCCATGTGTAACTCTGTGTTGTTGTTTTTGTTGCACTGCTTTGCTTTATCCTGGCCAGGTCGCAGTTGTAAATGAGAACTTGTTCTCAACTGGCCTACCGGTTTAAATAAAGGTAAAATAAAATAAACATTTGGGTCATGAGTTTTTCCTCGTCTGCTGAGGTTCGCTCTGTAAAATATTATCCACGTCGCTGTGGACACATACAGTGCCTTGCGAAAGTATTCGGCCCCCTTGAACTTTGCGACCTTTTGCCACATTTCAGGCTTCAAACATAAAGATATAAAACTGTATTTTTTTGTGAAGAATCAACAACAAGTGGGACACAATCATGAAGTGGAACAACATTTATTGGATATTTCAAACGTTTTTAACAAATCAAAAACTGAAAAATTGGGCGTGCAAAATTATTCTGCCCCTTTACTTTCAGTGCAGCAAACTCTCTCCAGAAGTTCAGTGAGGATCTCTGAATGATCCAATGTTGACCTAAATGACTAATGATGATAAATACAATCCACCTGTGTGTAATCAAGTCTCCGTATAAATGCACCTGCACTGTGATAGTCTCAGAGGTCCGTTAAAAGCGCAGAGAGCATCATGAAGAACAAGGAACACACCAGGCAAGTCCGAGATACTGCTGTGAAGAAGTTTAAAGCCGGATTTGGATACAAAAAGATTTCCCAAACTTTAAACATCCCAAGGAGCACTGTGCAAGCGATAATATTGAAATGGAAGGAGTATCAGACCACTGCAAATCTACCAAGACCTGGCCGTCCCTCTAAACTTTCAGCTCATACAAGGAGAAGACTGATCAGAGATGCAGCCAAGAGGCCCATGATCACTCTGGATGAACTGCAGAGATCTACAGCTGAGGTGGGAGACTCTGTCCATAGGACAACAATCAGTCGTATATTGCTCAAATCTGGCCTTTATGGAAGAGTGGCAAGAAGAAAGCCATTTCTTAAAGATATCCATAAAAACTGTTGTTTAAAGTTTGCCACAAGCCACCTGGGAGACACACCAAACATGTGGAAGAAGGTGCTCTGGTCAGATGAAACCAAAATTGAACTTTTTGGCAACAATGCAAAACGTTATGTTTGGCGTAAAAGCAACACAGCTGAACACACCATCCCCACTTTCAAACATGGTGGTGGCAGCATCATGGTTTGGGCCTGCTTTTCTTCAGCAGGGACAGGGAAGATGGTTAAAATTGATGGGGAGATGGATGGAGCCAAATACAGGACCATTCTGGAAGAAAACCTGATGGAGTCTGCAAAAGACCTGAGACTGGGACAGAGATTTGTCTTCCAACAAGACAATGATCCAAAACATAAAGCAAAATCTACAATGGAATGGTTCAAAAATAAACATATCCAGGTGTTAGAATGGCCAAGTCAAAGTCCAGACCTGAATCCAATCGAGAATCTGTGGAAAGAACTTAAAACTGCTGTTCACAAATGCTCTCCATCCAACCTCACTGAGCTCGAGCTGTTTTGCAAGGAGGAATGGGAAAAAATGTCAGTCTCTCGATGTGCAAAACTGATAGAGACATACCCCAAGCGACTTACAGCTGTAATCGCAGCAAAAGGTGGCGCTACAAAGTATTAACTTAAGGGGGCTGAATAATTTTGCATACCCAATTTTTCAGTTTTTGATTTGTTAAAAAAGTTTGAAATATCTAATAAATGTCGTTCCACTTCATGATTGTGTCCCACTTGTTGTTGATTCTTCACAAAAAAATACAGTTTTATATCTTTATGTTTGAAGCCTGAAATGTGGCAAAAGGTCGCAAAGTTCAAGGGGGCCGAATACTTTCGCAAGGCACTGTAGCAATTCCCTCTCTCTATACAGAGCCATCAGAGTATTGCTGTGTCACGAACATTCACATTTATGCTGGAAACATTGACTTCTCAAGTCTCCAAATAGAAAAGTCTAGGCCTAGTATATCTCTCCTGGGGATGGTGAGAACAGCTTGTTGGACTCACACACGTACACACACCAGAGTCCAGTTTATCAGGCCAGTGTCACCACAGCGATGCTCTGTTCCCTGTAGATTCCTTATCTGAAATGTCATTATGCAGTAGACTTGGCACGGCCACAGAGAAGTGTCCCTCACCCTGGGATAAAGAGCTGTGTCGGTTAACCTCAATCCACAAAGGAGTTCCTTACTCGGCGTCAATAAAGCTGTTCAAAAGGTCTGGCTTACAAGGTTGTACTCTGGCATATAGGCATTTATACCGTACTCTAATATGTTATTTAGTTGTAGTTTTAGACAGACATTTTATACCATACTGTAATACGTTTTTTCGTTGTATGTTTTAAAAATCAAATCAAATGTATTTGTCATATACACATGGTTAGCAGATGTTAATGCGAGTGTAGCGAAATGCTTGTGCTTCTAGTTCCGACAATGCAGTAATAACCAACGAGTAATCTAACCTAACAATTCCAAAACTGCTACCTTATACACACAAGTGTAAAGGGGTAAAGAATATGTACATAAAGATATATTAATGAGTGATGGTACAGAACGGCATAGGCAAGATGCAGTAGATGGTATCGAGTACAGTATATACATATGAGATGAGTAATGTAGGGTATGTAAACAAAGTGGCATAGTTTAAGTAGCATTGTTTAAAGTGGCTAGTGATATATTTTACATCCATTTCCATCAATTCCCATTATTAAAGTGGCTGGAGTTGAGTCAGTGTGTTGGCAGCAGCCACTCAATGTTATTGGTGGCTGTTTAACAGTCTGATGGCCTTGAGATAGAAGCTGTTTTTCAGTCTCTCGGTCCCTGCTTTGATGCACCTGTACTGACCTCGCCTTCTGGATGATAGCGGGGTGAACAGGCAGTGGCTCGGGTGGTTGTTGTCCTTGATGATCTTTATGGCCTTCCTGTGACATCGGGTGGTGTAGGTGTCCTGGAGGGCAGGTAGTTTGCCCCCGGTGATGCGTTGTACAGACCTCACTACCCTCTGGAGGGCCTTACGGTTGTGGGCGGAGCAGTTGCCGTACCAGGCGGTGATACAGCCCGACAGCATGCTCTCGATTGTGCATCTGTAGAAGTTTGTGAGTGCTTTTGGTGACAAGCCAATTTTCTTCAGCCTCCTGAGGTTGAAGAGGCGCAGCTGCGCCTTCTTAACAACGCTGTCTGTGTGGGTGGACCAATTCAGTTTGTCCGTGATGTGTACGCCGAGGAACTTAAAACTTACTACTCTCTCCACCACTGTCTCATCGATGTGGGGGGTGCTCCATCTGCTGTTTCCTGAAGTCCACAATCATCTCCTTTGTTTTGTTGACGTTGAGTGTGAGGTTATTTTCCTGACACCACACTCCGAGGGCCCTCACCTCCTCCCTGTAGGCCGTCTTGTCGTTGTTGGTAATCAAGCCTACCACTGTAGTGTTGTCCGCAAACTTGATGATTGAGTTGGAGGCTTGCATGGCCACGCAGTCGTGGGTGAACAGGGAGTACAGGAGAGGGCTCAGAACACACCCTTGTGGGGCCCAGTGTTGAGGATCAGCGGGGTGGAGATGTTGTTACCTACACTCACCACCTGGGGGCGGCCCGTCAGGAAGTCCAGTACCCAGTTGCACAGGGCGTGGTCGAGACCCAGGGTCTCGAGCTTGATGACGAGTTTGGAGGGTACGATGGTGTTAAATGCTGAGCTGTAGTCGATGAACAGCATTCTCACATAGGTATTCCTCTTGTCCAGATGGGTTAGGGCAGTGTGCAGTGTGGTTGAGATTGCGTCGTCTGTGGACCTATTTGGGCGGTAAGCAAATTGGAGTGGGTCTAGGGTGTCAGGTAGGGTGGAGGTGATATGGTCCTTGACTAGTCTCTCAAAGCACATCATGATGACAGAAGTGAGTGCTAGTAGTCGTTTAGCTCAGTTACCTTAGCTTTCTTTTGTAATCCGTGATTGACTGTAGACCCTGCCACATACCTCTTGTGTCTGAGCCGTTGAATTGTGACTCTACTTTGTCTCTATACTGACGCTTAGCTTGGTTGATTGTCTTGCGGAGGGAATAGCTACACTGTTTGTATTCGGTCATGTTTACGGTCACCTTGCCCTGGTTAAAAGCAGTGGTTCGCGCTTTCACTTTCACTCGAATGCTGCCATCAATCCACAGTTTCTGGTTTGGGAATGATTTAATCGTTGCTATGGGAATGACATCGTCAATGCACTTTCTAATGAACTCGCTCACCGAATCAGCATATTCGTCAATGTTGTTGTTGGAAGCAATGCGGAACATATCCCAGTCCACGTGATCGAAGCAGTCTTGAAGCGTGGAATCAGATTGGTCGGACCAGCGTTGAACAGTTTTAGTTTCTGTCTGTAGGCAGGGAGCAACAAAATGGAGTCGTGGTCAGCTTTTCCGAAAGGAGGGCGGGGGAGGGCCTTATATGCATCGTGGAAGTTAGAATAGCAGTGATCCAAGGTTTTACCAGCCTTGGTTGCAAAATTGATATGCTGATACAATTTAGGGAGTCATGTTTTCAGATTAGCCTTGTTAAAATCCCCAGCTACAATGAATGCAGCCTCAGGATATGTGGTTTCCAGTTTGCAAAGAGTCAAATAAAGTTTGTTCAGGGGCATTGATGTGTCTGCGCTGGGGGCGGAATACATATGGCTGTGATTATAATCGAAGAGAATTCCCTTGGTAGATAATGCGGTCGACATTTGATTGTGAGGAATTCTAATTCAGGTGAACAGAAGGACCTGAGTTCCTGTATGTTGTTGTGATCACAACACATCTCGTTAATCATAAGGCATACCCCCCCCCCCCCCCCCCCCCCCCCGCCCCTGGTTGTTTCTGTCGGCGCGATCCGTGAAGAAACCAGCTGGCTGCACCGATTCCATTAGCGTCTCTCGAGTGAGCCATGTTTCCGTGAAGCAAAGAACATTACAGTCTCTGATGTCTCTCTGGAATGCTACCCTTGCTCGGATTTCATCAACCTTGTTGTCAAGAGACTGGACATTGGCGAGTAGTATGCTAGGGAGTGGTGCGCGATGTGCCCGTCTCCGGAGCCTGACCAGAAGACTGCTTCATTTGCCTCTTTTGTTTTCGGTCGCAGGCTGGGATCCATTCCGTTGTCCTGGGTGGAAGGCAGAACACAGTATCCGCTTCGCGAAAGTCATATTCCTGGTCGTAATGATGGTGACTTGACGTTGCTCTTATATTCAGTAGTTCTTCCCGACTGTATGTAATGAAACCTAAGATTACCTGGGGTACCAATGTAAGAAACAACACGTAAAAAAACAAAATGCTGCATAGTTTCCAAGGGACGCGAAGCGAAGCGGCCATCTCTGTCGGCACCGGAAGGTCACATCTTAGTATTATGCAGACATTTAATACCATACTCAAATACGTTATTTAGTTGTATTGTTAGGCAGACATTTAATACCATACTCAAATACATTATTTAGTTGTATTATTAGGAAGACATTTTATACCATACTCTAATATGTTGTATTGTTAGGCAGACATTTTATACCATACTCTAATACGTTATTTGGTTGTATTGTTAGGCAGATATTTTATACCATACTCTAATATGTTATTTAGTTGTTGTGTTAGGCAGACATTTTACACTGTTTACTTTAAGTGTTAAGGCAACATAAGAGGCCTGTTTTCTATTTTGTTCATGTAGCAATTTCTTTAAAGGCCAAATGGGATTGGGTTGAGTAAACACATGTCATTATGCAGTAGTGAGTCGACAGTTTACTGTGGAGGGGCTCCTTGTTGAGTTAACATCACATGACATCACGTCTTAATACAAGAGCCAGAGCAAGATCCTCTAATTAATCTTGACATGTTGTTTCAACATGGCTGTGCCTCTTTGTCTCTCTCACTCACTCATTCAGTCACTCACTCATTCACTCACTCACTCACTCACTCACTCACTCACTCACTCACTCACTCACTCACTCACTCACTCACTCACTCACTCACTCACTCACTCACTCACACACACACACACACACACACACACACACACACACACACACACACACACACACATAATACAATGACATGCACTCTTACACACACAGCAAATCCCCAACCCCTACTTAAATAAAGAAACATATTCAACCCTTGAATAAGGCGAAGAAGAAAACATACACCGAATTTCACCTCTCTGTGTGCCCGCCTTGACTGCTAAGGAATTATGGCATTAGATCCAATTTGATTGGACTGTGAGTATGCGTTATCCCTGGACAGCTGTCTAGCCCACAGTGAAATGTGATGGATGGATGGATAGGGGAGCTATGGGGGACATATGGAAATACCCAGGCATGAAAGAATGGAAGAAATGCTCTGTCTGGGTCTTTGTTTCACAAACTCACTCAAGGCGAACACATCGAGATGCAGCTGTCTGCGGTTTAAGAGACATCGGTCCCTTGTTTGTATTCATGAACAGTACGGAGGGTCACCCACGGCGGTGAGCGGGGTGGTGTCTGTGATGACAAGTGGTGGACATTAGGATTGACTAAGTGTATCAATGGTTGTGACAGAGTGGCAGCCTGGCCTAATTCAACAGTAACTCACCATATTTGGTGACACTATGAGTCAGCTAGAAGGCCCCGGGCCATTAATCCAGGAGAATTGATCTGGAGAGTGTGGTGTATTATATGTCTGTGTGTGTTGTTGTGGTAGGAGAGAGAGAGAGAGAGAGGTGTGCGAGAAAATACTGCTAATGTCAATGTACACTTACATGCATGTGTGGATGTGAAACTCGGAGTGTGTGAGTTGTGTCCACCTCTTCCATGAGAGCTGGCTGACTACAGAGCTATCAATGAGTCTACAGTTTTTGGCAGGCTGAGGTTGATAGGGTGACAGGGGGTTGGCGTGTGTTACCCATCTTCTAAATACCCAAGGCCGCCAGAAGAACCCTTGACAAGCACTTCTATGTCACCTTATTTTTCACATTTCAGATAAAAGGCTTCATAATGAAACCTTAGATAGAGGTTTTAACTTTTTAATTAACCAGATAACTTTGGTGAAGTGGCGTGCAGACTAGCTGTATCATCCAAAGGACATAAGGAAACTGTCGAGTGGTCTTGGTTTGGGTTTAAGTAACCTCGGGTTAACCCATAACTAAAGTTTTTCGTAATTGGTCAGACGCTCTATTAAGTTTTGAGTCCATACATGTTATGAAAAAGGATAGAACGAAGAGCTCCACCCTCTTTCTTTTGAAAGTTACGGGCAAGTCTATGGGACAAATGTTCCCTCCCCTTCTGAAATGTGAAAGTTATTAACAGCTGCAAAATCCTGATTTGTCCAAGTAACCAGTGGCAAAAACCCCAAGTACCGAAAATAATGCTGCTGATCTCACGCATATCATGACAGATCTTTGGTACTACTTATGGTTACATAGTCTGTCCACGAGAGATTAGAGTTTAGGCAATACTGTCAGGAAACATGGCTTACTTTATAAAGTTTGTTATGTCTTTTCTGCAATGTGCAAAGTGCCTTTTTAATTATTTTTTATTTACAATGTAATCGGGATATTTGCCCACTTGGCAAAGTAAGGACCGGGGTCAATTATTTTATTGACCCTCATAGCTTTTTGAGGTTATGAGGTTTTCACCGGATTAGTCTAGTACGTTTGTTATGATGTATCTCTGCTGCCTCTGCACAAAGTAGTTTCTGGAATAATATTGTGAAGTGCATGGATGAGGGTTGGGGCCCTGCCTTAATGTACCATGTAGGAAGCAATGTAAATAAAGGTTTTATGGTCTTATTATTTTAAACTCTGGTTTAATGGTTTTGGAATAAGAATGAGGGAGCCTTGCAAGCGGTTGCCTTACAAAGAATTATGGGATTGTACACTGAACAAAAATACAAACGCAACATGCAACAATTTCTAAGATTTTACTGAGTTACAGTTCATATAAGGAAATCAGTCAATTTCAATCATTTCATTAGGCCCAAAACTATGGATTTCACATGACTGGGAAAACAGATATGCATCTGTTGGTCACAGATACTTAAAACAAAAGGAGGGGCATGTATCAGAAAATCAGTCAGTATCTGGTGTGACCACCATTTGCCTCCTCTGCATAGAGTTGATCAGGCTGTTGATTGTTGCCTGTGGAATGTTGTCCCACTCCTCTTCCATGACTGCGCAAAGTTGCTGGATTTTGCCGGGAACTGGAACACGCGGGCGTACACGTCGATCCATAGTATCCCAAACATGCACAGTGGGTTACATGTTTGTTATGTTTGTTAAATATTCAGGCCATGGAGGAACTGGGAAATGTTCAGCTTCCAGGAATTGTGTACAGATCCATGCAACATGGGGTCGTGCATTATCATGCTGAAGCATAAGGTGATGGCATCAGATGCATGGCACTACAACGTTGACGTCAGCAAACCGGTTGCCCATACGGACCCATACATTGTGTCTGACATCTGCCCAGTACAGTTGAAACCAGGATTAATCTGTGAAAAGCACACTTCTCCAGCGTGTCAGTGGCCATGAAAGCTGAGCATTTACCCACAGAAGTCGGTTACGATTCCGAACTGCAGTCAGGTCAAGACCGGCTCTGCGGTTGTGATGTTTTATCTTTGAAAATGAGAAATGCTCACTAACAGGGATGTAAACAAATTTGTGCACAAAATTTGAACGAAATATGCTGTTATGCGTATGGAACATTTCTGGGATCTTTTATTTCAGCTCATGAGACATAGGACTTTACAAGTTGCGTTTATATTTTTTGTTCAGTATATAAAGGTTTGATTCTCAGGAACATATTCATATGAGGATTTTTAGCTTTTTGCTAAATTTGTTAGCAATGTTAGCAGAAGCCAACATTTCCTTACTCCAATATATAATATACCAAAGATTCTTCTCTGCACTCCAACATTGAATAACGGTCAAATGTGTTTTCTTGTTATCAGTAAAACAGTTGAAGTCGGAAGTTTAAATAAACCTTAGCCAAATACATTTAAACTCAGTTTTTCACAATTCCTGACAATTCATCTTTGTAAAAATTCCCTGTCTTAGGTCAGTTATGATCACAACTTTATTTTAAGAATGTGACATGTCAGAATAGTAGTAGAGAGAATGATTTATTTCCGCTTTCATTTCTTTCATCACATTCCCAGTAGGTCAGAAGTTCACATACACTCAATTAGTATTTGATAGCATTGCCTTTAAATTGTTTAACTTGGGTCAAACATTTTGGGTAGCCTTCAACAAGCTTCCCACAATAAGTTGGGTGAATTTTGGCCCATTCCTCCTGACAGAGCTGGTGTAACTGAGTCAGGTTTGTAGGCCTCCTTGCTCGCACACAATTTTTCAGTTCTGCCCACAAATTATCAATAGGATTGAGGTCAGCGCTTTGTGATGGCCATTCTAATACTTTGATTTTGTTGTCCTTAAGTCATTTTGCCACAATTTTGGAAGTATGCTTGGGGTCATTGTCCATTTGGAAGACCCAATTACGACCAAGCTTTAACTTCCTGACTGATGTCTTGAGATGTTGCTTCAATATATTCATATAATCTTCTCACCTCATGATGCCATCTATTTTGTGAAGTGCACCAGTCCCTCCTGCAGCAAAAGCACCTACCACAACATGATGCTGCCACCCCCGTGCTTCACGATTGGGATGGTGTTCTTCGGCTTGCAAGCCTCCCCCTTTTTCTCCAATTTTAACGATGGTCATTATGGTCAAACAGTTCTATTATTGTTTCATCAGACCAGAAGACATTTCTCCAAAAAGTATGATCTTTGTCCCCATGTGCAGTTGCAAACCGTAGTCTGACTTTTTTATGGCGGTTTTGCAGCAGTGGCTTCTTCCTTGCTGAGCGGCCTTTCAGGTTATGTCAATATAGGACTCGTTTTACTGTGGATATAGATACTTTTGTACATGTTTCCTCCAGCATATTCACAAGGTCCTTTGCTTTTGTTCTGGGATTGATTTGCACTTTTCGCACCAAAGGACGTTCATCTCTAGGAGACAGAATGCGTCTCCTTCCTGAGCAGTATGACAGCTGCGTGGTCCCATGGTGTTTATACTTGCGTACTATTGTTTGCACAGATGAACGTGGTACCTTCAGGCGTTTGGAAATGGTTCCCAAGGATGAACCAGACTTGTGGAAGGTCTGTAATTTTTTTTCTGAGGTCTTGGCTTTTCTTTGGTTTTCCCATGATGTCAAGCATAGAGGCACTGAGTATGAAGGTAAGCCTTGAAATACAATCACAGGTACACCTCCAATTGACTCAAATGATATCAATTAGCCTATAAGAAGCTTGACATAATTTTCTGGAATTTTCCAAGCTGTTTAAAGGCACAGTCAACTTAGTGTATGTAAACTGCTGACCCATTGGAATTGTGATACAGTGAATTATTGAAATAATCTGTCTGTAAACAATTGTTGGAAAAATTACTTGTGTCATGGACAATGTAGATGTCCTAATCCACTTGCCAATACTATTGTTTGTTAACAAGAAATTTGTGGAGTGGTTGAAAAGCAAGTTTTAATGACTCTAACTTAAGTGTAAGTAAACTTCCGACTTCAACTGTATGTCGTCTTAAATCAGCGTTGATTTTGGAAGTTATTGCTAGGGTGTTTCAGTTTATGGGTAAATGAGAATATATATCTGCCATGCTGAGAGTTTGCGCTACATGCATTTTGTTTCCTCCACAGTCCAGTGCTTCTGTTGAATTGATTCCCTACCTTCATTTATTTTGGCTTTCTGCATTTTCTGGTTGAAAACAACAGATAGGGATATTGCATCTCCTTCGTCAAACACAGTGAGGTACATGTAAAATGAATTTTAAGAGAGGGACCCTTTATAGTGTTACACTTTCCAAAAAAGTAATTACTCTTATGTATTTCAACATCTCTTTTCCTCCATTTGTTCTAATTCAACAAATCTTCCCTAAATCGTCCCTAATGTATAGATGATATTGTCTTAACAATGTATGGAGAGCTATGGAGAGCTATTGAGTTATTATTATTTAGATCTGAAACCTCAGTCAGACAGAACCAACTTTCAGGCCAGGGAACTGAACCAAAACAAGAGCGGAAAAAAGGAAAAATCAGTTGTTTGCGTTGGCCCATCTGAAAATGGGCCAAGAAAATGTGACAATGCCAATTTGTGAACGTGACTGCAGAGCCTTTTATACTCCAGTGATGCACTGCACTTTCAGCACCATCTCCTGTTAGTAACAAGGTTGTGATCAGGATAACTTGTTTGGTTTTAGTTGTTCAATAGATTACTAATATGAGAGCTTAATACTGTTGTAGGCAATTCCTGAAAGTAGAGTATGACGCACACAATAATACATATTTTTTCTGTATTTTGAACCAGGGAGTTGTCTGCAATTTCTGAAATTGTCAAGATAATCAAAGTACAATACAAAATGCCAACATTTGATTTCATAACGTAGCAGCAGGTGACACTGAATGAATGAAATCACGTAATTGACAGCATATCCAACACATCAGACATCACAAAGCTACAAGCTACCTTTACTCTACAGAAGAGTACCCACCCACTCTCAATTTACAGATGGTAACCCTTAACACTCCGAAGGCAAGGTGCCAGTTCTAATTCACTGCAGTCTGCAAGCCGTCCGATTGGTTGAGAGAGAGAGCCCTGGGAGCAAAGTTACTGAAGGGCGTTGATCTTGAGGAGTGAGAAGTACCGCAATGTCCTAATTGAGCTAGCTTTGAGCCTCTGCACAGCCGAATTGCACCTGACCTGAGAGCTATCCGAGAGCATGCCGACACTATTCCCACACTCATGAGCCTCTGCCGAAAGAGTTAGACCACATGTATTCCTTCCCTGATAGTGAGGACTTAGCTTGGAATGATGCGTTACCCTTAATGGATACATAGACGTGTTGCCATACCTGTCATTCTTCAAAGTGATTGTGATGCTTTGACAGCTTTTATTAACCTGCATGTTTGCCTGAGTTTCTTCTATTTATAGTCAATGTACCTTAGCAGAAGAGCAGGAGGAGAGGTAGTCAGAGGTCCAGAAATAGGCAGATACTGTACTGTAGGTACAGCAAGACAAGTTAGAATATTTGCTGTTTCTGACAAATAATTGAAAAGGTAACAAAGAGCATTCACAAACTGTAGGAGTCTAGGCTTCTTGGGTTATGAACCAGGCAATACAAAGTGGGAGTTAAGTTGTTGTTGTGTTCTTGCTGTTGTCGTGAATAAAAATGGCTGCTCATTTAAAAGTTATACATCTTCTTGGCATTTGCAGGATATCCCTGATGTTGGTCTATTCCAAATGGATGTTTTTTCTCTCTCAATATATCACTTTCTCGCCTTCCCTCCTGACATGCCAGTGTAGCTACAACATCGAAATCACGCTTCGCTGAGTGCAACCATTGCTTAAGCAAAGCTTGTTGCGAAAGGTGCATCAGAAGAAATGAAAACAGAAAACCCATTTCCATCAGTTTAAAGGGATTCTTTGGGATTTTGATAATGAGGCCCTTTATATACTTCCCCAGAGTCAGAGGAACTAGTGGATACCATTCTTATGTCTCTGTGTCCAGTATGAAGGAAGTTAGAGCTAGTTTCCCGAGCCAATGCTAGCTAGCATTAGCACAATGACTGGAAGTCTATGGGTATCTGCTAGCATGCTAGTGCCAAAATCCAGAGGTATCCCTTTAAGAAATTAGGAATTCATGGAAAGGCATTGAATCTGGGGAGCGTCTGACAAGGAAAATAAATGTGCTCTTCATTGTAATGATCACCAGTCGGCGCTATCTCTGTAGCATGCTGCTTATCAAGGAACACAGCACACAGGCCCATGCCGACCAAATCACAGCAACTAATGACACTTAATAGTTTTAATTCACCTTTCTCAATAGGACATCCTTTATTTTATAGTCCACACTTAGAGCTATAAAGTCGATTGGAGAGTTGTAACAACAGGAGGCCTGATATTTCGGTATTTTGATGTTCCTAAGCAGATAGTACTGGCTTGGATGATTGTGATTTGGGCCGGTGAGGTGTTGTAGGCGTGTTATTTACATGAAAGGGTTGCATAAGCAGTGATTCTTTGCTTTTGAAAAATATTTCAAAGTATTAGGCGAGATGATTGTAGAACATGACGTGTTCTTTGAATGAGGTTGAGTTTGTTGTGGAAAATCATTGTCAAAGTACACAGAAACCTTAGAAGAAGACTGTGGTTTAGCGTGTTATAGAGCAATCATATACTTGTAGTCTTTCATCATCCGACACTAGTAAACTATACTTTCTGAAATTTGCATTTAAGTGCTTTAATAAGTTAATAAATAAGTGAATAAATTATTTTAGCTCCAATTGTATTTGTTAGTAGAGTAGAAAATTGAGAATAAAGAAAAGAAAACTTAACGTTTACACATTGTCAGATCCTTCAGGGGCCCAATCTTGTTAATAAACCCATGTTCCTCTCCTCTCCACTGCAGAAATATCAGATAGAGAGAGGGAGAAGAAAGGAGCAGAGCTCTAACATCGTCTCTATATATAATTGCTGAGTGAATAGCCTGATGGTAAAAATGTGAACATTTTTATTTTACCTTTTTTCTTACTAGGCAAGTCAGTTAAGAACACATTCTTAATTTCAATGAAGGACTAGTAACAGTGGGTTAACTGCCTTCTTCAGGGGCAGAACGACAGATGTTTACCTTGTCAGCTCGGGGATTCGATCTTGCAACCTTTCGGTTACTGGCCTAGCGCTCTAACCACTAGGCCAAAGATAAAAGAATGTTGTGTAGTAATGTGAAACCAGTTAATTTCTGCTGATGTGAAAGGTTACATCGTCCAATTGTACGAAAAGCAGCTATTTTTCTTGAGCTGGTTTAGTTAAATGAAAATTATTATTGACTGTGTTGTGTACGTTTCAGGTGTATTTGTGTAATAGCCAATATGTGTTTTATCTTTCCCCCTCCAAGGCTGGGACCTTTTAGACTTCTAATTGGTTTATATAGAGTCTCTCTAACACACGAGTATTGCAACTTCACTAGATGACTGTTCCGTTAGAGTATGGGAAATATACCCGAGGTTCAAATGACCTCTTGTAGGATTAACACTTTGTTAGACAATTCAAGAAACTTTCTGTATCGTGGAAATAAAAGTTGTATGACCTTTAGCACTCATAGGCCTACAGTTGTGGTAACTCCTATCTCGCCACAACTCAATGGCACATACAGTACAGCTCATACCATAGCCTTCAGCCAACCCTACTTATTGTGTGATGCTGTTGTAATGAATCATATAGTGAATTTTGGTCATCCGCATGACTCGAGCCAACTGCCTAGCTTTTAGCTTTAGGGACTAACTAATCGGCCTTTAGTGGCTGTCCCCATTACACTGTAATGGGGGCAGCCATAGCTCCATGGTGATCGCCCTCCAACCCTGCTAGGGTTACCCAGGCCCAGTCCGCTTTTCTGGAATGACTCATCAGACGTGCCCTGTGAGGTCGCTGGATGACCACAGATGTCTGAATGAGTCATATCATGCAACTAATGGCAGAACTGTTTGTTAGGGCTGCCTGGGACTGGGTGAAGCCGACTGTGTGTAGAAGTGACCCTTTCTGTATGACTGAGTCACCATGTTTTCCAATTTACATCAACTGTGCTTATATATAATCTAACATTCTCAGATCTACAGTATGCTGTCCTAATATGAACATCATATAAATATATATTGTTGTTGGTTCTGGCTTAGTTGTGTTTTTTAGAAGGAAAACTAGAACTCTAATAAAACAATAACTTCTATGACTTAGAATTAAATCTCAGAAAAATTAAAAAACACTTTGCTTGTTTTCTTAATCTCAATGCTCCAAAATGCAATTAGTTTGGCACTTAATCGTTGTCATGTCTGTTTTAACCAACAGGGCTCTTTTGAATTGTAAATATGGAGTTAGATATTCATGTTCTGCCATTTAAATCATTCACAAATTTGCCTTTAGGACCATGTCTCTCAAAAGGGGAAAATAATGGAAGTGAATCTGTGACAGACGGACAGACTATGTTACAGTAAGTGTGTTTAAACATTTAAACATCTCTCATCTTTAATCTGGAAAGAAATAAATCGTTAATATCGCAAAAAGCAACAACGGCCAAAGCGATTCTCCAAAATAGCTGAGCGATCATAAACAGTTGCAAAAACTGTGGCAACAATGGATGGCGTCGTGGCTGGCGGGATGGTGGGAGAGGATTGGCACTGTAACGCACACCAGCCGTCGTCTACCACCCTGACACTGCCTTATCCGGATGTTAATGCTGGAAGACAGATGTTATGACATCGGCACACTATCTGTAACACTCCATTTTGAAAAGTATTATCTTTATTTATTTGTATTATTATTATTTGTATTTGTATTTTACCCCCTTTTTCTCCCCAATTTTGATCTTGTCTCATCCCTGCAACTCCCCCGACGGCCTCGGGATGCAAAGGTCGAGTCCTGCATCCTCCGAAACATGACCCGCCAAACTGTACTTCTCACCCGCCCGCTTAACCAGGACCCCAGCCGCAACAATGTGTCGTTCAACTCATGACCAAGGTCAGCCTGCAGGCGCACCGGCCCGCCACAAGGAGTCGCTAGAGCGCGATGAGCCATGTAAAAACCGACCAAAACCTCCCCTAACCCGGATGACGCTGGGCCAATTGTGCTCTACCCTATGGGACTCCCGATCACGGCCTGTTGTGATACAGCATAGGATTGAACCCGGGTCTGTAGTGACGCCTCTAGCACTTCGATGCTGTGCCACTAGGGAGGCATTATCTTCATTTTTTTCTCCTCCATATTGGACACATCAGTCTGCTGCTCCAGCAATGTGACTGATGGGAAGACAACTTTGAAAAAATATAATTAAATTTTTTTAGGAGATGCAGCTCACAGTTAATCAGGTGTCCTGCTGTCGTCGCTTCATCGTGTCACCTCTGAGGAAGATTCACAACGGCACGCACTGGTATGCCTCTGGTGAATAAAGACTCCCTCCCTTCTTCTTTCCCTCACCTCTTCTCTGCCTGACAGGGGGAACAGAGAAAAATACCAGAGCTGTGAAAAAGAGAAAGAAAAGAGGAGAAGATGAGAAAAGACTCCCAACTAATTCCTGTCCCTCATTTGATGAATAAAGTAGAATATGTCTCAGTAACCAGAAATGATATGTCAGTGGTTCAATTAAATGGGAAATGGCAAGTGTTCGGGATTTGTTGCAGCGGTTGGAGGAGGCATTCAGTCAGAGAAGACGTGGAAGATTCATCTATTTGCACTTTGAAGAATATTTTTAGACCATTCAGTTGTCTTGCTGCTTCTATTGTAGTGTACTCTCCACTTATGGCCTTGTTCTTAGACACTAGTCTACCTATGTCTTCTACCCTGATGAACACTGTGTATTAGACCATACCAAAGCCCCAGTATATCTCCAAACCTGGTCTCCCATCAAATCATCCTGCATTTTCTCTGTCCCCTACTGCATAACCTTCTTGTATTTTAGTCCTTTACTACTTTTAGTAGTTGTCCAATAGTAATGTACAGTACTGTGAGAGACATTGAAGTCTCTGGCCAGAGGTTCACGGTTCAACGTTGAAGGGAGAGGAAAAAAGAAAGGATATTTGTCGCCACTCAAGACTGGAGATAATAGGGAGTCAGAGAGAGGGAGAGTGTCTGGGTCCGCCAGGCCTGGCTTGTGCTTTTATCCTTCTTCCTCAGTGTGCAAACCCCCGCCAAGGATTCTCCTGGGCAGCCAGATAGCGTTTGATTCGCTTCACTTACTCCAAGGGCTATTGCCAGCCTGAGAGCCAGTTGCACCATGGGAAGTGAAAAAGGGAGACCGTAATGTAATGTAAGAGAAGGGAGCTCTGCAGCTTGTGCCCTCACTCTTGAAATGTCAGACAGAAAGCACAGATATAGAGAGCACTGAGAGAACACCTTTGTTGACACTTTAAATTAGAATTAAGTTAAGTTTTCTAGGGTTCCTGTTACAAGGGATTAGGTTTATATTAGTCTGACTCTGATTTGTTTTGTGCTCTATAGTGAACTCATATGTTTGTTGTGTTGTTATACCTGCTGTTATACCTAGCATTTGATCTATGTCTGTGTCAGATGAGATGATGATTAATGAAGAGCCATATAAAATATGAAATCGTATTATGACAATCCAGCACATATCATCATGCATTGTTCCCACACGTCAGACCACTGAATCATAAAGCATGTAGAACATGTCTCCAGTTTGGACGATAGGGTACAAACATGGTTGAAGGTTTCTCTCTGGTTTCTAGAAAATATCCATCCAAAATGGCGCTGGGCGGGTATTTAAGTTCAGACACTGGTTGTTATCGTACCACTCTTCTGTCATTGGACTATGAAGTTGAAATGGGAAAAGTGTTAATGACAGAGGATTATGAAATGGAATGCCACCACATTTATTTTTTATTTGTTTTTATTTATCTAGGCAAGTCAGTTAAGAACAAATTCTTATTTACAATAACTGCCTTGTTCAGGGGCAGAACAACAGGTTTTTACCTTGTCAGCTCAGGGAATTGATCAAGCAACCTTTCGGTTACTGGCCTAGCACTCTAACCACTAGGCCAAAGATACGAAAAGCAGCAATTTTTCTTGAGCTGGTTTCGTTAAATGAAAATGATTATTGACTGTGTTGTGTACGTTTCAGGTGTATTTGTGTAATAGCCTATGACAGTGGTGTGATCAATCAATCACGTTTTTAAAACCAATAGTAGGTGAGAACGCTCTCCACATTTCATGGGAGGTTTTTAATTAAAATTCCAAACAGATAAGCACCTCCATTGTGGTTTAACGAACATTCAGTAAATTTACATAGGTTTTAATTAGGCCTCCTCCAGGCAGTGTATAACTAACTCTACTCCCTTCTGCTGTAGGGAGAGGGAGAGGAAGGAGGAAGAGAGAGAGACTGGGTGGAGAGAGATGGTAGAGGAGAGAGACAGAGAGAGAAGAAGGGCTGAGGGAGGGGGAGAGAGGGCTGTGGAGTGAGAGAGGAAGGGAAGGAAGGGTCAGAGGAAGGGAGGGGGAGAAAGAAAGGATATGATGACAGAGGAGAGAGGCTTGGATGAGAGAGAACTAGTAAGAGAGGAGAGAGGGATGTGTGGGAGGGAGAGAGATAGAAATGAAGGGAGGACAGAGGAGGGCAGATAGAGGTGGAGGTAGGAGAAATAAATGGAGTATAGAAGGGAAAGAAATAGCAAGAAAGAGGCAGCAAGGAGGAGAGGCATGGATAGAGGTTAAAGGAGTGCTACACAGAAGCCAAACCGGCTGCACGTGTGCGCCATCGTGCATAAATGTATTTTGTCCCCCCCACACCAAATGCGATCACGGCACGCAGGTTAAAATATCAAAACAAACTGAACCAATTATATTAATTTGGGGACAGGTTCAAAAGCATTAAACATGAATGGCAATTTAGCTAGCTAGCTTGCACTTGCTAGCTAATTTGTCTTATTTGGCTAGCTTGCTGTTGCTAGCTCATTTGTCCTTGGATATAAACATTGAGTTGTTTTACCTGAAATGCACAAGGTCCTCTACTCCGACAATTAATCCACACATAAAACTGTCAACCGAATCGTTTCTAGTCATCTCTCCTCCTTCCATGCTTTTTCTTTTCTTGACTTTATAATGCGATTGGCAACATTCATAAATTAGGTGCATTACCGCCACTGACCTCGTTCGTCTTTGTCACCCATGTGGGTATAACCAATGAGGAGATGGCACGTGGGTACCTGCTTCTATAAACCAATGAGGAGATGGGAGAGGCGTCAGAAATAGAACTGACTTCTATTTTATCCCTTGGCAACGCAGACGCTCGTTGGCGCGCGCGCAATAATTGAATAGATTTCTTGCAGCGCGATGCTTCTACACCTGCATTGCTTGCTGTTTGGGGTTTGGGGTTTTAGGCTGGGTTTCTGTACAGCACTTTGAGATATCAGCTGATGTAAGAAGGGCTTTATAAATACATTTGATTTAAAAAATAAATAAAACATTCTAAATGTATTTTGCAAGGCTTGTGGATGCGACGCGAGCAGTGTTGTCAGCCTGTTGGAGGAGAAAGTAGGGAGGGAGGTAGAAAATTGGCTTGGCTACCTCCCTAGTTCTCCATAACTAAGGCAATTCGAATCATCATCAATATAATGGTGAACAGGTAGAGCTCCATCCAGACAGACCTACTCTCTCAAACCGTATTTCCTGTCTGTTTATTAGGCTACTTACTCCATCTGGCAATATTTACATAGATAATGATTTGTAAGGTTATCCTTGGGCTGGCTCCACAGACCACTACTGTATATATCTTCCTTTGCTGTGAATGAGGAGAATCAATAAGGATGTTATAAAGACGATGAGTGCTGTATCAGCTGAAGGCCAAAAAGATGAACTGTGTGTGTGAGTGTGTGTGCTGGCATGCGTGCACAACAAGCTCTCACAGTCCCATTGCAGCATGAGACATTCATCCATGTCCTAAAAAACATAACATTTTGAAGTTGCACCAACTGTCAAATGTCAAATTGTTTTTGTTTCTCCTGCTGCTCAGTATCGTTCCATTTCACCAAACGTTGCATTTCTAAGTTAAGGGTTAAGTTTAGGCACTCATTCTGAATGGGTAAGGTAAGGGTTAAGGATAGGGTTTGGGATAGGGTTCAAACAAAACAATTAAAACCAGTGTCTACGACTGGCATCGAACAGATATGGCTCTGGGTCCGAAGGTTGTGTGTTCGATGCCGGTTGTTTAACCACTTTTTAAACTTAATGTTTGAACCCTATCCCAAACCGTAGCCTATACCTTAACCATTCAGAATAAGTGGTTAAACTTAATGTTTTAACCGTATCCCAAATCTTAACCCATGGGATTTCGCCCATCCACCACCCCCGTCCACAACGCCCTATCAAAACCCAAGCCTTCTTGATTGTAATCGCACTCATTGTTGCAACTAGTGGCCAGTTTTGAAGGCATTTCTCGACGTCCTCACGACGTCCAATTTTGACATCAATCTGCGTGCATGTGTGTGTGTGTACGTGAGTCTGTGTGTTTGTCAGTGGAGGCTGGTGGGAAGATATATAGTAGGACTGGCTCATTGTAATGACTGGAATGGTATAAATTATATTACAATGAGCCTGTCCTCCTTTAGCTCCTCCCACCAGCTTCCACTGGTGTATGTATATGTGTGTGTTTGAGTATGTCTGTATGTGTGTTGTGCGTTTATGCGTGTGACCGTTGGCGATGAGAGGGATTGAGGGAATGGCTCAAGAAATGTGTAATGCTGCACAGCATATTCATGTGTTACATTTTAAATGGGACATCTCCCACCATTTCCCCTGCCATTGAGCCAGTGTAAACATGCTACCGAACAGACGTTTTAACAGCCAGCGCTTCCCCTTGTTTCAGCAGGGTTTAGGCATAGTGCTACGAGCTCATGTTGCTTCTCTATGGCTCTCTCTCTATGGCTCTCTCTCTCTCTCTTGCACACACACACACAAATGTATCAAGGCACAAGGCGAGTCCCAGATGCAGTCACAGAGGCAGATGGTTGGATTGGAGTCTTACAATGTTTATTAATCCGAAGGGGTTAATCCAGGAGGTACAAAGTGGCAGAATGTCTCGTGGTCAAGGCAGGCAGAATGGTCTGGCAGGTGGGAACAAAGTCCAGAAACAGGCAAGGGTCAAAACCGGGAGGACTAGAAAAAGGAGAATGCAAAAAGCAGGAGAACGGGAAAACCGGTGGTTGACTTGGAAACATACAAGACGAACTGGCACAGAGAGACAGGAAACACAGGGATAAATACACTGCGGAAAATCAGAGACACCTGGAGGGTGTGGAGACAATCACAAGGACAGGTGAAACAGATGTACTCTATGTACACGCATACACAGACACTTTTTTCTCTCACTATTTATTAATTATTTATTTAACACTTATTTTACCAGGTAAGTTCACTGAGAACACTTTCTCATTTACATCAACAACTTGGGGTATAGTTACAAGGGAGTGGGGATGAATGAGCTATAAATAATTGTGTGGGGGCCATTTGAAAGGTTCTTTGTAAATACACATACTGCCAGCTCTATAGCATACATGTCTTTCAAGGTAAATCATGACAGGAAAGAGATCCTGTCTTTCAACAACAGACGCCATACAACAGACGCCATAAAAGACACACACACACACACACACACACACACACACACACACACACACACACACACACACACACACACACACACACACACACACACACACACACACACCTCTCTATTTGTGGTGTGCCCAAGTAGTAGATGTTTGATGGCTCTATCTCCCTTTCTCATAAACAGGCCTCTCCCTCCACTTGATGGAGTAATTGCTTGTCCGCTGACACGTTACTGAAAGGCTGGGGGCCTTAATCACTTTTGGATATAGATCAGCGTTTCGTTCGGCTGCCATTTTGGTGTCATCTGCTCTTACGTTTGTTTTGCAAGCTCTCTGCTGCGGTTTTGGGGATTTAGACATGGCTTTCAGTCTCTCTGTCTGTTTCTCTCTCTCTCTCGCCCTCTTTTCTTTCTTTCACTTTCTCTGTCTGGCTCTTGTCTCTCTCTGCATCAGAGTGGTGCTGTTCCCGGGGCTTAAGAGTAGAGTGGACCTGATCAGTAGTGTGGTTATGGGGGGTATAAAATGTAGCTACATTCTAAGTGTGGAACAGGTACTGAAGTCTTTGAATGAGAAGAAATGTTGTGTAAACAGGCAGAAGTCTCATTAACATACACCTATACAGGTGTCTCAAGAAAAATATATTCAAACAAACGGTCAACTAATGTTCCCCACACTACATTTATGTTTTAATGATTATTCTTTGAAATGTTCAATGTTCCATAACACAGCTACTGTATGGTTAATGCAATCAACATCACATGCAGCGCCAATTTTCCACGGCGGAAGGTAGCCTAGTGGTTTGAGCATTGGGCCAGTAACTGAAAGGTTGCTAGATTGAATCCCCGAGCTGACAAGCTAAAAATCTGTTGTTCTGCCCCTGAACAAGGCAGTTAACCCACTGTTCCTAGGCTGTCATTGCGAATAAGAATTTGTTCTTAATAACTGACTTGACCAGTTAAATAAAAAAAAAATGTACACAGACATTCTGAGGTGTTATTTTATTATCCAGGTGTTTCCGCCATGCTTCACTGATTCAACACTCCTGAGGGACGAGATATTCATTCAGTATTCAATATTTAAAAGCATGTTTAATTTAGTGTACTTGTAACCGGGCCGCATAGCATCGACCCCAACAATAAACACCAGCAAATCGTAGGTCTAGCACAAACTTTTGACTGGCTTGGAGGAGAGATTAACTGTTTCCTCAGTCATTAGTGACCTATCATTAGCGCACAACAGAACTAAATCAGCATACAAAATTGCGTTAGACACTTTGAATTGGTCTTTGTGGACATCGGACATTTAGTTATGCTAATAAAATATTTTCGCTACAGTTGTTTAATTGCGAGGCAACAAGGTGACATTTACTTCCATTCATTGCGGGTCAATTGGGGTTTTTGAAGAGGGGAGAGTGTACTGGAAAAATGGCCGCCTCGTGAAACGTATTTGTTTACAGTTTGTGCCATCCATATTGCATTGAAATCCTTGCCCTTTTGACTAAACAGGGCCAACAACGATCGGCACTATGTAAACAAACTTGACAATATGTTACAAGGACGTCCCACATTTAAGGCTTTCACCGTTTGTACATCGTTTGTGGTTGGGCGAGCAGGGCATTCTTCGGAGACATGATTAAGATGTTCATGAGGGTGATACAAGCTGACAGGGCAAAAGTATTCTCTGGGATTTCAGCTGGTGCCCCAGTTATTTGATGTGAATTTTCAATTCATGCTGTCATAGAAGGGGACTGCTCCCTGTCTGTGTGGTGCCACCCCCTGGACAAGGAGACCAAGCTTGTCTGAGGAGACCAAGATCCCTGGAGGAATCTACACACACACACACACACACACACACACACACACACACACACACACACACACACACTCTAAAGCAAGAACATGCAAGCGCACGCACGCTCACACGCACACACCAATAAAAAATCAGTTTTGCTTTGTATTTTACAAGCATGAATCCAATTTTCTTCTTATATGCTATTCATCCTCTCTCTCTCTACATTGCCCTCTCTTGCAATGCAGTCTTGCTGGGCCGAACCATCTGCTCACAGTCTTAGGAAGAGGAGAGGGGCCCCGGGGTGGTGGCACCGTCTCTCAGAGAGAACCATCAGTGGTTCCCCAGGGAGGTCCAGGCCAGTCCTTGGGGCTCTTAACCTTTCTGATCTCCCCATCCCGGATCCGGGATCGTGAATACAGACTCAAGCTCATTACCATAACGCAACGTTAACTATTCATGAAAATCGCAAATGAAATGAAATAAATATGCTAGCTCTCAAGCTTAGCCTTTTGTTAACAACACTGTCATCTCAGATTTTCAAAATATGCTTCTCAACCATTGTAAAACAAGCATTTGTGTAACAGTATTGATGGCTAACGTAGCATTTAGCATTAGCATTCAGCTGGCAACATTTACACAAAAAAACAGAAAAGCATTCAAATAAAATCATTTACCTTTGAAGAACTTCAGATGTTTTCAATGAGGAGACTCTCAGATAGCAAATGTTCAGTTTTTCCTGAAAGATTATTTGTTTAGGACAAATCGCTCCGTTTTCTGCGTCACGTTTAGCTATGAAAAAACCCCTGTATCCAGGATTGTGTAAATCTATCAGCAAGCTCATTAGCATAACACAACGTTAACTATTTATGAAAATCGCAAATGAAATGAAATAAATATGCCATCTCTCAAGCTTAGCCTTTTGTAAACAACACTGTCATCTCAGATTTTCAAAATATGCTTCTCAACCATAGGAAAACAATCATTTGTGTAAAAGTAGCTAGCTAGCGTTAGCATTTCGCGTTAGCATTTAGCGTTAGCATTAGCGTTAGCATCCAGCACGCAACATTAACAAAAACATAAAAGCCTTCAAATAAAATCATTTACCTTTGAAGAACTTCTGATGTTTTCAATGAGGATACTCTCAGTTAGATAGCAGATGCTCAGTTTTTCCAAAAAGATTCCTTGTGTATTAGAAATAGCTCCGTTTTATACATCACATTTGGCTACCAAAAAAAATCAGAAAATTCAGTCCTCAAAACGCGAACTTTTTTCCAAATTAACTCCATAATATCGACTGAAAACATGGCAAACGTTGTTTAGAATCAATCATCAAGGTGTTTTTCACATATCTCTTCATTGATACATCGTTCTTGGACACATGCTTTCTCCCCTGAATCAAATGGTAAAGTAGAAGCAGCTGGCAATTGCGCACCGAATTCGACGCAGGACACCAGGCGGACACTTGGAAAATGTAGTCTCTTATGGTCAATCTTCCAATGATATGCCTACAAATACGTCACAATGCTGCTAAGACCTTGGGCGAACGACAGAAAGTGTAGGCTCATTCGTTGCGCAATCACAGCCATATAAGGAGAGAATGGAAAACAGAGCTTCAGAAATTCTGCTAATTCCTGGGTGATGCATCATCTTGGTTTCGCCTGTAGAATGAGTTCTGGGGCACTTACAGACAAAATCTTTGCAGATTCTGAAACTTCAGAGTGTTTTCTTTCCAAAACTGTCAAGAATATGCATAGTCGAGCATCTTTTCGTGACAAAATATCGCGCTTAAAACGGGAACGTTTTTTATCCAAAAATGAAATAGCGCCCCTAGAGCTCTAACAGGTTTTAAGGGCCAGCCGGGCTAGTGAGGCCAATCCTGGAGCCTTTACACATGAACCACGGAGGTCATGTCTAACAACGGGTGTTGGCTTTATTCCTTTCTCCTTCCTGAGTTCCATTTTCCTGATGTACAGTGCCTTGCCCAAGTAGTCACCACGTCTTGGCATTTTGCCTATTTTTTTGCCTTACTACCTGGAATTAAGAGTAATACTGGCAAGACAACACTGTCTTTATATAAATGTCACAACAGCCAGATGGTCACGGCGACATTAGCGATTGACATTACCACCTCCGGGTCGTTAATTCTGAGGTTGACACTGGAATCTGTTAAATACAAAAACATGGAAAAGAATGACTTGTCTCTAACCTTAATTATTTACCATTCGCCACGACATAGATTACTTTTTTGTTTACATACTTGTCTCTTGTTAGTGTCTCCCCTTTGCATCAAGCGTATGTTACCTTAAAGCAAACAGACAAGCCTGACTTGAGTCACTTCACAGCAAGATGATTGCAAGATGGGGGGGTGAATAGTTATGCACGCTCAAGTTCTGCTTTTTGTCTTATTTCTTATTTGTTTCACAATAAAAAAAATTCAACTTCAAAGTGGTAGGCATTTTGTGTAAATCAAATGATACAACCCCCCCCCAAAATCTATTTTTATTTTTTTTTTTATTTTATTTCACCTTTATTTAACCAGGTAAGCTAGTTGAGAACAAGTTCTCATTTACAACTGCGACCTTGCCAAGATAAAGCAAAGCAGTTTAACTTAATTTAAACTATTTAATTCCAGGTTTGTCTCCTCCACAGACGCCATATGTGACCTGGTTAAATCAGTGGCCTACCAATCAGAAGAGCATACACTGAATCCCATATCAATCCCTTGGCCCTTTAACTGGATAGGTTTAAGCAGAATGGTAATAACTTTGTAACAATTTGATTTTTTCAATACTGCTTGTACCTACAGATGTAGGATCTTAATTTGAGGCAGTTTGATACAGCAGGAAAATAATCCTGCAGCAACATTACAGTGCCTTACGAAAGTATTCACCCCATTGGCATTTTTCCTATTTTGTTGTCTTACCACCTGAAATTATAATAGATTTTTTGGGGGGTTTGTATCATTTGAAGTCAATGCTTTATAGAGCCACACTTTGCAGCAATTACAGCTGCAAGTCTCTTGGGATATGTCTCAATAAGCTTGGCACATCTAGCCACTGGGATGTTTGCCCATTCTTCAAGGCAAAACTGTTCCAGCTCTTTCAAGTTGGATGGGTTCCTGCTGGTGTACAGCAATCTTGAAGTCATACCACAGATTCTCAATTGGATTGAGGTCTGGGCTTTGACTAGGCCATTCCAAGACATTTAAATGTTTCCCCTTAAACCACTCAAGTGTTGCTTTAGCAGTATGCTTAGGGTCATTGTCCTGCTGGAAGGTGAACCTCCGTCCCAGTCTCAAATCTCTGGAAGACTGAAACAGGTTTCCCTCAAGAATTACCCTGTATTTAGCGCCATCCAGCATTCTTTCAATTATGACCAGTTTCCCTGTCCCTGTCTATGAAAGAAATCCCCACAGCATGATGCTGCCACCACCATGCTTCACTGTGGGGAAGATGTTCTCAGGGTAATGAGAGATGTTGGGTCGGTGCCAGACATAGCATTGTCCGTGATGGCCAAAAAGCTTAATTTTAGTCTCATCTGACCAGAGTACATTCTTCCATATGTTTGGCGAGCCTTTTGGCGAACACCAAACATGTTTTTTTCTTTCTTTTTTTTAAGCCATGTTTTTTTTCTTCTGGCCACTTCTGTAAAGCCCAGCTCTGTGGCGTGTACGACTTAAAGTGGTCCTATGGACAGATACTCCATTCTCCGTTGTGGATCTTTGCAGCTCCTTCGGGGTTATCTTTGGTCTATTTGTTGCCTCTCTGATTAATGCCCTCCTTGCCTGGTCCATGAGTTTTGGTGGGCGGCCCTCTCTTGGCAGGTTTGTTGTGGTGCCATAGTCTTTCCATTTTTTAATAATGGATTTATTGGTGCTCCATGGGATGTTCAAAGTTTCGGATATTTTTTTATAACTCAACCCCGATCTGTACTTCTCCACAACTTTGTCCCTGACCTGTTTGGAGAGCTCCTTGGTGCCACTTGCTTGGTGGTGCCCCTTGCTTAGTGGTGTTGCAGACTCTGGGGCCTTTCAGAACAGCTGTATATATACTGAGATCATTTGACAGATCATGTGACACTTAGATTGCACACAGGTGGACTTTATTTAATGAATTATGTGGCTTCTGAAGGTAATTGGTTGCACCAGATGTTATTTAGGGGCTTCATAGCAAAGGGAGTGAATACGTATGCACGTATCACTTTTCCGTTTAAATTTTTTTTTTAATTGTTTGAAACAACAACAAAAAATTGTTTCACTTCAACATTTTGGACTATTTTGTGTATGTACATCACATGAAATCCAAATAGAAATCTATTTAAAATTACAGGTTGTAATGTAACAAAATGCCTATGCTAGGCACTGTACATGTGAATTCTAATGTTTATTTATTTATTTTTAAATTCAGGGGTTGATATGTTTTTTGTAAGGGACAATCAAGTCTGACATTTCAAAGTGGAACTTACAAACTTCATAAGCCTTTTAACCTGATGACGGGTGAGGGTTCCCTTTTGGGAACGACCCCTCCCACGTTCAGCTGGAACGTGGCGCATGGAACGCAAAAATATTCTTAGAAATATTTAACTTCCACACATTAACAAGTCCAATACCTCAAATGAAAGATAAACACCTTGTTAATCTACCCAGCATGTCAGATTTTTAAAATGTTTTACGGCGAAAACACACCACATATTTATATTAGACCACCACCGAAACGAAGACAAGAGGCAGCCATTTTGTCCCAGAAAATATAAAATTATAAAAGCAGGATTAAAAAATAAATCATTCACTAACCTTTTGAAAATCTTCATCAGATGACAGTAATAGGACATGTTACACAGTACATTTTTTTTTTCAATAATATGCCATTTATATCCATAAATGTCCATTTACATTGAATTCATGTTCAGAAAATACAGAAAAATGTCCGCAGAAAATATAGATAGCGCCGCAAGATAACGTAAATAGACATCATAAACTTTGACTAAATATACATGTTCTACATATAGTTAGAAAGATACACTGCTTCTTAATGCAATCGCTTTGTTACATTTCTTTTTAACGTTACAGAAATCGCTCACTATTCAATATTCTGAGACGGCGCTCAGACATAAGCAATATTTCTCCGCTATGTTGGAGTCAACAGAAACACACAATTTCAGCATAAATATTCCCTTACCTTTGATGGTCTTCGTTCAGAATGTACTGGAAGGGTTCATACTTACCCAAAACATTGTTTGGTTTCAAGTCTTGTGTCTTTGTATTAGCATCTGCTAACAATATCAGCTGAAATGCACCCAAAATGTCCTCTGGTCCCGAAAAGTTGCGCATCAAAACTTCAAAATTACATATTATATGTCGACTAAACAGGTCAAACTAAGTGCTGAATCAAGCTTTAGGATGTTCTAAACATACAAAACCATTTTCAATTCAACCGGTCATTGTTAATTCTCCTCAGGAGTGCTGGAACAAAGGAATGGATGGGACCTGACGCACAGGTATTTTCTCGCGACACGCACTCAATTCACTCCCATAGGGCCAAAACTTGCGGGATTTGAACAATTAAACACTCTACTGAATGAGAACATCTAGTGGAAGACATAGAAAGTGTCCCAAAATCCATAGCTGGTTGGGAAGGGTGGGGGCGATCACGTCAAAGTTGCCCCAACTTTCATGATCCCAAAACTAGTTTGAGAATGCCTGCCCTGTGAGTTCTGCTATACTTACAGACATAATTTCAATGGTTTTAGAAGCTTTAGAGTGTTTTCTATCCAATAATAATTATTATTATTATTATATGCCTATATTAGCAATTTTGGACAGATTTTTTTGTCAGTTTACTATGAGCACGCAATTCCTCCAAAGGGGGCAGTATTCTGCCTAGCCTTAAGAGGTAATTATACTACAAGTTTAACATTTACTACAGGGTGCCTAGGCAGGAGGTATAGGGGTTGATTTGGGATTCAGTGACAGATGTCACCTCAGGCTTCATCGAGTCAAAAAGCCACCGAGTTCTCTGGTCCTCTGTTTTGACCACTGGGTCTCTAGAATATGGTGAGCCATATTGGTCTGTGATTCACCCGTCACCCTGTCCAATAGGTTATCAAAGACCCCCTTCCCTCCTCTCTCTCTTTTCCTCTCTACAAACCGCTCAGATCGAAGCTATCGGAACAAAGAAACTGACTTGTTTGTGGCCCCTCATTCATTATGACATGGATTTGAAAAGCTTGGCAAGATTCCATACAATCATCGTAAATGCTAAAGTGCACACGGAAAAAGGGACAAACCATTTATTTCCCTCGCTTACTCTGAGTAACACAATTGTTGTGTGATTTCTCAAATGTTTTGAAAGAGTGGCAGTCTTTAGAGAGGCGTAGAGATACTTTGGCAGAATCCAACTCAAGGGAGGTGGATTATTGACTTACCCAAAATGCCAAGGGGCAGGTTAGAACAGATGATGTGTGAAGTCACAGACCTTTTTCACATCATCCCCCCAAGGCTTATAGTGAAGAGAAATTGAGCCTTGAATTCTTCCATCCACAAACGAAAGCAGTAGAACTGGGAGCAGTAAAGATATCCTTTAAATTGTCACAAAAACAGTCTAAACAGACTGATGTTCAAATCAATCTTGATGAAAAAATGTATAGAAGAGGTACAAGTAACTGCCAAAATAAAGGAAACACTAGCATAAAGTGTCTTAGCAGGGCATTTGTCCACCACAAGTCTCCAGAACAGCTTCAATGCACTTTGTCATAGATTCTACAAGTGTCTGGAACTCTATTGGAGTGATGCGACACCATTGTTCCACTAGACATGTTGTTGATGATAGTGTGAAAACTCTTGTCTCAGGCACCACTCCACAATCTCCCAACTTTCAATTGAATTGAGATCTGGTGACTGAGACACACACACGCGTACGTTTGTTTTACTATCCTTGTGGGTAACAAACTATTGATTCCTATTCAAAATCCTATTTTCCCTAACCCTAACCATAATCCTTAACCTAAAAGTAACCTTAACCCTAACCTTAGCCCCAAACCCCACACCCGGAACTCCGGACCCCTAAACCTAAATCGAACCCTAATTCTAACACTAAATTAAACCTAACCCCTAAGCCTTTTTCCATGTGAGTAATGGCAAAATGTCCAAATTTGTCCAAATGTTCATTGTTTTAGTATCTTGTGAGGACTTATGGTTCCTACAAGGATAGTAAAACCAAACACACATGCACGCACACACAAACACACACACACACACACACACACACACACACACACACACACACACACACACACACACACACACACACACACACACACACACACACACACACACACACACACACACACACACACACACACACACACACACACACTCTCTCTCTCTCTCTTTAAACCCCCTATGCTCCTTTGAGACCCCTCTTTCAGTGTCACTGAGATCTCTTCTAGCCATGGTAGTCAAAATAATGGGAAACTGGGCATTTTTATATATGAACCTAAGCATGATGGGATGTTAATTGCTTAATTAACTCAGGAACCACAACTGTGTGGAAGCACCTGCTTTCAATAGACTTTGTATCCCTCATTTACTCAAGTGTTTCCATTATTTTTTAGTTTTATCAGTTACCTGTACATTACATAAGAAAATGAAAAACAGAATTGAATCTACTGTATCGTCCTTTGTTTTAACTCTGCAACTAAACATTCTATTGAACTCTTTAATATACTGCCTACACCCCCAGGGCCAGACACTTTATTTATGGTCAAGATCCTTCCTCACTAGAGAACTCAACTACATCCTCACATCTGCTTAAAGTCCATTACACCCCCCCCCCCCCCCCCCCAGTGCCTCGGCCTCAGCTTCCTCCAGCTCTAAATAATGAATGGGAATCAGTTGTGCTCGTGCCGTACGCGCCCAGCCAGAGCAAAGATCCGACCTGAAGATTATACCCCAAAGCCTGCTGGTGTGCCCTGACCCGAGCATGACTCCATCAATTCACACATGACAACCGCGATCCATTGTGAGAAAAGGGCAGAATACGTGTTAGGGTGTAGTCAGGTCAGAAGAGGTTATGAGGTGACCACATGATGAGTCAACACCTTTGCATTTCAGGTCAGTGCTGATGCTTGGCGATAAGCGTAAAAAAGACAGATGTCGCTGACCCCCTCGTGGATTTGTCACGGTGTGACCTAAAAAGCTCTCTTCGCCCTCATGCAAAAATAATCACGCCTGGAGGGGGAATCTCAAACTTTAACATGTTTATTTAAAGATTTGTTCTGGAAAAGAGCTTCCTGGAATGTAGAGAATAGGGGAGAACACGAGATCAAGCTAAGACGCTTGAATATGCACAGTCAGGAGTGAAAGGGGAAAGTTGAACGTGACAGAGATATCCACGAGACAGTATGTGAGGTCATTTAAAAACATCCTCCAAATGTCAGCGTTTCTTCCGCTATAGTGCTTCAAAGCACTTCAAGAGTGCATTTGTGAATGAAAGCAGTGACATTCATTCATACCATGAAGGCCATGCTTAAAGTACCATGAAAGAATGACTTAGGTCCATAGTGAGATTTAAACTTTAAAATGTCTCGTAGATGTTTTTCACCATGTTCAGTAGCTTGTCACAAATACCTTATCTAGTGTTCACTCTTGGTTTTGAAAGGAAGCATGGATTGATGTAATGAAGGCCTTGCCTAAAGTGCCATGGAAGTATGAATTGTGAAATGTAAACTTTCATGTCCTATAGATTTCCCCCCATGTCCAGTAACTTATGACACATGCAGTATCTTGTGCTCACTCTTGGTTGTTAAATGCATACAGTTCCATGAAAGTTAAGGTTAGGTACATTGGGAGATTCCTGTCTCACAGCTTTTCTCCTCCACACTCTGCTCAGTAACATCGATAAATGATAATACATTGAGGTGGTGCTTATATTTGTCCTGTTACAAGTGTGTCATGGAAATGTGTTTCTTGCATACTCCAACTCCCCCTGAGAGACCCGCAGGGAGTGGGGTTACGGTCAGGGTCCCTATTGCCCCTGGAGCAATTTTGGGTTAGGTGCATTGCTCAAGGGCCCAGTGACAGATTTTTCACCTTGTTGGCTCCAGGATTCAAACCAGAGACCTTACCCAAAACTCTAAACCTCAAGGCGACCTGCAGTCGCCTACAGTGCTTTCTCTTGGTTCTTAACTAACATCTTCATTTCACACAGTGGGAATATTTATTGACTTCCTAGTTTATTATCTGAAAGCCAGAGAGCCTAGGTGGTGTAGTGAATATGTTTGTGCATCAGACACATTTCCCTGTTCCTGCTGTTGTTGTTTTGTTTCATGCGTGGACTGTTTCTCATTTCTCAAGGTCACTCCAAGTGTTGAGATAAAGAAGAAAAAGCATATCTCCTCTCACCGACCCAGTCTGTAAATGTGAATGTTTTTCCCTCCATTATTCATTCACGCTTGAGTTTCCACCGTCCTACATGTCTCTCACCAATGATCTACTGCGCTCTTCCGGCAAACACCTGCAAATATATTTCCGTACCCTTATTGTGGCAATTCTCCAAAACTGATGTTCAATTATGCTTCAATAGTTTTGGTTATTCGAGGAGAGATTCTGCTGCAGCTAATGTGCCTTAAGGGTGAAAAGTGTGTGTGTGTGTGTGTGTGTGTGTGTGTGTGTGTGTGTGTGTGTGTGTGTGTGTGTCTCAATGCCTTTGCGTTGTGTATATGTTCCAACAGATAAACACTATGACAGCTTGTACAATGCTGGTCCCTTTCCTGAGATAAGGTATGCTGATGGCAGCAGGGATTAAGGGTTCTTAACAGCTTCTACCCCCAAGCCATAAGACTCCTGAACATCTAACCAAATGGCTACCCAGAATATTTGCATAGCCCCCCCCCCCCCCCCCCCCCCCATACTTACCTAAGACCCCGCACATTGATTCTGGACCGGTACCCCATGTTTAAAGCCTCTCTACTGATATTTTACTGCTGCTCTTGAATTATTTGTTAATTTTATTTGTATTACATTTTTTTACTTATCTTTTTTTACTGAACACTTATTTTTGGTTAAGGGCTTGTAAGTAAGCATTTCACTGTAAGGTTGTATTTGGCGCATGTGACACAACATTTGATTTGATTATTAAAAAGTATATTTGCTGCCTTTGTTCTTCACACCTTCCTCTACTGATGCATTCTCTTCATTCTTTTTCTCCCTCTTCATTTTCTCCTCCCTTTCTTTCTCTCTCTCTGTTTCTCTTTGGTGTGCAAACACTAGCGGAATGGATTTTCACAGGCATCATAAAACTTTCAGCTCAGCTACTGTCTCTGAACTCAAAATGACGGCAGTTTGCTAATGGGAGGCTCTTGAGATTTATCCCAGAGATGTGATTGTTAATGGTGTATATTAAGGGTTGAGATTAGCCTGAGATAATGTGTTATCACAGTCCCTTTTACTATAAGCCTTATTATCAGTTTACTGTTTCTTTATGGGACCCCAACTCTATAGGACATTTTCTACCACATTCTCTGTGTTGACGGCATTTCTCTAAGTTGTTTTTCAAGAGGGTAGAGATGGTTCTTCTTTTTGAATTTGAAAGACTTTTTATTCCAGCATCTCACAATGTGATCAGCTATAAGTCAGCCTTTTCCCCGCAATTATTCACTTATTTCCCTTTCAGTTGGTAATTGCATGACCTTTTCACATGAACTCTTTTCATCTGTCTCTTTTTAAGATCTCTGGCCCAACAGTCTCTCTACTTTCCAGTACCGTCTAGCATAGCAATGATGGTAGGGCATAACCCAATTCATGCTCATTGCGGTTTGCCTCTGCCAACCGAATCTCAGTCGCTATGTTCTCATCTCTCATTTTCCTGTGTCGTCCAGAGGTCTCAGCATCGATTCAAACAGTAGATTCATTGGGTCTTGGATCTGGTGTTTGGACCCATATTGCATCCGTCATTCCCTTGCGGTCTGGCTAAGAACAAAAATGACTAACATTAACGCAAACGATAGCTGTAGAAATGTTTCATAGTGGGTTCAGACATTGTGTTCAGACTAATAATGTTAATAATGTTTAAGCATATCAATCAGAGGAAAGATCATGTTTAGAGCCTGTAGGCTTGATCTTGCCTCGGGGTCTTCAGCTAAGAACTGAACTGTTTTCTCACATCTCTCTCTCACAGTTGCAATGTCAGATAAATTTGTTCCTTTTTGTTAATCCCACTTCTGTCACCAACAACCTGACCATGTCCAAATTTTGGGCCCCGGTGGAATTTTTGACAGGGTTTTACCAGTTTTTCTCCCTGGCTAGTCTATTAAGTGTCTTTGTTATTCAATCACACAGTTAATATCTCTTTGGTGTGGTCAGCAGCCAGCCAAGTCAGCTTCAAGAGACAAAGAGAGACCTCAGTCTGTGAGCGTGCTATGTAAGATAGATCACCAACCTTTAGTTTCGCTGCTAGAACTATACAGGAATAGGACCTCTGAGTCAGTTGCTCTCATGAACGCCCCAGGCTTTTTCTCTTCTGTTTTGTGTGTTACGACAGACTGAGGTGAATTGGTTGGGAGTTTGGTCTCACTCTCGGCTTTGAAGCACTGGGATTTTTCCTCTCTCCCCAGAGCCTGGTCTCCACACATTGCCTCTGTACACCAACCACTTATTTGTTCTGCTTTACAAGCAGCCATCTGGCAAAGCCTCACAACAATGCCTAATGCGATTTCTGGTCACTGACTTTTTTTTTTTACTGTTAATTTGATGTTCGTGGAGGAACATGCACATTGTTTTCCCCTCCCTGTCGCACCTCTCTGAAATTGATTTAGTTATAAAAAAAAAGCTACTCGCTTTATGTCAGTGCAGATGGAACTTGGTCAAAACGCTGTTGGGGTTTGAATTCTGAGAAGAAAACATTATGTATTCTGGTATTTCCCTGGACTGCTACATATACACAACCGGTCAAAAGTTTTAGAACACCTACTCATTCAAGGGTTTTTCTTCATTTTTACTATTTTCTACATTGTAGAATAATAATGAAGACATCAAAACTATGAAATAACACATATGGAATCATGTTGTAACCAAACAAGTGTTGAATAAATAAAAATATATATTTTAATTGAGATTCTTCAAAAAGCCACCCTTTGCCTTGATGACAGCTTTGCACACTTTTGACATTCTCTCAACATTCTCTTCATGAGGAATGCATTTAAATTAACAAGTGTGCCTTCTTTAAAGTTAATTTGTTGAATGTCTTTCCTTCTCAATGCATTTGAGCCAATCAGTTGTGTAAGGTAGGGGGGTAAACAGAAGATAGCCCTATTTGGTAAAATACCAATTCCATATTATGGCAAGAACAGCTCAAATAAACAAAGAGAAATGACAGTCCATCATTACTTTAAGACATGAAGGCCAGTCAAAACTGAAAATTTCAAGAACTTTGAAAGTTTCTTCAAGTGTGGTCGCAACAACCATCAAACACTATCATGAAACGGTCTCTTATGAGGACCGCCACTGGAATGGAAGACCCAGAGTTACCTCTGCTGCAGAGGATAAGTTCATTAGAGTTACCAGCCTCAGAAATTGCAGCCCAAATAAATGCTTCACAGAGTTCAAGTAACATACACATCTCAACATCAACTGTTCAGAAGAGACTGCGTGAATCAGGCCTTCATGGTTGAGTTGCTGCAAAGAAACCACTACTAAAGGACACCAATAATAGACAAGACTTTCTTGGGCCCAGAAAAGGACTTTAGACTGGTGGAAATTTGTCCTTTGGTCTGGAGTCCAAACTGAAGATTTTTGGTTCCAACCGCCATGTGTTTATGAGACGTGGTGTGGGTGAACGGATGATCTCAGCCTGAGTATTTCCCACTGTAAAGTATGGAGGAGGTGTTATGGTGTGGGGTGCTTTGCTGATGACACTGTCTGTGATTTATTTGACTTCCCTATTTAAATACAGGTTACATAATAAAGTTAAACATTTCATTATTTAGAATTCAAGGTGCACTTAACCAACATGGCTACCACAGCATTCTGCAGCGATACACCCTCCCATCTGGTTTGGGCTTAGTGGGACTATCATTTGTTTTTCAACAGGACAATGACCCAGCACATCTCCAGGCTCTATAAGGGCTATTTTACCAAGAAGGAGAGTGATGTAGTGCGGCATCACATGACCTGGCCTCCACAATCCCCCGACCTCAACCAAGTTGAGATGGTTTGACATGAGTCGGACTGCAGAGTGGAGGAAAAGCAGCCAACAAGTGCTCAGCATATGAGGGAACTCTTACAAGACTGCTGGTAAAGCATTCCAGGTAAAGCTGGTTGAGAGAATACCAATAGTGTGCAAAGCTGTCATTAAGTCAAAGGGTGGCTATTTGCAGAATCTCAAATATAAAATATATTTAGATTTGATTAACACTTTTTGGTTGCAACATCATTCCATATGTTTTGAATAGTAAAAATAAAGAAAAACCATTGAATGAGTAGGTGTTCTAAAAAAATCGGTAGTGTACATGTTACATATTAGGCAATCTGCAGTATATGGTACATGGCTTTAGTGTTTATGAATAATCTCTACATGAATCTTCAAACAAGATTTGGCCTCACTCTGTCTTTCTTTTTTACTGTATATTACCCCTCTGTGTTTACTATAACACAACAATATTACTTAGTGCTTAGATATTAATATCTTTCACTGTAGGTGTATTGTATTCTGAAGCAACTGCCTTTCATTGCTTGGAAAATAAAGTTATTGGATTGAAGCGCCAAGTAAATTAAAGTTTAACTATAGGATATGAGAGAAGTTTGATCTTGCCTCAAAATGTGTGCAATTGGAATGGTTGATTAAACTGCTTCAAGCACTAACTTCTTTACTATGGTGAAAGCATTTCATCACTATCCACACTACCTCAGGGTTTCTTCCTCAATGCAGGTAGACACAACAACAGCAGACAGTGCAACTACTGCAGTACCTAACCCCCTCTGATAGTCAAGGAATATTTCAGACTGCTGCCATCTTACATCAACATGTCAAAACCCCATTCGTTTCAGATGCTAGGGAAGCGTTGTTATATTTCATAAACTGCTTCTCCAACAACAAGAGTGAGTATTACCGCTCTACTGTGCTGCTGAAGAAGCTTCAATTACGTTGAGTCTTTTTCTCAGACTCTCCATTGACTTGCAACAGTGCCTCTGGCTCTCTGTCTCATAACCTCATAACATTTTCTCCAGACCAGAAGATAGACATAAACACCTAAGGACTAAACACCAGATAAACAACTATCTCGGTGGACAGGTGCTGATGAGGAAATTACTGAATAAAAAATAAGGAAGGAAGGAAGAGAAGCACCTATTGTATGGTGGTGTAGCCAGGTTTAAACACTGCAATTGCATGCTAATTTTGAGTACAGCATCCTTCCCTGCAGACACTCATGAATATGTAGTCATTCTAGGTTTTGGAATAAAAAAAAGGTGCCTCAGTAATCAGACTAACTCTAGGAGGTATATGCGTTATGGTTTGGAGGTTTGATTGTCTGTGACACTCTCACACCAGAGCTTTAGTACTTGAGGATAGAACTAAGCGGTGAACAGTAAAATGGATGCATAGCCTACATACAATACCACACAGCAACTAGCTATCTCTTCAATTTAAACTTGACAAGCCACTCAGGCAGGCAGCATTCTGTGTCTGGGCTGTAATGAGGACTGCCACAGGAATAGAAGACCCAGAGAAGACTTTAACAATATAACATGGCCCTTGGGATCTCCCTAGTGCTCGGAGGCCCGTTCCACATCATATTCTCCTCTCCAATCAGTCATCAACCCCGTTCAATTTCCCAACTCTCTTTTAATATCCTGTAGAAGCTATCAGCACGCCCTCATGCAGTGTCTGTCTCTCTCGTTATTCTACTTTATATTCATCGTGACCGTCTCTCCCCGGCACCCAGGAAAGAACTGGAATGAAAAAAGATCTTATTGTAATTTCAATCGAAACTCTATTACTGGCGGAGCGGCACTACTCTCTGCCGACTACGCCATCAGGAGAAAAAAAACCTGAAGAGCCATAACATAAATTAATAATCTGTACCCATTTGTCTTTCCTCACTCATACTGTAAATTGCACCACACATCCGAAGGGAGTTACTGCTGAATGGGTGTGGACTTTTTTCAGTCTTCAGCCAGAAATCATTTGGTAATCACAGGAACATGGAAGCTATTCTTAGGCTCACGTGAACATGCACACACAATCAGTGAGAAATGTAGCCTGTAATTACAACCATAAAAAGTTATACATTTTAAAAACCAAGAAATTAACTGTTTTACACCTGCATTTTGAGCTGAAGGTCATTCATGTTTGCAGCCAATATCATATCATGTCACTTCTCTGGAGTTCAGAACAAGCTAAATCATACAACCTATTTTTTTACGGAGGTTCCTGCAACCGGATGGAAAGTATGTTCTGTCTGCACCGTGTAAGCCAACTTGACACACTGGAGTCAACATGGGCCAGCATCCCTGTGGAAAGCTTTCGAAACCTTTTAGAGTCCATGCCTCGGCGAATTGGGGTTAGTCTGAGGGCAAAAGAGGGTGGGAACTCAAAATTAGGAAGGTTTTCTTAACGTTTGGTACACTGTGTATAGCCAGTAGGCACCCAAATATATAAACACCACTGAAATATGAAAATGATCAATGAAATCCCCAGGTAGATGAGTCAGTAGTAGATCGCTAAACTGTATTTTATTTGGATGATAAACGTAGACCTACTTTGTTTTTATCAGGGAAAATTTGAAGAAATTATATTTTTAAAATGTCTCAAATTTGGATATGCGTGCCCACCTTTGTGCTCCAAGACGCGCAACCTTTTGGTTTTGAAGCATATAATGAGAATTTAAAGATTACTTGCAGGCAGTGGGGTCAGAAAAAAAAAATATATATTTTTTAGGGGGGCGGGAAATTATACTACCACCAAAAAGTGCAATTTGGTGAGGCAAAAGAGCATGTCTTCTGCAGAAGTAGAGCCCTATCTGTACACATGCCTGTTAGCTAACAGCTCATTCCCACTGCTAAATTATTCAAGCCTCCTGGATTCGGGGAACATCCACATGTTTTTGCATTCGTCATATTTCATGGTCGTATATTTAGTTTGTATGTTATAGGATCAAAGGCTCTCGAGCAGCCTAGATTCCTATAGTTACAAGGGTGAGCTAGCCAAGTACTGTAAGATGTACAATAACAGGGCTATTTCACACAACCGCTGTCTATAAGTCTGTATGTCTGTCTGTCTATACATTGAACTGCCTGTCTGTCTGTATTTCCCTCAGTCTAAACACATTTTTTTCATTTACAGATCAACAGATCCTATGAGAGGATTAATGATAACGTGGGATCTAAGACTGTGCTCAGTTATGTCTGTCTATCCAACAAGAGAAAGGTAAGACAAACTTCAAAAGACTGATTTTCAATAACACAGTAATGACTAAGACTTAGAAGAACTTAATTGCATTTAGTTGAGTTAAGTGGAACTGAATTGTTCATTGTCCATTCTCTGCTGCCACTGTTTGTTCTTTCTGATCAAATGAAATGTTAACACGAAGTGGTTAGATTGTAGACAAACTATAAAATTAAATAAATAAATGTTTTGAGTAAATCTTTTATTTTGTTGGATTTGACATTTTGAACATTGAGATATTAAATACATGATAGTGAACAAGAATAGAATATTAGGAGTGAAAGAGAATATGTTTTATGTCAGAAGTTAACTTCTTATGGGCGGTAGCGTCCCACCTGGCCAACATCCTGTGAAATTGCAGAGTGCGAAATTGAACATTCTTGAAAATATGTGTTATACATCAAAATAAAGCTTACCTTCTTGTTAATCCAGCCGCTGTGTCAGATTTCAAAAAAGGCTTTATGGCGAAAGCAAACCATGCAATTATCTAAGGACAGCGCCCCGCATACAAACACATTTCAACCAGGCAGGTGCGACACAAAGTCAGAAATAGCGATATAATTAATGCCTTAGCTTTGAAGATCTTCTTCTGTTGGCACTCCAAAATGTCCCAGAAACATCACAAATGCTCATTTTGTTTGATAATGTCCTTCTTTATGTCCTAAAAATGTCTATTTATTTGGCGCCTTTGATTCAGAAATACACCGGTTTCAACTCGCCCAACATGCCTACAAAGTATCTAATACGTTACCTGTAAACTTGGTCCAAACATTTCAAACAACGTTCCTAATCCAACCTCAGGTACCCTAAAACGTAAATAATCGCTAAAATTTAAGACGGGATAAACTGTTTCCAATACCGGATAAAAACAATGTGAAGCGCGCTCCAGTTCACTTGCACCCAAACAGTAGAGTCCACCTGGAGTGACACTTACAAAGAACAGCCCTACTTCTTAATTTCTCAAAAGAAAAACATCAAACAATTGCTAAAGACTGTTGACATCTAGTGGAAGCCATAGGAACTGCAACCAGGTTCCTAATAATAAAGGTATTCCATAGCAAACAATTCGAAAATCCTATGACCTCAATTTATTTCCCCTGGATGGTGTGTCTTCAGGCCTGCCATATCAGTTCTGTTATACTCACAGAGATTATTTTAAAAGTTTTAGAAACTGTGGAGTGTTTGCTATCCAAATCTACCAATTATATGCATATCCTAGCTGATGGGCCTGAGTAACAGGCAGTTTACTTTGGGCACACTTTTCATCCGGAGGTGAAAATACTGCCCCCTACCCAAGAGAGGTTAATGGTTCTCTGTAGAAAGCCAGATGGCATTGGAATGTGTTGGGGGATGGGAGGAGAGCACCGTTTTGATACAGGAATGATAGATGGACATCTGTGGATTAGGTGAAGGAGGGGTTGAGTTCAGGAGGTGAGGTCAGATCCACTGAAGGGAGTAATAAGGGTTTAGTATCCTGTTACTCTTTTCCTGTAGAACCATAAGATGTAAGTATTGAAGAGAAGGAGGAGTGTCTTAAGTGGGATATATATATCTGTGATGTGAGAAATGTTGGGTTGTCTGAATTACAGCTGTACAGATCCTTTGGGAAGAATTAAACTTGGTTAAAGCTTCTCTAGTGTCCGTGAGTTACTTACTCTGAAAAATAAGAACCTAACACTTTCAAGCATTGAACTGTTTTTGTCATTTGTGAGATGCCCAAAGTTCCAGCCTTATGCTGGAAGCTTGACTTAGAAATTAAATTCAAGATTGTTACCAAGCAAAACTTACTCATACTGTAGTTAAAGCCTCAGAACATTTACCATGACACAACACGGAGATGAGAAAGACCTGTTAGAAAGCCAAAACGTATTCAATACAGAGTATTGTTGGTGTGTAGTTAAATGCTAAAACAAAATAAATTTAAAAAAAAGTAGGAGCACCTTCTCTGAACAAAGATTATTTTCACTTTGGGAAGCAGACCATCTATTCCACATTATAACACAGGTGTCTCAATCTCTCCTGAACCTTTTTAAGGGTCATGTTACGGTCACTCAGTAGCAAACCATCCATGACTACATTTTATTCTGTTGGTAATGTGAAGGGAAAAGGGACCCAGCTGGCTTACTGGGCCTCCCGAAGAGAGTCAAATCAGTCCATAGATCTCTAGCGCTGACCCTGAAAATCCCTCCATGGAAAGAGAGGGTTTGTGGGATACTGAGCTGATGGACTAAACCCACGTCAGCATTGGCTCAGTAATACCTCGGTATGACCCTGTGAGTATTTCCCCACTGGCCAGCTGGACTTAGCGATAGAACCTACAGTGTAGTTGAAGGTAGAGTATGCACATTCAGCACATTTCCTAGGTTCAGGGATATAGGTTAACCAAGCCAAAGACACATGATATACGTGGACAGGCAACAGATTTGCTTCAAGGGCCTTATCATCTCCAATTGTAGTAGAAGCTAGTCACGAGATCCTATGATGTCCGGAAGCCCTCGTTAAGGGCCATGTTTTAGAGACAACCACTATGGACCTCTGGCTTCCACCGACCCACAATCCTCCACACTATCTTTTATCACATTATGGATTGATGACCCCAACTCTCTACTGGATAACCTGGGACTTGTTTTTCCCTCATTGTATTTGAGTGGCCAAGCATGACATCTGTGTATCTAGTGTGGGAAAATTAGGAAGACAGTTATCTCTGTCTGTTGAGATGAGGCAACCTTAAATCCCCATCACAATATATATGTGTATTTAATGCCTCAAGGGTGTTTTTTCTCCCACGTGAATATAGCATGACAAGTGATTGTTTTTCTCACAACGAGATTCTGTTAACATCATTGACTATATTCTCACGTGTTGTCTAAAGTAAAAAAGCCAGAGGCATGACTTTCTAAAAGCAGATAATAGATTTGATTGATGGTGCTGATATTAAACTTCAAGCTTTTAAAGAAGACACTCTTATGCATGTGCAGTCTCTTCTGCATGGGTTGACTCACCACCACAGCTAATAATGAAGAGTCTAGCCTTCTAGATATATAAATATAATTAATAGACATAGAATGAATAGACATTCTAGTTCTATGGTTGTAACTATAGTAGATTGATGTCCCAATTCACCGGAAATGAGCCTATTTATGTGTTTGCTATGGAGTTCTCACTCACAGACAGACCGCAATTGATCTGGGTTTGACATGATTTATCTGCTGTGAGGCATCATCTCCTCCTCTCCTCCCCTTGTTTGCGGTCATCAGATGGCCCAAGCACCATCAAAGAGCAGGCTTCAGCCACTCAGACAACACAGCAATGACTATCGCACTCCTCGCATGACAATTAGCTTGGTCGCTGGACTCCCACTGACTGGCTGACCATCAGCAGTTAACATGCAGAGGTTATCATGGAGACTGTTACCAACCTCGTTCCTCTTTGTTCCCGGGAGACGCATTGGTGATCAATTGCCAAGTGGATGCGGAGCAAAATCTTAATTACCTGGCTATGTTATATTTGATGATGTGAAAGTTATTGACGATGATGTGAGCTTTTACGTAAGCACAATCGAGAGCATCCTGGCGGGCTGTATCACCGCCTGGTACGGCAACTGCTCCGCCCTCAACCGTAAGGCTCTCCAGAGGGTAGTGAGGTCTGCACAACGCATCACCGGGGGCAAACTACCTGCCCTCCAGGACACCTACACCACCCGATGTCACAGGAAGGCCATAAAGATCATCAAGGACATCAACCACCCGAGCCACTGCCTGTTCACCCCGCTATCATCCAGAAGGCGAGGTCAGTACAGGTGCATCAAAGCTGGGACCGAGAGACTGAAAAACAGCTTCTATCTCAAGGCCATCAGACTGTTAAACAGCCACCACTAACATTGAGTGGCTGCTGCCAACACACTGACACTGACTCAACTCCAGCCACTTTAATAATGGGAATTGATGGGAAATGATGTAAATATATCACTAGCCACTTTAAACAATGCTACCTTATATAATGTTACTTACCCTACATTATTCATCTCATATGCATACGTATATACTGTACTCTATATCATCGACTGTATCCTTATGTAATACATGTATCACTAGCCACTTTAACTATGCCACTTTGTTTACATACTCATCTCATATGTATATACTGTACTCGATACCATCTACTGTATCTTGCCTATGCTGCTCTGTACCATCACTCATTCATATATCCTTATGTACATATTCTTTATCCCCTCACACTGTGTACAAGACAGTAGTTTGGAATTGTTAGTTAGATTACTTGTTGGTTATTACTGCATTGTCGGAACTAGAAGCACAAGCATTTCGCTACACTCGCATTAACATCTGCTAACCATGTGTATGTGACAAATAACATTTTATTTGATTTGATTTGATTTGAGCTCCCCTTGTGGAACTTAGTGCCTGTTAAAACTGATTCAGGAACAGATGGACATGCCCATATCCATATGGATCTACATAAAAAAAATCTCAGAATCTACTGAGAGATGGGTTATGAGAAGGCTTTTAGTACAGTTTAGTCAAATTGTTCTACATTTTGTAAGATAAATTATATTTGAATAGGGTTTATTCTTGAATATGTCACATGGCAAATCATATTTTCCATGCAGGAAGTTAAATCAGGTTGGTTTATGACTCATCTTTGGCAGTTAATTACGCCTTCCAATAAATGCAACAGTGATATAGTGGATATACTGAGTGCAGCTATACAACAAGCCCTCAATAGAGATAGGTTTTAACATGCAGTGTATTACAGTAAATATAAAGGAAGCCTGGTTGAAAAGGACTCGCTTAAATTATTATTGGAGAGTTGAGAAATGTTCAGTGTCTCCCTGTTCAGTGGTGAAGAAACATTGATCCACCCAGACCCTTCAAGGACTTCTAGCATTTCCACTTTCCCCTCTAAGTGGTGAGACAGAGAGAAAGGTTCTGACAGAATATTAAAAAAATGCATGGTGAAATGCATTTTCCACTCATAATAAATGCTGTTGCTTAATACGACATTATGGAAAATGATTAGACCTGACCTTACAAATTATACATTTCATGTGATAGGGCCTTAGAACTTAGGAGGAATAGAGGGGCCCCTTCGCCGTCCCTTGTCCCTCAGTGAGGGTAATGAATGGCAAGGTCAGGCCCCCCAAAAAAAAATGTATGAAAAAAAAAAGAGAAAAACTGGCACAGAATCCGCAATTTGTTTACTGACTCTTAATGAAAACCAATGTATCTAAATCACCACCTCGGAGGATTCCTAGTTAAAGCTTGGGAAACAGGGGTGGGGAAGATTCCTAGTTAAAACTGGGGAAAGAGGGTGTTATTTTTGTCATTGGCAAATGCACTGCTGTTTTTTCCAATTCAAATCTGTTGCAGGGAAAGAAAACAAAATCGTTTGGGCTGTGACACTATCCAAGTCACGCTTCCCATTCTCTTTTTTCTGTCTGGGTTTAGTAGTTTGCTATCATTCAAGCCAGGTGTTAGGTTAATGTCTTATTGCATTGAATCACAAAGAGAAAGCATATTTGAGCTATGTATGTCTCATTAATCAATACATCTATGGATTACTTTGAGAAAATAGGCCATGGTTCTATATAGTGGAAATGCTTTTTAGGCATATTTCTGTTTTGAGAGTAAATGAACTGTGATGAAAATGTCTGCTTTACTCCTTTAATTTACATAATTGTACTCAACACCTACTGTATATTTGTGTTCCTAATATGATTGAGTTTTACAGATCTTGCTCTGTTCTTGCTTTCTTGAGAGTCACATTTCAAATCAAATGTGCAGCAAAACATGAACATTTTCACTGAAAGTAGAGACGGTGTTATTCCTAGCATAGAATTAGGATTCCTACCACTGTGGTAACTAAGATCATTCCACAAAGACATGATTCTTAATTGCACAAATATTTGTTCTTGCGTCTGGGAAATAATACCAGAGGCAGATGACCACAGGATGAACCCAAGGTGGCTTATTGGTGGTCCTATATAAGATCTGTTTTTTCATAATCAGTTAGGCTGCTCGGCCCAACAATCAAGACTGTTGGGTGGACCAGTCTCATAATTGCAACAATTAATGTTCATATCATTTAGTTTTGTGTATGTCAAGAGGAGAACCCCAGGTGGCTGACATAACTTTGTTTTTCCCAAAGAATGTTCCCGTCAGCCCCCTGTTGTCTCCCAGTCAGGCACACAATGTCAGATGAAGAACATCAGTTCACCGCATTCGGTACAACAACCAAATCATGCTGCTCTTAGATAGTTGACATGTTGGAGATGTATTTATTCACACTTCCTTTCAACCTTTGAAAAAAGTGAGCAAAGAACTTTCCACTTCAGATGTATCAACAGAAACAAGTTAAAGTTTCTTTGCATAGTCAATCACAGTTACCAACACCCCCTCCCCCACCCATAAAAAAAAAAATACAATAAAATCACAACAATGAGTTTGAGTCAATTACCTGCATACACTATTTGCAGCCTAGTCACCCAGCACCACAATTACATTTCAGGCAACCCAACATACCCCCTATGCCCCATTTAAAACAAATGTCAGACAACTCATTATGAGGTTAGTTGTCATTCCTGCCACTGGGGGAAACAATCAGTATAGCCAGACAGCACTGCTGGAATAAAGCGTTAGTTTATCTCAGGTTTATTTGTGACTTCTCCAGTCTCTGACTCACTTGCCCTACATTGCATATGGGGATTTGATTGGCCCCTTGCCTGCATTAGGTTTGTTGACTGTTATAGATAGCAGGATTAGTGTCATTAGTCAAGTGGGGGAAGGATGGCTTAAAGCCCAAAAGATTATAATACAATAAAATATAACTAAATGGTGTTGTGGAGTGGGTTGTTCCTGGTGAGGATAAAGCTGGAGAAGGTGTTGTGGAGGGGTGCCTTCCTGGTGAGGATAAAGCTGGAGAAGGTGTTTTTGAAGCGGAGAGAACAGTGGACTGAAATCAAAGGGAAATTATGGATACAGCGAAGTGAAGGCAGCTTCATGGCGAGGAGAGATAGAGAGCGTAAACTGATAGAAGTTACTCTTTTAATGGAATAGCAGATACACATTGCCACAACAGCAGATGTTTGGAAGTGTGCTATTAAATAGAGAGAGGAGGGAGCAGCCAATGTGCCAACAACAAGGAAACAGATTGTAGCGTGTGTAAGAAATGCAACTTTCTGTCGTTGTTAGGCCTCTCTTGCCATACACCTGTGTTCCTTTGGTGATATTGTGGAGGTGTGACATCCTTTTGGTTTTTCAGCATGTGTCAGCCTATTTATATTGAGTTTACAGCCCCAGTTGATGGACTGCCACTTCAATTCAAATCACAATGGGGTTCAAGTCTGGAGACTGAGATGGCTATTGCAATTAACCATTTCTTTGAGGATTTTTATGTGTGGCTATTGTCTTGCTGAAAGATCAAATAGTGGCAAGGTTTCAGCCTCCTAGTAGAGGCAGCCATGTTTTTGGCTAAAATGTCCTGGTACTGGGTAAAGTTCATGATGCCGTTGTCATTAACAAGTGTTACAGGACCAGTGGATGCCAAATATCCCCATGTCATCAAAGATCCCCCACCATATTTTACAGGTATGGGGTTCTTCCCTTCATATGCATCTTTCTTTAGACACCAAACCCCCTACTTGTGTACGTGGCCAAAGAGATATATTTTCTTGTCATCCAACAAATGTAAACGCCTAGAGATTGCTAAATGGTATTGGCACCTGAATTGGAACCTGTGCTACGGTCAGATGACATGAAAATAGAGCCCTTTGGCCATGCACACCATATCACTGCCCTTTTTTGTTGTTGAATAGCTCAGTATTTGTATTATTTATTTTTTGCTCATCTTCATCAAGGGTGTCAAATATTTTGTACCCGACTGAAAGTGGGTATGACATCCTTTTTTTTAGGGTGGGCAGCTTCTGTATTGCATTCCAAGCCCCAGTTGCAAGGCTAAGGCAGGCTACCTTCATACAGATACTGGGTTATTGGGTATTGGGTTATGTCTTATGAGTAGCCCTCCTTGCCCTTGGTGAAGACCACACGTCCACAGGGTGTATTTAGAATTTCTATCCACTCACCTGAAGGCTTTGATATTTCAGTGGCGTCATAACCTTTATGTGGGGGAGCTGTCAGTTTATTGGTATTCAGCTGTCAAGTCATGTGGGTGGGATACGGTGTGTGTAGAAGAGGTCTGTGTGTTGTGTGTGCATGTGGGAAGGAAGGATGGTATGTGTGTGTGTGTGTGTGTGTGTGTGACAGGGAGAGGGAGTGGGAGTGAAGATGATGAATTAAAGACTGGGAGAAAATAGAGATTGACTTTGATTCAAGGATGATTGAATTCATATTAAAAAAACATTTATTTCAGTTAGAGGTGTTTTTTGGTATTTGGAATTTTATTAGGATCAGCATTAGCTGTTGCAAAGGCAGCTGCTACTCTTCCTGGGGTCCACACAAACCATGAAACATAATACAGAATGGCATAATACAGAACATCATTAGACAAGAACAGCTCAAGGACAGCACTACATGCATTTTTTTTAAAGCACACGTAGCCCTTGGCCCTTGAAAACCCCTTGGTTAACATAGAGATTCTGGGAACATCAGAAGGTGGGGGGAAATGAACTACAGTGCCTTGCGAAAGTATTCGGCCCCCTTGAACTTTGCGACCTTTTGCCACATTTCAGGCTTCAAACATAAAGATATAAAAGTGTATTTTTTTGTGAAGAATCAACAACAAGTGGGACACAATCATGAAGTGGAACGACATTTATTGGATACTTCAAACTTTTTTAACAAATCAAAAACTGAAAAATTGGGCGTGCAAAATTATTCAGCCCCTTTACTTTCACTCCAGAAGTTCAGTGAGGATCTCTGAATGATCCAATGTTGACCTAAATGACTAATGATGATAAATACAATCCACCTGTGTGTAATCAAGTCTCTGTATAAATGCACCTGCACTGTGATAGTCTCAGAGGTCCGTTAAAAGCGCAGAGAGCATCATGAAGAACAAGGAACACACCAGGCAGGTCCGAGATACTGTTGTGAAGAAGTTTAAAGCCGGATTTGGACACAAAAAGATTTCCCAAGCTTTAAACATCCCAAGGAGCACTGTGCAAGCGATAATATTGAAATGGAAGGAGTATCAGACCACTGTAAATCTACCAAGACCTGGCTGTCCCTCTAAACTTTCAGCTCATACAAGGAGAAGACTGATCAGAGATGCAGCCAAGAGGCCCATGATCATTCTGGATGAACTGCAGAGATCTACAGCTGAGGTGGGAGACTCTGTCCATAGAACAACAATCAGTCGTATATTGCACAAATCTGGCCTTTATGGAAGAGTGGCAAGAAGAAAGCCATTTCTTAAAGATATCCATAAAAAGTGTTGTTTAAAGTTTGCCACAAGCCACCTGGGAGACACACCAAACATGTGGAAGAAGGTGCTCTGGTCAGATGAAACCAAAATTGAACTTTTTGGCAACAATGCAAAACGTTATGTTTGGTGTAAAAGCAACACGCTGAACACACCATCCCCACTGCAGCATCATGGTTTGGGCCTGCTTTTCTTCAGCAGGGACAGGGAAGATGGTTAAATTGATGGGAAGATGGATGGAGCCAAATACAGGACCATTCTGGAAGAAAACCTGATGGAGTCTGCAAAAGACCTGAGACTGGGACGGAGATTTGTCTTCCAACAAGACAATGATCCAAAACATAAAGCAAAATCTACAATGGAATGGTTCAAAAATAAACATATCCAGGTGTTAGAATGGCCAAGTCAAAGTCCAGACCTGAATCCAATCGAGAATCTGTGGAAAGAACTGAAAACTGCTGTTCACAAATGCTCTCCATCCAACCTCACTGAGCTCGAGCTGTTTTGCAAGGAGGAATGGGAAAAAATGTCAGTCTCTCTATGTGCAAAACTGATAGAGACATACCCCAAGCGACTTACAGCTGTAATCGCAGCAAAAGGTGGCGCTACAAAGTATTAACTTAAGGGGGCTGAATAATTTTGCACGCAGTTTTTGATTTGTTAAAAAAGTTTGAAATATCCAATAAATGTCGTTCCACTTCATGATTGTGTCCCACTTGTTGTTGATTCTTCACAAAAAAATACAGTTTTATATCTTTATGTTTGAAGCCTGAAATGTGGCAAAAGGTCGCAAAGTTCAAGGGGGCCGAATACTTTCGCAAAGCACTGTACAATAGGCTTTACAGTGAAAGCATACCATGCACTTCCTTGATCCAAGATGGCGTAGCAGTCAGACGTCCTTGTCCTGTCCCTTGTATATGTCGTTTTACATATTTTTCGGCTTATATCCTTTAAAATATTTTGCTAAACCTCATCATCTAAATACTCTCCTGCAACCCGCCTCACCCAATGTGGCGTGGATCTGCTTTTTTTTCCTAAAGTATTTATATTTACTTCGGATCTGGAATCCCTCAAATGAAGCTAGCCAGCTAGGTATCCGTCAGCAAACCATTGCCAGCAGTCATCAGCTAACCTTCACCTTGGAAAGCTCTCGCCAGTTCGAACAACGTGACTAACCAGAGCATAATGGACCTGTTATTTTTATCCCCGGATTCCTACCGCAAACTGAACATTTTCATCTAGATCTTCACAACTATTTAACAGCAATCCCGGATGACTACTCCTGGCTAGAGTTTCCATCCCAGAGTGGCACCAATTTAGCTTGAAACTAGCCCGGCCAGGGCTCCTGTGCTACCATCGAAGCATACTCCTGGGCTACAATATCGGCCTGCTAGCTACCTAGAGCTACTTGGAACCCTACTAATTCCACGACTGGTCTATCGACGTCACCGCACGGAGAGGGCAAAAACAGACTTACCCCCATCGCGACGCCCCCCCCCCCCCCCCCCCCCACCAAAGGCTAACTTTCTAGCCCTTGCTAACCCAGTCTGCTAACTGCTAAACTGCCGGGCCCTGGTCTGCTAACTGCTAGCTTGCCTGCGCAGTCTGCTAACTGTTAACCCTTGCTAACTGCTTGCTAGCTAACACGGCCTGCTAACTGCTAACTTTCCCTGGTATACTAACTGCTAGCCCATGCTAACTGCTTGCTTGCTAACCCGGCCTGCTAACTGCTAGCTTGCCCTGGTCTACTAGCTGCAAGCTTGTTTAGCTCCGGCCTACTAAATGTTAGCTTGTTAGCCTGCTAACTGTCTAAATCGCCATGTCCCCAGCCAGACCAACCACTTACTGGACCCATATGTTCAATTGGCTACGCATGCCTCTCTCTAATATCAATATGCCTTCTCCATTACTGTCCTGCTTAGTGATTACTGTCTTATTTCACTGTAGAGCCTCTAGCCCTGCTCAATATGCCTTAACCAACCATGTTGTTTCACCTCCTACATATGCGATGACATCACCTGGTTTAAACAACTCTAGAGACTATCTCTCTCTTCATTACTCAATGCATAGGTTACCTCCAATGTACTCACATCCTACCGTACCTTTGTCTGTACACTATGCCTTGAATCTATGCTATCGTGCCCAGAAACCTGCTCCTTTTACTCTCTGTTCTGAACGTGATAGACGGCCAGTTCGTATAGCCTTTAGCCATACCCTTATCCTAACTTCTCCTCTGTTCCTCTGGTGATGTGGAGGTTAATCCAGGTCCTGCAGTGCCTAGCTCCACTCCCACCCCCCAGGTGCTCTCATTTGTTGACTTCTGTAAACGTAAAAGCCTTGGTTTCATGCATGTTAACATTAGAAGCCTACTCCCTAAGTTTGTTTTACTCACTGCTTTAGCACACTCTGCCAACCCAGATGTCTTAGCCGTGTCTGAATCCTGGTTTAGGAAAATCACCAAAATCCCTGAAATCTCCATTGCTAACTATAACGTTTTCCGCTAAGATAGAACTGCCAAAGGGGGCGGTGTTGCAATCTACTGCAAAGATAGCCTGCAGAGTTCTGTATTACTTTCTAAGTCTGTACCTAAACAATTTGAAATCAAATCAAATTTTATTTGTCACATACACATGGTTAGCAGATGTTAATGCGAGTGTAGCGAAATGCTTGTGCTTCTAGTTCAACAATGCAGTAATAACCAACGAGTAATCTAAATAACAATTCCAAAACTACTACCTTATACACACAAGTGTAAGGGGATAAAGAATATGTACATAAAGATATATGAATGAGTGATGGTACAGAGCGGCATAGGCAAGATGCAGTAGATGGTATCGAGTACAGTATATACATATGAGATGAGTATGTAAACAAAGTGGCATAGTTTAAGTGGCTAGTGATACATGTATTACATAAAGATGCAGTAGATGATATAGAGTACAGTATATACGTATTCATGCGAGATGAATAATGTAGGGTGTGTAAACATTATATTAAGTAGCATTGTTTAAAGTGGCAAGTGATATATTTTACATCAATTCCCATCAATTTCCATTATTAAAGTGGCTGGAGTTGAGTCAGTGTGTTGGCAGCAGCCACTCAATGTTAGTGGTGGCTGTTTAACAGTCTGATGGCCTTGAGATAAAAGCTGTTTTTCAGTCTCTCGGTCCCAGCTTTGATGCACCTGTACTGACCTCGCCTTCTGGATGATAGCGGGGTGAACAGGCAGTGGCTCGGGTGGTTGTTGATCTTTATGGCCTACCTGTGACATCGGGTGATGTAGGTGTCCTGGAGGGCAGGTAGTTTGCCCCCGGTGATGCGTTGTGCAGACCTCACTACCCTCTGGAGAGCCTTACGGTTGTGGGCGGAGCAGTTGCCGTACCGGTCGGTGATACAGCCCGCCAGGATGCTCTCGATTGTGCATCTGTAGACGTTTGTGAGTGCTTTTGGTGCCTAAGGTTGAAGAGGCGCTGCTGCGCCTTCTTCACGATGCTGTCGGTGTGGGTGGACCAATTCAGTTTGTCTGTGATGTGTACGCCGAGGAACTTAAAACTTACTACCCTCTCCACTACTGTCCCATCGATGTGGATAGGGGGGTGTTCCCTCTGCTGTTTCCTGAAGTCCACAATCATCTCCTTAGTTTTGTTGACGTTGAGTGTGAGGTTATTTTCCTGACACCACACTCCGAGGGCCCTCTCCTCCTCCCTGTAGGCCGTCTCGTCGTTGTTGGTAATCAAGCCTACCACTGTTGTGTCGTCCGCAAACTTGATGATTGAGTTGGAGGCGTGTGTGGCCACGCAGTCGTGAGTGAACAGGGAGTACAGGATAGGGCTCAGAACGCACCCTTGTGGGGCCCCAGTGTTGAGGATCAGTGGGGTGGAGATGTTGTTACCTACCCTCACCACCTGGGGGCGGCCTGTCAGGAAGTCCAGTACCCAGTTGCACAGGGCGGGGTCGAGACCCAGGGTCGAGACCCAGGGTCTCGAGGTTGATGACGAGTTTGGAGGGTACTATGGTGTTAAATGCTGAGCTGTAGTCGATGAACAGCATTCTCACATAGGTATTCCTCTTGTACATATGGGTTTGTGCAGTGTGCAGTGTGGTTGAGATTGCATCGTCTGTGGACCTATTTGGGCGGTAAGCAAATTGGAGTGGGGTCTAGGGTGTCAGGTAGGGTGGAGGTGATATGGTCCTTGACTAGTCTCTCAAAGCACTTCATGATGATGAGCTTCTACTTCTAAAAATTCAGCTTTCCAGAAACAAGTTTCTCACTGTTGCCGCTTACTATAGACCTCCCTCTGCCCCCAGCTGTTCCCTCGATACTATATGTGAACTGATTGCCCCCCATATCTTCTGAGCTCGTGCTACTAGGTGACCTAAACTGGGACATGCTTAACACCCCAGCCATCCTACAAACTAAGCTTGATGCCCTAAATCTCACACAAATTATCAATGAACCTACCAGGTACAACCCCAACTCAGTAAACACGGACACCCTCGAATAGATGTCATCCTAACTAATTCGCCCTCCAAATACACCTCTGCTGTTTTCAATCAAGATCTCAGTGATCACTGCCTCATTGCCTGCATCCGTAATGGGTCTGCGACCAAACGACCACCCCTCATCACTGTCAAACGCTCCCTGAAACACTTCTGCGAGCAGGTCTTTCTAATCGACCTGGCCGGGGTATCCTGGAATGACATTGACCTCATCCGGTCAGTAGATGATGCCTGGCTATTCTTTAAAAGTGCCTTCCTAACCATCTTAAATAAGCATGCCCCTCTCAAAAAATGTTGAACCAGGAATCTATATAGTCCTTGGTTCACGCCAGACCTGTCTGCCCTTGACCAGCACAAAAATAATCCTGTGGCGTTCTGCATTAGCATCGAATAGCCCCCATGACATGCTACTTTTCAGGGAAGTTAGGAAAGTTCTGGGACACTGTAAAGTCCTTGGAGAATAAGAGCACCTCCTCCCAGCTGCCCACTGCTCTGAGGCTAGGAAACATTGTCACCATCGATAAATCCACTATAATTGAGAATTTCAATAAGCATTTTTCTACGGCTGGCCATGCTTTCCACATGGCTACCCCTACCCCGGTCAACTGCCCGGCACCCTCCACAGCAACCCGCCAAAGCCCCCACCATTTCTCCTTTACCCAAATCCAGATAGCAGATGTTCTGAAAGAGCTGCAAAATCTGGACCCCTACAAATCAGCCGGGCTAGACAATCTGGACCCTCTCTTTCTAAAATTATCTGCTGAAATTGTTGCAACCCCTATTACTAGCCTGTTCAACCTCTCTTTCGTATCGTCTGAGAATCCCAAAGATTGGGAAGCTGCCGCGTTCATCCCCCTTTTCAAAGGGGGTGACACTCTAGACCCAAACTGCTACAGACCTATATCTATCCTACCCTGTCTTTCTAAGGTCTTCGAAAGCCAAGTTAACAAACAGATTACTGACCATTTTGAATCCCACCATACTTTCTCCGCCATGTAATCTGGTTTCAGAGCTGGTCATGGGTGCACCTCAGCCACGCTCAAGGTTTTAAACGACATCATAAACGACATCGATAAGAGACATTACTCTGCAGCCGTATTCTTCGACCTGGCCAAGGCTTTCGACTCTGTCAATCACAACATTCTTATTGGCAGACCTGACAGCCTTGGTTTCTCAAATGATTGCCTCGCCTGGTTTACCAACTACTTCTCTGATAGAGTTCAGTGTGTCAAATCGGAGGGCCTGTTGTCTGGACCTCTGACTGTCTCTATGGGTGTGCCACAAGGTTCAATTCTCGGGCCGACTCTCTTTTCTGTATACATCAATGATGTTGCTCTTGCTGCTGGTGATTCTCTGATCCACCTCTACGCAGATGACACCATTCTGTATACTTCTGGCCCCTCCTTGGACACTGTGTTAACTAACCTCCAGACGAGCTTCAATGCCATACAACTCTCCTTCCGTGGCCTCCAACTGCTCTTAAAAGCAAGTAAAAGTAAATGCCCGCACCTGCTCGCCCGTCCAGCATCACTACTCTGGACGGCTCTGACTTACATGGACAACTACAAATACCAACTACAAATACCTGGGTGTCTGGTTAGACTGTAAACTCTCCTTCCAGACTCACATTAAGCATCTCCAATCCAAATTAAATCTAGAATCGGCTTCCTTTATCGCAACAAAGCATCCTTCACTCATGCTGCCAAACATACCCTCGTAAAACTGACCATCCTACCGATCCTCAAATTCGGTGATGTCATCTATAAAATAGCCTCCAACACTGTACTCAACAAACTGAATGCAGTCTGTCACAGTGCCATCCGTTTTGTCACCAAAGCCCCATACACTACCCACCATTGCGACCTGTATGCTCTCGTTGGTTGGCCCTCGCTTCATACTTGTTGCCATATCCACTGGCTACAGGTTATCTACAAGTCTCTGCTAGGTAAAGCCCCGCTTTATCTCAGCTCACTGGTCACCATAGCAGCACCCACTCGTAGCACGCGCTCTAGCTTGCTACGAGTGGCCCTGCAGCCATAAAAAGTTAAAGTCTTGTTAATCTAACTGCATTGTCCGATTTACAATAGGCTTTACAGTGAAAGCATACCATGCAATTGTTTGAGGACGGCGCCCCACATCAAGATATTTTTCATCCAGCACAGGCTTCATAAAATCACAAATAGCAATTAAATGATCACTTACTTTTTGAAAATCTTCCTCTGTTTGCAATCCCAAGGGTCCCAGCTCCAACATGCATGGTCGTTTTGTTAGATAAAATCCTTCTTTATATCCCAAAAAGTATGTTTAGTTGGCACCATCAATTTCAGTAATCCACTTGTTCAACTTGCAGACAAAGGAATCCAAAAAGCTACCGCTAAACTTTTTAACCTTTCTGGGATATGTGGGATGGTAGCGTCTTTAATATTTTAATATTTCAAACGGAAAGAAGTATGTTCAATAGAAAAGTAAAATGAGTAAGTGCGCGTCCTCTTCGTCGCACACCCACTGACTGATTTCCAACTGTGACTCCCGGTATCAAAACTCAAAATTCTTCCTAGTTTTGGAAGAAACAAGCCTGAAACCTTGAACAAAGACTGTTGATATTTAGTGGAAGCCATAGGAATTGCAATCTGGGAGCTGGAATTGCATAGGACCCATAGCTTTCCAATGAAATAGCATGGGATCTCAAAAAAAATAATTCTAAATGTTCTTTGTATTTGTGTTATAGTCTCATATATTATTTTAACATTTCTACAAACTTCAAAGTGTTTTCTATCCAATGATACCAATTGTATTCATATCCTGGCTTCTGGGCCTGAGTAATAGGCAGTTTACTTTGGGCACGTCAGTCAGGCGGAAATTCTGAAAAAAGGACCATAGCCCGTAAACTTTGAGTCCTATTGGATAGATAGCTCTGAATCTACGATATGGCAGAGGTTGAAAAGCCATAGCACAAATGTTTTTTCAACAACAGGTTATGGTCAATAATATCAAAGGCTGCACTGAAATCTAACAGTACAGCTCCCACAATCTTCTTATTATCAATTTCTTTCAACCAATCATCAGTAATTTGTGTCAGTGCAGTACATGTTGAGTGCCCTTCTTTATAAGCATGCTGAAAGACTGTTGTTAATTTGTTTACAGAGAAATAACATTGTATTTGGTCAAACACAATTTTTTCCCAACAGTTTGCTAAGAGCTTGCAGCAAGCGTATAGGTCTGCTGTTAGAACCAGTAAAGGCCACTTTACCACTCTTGGATAGCGGTTTTACTTTGGCTTCCCTCCAGGCCTGAGGACAAAGACTTTCTTCTAGGCTCAGATTAAAAATATGACAGCTAGGGGTGGCTATAGAGTCAGCTACCATCCTCAGTAGCTTTCCATTGAAGTTGTCAATGGCAGGAGGTTTGTCATTATTGATCAATAACAATACTTTTCCACCTCTCCCTCACTAACTTTCCAAAATTCAAACTTGGAATCCATTTCTTTCATTATTAGTTTTTTATGCATGAATACAATTGCTCACTGTTTGTTGTTGGCATTTCCTGCCTAAGTTTGCCCACTTTGCCAATGAAATAATCATTAAAATAATTGCAAACACGCCACGACTCCTACCGAAGGTGGCTCCACTTCCCGTTCGGGTGACGCTCGGCGGGCGTCGTCACCGGCCTACTAGCTACCACTGATCTTTTCCTCCCCCTCCTTGTCTGTTTATTAGTTACACCTGTTGTTAATTCGGTTTATTAGTTGGGCTTTATTAGCCAGCCGGCCCGCCTGCTGGGTGTGCGGGATTGTTTTTGTGTACTCTTTGTACACGCATGTATGTCACGGTTGTTCGTGTACGTGAGCTGGTTTTTGGGACTGTTTAGTTCCCCTGTGTTTTGGGGCATTTGTTTTGAGTGGCGTCTGTTTTCACCTGGTCGGTGTATGAAGAAGTAGCCTACTCTGAACTCTCTGTCTCCTGTGTCTGACTCCTTCCTCCACTACACCCCGGGAATTACACAACATCAAATGGTTTTGTGATGAATAAGCCATCTGATTTGATGAAAGATGGAGTTTGTCTTTCTGCCCATAATTCCATTTAAAGTTTTTTTCCTTCATTCTTTATATCATTAATCTTGGCTTCATAATAACGTTTTTTCTTCTTTTTGTTGAGTTTAGTCACATAATTTCTCAACGGCAGTAAGTAAGCCGGTCAGATGTTCAGCCAGACTTATTAGCCACTCCTTTTGCCACATCTCTTTCAACCATGCAGTTGTTCAATTCCTCATCAATCCATGGCGCCTTAACAGTTCTAACAGTCAGTTTCTTAACAGGTGCATGTTTATCAATAATTGAAAGAAGCAGTTTCATAAATTCATCAAGTGCAGCGTCTGGATGCTCCTCATTAATCACATCAGACCAACAAATATTTTTAACATCATCCACATAAGAGTCACAGCAAAATGTTTTATATGATCTCTTATACACTATTTTATGCCCAGCTGTTGGAACTTTGACTTTACTGGAAATAGCAACTATATTGTGATCACTGCATCCAATGGGTATGGAGACAGATTTAGAAAAAGTTCTACAGCATTAGTAACAATGTGATCGACACATGTGGATGATCTTGTTCCTGTAGTGTTTGTAAACACCCTGGTAGGTTGATTAATAACCTTTATTTGACTTCTGCTGTTATTTGTTGCTTGCAGCAAATTATCTTGATCAGTTTGATCAGTTTGTTTATCTGTTTTGAAACTGGGCCTCCAGAATATTCTCACTTCTTTCTCTCAGTTTACCCTCCAAACCCCCAACTATCTGAGATCTCTTTTGCACTGGGTCAAAATCACTTATTTTCAATTAAACATCTTGGCCCATATTACAGTGACAGTGAGGGAGAAAACACGGTTTGCATACGTCCCTTCCCTGAACTTGCACTGGCGGTGATCTGACACTTTATTACACTTCTCCCACTCCCTCTCTTGTTTCACCCTGTCCCTGCCTTTTGATCCCCCTCTTCTCCTCCGTCACAGACAGAAGTCAGAGTGTGTATCTCAGTATCTTGGCAAGGGACAAGGCTGACATTTACCTTTGCAAATAGGATCTGCTGGGTATCAGTGCCAGAGCTGCCATCCTTCCAAAATGGTCAACATGATGGATTCTGCCTCTTGCTGAACCTCACCTCTTAGCCTCGTTCTATGGCCGGCTCCACTTTCATACGTCACGGTCATAACCCACTCTGCCTTTTTTTCTTGTTTATCAGTATGATAAAGTCTCCCTCTGAGGGAGAGCGATAGTGAAAGGGGCGGCCATTTTGAAGCCATTAATGTTTATGGTCATTTGAAGCTGCCAGCCAGCAGTTTCCTCATCATCTGTTAGAAATTGGGGATTATTAAAGCAGTGGACTGGAGTTGGTCTATACTGGAGTTGGACTGCACTGGATTTGGACTACACTGGAGTTGGACTATACTGGGTTGGACTATACTTTCTTGATACAGGAGATAATAATAATACTATACATTGTTGCAGTAGTGCAGCGTGGGTCTGTGATAAAACTTCCAGATACTTCCAGATACTAAACCTGGGCGAATGTCATGCCCTGGCCATAGTTATCTTTGTTTTCTTTATTATTTTGGTTAGGTCACGGTGTGACATGGGGGATTTTTATGTTTTTTCCTGGTCTAGGGGTTTTGTATGTTTATGGGGCTGTTTCCTTTCTAGGTAGTTTTGTATGTCTATGGTTGCCTAGATTGGTTCCCAATTAGAGGCAGCTGTCTGTCATTGTCTCTGACTGGGAACCATGTTCTTTGGGTATTCTTGGGTAGGCAGCCATGTTCTTTGGGTATTTTGTGGGTGATTGTCTCCTGTCTTTGTGTCATTGCACCAGATAGGACTGTTTCGGTTTTCACTTTTGTTGTTTTGTATTTTGTATTGTTCTCGTGTATGGTCTTGATTAAACATGTTGAACTCTAACCACGCTGCATTTTCGTCCTCCTCTCCTTCCCAGGAAGAAAACCGTTACAGAATCACCCACCAAAACAGGACCAAGCAGTGTGGTGACAGGCAGCGGCAGGAGGAGCAGCGCAATCAGGACTATTGGACTTGGGAGGAGATACTGGATGGAGATGGACCCTGGACGCAGCCGGGGGAATATCGCCACCCCAAGGCAGAGCTGGAGGCAGCCAAAGCGGAGAGGCGGCGGTTTGAAGAGGCAGCACGGCAGCAGAGAGTCAGCCCCAAAAATGTATTGGGGGGGGCACACAGGGAGTATGCCGAAGCCAGGTAGGAGACCTGCGCTAACTTCCTGTGCTTACCGGAGAGCGAGAGGGATCGGGCAGGCACCGTGTTATGCTGTGGAGCGCACGGTGTCTCCAGTGCGGGTGCATAGCCCGGTGCGGTACATACCAGTTCCTCGTATCGGCCAGGCTAGAGTGGGCATCGAGCCAGGTAAGGTTGGGCAGGCTCAGTGCTCAAGAGCTCCAGTGCACCTGCACGGTCCGGTCTATTCAGTGCCACCTACACGCACCAGCCCTCCGGTGGCAGCCCCCCAGCAACAGGCTTCCTGTGCGTGTCCAGAGCCCAGTACCACCAGTGCCGGCACCATGCACCAGGCCTACAGTGTGCCTCGCCTGTCCAGAGCTGCCAGAGTCTCCCGCCTGTGCAGAGCTGCCAGAGTCTCCCGCCTGTGCAGAGCGCTGCCAGAGTCTCCCGCCTGTCTAGAGCGCTGCCAGAGTCTCCCGCCTGTCCAGAGCGCTGCCAGAGTCTCCCGCCTGTCCAGAGCGCTGCCAGAGTCTCCCGCCTGTCCAGAGCGCTGCCAGAGTCTCCCGCCTGTCCAGAGCGCTGCCAGAGTCTCCCGCCTGTCCAGAGCGCTGCCAGAGTCTCCCGCCTGTCCAGAGCGCTGCCAGAGTCTCCCGCCTGTCCAGAGCGCTGCCAGAGTCTCCCGCCTGTCCAGAGCGCTGCCAGAGTCTCCCGCCTGTCCAGAGCCTCCCGCCTGTCCAGAGTGCTGACAAAGTCTCCCGCCTGTCCAGAGCGCTGCCAGAGTCTCCCGCCTGTCAGCCAGGATCCTCCAGAGCTGCCAGTCAGCCAGGATCCGCCAGAGACGCCATTCAGCCTGAGCTGCCTCTCAGTCCTGAGCTGCCCCTCAGTCCTGAGCTGCCCCTCAGTCCGGAGGAGTTTGTTTAGTGGAGTGGGGCCCTTTAGTAGGGTTGCCAATCCTAGGTCGGCGGCGAGGGTCGCCATTCCTAGGAACAGACTAAAGCGGACAAAGACTAGGGTGGGTTGGGGTCCACGTCCCGCGCCAGAGCCGCCACTGGCCTTAGTTATCTTTGTTTTCTTTATTATTTTGGTTAAGTCAGGGTGTGACATGGGGATTTATGTGTTTATTCTGGTCTAGGGGTTTTGTATGTTTATGCTTCTGTCTTTGTGTCATTGTTGTTTTGTATTTTGTATTGTTCTCGTGTATGGTCTTGATTAAACATGTTGAACTCTAACCACGCTGCATTTTGGTCCTCCTCTCCTTCCCAGGAAGAAAACCGTTACAGCGAACCTGCCTCATGTACTGTAGATTTGGACAGCAAGACAAATAGTACATTATTGATATTACTTTTCCAGAGCGTCAATTCCAGTATATCTAACCTGTAGTGTTATGATACACACCTGGGAGTAATTATCTACTTTTGCCATGACATTAACAACCAACCACAATCAAAACGCTCAGAGAATGCTTTTTCATGCACTCTCAGCTGCAATTGATTTCCCACATATATTCCACTTAGACATACATTCAATGACGGTTTTATTTGGTCTTGGGGAACCTTTGATTCCCTTGAGGTTTAGAACAATCAGTATTTGTTCAATGTCACCCAGAGATTTGCTCTTTAGGACAACATTAGTCATGTACTAATTGGAGTGTGAAATTATATGGAGTCGTCATTGCACAAAATGCCATTGCACAAATAGTGCGGAGGGAGGATCAAAGACCTATAGTTCAAAAGTGTTGCGTTCACCAGAATAAACCTTGATGTAATTTCCCTTCCACCTCCCCCCAGCTCTAGTCGTACCCCCATCCACTCCCCCACATTTCCCCTAATGATCTTAACTTGCCCAGGAACCTATACATTGGGTGCAGTAGTGAAACTAAGTGTCTCATCATTATGTGGTCTCCACCTATCCTCTCTCAGAGAAAATCTACCATATGTCCTGAAGAGTAGGGGCACAATCTCGTTTCCGTAAGTTTTTTATTTAAAAAAAATCGTACATTTCGTCCTCGTGCCATTTCGTTGTCTTTGGCGTAATGTGGTCATTTGAATTACTCAACTGGTTGACTAATGGTAATGGGTGACTGAAGTTGACAGGGCCCATTTTGGGTTGTGGTATAATGCTGTTGCTGTTAGTTCATTCCCTATGTGTTAGGAAATCCCATTGGAGGTCCATGGCAGGATGGTTGTCATGTTAACAACTGCATGTGCATTCATAATGTGCATGTTGGGGTTTTAATATCTTGATGGTGCCACCACGAAGAAAGAAACCAATATATCTATATATACAAATATATACAGTTGTCCCAAGATTATTGTAAATCTGAACTCACCATAAGGTGAAACAGTGCCACTGTTCCACCCAGCACATTTGTTATTTCTTTTGTTTAGTTGAAGTAACAGAGGGGAGGAACATCCAGCATCGCAGTAAAAATAAATCATAGTACATCATCTGCTGTTCTAATGTGCGTTTTTGTCTTTGAAGTAACTTCTTTGTTGTTGTAATATTGCAAACGGGCGTCACAGTTTCACCATTAAGTATTCCAGCTTTAAATACAAAACTATTGTTTAATAGTAATCTACCATACAAAATACTATATAGCAACATCACCCTTTCAATATGGCATATTCCATGTACTCTTATATTTAGTATTGTATTGAGCATGGAAACAAACATGGTAGATAATGTTCCAATATGTCACAGTACAACCTACTTTGTAGTATACTAGACTGTGTGATGCAGGTAATTGTGGGAAGGAAACGGTACGGTACACTTAGAGAGCAAGGTGACGTGGAAGTATAAGAATAGTGATTTCCAACATTTGTTGCTTGCCATTGTTTTTGCTTTTCAAAACACTCAGGCCACAAATATATGTGTCCGAATGTTGGCTGTTGGCGCTTAGCTTTCCAGCAGAATAGATCGTTTTCCTCCGATCTCCTCTCCCAGGCAGACAGTTACCAAAAAACAAATTAGGAAATGGTAGGAATCGTATTGCCGCTAAGTTTGCAGAGCGAGAAAAGAAGTAGACAAAAATACATTATTCAGGATTTTAGTTTTTTTGTCTTCATTTGTCATTTAAATTGACTGTATAAAAAATGTATTATCATTTCCAATTCTGTAGTAATAATAGTAATATGTGGGATATTGCCTTTCTGTGGATGGGTTTCAGCTCTTGTCGTTGGAGTCTCCTTCAGATAAACTAGTTTAAATCAATCCTTGTCTGATAGGAGTCAGTGAATTTATAAATCCCAGAGCGCTTTCGCTTACAGGATCATCTCTTGTCATTTTAATCCGCGGCTGACACCTTTCTGCTGCTCAATACTGATTCTTCATTCTACAAGACTTAAATAGATGCACTATAGTACAGACAGAGAGAGCAGTAAACCATTTTTCTGATTAAGGAGATTGTGTTGTGTTAGCAGAAGCAACATCTGCCCCTTATGTGCATTCCCAGACCGGTAGCCAGGTAGTAGCACTAAAGATACCTGCCATCTGGAGGGGCATTGAGCTGAGAAATGCACCACAGTGGAAGAGGAGGAGGATCAGTTTATGTGGAGGAGTGAAACTGCTGACGTGAGGTAGCCATTTTGTCATAAAGTTTGTACCATTGCAGGGTTTGCACCACATAAAATAATGCAACCACAGGTGTATACTAAACTTTTACTTTTCACTCCTCCGCATAAACTGATCCTCGAAGGTGATGTTGATCTTGAGCAAAAATGGCCTCCCCAGCCTCCCATCACTGCAGTGCATAAGCCCACTATGTCATGACGCAACCAGCAAGGTGCTGTGTAGTCAGACCCCAAATTGTTCCTCCACAATAAAAACAGACTCTTGTCCATTAATTTACCAATAGTATGTGCTGATCTAAATCCAAAATGGACTCCACCACCACCGCAGGGCCTCCCCTCCCCCACCCACCTTAGATCTGGATGCGACCCTTCAAAGTGTTGCTGAGCCAGAGATAAAAATGGCTGCTCCTCCTCCTCCTCCACTGTGGTGCATTTCTCAGCTCAATGCCCCTCCACATGGCAGGTATCTTTAGTGCTCAGCCCATTTGTCAGCTGAAGGTGCAACAGGTCGTCTCCCTTTGCGGTTCACTGGACCCAGCAGGTCCTCTCAGGACACCTTTAATGGACTTTAATTTGAAACACACTGTCATGACAATGCCGACCTCCATTTTGCCTTTAGCAGTGTACTAATAGTGTCATTTTCTCTGTGTTTACCTCATAGCACTTAACAGAGTAATTATGCCTAATTGGATAACAATGCAGACATACCGAGCCGAAGTACTTAGTTGGGTATTATTAGTTTGCATTGTGAATCACCACGTTTTTTCACAGTCTAGACATGTAGAAGCAATATACTTACTTACACATCCACACACATTATTCAAACACCACTAAACTACACCTATAAAAGGTAGATGGGTTTCTAGGTGGAGATTGTTGTCGCCGAGTTTGCAGAGCGAATCCAACCGAGCGGAATAGATGACTGAGCTCAACAGCCATCATTCCTCCCCACCAGAGATGACACATTTGGTGACATTCTGAACGGAAAGCAGTTGCAGCGCCATTTTAATGCTGCTATCATTTGTTATTGTACAGCGGTAGTGCAGATGTTTGCCCCATTAAGATCCAAGGGGACGGTGGTGGGTAATACGTCACCGTAATGTGAGAGGGAATTGGTATTGGTTTACAGTAAAGTGGGCTCCATTAGAGTTTGAAGTTCATCTCATGAGATAATTGTTTTATTTGGCAAGTGTATACTACTAGCAACTTTAGATTTTCCACTTACATGTTTAGTGATACGGTATGCTATATGAGAATACATGCTGTTGCCATTGCAGCGTGTTTCATTTTTCAACCTCTGAAGATTATTAAGTTGTAGATTCGTTGTTGAGTGATGCTGTAACGCACCACCGCGTTGCATTCTCCTGGCTTCATAAATTCCAGAAAAAATTGTCCCATCACCTTCTCTTCCGCTCTAGTCAGAGCCAAGGCACTGTCAACCGGTGCGGTTTGATTTAGAGTACTGTACATAAATGCTAAAGGAATTCATAGGAGACTTTTAATTAGGTGTTGTAAAAGTAAATTATAGTAATTGTTCAGGACACAGAGTCTATAATACGCCATTTACCATTTCCATAGCTCCACATGTCCTATTTCAGTTGGGAGGAGATTCTGCTGTTTGGGTGTTAAAGGTTGTGTTTTATATATACAGTTTGCCCACAATATTTGGTTGGAATAATACTGATAAAAATTACAATGCCCTTTTAATATAAGATCTGTTTCAATAGACTTCCTGAAACATAGGCCTGCTGTGGTGGATGGAGTTTTGGCCTTCCTGGTGACATTGAGATAAAAACGACTATATTGGACCTTTAATGAATGAGGATATTTGGCGGCGAAACAGAGGTCAGTTGTGATATCTAGCTTCCAGAGTTCAGATGAAAGAAGGAAGCAGGATAAGATGAAGAACCTTAGATAACCTTTCTGTGACTGCAGGCTTGTTTTTCCTATATATCTTTGACCACAAGGGCAAGAACATTCGTGAAAAAAATAATCAAGTTGTGTAACTTTGAATGAAACCCAGAAACAAGTCAAGTATGTAGCCTGAAGTATGACACCAATAAACTTGACAATCTCTGATACTATTGGCTTGAAATCCCTTTTTAGTTCCTTCTATACTTAATCTGCTACTGTATGAAGTTAATCAAATAAGTAGAGTTGATTGCTGCCCTGTATCACACTGTAAATGAAGCCTCCTGTTATTAATTGGAAGCATAAGTCTAACACATTCTGCCATCTGCCTTGCAAATGACACATTATCCCAGGGCTCATACAGAGCTCACAGTAGGCTAAACGTCCACAAGACCCATACTGTAGTCAAATTATGCCACCCTGTTTCCTCTATGTCAATCATGATCCAGACATGATGGACAGAATGACAGTCATCCTAGTCATCACCTCATATCCACTACCGTAATGAATAGGTAGTGATAGTACAGTGTGCACAAGCATTTGTTGGTGATAACATGTACTGTATCTATGTACAGCTACTAAAAGAGTCCATATTGAAGGGATGGCTGTCGAGACTGACCACATACTGTATAGTGCAGCTTCTATACAGGTTCACTCTGGCCAAGACACTGTCAGACTGGTCAAGACACTGTCAGACTGGCCAGTACACTGTCAGTCTCTCTGTGCTAAGGAGTAATGAACTGTGCCTTGTGGAGACATGACTGACAGCTTGCGATGTATCAGTCACAGTAATATGCTCACATTCACTCATAAAAAGCACCTACAGATATGAAATCCAATAGTCCTATCTAACAGATATCAGTCATATGGCCAATGTTAAAATAAAATCAATTGATTTCCTCTTTTAAAGACCAAGTCATATCTGTAAATGTTCTGACTGGCTGGCTGCAGACAATATAAAAGCTGTTGTTGTCTGGTAAAAGAGGCCTGCGTGAGATCTTGCAGCCTCGATTGTGATTCAGACTGCGGGATGCCCACTCTTTGGGGCCGCAACGCACCATATGCTTATGCGATAATGTTTGTGCTCTCATAATGTTCTGCGTTTTCCCTGAAACCACATTAGAATACATTATTCTTAAATGAAGACATGACACATGCTGTGCGACGTCCTCCCTGCCCTCATGCGCCGTGATGGTTTGTTCTTGTACATAATCAGGTGCTTTCGTTAGTCCCTTGACATGTTCTCAAATGCTTATGTAGCAGTGTGATGTTGTTCCCCTAGATTATGCACCAAGTTGCACACAAGGACCAATTCAAATAGGCCAGGTCAAGGGGGGAAGTTAATAATTTGACAATAATAATACTAATTCAGTGTATTTTTTTTAGTTAATTACAGCTGCATAGCTAATGTTTTTCTTTGGTGTACACTTTTTCATATCAATATTGTACATACATGTGATTGGAAAAGTTTTGTATATTTTGGTTTGGTCCATCGCGGGTTATCTGTATTTCCATACCCCCTTATTGTTCTCTTTTGCCTGACCTTCGGCTAGCAAGGTATGTTGTCCTTGGCTCTGAATATGTTTCATATAAAAACCGTCATAATGTTACACAATGTACTGTTATGCTACCATAAGTTTGTTACAATGTGGATAATATAAAGATTTATGTTAACAAGTTTCACAAAGCTCGCTAACTAGGGTTTCTATTGTAACTTGTGAGTACTTGGGACAGTGTTTGAGTGAGTGTCCATGTGCTTGCGCAGGTGCCTGAGAGCTAGGACTGTGCCAAGGGTTAACATAATGTGTGTTGTCTCTTCGTGTGCAGGGCAAATAAAAAATAATTCAACTAGCAGACCTTCAGTTGTGGCAGCGTCCTCCACGCTATACTTACATGGTTTACCAACCTAGCTCAGGCACAACAATCATGACTCTCTTTTTCTGTCTCTCTTTCCTGGTAAACCACGTTCTACTTTTAAAATTCAGCAGCGCGTGTCAGCGTTTGCATTCTAAAGTACACAGCTGAACAAGTCTCAGAACACAATGACGTACATCCCGCCGTATAGATTTAAATTGAAATCCTCCGTCAACATGAATAGATGAGTGGAACCAACATATGTTATCCTCGACCCTACAACCACCATTTAGAAGTTTCCCTGGCAGCTCTTGCTCTCTCAGTCTCTCGACTGTCGCCGGGCAGGCCTCATCAGTGGCTCTGGATCTGGTGTGTGTTTTGATTTATCGAGGCGAGTGTGAAACTATGAAGCTCACTTGAGCACATGAGCTTCCGACTTTAAAATGTCATTGGCCTGATGATTGAGTGCAGCTTCAGCTCACACAGTGGCATTATGTCACTGTCCAGAGTGATGAGAGACTAGCCTGGCCTAACGACCTGCTCCCCCTGGCTGCCACCATAGACTTCAATTGGGAGAAACATGGTTCCGCCTGCATGCCACATGCAGGATCCTATATGCTATTAATTTACTAATGGTTTAGCTATAGGATCATATCTGGTACCAAGCCAGTGATAAATAACATGATGATTTTGATGATGACAGTTTAGTCAGGTGCATCTGGTGTTTGATGATTGTTGGCCTTTGTGATAGTTAGGCCTTCTGTGTGTCCATACTAATATGTTTGTAGCCCATATGGTAAGGTGCACCTTGTATTTCATGATTGTTAGCCTATGAGCAAACACTGATAAAAGACACTGCCTACAACAAATACTATGGATCTAGTTTAGCTAAACATGATAATACAGTAGCTAGTAACTCTACTCTGAGTTACTGTATGTATGGGTTTTCCATTTATCAAACAATGTTGCAGATGTTGCAGCTGTTTACTTTAATTACTGCCTTCTCTGTGAAGTTGACAGATACATTTGCTTCCGTCGAGAAATGCCACAGGAGGTTGGTAGCACCTTAATTGAGGAGGACGGGCTAGTGTTGATGGCTGGAGTAGAATCAGTGGAATGGTATGGTTTCCATGTGCTTAATGCCATCCCATTTACCCCGGGACACCCATTATTATGAGCTGTCCTCCCCTCAGCAGCCTCCACTGAGAAAGGTGTGTCCTTTTCATTGTACTTGAATGGTAGAAGATTAGTATGGAGTTTGACTGAGGCCACTGACTCTGTCTGTAGGACTAAAATAACAATACAAACAGCCAGCAGGAAGCAAATTCAGGAGCATCAATCAGTGTAATGGAACAAAATGCACCCTGTCATTATGCACCCAGGAAGTGGAAAATATAATTAGACCAATGAAATGAGGCCATGGGCGCTACTACACCTGATCGTCAACAGGGCAATACATTTATTTTTGGATGCTAATATCCATCATTTACAGTAGCATTCTTGATTTCTAATATTCCTCTGATATATAAGGGTTGGTTTCCATTTCTTAGATACATAATTTTATATATAAGCACTCCACTTAATTTGGTCACCTGGAATCCACCAAAGGTTTTGCTATTCCAGGAAAAGCAAACGATAATGTTAACCTATTTTTCACTGAACATACTGGACTTGACGCGCTTTATTTATACCTCGTGCTAATTTACATTTGGAAAGGAAAACAGGGTAACACTTGTTAGGTTCTGAACAAACTGAGTAAAAACTCACGGACCTCTAGAAAAAGCCGCTGGGTCATACAGCTGCCAAGACGAAGCCAGGTTTACACAAGCACATATATTTATAACATTCTAATGGGTGTAGTCAACTCCTTACACACATAGACAACCATGCATCTCTGTTGCTAGGCAGGAATTTAATTGGTTCCTTTCACTGTGGTAGTCACAGCCATGCCTGTTACAAAAACCTTTGTGGGTGTGAAAGTGTGTGTGTGAGAGAGAACTGCAAAAGGGGAGACGTTGTGGTGGGCCTTGCTGGTCCCCCTCCCAGGGGTTTCCTCTCACCTCATCTGTCTTATCAGAGACTAACAATTTCCTTTCGCCTCCCTCCTCAGAAACTTGGAACAGAATGTGAAGTTTCTACTCTCAGTAACTTTCCATATTCCTAGTTCCCATCTACCCTTCATTGACCCCAACATATACAGTGGGGCAAAAAAGTATTTAGTCAGCCACCAATTGTGAAAGTTCTCCCACTTAAAAAAATGAGAGAGGCCTGTAATTTTCATCATAGGTACACTTCAACTATGACAGACAAAATGAGAAAAAAAAAATCCAGAAAATCACATTCTAGGATTTTTAATGAATGTATTTGCAAATTATGTTGGAAAATAAGTATTTGGTCACCTACAAACAAGCAAGATTTCTGGCTCTCACAGACCTGTAACTTCTTCTTTAAGAGGCTCCTCTGTCCTCCACTCATTACCTGTATTAATGGCACCTGTTTGAACTTATCAGTATAAAAGACACCTGTCCACAACCTCAACTGTGGGAGAAATTATTAGGAAATGGAAGACATACAAGACCACTGATAATCTCCCTCGATCTGGGGCTCCACGCAAGATCTCACCCCGTGGGGTCAAAATGATCACAAGAACGGTGAGCAAAAATCCCAGAACCACACGAGGGGACCTAGTGAATGACCTGCAGAGAGCTAGGACCAAAGTAACAAAGCCTACCATCAGTAACACACTACGCCACCAGGGACTCAAATCCTGCAGTGCCAGACGTGTCCCCCTGCTTAAGCTAGTACATGTCCAGGCTCGTCTGAAGTTTGTTAGAGAGCATTTGGATGATCCAGAAGAAGATTGGGAGAATGTCATATGGTCAGATGAAACCAAAATATAACTTTTTGGTAAAAACTCAACTCGTCGTGTTTGGAGGACAAAGAATGCTGAGTTGCATCCAAAGAACACCATACCTACTGTGAAGCATGGGGGTGGAAACATCATGCTTTGGGGCTTTTTTTCTGCAAAGGGACCAGGACTACTGATCTGTGTAAAGGAAAGAATGAATGGGGCCATGTATCGTGAGATTTTGAGTGAAAATCTTCCTTCAGCAAGGGCATTGAAGATGAAACGTGGCTGGGTCTTTCAGCATGACAATGATCCCAAACACACCGCCCGGGCAGCTTTCCTTCCTAGAGATAGAGGGGATGATGTGTGTGTGTGTGTGTGTGTGTGTTTGTGTGTGTGTGTGTGTGTGTGTGTGTGTCGAGCAGCTGCCAGCTATGTCCACAGCAACTTGCATAAATTCGGTGTATACTTTTCATCACATATCCTAAATCATTTGCTCGATCCATCCTTGATCCAACCCCTTCAAGGACTTTAAACTCTGGCCCTCAATATTAGTACCCCTGGCCCCTCAAGCCATGCTCACATGAGGTAGGTTTTCAGTCTCACTCCACCAGGACTGACATACATCACACTATAGGAACGCCAAATCTGTCCCAGGTAATCCACTCTACCCAATAAAATTATATAATACAGTGATATACAGTACAGTGACTTGAATTATGTGGCACAGCCTTGCCGGTGTAAAGTGCCAGACAAAAGAAATACCATATTTAGGTTAATGCAAATGTACTCTTTTGTGACAGATACCACTTTTTTGGTAGAATAACAAACCCACCGTGTCTGGCTGTTGCTGTGGGGGTTGCTAAGGGTAATGTGACATTTTGTGATACATATCTTGGGAAAACGTCCTCACATGGAAAGGCATTGCTATTTTATTGCCATCATTGTTGAGACAATGCTGAAATGAGACTTTTATATCTGGAGTGGAATACCCATGCTGAGACTCATCTCCCTCTGTTGATAGTCTTCTTCCCTCCTCCTCTCCTCCTCTCCTCTTCTTCCCTGCTTCTCTCCTCTTCTTCCCTCCTCCTCTCCTTCCCTCCTCTTCTTCCCTCTTCCCCTCCTTCTCTCCTCTTCTTCTGTCCTTCTCTTCCCTCCTCCTCTCCTCATCTCCTCTTCTTCCCTCCTTCTTTTTCCTCCTCTCCTCCTCTTCCTTCCTCTTCACTTCAACCAATTTTCTCCCATCCTGTTCTTCCCTCCTTCTCTCCTCCTCTTCTTCTCTGTCTCCCCTACTCCTTTTCCCTTCTTCTCATTACTTTACCCCTCCTTCCCCCTCCCCCTCTTCACCCTTCCTTCTCTCCTCTTCTTAATCTAGGTCTGTAACAGGTCTAGACAATGAGACAGATGGTTCATATGGAGTCACACACCCCTAAAGAACGTAAGTGGCACTACACACACACACACACACCTATTTTCTTTCTCTCTCTCTGTCTCACACACAGCAGAGAAACGCCCCCACATTTGCTGTCCAACTATCAGCCCTCAAACGATAGAAGAGAATGAGAGTCTACCAAGGAATAAATTCCACCCTGGGTTTAGAATGTTGTGTCCCAGAGGAGAGACAGTGGATTTACCCCACTGATAAATGCAGTGCATGACATTTGATTAATGTGGCCTTTCCCTCTCATCCCTCTCACCCTGGGAGTGTCAGCTCTATAACTCGCCACGGCAACGCCACCCAAGGTCATCCATAGGGGAAATTGTGAGATTATTTATTCTAGCTATCTGCTGTTGCTGTTGTTAGAGCCCCAGAATCAGAGACAGTTTAGTTTTCTGTACACAGAGAATGATCATATTTGATCATGTTGAATAGTGACAAATCTACAACTTTACATATTGTATGACTGAACCAATCACCGAATGGAAATCACAATCAACTGGTCAAATGACAAAGCATATATATATATATACACAGTCAGTATACTGTCACAAGTGTAATGCTGTCTCCTCTATTGCATGTCAATCACAAACCATACAAAAGTTCCCTCAAGATCAACAGACATATAGCCTCGGTTTCCAGGCATCCTCACATTCCCAGGAATAAGGGACATGATCCACAGCTCTATTAATCCAGATTTCCAGTCATCTCTATCTCCTCATCTGGCAGGTATACAGTATGTAACATGCCAGGCTCTCACGTGCTCAGAGCCCAACAGAAACTACCCCTTGCCTGGATACATCAACATCAGCTCACAGGTAAGGCTCTGTCTGAGAATAATATATTGTACCATATTGTATAGGGCCCATGATGCATTGCATAGGATGTGCATTATTAGCCTTAAATGATATGTGCATGTGTTATGTATTATGCACAACTTGGTTTGGCTAGGACTGGGACGGGACTTGTCATTCTCGCCTCCGAAAACTTTACCAGTTGTTATACTGCATGGGTATTTTATTTCTAGCTATTTCCATAATTTCTATTGTCCAAATAACAATAGAGACACATTCTGTATAAAGACAAGGCACCTCGCATGACATATGTAAAATATGCAAACCTTTTTTTTGATCCTTCATTCGAGAGTCTGCATTTGCACACTATTCTGATTCAGATGTGAAACTTAGGGAGTTTTATATTCTTCCACACCAGTCCCCACTATGTCATATTAATCACCATTTGTGCGAGAAAGAGGAATCTGAAATGGTAATGTGCTGAATTCTAAGTAATGCTGGTGCAATTTCGTGGTCATGTTTAAAACTTTTTCAGGATCGGTGGGTACCCTGCTCGGTGGGTATCCGGTTGAGCTAATGGAGGCTAATGCGATTAGCATGAGGTTGTAAGTAACAAGAACATTTCCCAGAACATAGACATATCTGATATTGGAATAATCTTAAATTCTTGTTAATCTAACTTCACTTTCCAATTAACTGTAGCTATTGCAGTGAAATAATACCATGCTATTGTTTGATGAGAGTGCACAGTTTTGAACCTGAAAAGTTATTCATAAACCAATTAGGCACATTTGGGCAGTCTTGATACAACACTTTGAACAGAAATACAATGGTTCCTTAGATCAGTCTAAAACTTTGCACGTACACTGCTGCCATCTATTGGCCAAAATCTGCATTGAAGCTGGGCTGGAATAAAACATGATGGCCTTTCTCTTGCATTTCAAAGATGATGGTACAAAAAAAATACAAAAAAACTTTGTATTATCTTTTACCAGATACAATGTGTTATATTTTCCTACATTACTTTAACATTTCAACAAACGTCAAAGTGGTTCCTTTCAAATGGTACCAAGAATATGCACATCTTTTTTTCAGGTCCTGAGCTACAGGCCGTTAGATTTGGGCATGTCATTTTAGGCGAAAATTGAAAAAAAGGGGGAAATCCTTTTAAGTTCCCTCCCGCCACCTGAATATTATTTACTTTGACATTGTGCAAATGAGGACACATGAATCTAAAAGTAAACAGGAAAATAGCAATATTTATGCCACCAATACAGTCCAACCTTTTCCACCCAAATTGAACTCCAAAGGCTTACCTAGCTGTTTGAAGTATTTGAAGGGGAGAGGTATGGATGTATTTATATTAGAACATGAATTAGGCCCACAAGTTTTTCCAAGTCGGGTCAGACGTAAAGCTCATGGTCTTAACTCCTGGCTTTAATTGAAATAGTTTTCTCTTGAGCAAGTGGCTTCACCAGGAAAACTCTTGCCTCCAGTAGCCTATATCAGGGGTTCCGGAAGAACTCCTATCCCTACACGTGATGCCTTGAAAAAACTCTGGCATGTAGTTATAGTCTACTCAGGGCCAAGACTTCTTCACAGTCAGGTCATATTTTCAGGAAACTCCAGGCCCTACACTTGATTGGCTTCACTCTGCCAGAATAATGGTCTGACAATATAGATCTGTGGTCTACCAGATCCCTCAACCGTGTTTGACCACACTCATACGTCTCCCTAGCTAAACCCACAACCACTCGACCTAAACCTCCGACCTCATCTTCAATTGAGGAAACCTACAATGTTTTCTTGCGTTGCGTCACAGCCGAACAGATTCTGTGAAAGATGGTAATGAAAAATCAATCATTCCAATTTCTCTTTCAGTTCAAAACCGCCCTCGGTTACTCTCCATCGACTTTGACCTTCTTAACTCAGTTGCATGTGGGACTGTTTCTGGCGAGCAATCACAGCCGAACAGATTCAGATTCATTCTCTCTCTCTCTCTCTCTCTCTCGTGCCCTCCTTCTCTCTCTTTCTCCCTCTCACCTCCCTCCCTCCAATTGACCAGTACACTTAGAAGCACACTAAGAAGCCTAATTGGTTCTGTCATATAATAAGCTTATTTCACCTCTCCATTTTCCAACCCAGAAAGCCAGCAGCTTGTTTTGTGGATGAATTCTCGATTAATGTAATTAAGAAGAAATAGTGGATGAAATAAATTGCTACCTAGTGCTGACGCTAGGACAATCACACTTTTGTCGCTCAAAATTGTTCTCCTATCCTGAGAGTCTCAGAATCCTGTGCTCTAATTACAGGATTCTAGGACTTTCTTCCCTGCTTGCGGTGTTTGTACTGCATAGGCTAACAGCAGCTAACAGCTCGAGTGTTTGCTTGCCGAGGCCCTGGTATCATTAAGGTTGACTTTCCTTAGACAGGCCACTGAGCATTGCTTGGGAGAGTTAAAGATTTCTCTTGACAGAGAATAATGAGGCTATTGATTGTCCTTACCAGATATTTACCCAAGTCTACCTCCATAACCACAAAGGGCATCAACAACAGAAAAGGACTGAGAGGAGCAGTTTCCGCTGTACGCTAGCCAGAAGATGTTGTTATTTTCTCAATAGTAAAGTCTGGAAATAGCCATTTACATTTCTCATGCATCAATGTTCCTTGCCAGATAATGTAAAGTATATATCTTTACATCATGAACAATGTCATCTATGTTCACTTGGGTGAAGGTTACAAGATAGGTAATGATTGACACATTTATGAAGGTTTTAGATTAGTCCAAGTAGTTAATTAATGTTGACAATAACGAGTCACAGATGTGCAGCATGGACAAATGATACAAGTGAACACAAAGGGAATACTCAGTGTCTTGGCTCAATTTGTTCCAGGTTACTACAGCAGGACAGGCCAGCTACTATGTGTCCTACCAGAGGGATCCATTCCTCAAAATCAAACTGCTGAAATATTCTGATACATACAAGAGATCAATTATTCCGATAGAATTGTTGTATTTTATGTTGCAAATTTGTCTTACTTTTTAACCCTGAATTGTTTGGAAAGGGCTCTTAAGTAAGCATTTCAAGGTAAGCATTTGAAGTCTACACCTGTTGTGAATGGCTTATATGCCAAATAAATTGTATTTGATTTGAGGTAAGCAACAATGTCCCCCCTTGTTTTCTCCATTCAACAAAAGGATTTAGCTACAGAAATATCTGTAGCATTACTACATTTTTGTCATTTAGCAGATGCTCTTATCCAGAGCGACTTACAGTTGGTGCATTCATCTAAAGATAATTAGGGGAGACAACCACATATCATCGACATAGAAAGATATTTTTTTCTCAATAACGTAGCTGTCAGTAGAGTCAGATCTAGAAGGGGGTGGTGGGGTGGACATGTGCAAGTGCTGGTTGTTTTTATTTTTTTTAAGGTGAGGAGGAGGAATATTCATGATGCTGTTTGAAGAGATAGGGTTTCAGATGTTTTCGGAAGATGGGCAGGGACTCTGCTGTCCTAGCTTCAGGGGGAAGCTGGTTCCACCATTGGGGTGCCAGAACAGAGAAGAGCTTGGACTGGGATGAGTGGGACCTGCCCTCCCATAGGGGTGGGAGGACCAAGAGACCTGAGGTGGCAGAACGGAGTGCTCGGGTTGGCGTGTAGGGTTTGAGAATAGCCTGAGGGTAGCGAGGGACAGTTCCTCTTGCTGTTCCATAGGTAAGCACCATGGTCTTGTAGTGGACGCGAGCTTCAACTGGAAGTCAGTGGAGTGTGCGGAGGAGCGGGTTGACATGAGAGAACTTGGGAAGGTTGAAAACCAGGCAGGCTGCTGCATTCTGGATGAATTGTAAGGGTTTGATGTCACAAGCAGGGAGCACAGCCAACAGCGAGTTGCAGTAGCCCAGACAGGAGGTAAGGTCGTTGTCACGTTCTTCTAAATGAGCAGACCAAGGTGCATCGTGAGTATAGTTCCACATCTTTTAATGAATAAGTGAAACTGAAAACAAGAACAAAACTTACAAAGACCCGTGACTACGTAGTGCTCAAACACACTATACATAAACAATATCCCAAAACCCACAGGTGGAAAACTGCAACTTAAGTATGATCCCCAATTAGAGACAATGATTACCAGCTGCCTCTAATTGGGAATCATACACAAACACCAACATAGAAAATTAAACCTTGAACCCCACATAGAAGTTATAAACTAGGCTAAAACCCCTAGTCACACCCTGACCTACTCTACCATAGAAAATTATGGCTTTCTATGGTCAGGACGTGACAGTTGTACTCTAAGAATGTTGTAGAGCATGACCCTGCAGGAGCGGGTCACTGCTTTGATGTTTGCTGTGAATGACAGGGTATTGTCCAGGGTCATGCCAAGGTTCTTTGCACTCTGGGAGGGGTCTTTGAGCAGGCAGGCCTTCCCGGGAAGGAAGAACAGGTCCGTCTTGTTGAGCTTGAGGTGGTGGGCTGACATCCAAGTTGAGATATCTGCCAGGCACGCAGAGATGCATGTCGCCACCTGGATGTCAGTGGGGTAAAGGAGAAAGTAGTTGAGTGTTGTCTGCATAGCAATGATAGGAGAGACCATGTGAAAATAATGTCCTCTAAGCAGAAGCTTGACATTTAGAGTGATATAAATTGGCTTTAGCAGCAGATACAGAGGAAGAGGAGGGAGTGAAAGGATGATAGGTCCTCCGGAAGTTTAGTTTTCCTCCATTTTCCCTCAGCTACCCTCAGCCCTGTTCAGTAAGCTCGCAATGAGTCACTCAGCCACAGAGCAGGAGGGGAAGTCCGAGCCAGCCAGCAGGAAAGGGGGACAATGTGAGTCATAGGATGTGGAAAGAAGGAGAGTAGGGTCAAAGAGGCAGAATCAGGAGACAGAAGGGATAAGGATTTAGCAGAAGGGAGAGATGATAGGATATAAGAAGAGAGAGTAGTGGTAGAGAGAGAGCGTGACCATCTGGGTAGGGGCTGAGTTGTTAGGTTTGGAGGAAAGTTAGACAGAAAAGAAAACAATGTAGTGATCAGAGACCTGGAAGTGGGTTGCAATAAGATTAGTAGGCGAGCAGCCTAGTAACAATGATGTCAAGCGTATTGCGCTTGGAGGGGATTGGGAAAGGGTGAGGTCAAAAGAGGCAAAGAGGGGAAAGAGCGAGTTGGAAAGAAATGAATCGATGGTAGACGTCGGGACGTTGAAGTCGAAAAGGAAGAAGAGCGGAGAGCCATCGTCAGGAAATTAGCTCATCAATGTGTCAAGCTCATTGAGGAACTCTCCGAGGGCACCTGGTGGGTGATAGATGACAATAATGTTAAGCTTGAGTGGACAAGTGACAGTGACAGCATGAAATTCAAATGAGGAGATTCGACAGGTAGAAAAGGGAGAATGAATAGACCTGTGCCACCACCGCAACTATTAGAGAGACATAGTCAGATGAAGAAAGAGCAGCTGAGGTAGCAGTGTTCTCTGGGGTGATTCATGTCTCCGTCAGGGCCGAAAAGTCAAGGGACCAGCCTATGCTGCAACCAGCATAGGCTGAGATGAACTCAATGTTCTTGACTGCAGATAGGCATTTCCAAATGCTGCCAGAGACCCAGGTACACTAAATTAGAAGGGTTGTGGCCAAGGGGTGGGGAGCGTCTGTAAATCCTACAGGGAAGAGGTGATTACAGGAATAGAAAACACACAATTACTCTTTAAGATACTCAAGTGAGAGAGAAGCCCTCCTCTCTTTCCTTGAATTACTCCGGAAAACAGCTCGGCAGAACTGTCTTACAGCTGCCGCTGAGAAACCAAGGGAAGCTGAAGACCTAACAATAATTGCCTTGCAGAGGTGGAGAGCACACCTCCCTGTAGTACACATTGGTGTGTAGTCTCATACTGTGTAGTTTCACTCATGTAGTCTCACTCTTCTATTGCAGTTATTAAAATACACTATATGGTGTGTAGAGTGCATCGGCAGCTATAGTGTTAAGAATCTGACCTTTTTTTCATTTTTTGCCTAAAATGACATACCCAAATCTAACTGCCTGTAGCTCAGGACCTTAAGCAAGGATATGCATATTCTTGATACCATTTGAAAGGAAACTCGCCTGTAGCTCAGGACCTGTAGCAAGGATATGCATATTCTTGATACCATTGGAAAGGAAACTCTTTGAAGTTTGTGGAAATGTGAAATTAACATAGGATAATATAACACATTTGATCTGGTAAAAGATAATACAAAGAAAAAACATGCATTTTCAATTTTATTTTGTTCCATCATCTTTGAAATGCAAGATAAAGGACATTATATCACTTAGGAGTCTAGGCACAATTTAGATGTTGGCCACTAGCAGTGTATGTGCAAAGTTTTAGACTGATCCAATGAAACATTGCATTGCTGTTCAAAATGTTGTATCAAGTCTGGCCAAATGTGCCGAATTGGTCAATTGATACATTTTCAAGTACATAACTATAGAGAACATAGAAAAATATGTTAATAAAAATAAATCAGTTTACACACTCCCAGGAAGGTCATAAATGATGGATAATTAGCTTCCCTACCGAAAAGACACTAACCTTCACACATCTAGATGGGGGAAGGAAGACACAGCAGGGGTTCAAACTGTAGAACCCAGTTCCTACATTTTAATATAACAATTTATTTTATCAAACAGAACAATGCTACATTTTATTTCTGGTACCCTCAGGATGACAAATCAGAGCATGATTACTGAATTTAAGTACATGATTTACCTTCAGAGGTGAATGTATCAAAACAGTTAACGTGATAAAAGTTTTTTTTTGTTGTGCACTCCCCTCAAACAATGGCATTGTATTTTTTCACTGTAATATGTATTACAGTATTTCAGTATATTTCTATGGGAAACCTGATTTATTAGGACCCATATTGCTGTTACTATGGCGTCCACTAGATGTCAACAGTCTTTAGAAATTGTTAAATGTTATTCTTTTGAGAAATGATGAAGTAGTCCTATTCTTTCCATGTGTCACTCAGATAGACTCAAGTCTTTTGGTGAGCGTGAACAGGAGCGCGCTCCTCGTTACTTTTCTCCTGTTTTGGGAACAGTTTATCCCGTCTTAAATTTCAGCAATTATTTACTTTTTAGGGTACCTGAGGTTGGATTAGAAGCGTTGTTTGAAATGTTTGGACCAAGTTTACAGGTAACTTATTAGATACTTTGTAGTCATGTTGGGCGAGTTGGAACCGGTGTATTTCTGAATCAAACGCGGCAAATAAATGGGGATATAAAGAAGGAATTTATCGAACAAAACGACCATTCATTGTGTCACTGAGACATTTGGGATGGCAAAGGAATGACGATCTTCACAGGAAAGGCATTTATTGTATTGCTATTTCTGTCTTTCGTGTCGCACCTGCCTGGTTGCAAAATGGTTTTCATGTGTTTGTACGTCATAACAAAAAGCACGTCATGACAAAAAGCACGTCATGACAAAAAGCAAGATATTACTTATAGAATGAGTCCAACTTTGTTTTTAATGAGGTCCCTGACTTGTGCATGTTGTTATTAAGGACGAGATGTTATTAAGGACGAGATGTATGTGTTGTAGATAAGCAAGTGTTGTAAATAGTCATTTTCTATTAGTCAAAAAAGCTCAGTCATTTTTACATACAGTATATATACAGACTCTCATATCCGTCATTTTGTTAATTTATGGCTATAAAATGTATCTGTCTTGTACAAATGGTTTAACTGTTAAGATGGGCATAATTTTATAAATATCAAACCAGGTTTACGCAACACCACCCCTGCTTGAAATGAAATAAAACACATAATTGGTGGTCATTTTTACCTGCATCTCAACAGTTAAACTCTTTGTAAAAGACAAAACTTGCCATAAACACCATGGGATTATTTCTACTGTTTGCCCTTTGAATGTAACGAGAAAAGTGGAATCAACCATTTATGATCCATGGATATAATTTGTGTCTGACTCATCAAGATGATCCCACATTGTTGTACATGTCAATTGTCGTTACTGGTGAGTATATTTTGTAAGGACCATCAGCATGACAAGGACAAGTAGCTTCGGGGTATTTTGCAGTGATGTATTTTATCATGTCCTTTGCTGGCATCTATGCATAGAGTGTTCTGTCTCTGTTAAACATATCAACTCTCATAGAGTTTCATGGTAATATCCTCAAACATTATCTCTCAAACATTATTTCCGTACAAGAAGGAAACAAAACAATTTTGTGGTGACTTTCCACTCATCTGATGAGGTATGTAGAGTAAAAACTACACGACAATGATTTTAAACCACCACCCCATCCATATGAGTGTTATCAAATCATCCCAATATCAACACATTTCATAAGCTTAATTTAGAAGCATTTAGAAGCATCACTGCTGTGCAATGCAATCCTCCGAAGGCTATCATCAGCAGGAGTACGAGCATGACCTCCAGTCAGCCAGTCAGCCAGTGGCTTGAAGGCACGCACAGGTCCCTGGAAGCAGGTGTAGACCAGGGTGTCTTCTAAGCTCTTCTCTCGCTTGCAGTCCAGAGTGTCCAGAGTTGAAATGCAGCCTGGACACAGAGGAGCGCGAGCCCTTGTAGAAAGACTGGAAATCTAATTTCTCGAGCAGCACATGCACAATTTTGAAGGACACTAGCCACTGGAAAGCTTAGATTATTCACTTCAATGCATGGAAAAGCAACATTTAAAAAAATGTGTTCCTGCTGGTGAAATAATAAATGGGTCAATGTCAGAGGAGGCTGATGGGAGGAGCTATAGGAGGACAGGCTCATTGAAATGGCTGGAATGGAAAGGGTGGAACAGTATCAAACCACATATTTGACTCTGATCCATATATTCCATTCCAGCCATTACAATGAGCCTGTCCTTCTATAGCGCCTCCCACCAACCTCCACTGGCCAATGCCAGCCCAGCCTGGCAGTGAACATGCCTAGAACCTATGAGACTAGCTAACTAGTCTACCTACATACCAGCTCAAGATGATAGTTAGAATCACTGTACATTTACATATTCAAACATTTCTTACAGTACAGTACTCCTCATTTCAAACTTTCCCAAAGTTATCTAGGCTATCAATACCAGTTGTAACATTAACTTACCAAATGTATCCATCTTTGCACTTATGCCGGATAATCTTCTGCTTGTGACCACAGATAGGACACCTCACTCTTGAGCAGGTCCCCGTTTTTGACCTGATGGGAGATCTGTGTCCTTGAGCAGGGCGTTGACCCTGGTTGCTTCTGTGGGTTGCTCAGGATGGGAGTCTGTTAGATGACTAAATGGATGTTGAGCAGACTCACTGCAACTAGATTGTTTTAAATATTCAATAAAAAATTAAAATCTGCTGAGTTATATCTCTTTGTAATTTCAAATTAAAACAGCTCTTGAGTACTTCAAGGGCTGACTTTGATATTGTTTGTTTTCTTTCCTTCTTTAACTACCCTAAATACCACAACTTCCCCAACTACTCTAAATAACTCAACTAACCCACTACTAATGAATGGAATTAAATGGTAATAAAATCGGCACATGGTCAATGTTTAAGCAGGAGACTTCATTTATCTTTCCAGAACCATTAACAGAATCGTTGAATGATCGTTAAGTATAGGAATCAATTAAATCTTATCAATACCAAACCGTAGCGTATGTGTGTGCCAGTGAGTGGGAAATGGAGGGATTCAATTCAATGCTTTGATAGCCCTACTGTTTAATTACCTTCACACAAATCATGTGGGGAAAAAAAATCTTATTTAACAGGTTGTGGCGGGTCGTGGGCGGGCTGCATTCACCACATAGTCAGGTTCAGCAATCATGTGTAAGGTTCGTTCTGTTACGTATGCCTTTAGGACTAACTCTCCCTTTATGTTTCAGGGGACAACGTTGACCAAATGTGAATCGGACAACAGCTCATTGTTTTCAAGCTCAGACAGCTGACAGTGAAAAAGAAGAAGAAGAGGGGATCAAAAAAAAAAGGAGACGGCTAAATGCAGAGGTATTTGTCATGACACTACAACAATTCATTGAAATCAACGAACATTAGAGACTTTAACCCTTGTGTAGTCTTAACATTCGGTATACTTCCCTTGCCCCAAGGGTAAATAAATGATGCACCTTCTTCACTAAACCCCTAAAATAAAGCAGCTTAATTGAATTTTAAACCCCAAATCTATTTTGCATGAAGAAACAGCCTGCCTTTCATCACAAACTTTGTGATTAGCTGGGTTTTCCCGCTTCACAATGCATAAAGACTGCATTTAATCAGTCGTTTTTATTACAACACACCTGTCATAATTGTTTTCTTTACTAAAGTAGAGGTTTATTATCATTATTATTGCTGAAGGTACTGCATAGGTGTAAACATACATACTTGTATAGCCTAAGAACGTAGCAGAAATGAGCAGAAAGTAGTTTGGAATGCATTTTATTGAAGGAAAACAATCTTGAACTTTTTTGGCAACATAGTGATACATTATATACTGTGTTATATACTTTATATACTGTGTTATATACTTTTGGCAACATAGTGATACATTATATACTGTGTTATATACTTTATATACTGTGTTATATACTTTTGGCAACATAGTGATACATTATATACTGTGCAATGAGGAATTCAGCTGCAAAATACTAGTCTTCTCCCATTTTTTTTAACCACTGCACCCACCCACAAGGTGTATAAACAACCACTATAAATAAGAATAAAATAAGATAATAGATACAAAACAAAAACATGAAGAACATAAATCAATCAACTCTAATTAGCAGATGTAGGACAGTATACAAGTGTGTGCATGGACTTTGCAGATGTAATTCTCACATGTGCAGCACATAGTATTTGTTTTACAGCCCTTCTTTGGGGGGCAAAATTGTCATCTCCTCCTCTTGCCTGGCCCAGCTGCAGCCTCAGGTGGATCTGGACAAGATTCAGCCCCCTGAACAGATTTCACAAGTGCTGCAGACGCTGCTGTGCGGGGGAGGTGCTCCCTTCTTTGAATGTGTGGGGTTACAAGTGCCTTTCCCAGCTGCTCCTGGAACTCCCTACTCTTGTTCCGCTTATCAGGCATCCAGGTAGGGTTGATCTTGTTCCATATCACGAAGGCATTGTATGAGGAGACATCAATGATGTTATGGAAGATGACCAGGGGCCAGTGGGCAGTCATCCTCCTGCAGCTGTAAGTTCCAATCACATTGTCCAGGTTGTCCATGCCTCTTTGTTGTGGTTGTAGTCCAGGATGATGTCTGTCTTCCTGTCCTCACGAACACTGATCTCAGCCGTTTTGTGCAGTGTGCTCAGGAGGACCACATTCTTGTTCCTGTTTGGGAGGTAAGAAACTAGAGTGGTGGTGGGGTGAAGGCAAACTTTGATGAGAAGGCCTCTCTCCCCCTTGTTGCGAGGAGTGCAGGGGCGAGCTCAGGCTTGTTCTTTCTAACTGTGCCAACCATGGTGATCTTCCTTTTCAGGAGCCATTGGCTGAGTTCAATCAGTAGCACACATAATCTCAATTTCTCATTATGTGTGTGTGCGTGCCTACCTGCCTGCCTGCCTGTCCGCCCGCGCCTTCCTTCCTTCCTGCCTTCTTTCCTTTGTTCGTGGTGTGTAAATTATTTTATAAATTATTTTGTAATGTTAAACATTACCCTAAGATAATCTTTGTACCCTGGTGGTGTACAGCTTTCATAGAAATATGAACAAAGGCGATGTTTCACTTTTTCTAATGTTGGGGTCAATCGAGGAAAAGTAATAACATTTAAAGTTGAAAATAGAGCATTTAGAGCATTTTCTCTGCTGTTATACATAGTGGCGGGTCATTTTTTGACCCTTAAGACAACACAAGGGTTAAGTGTTTAAAGACAAGCTAGCACAGTCAAGCTGTCATATGGCATGCATATTAATCGAACACATCAAACGTTTCAATTTAAAGTTCTCTCAATACTACCATAGAGTAGAAATTCAACAATATTTGCCCACACCCATGGAAAATCCTAAGGTCTTGTCAGAAAGGCCCGAAGATTGTAAGGGGAACAAAAGTGACCAGCTCCCTCTCTCTCCCAGAAAAATTACTATGTTTTACAACTAAGGTCATACGTCTTTGAATTTGAATTTGAATTTAAACTAAAGCATATTATAGTCTGCATACATGTCAATACATACAGTACCTACTATTTATGTCAACACCTATTCCTGTTACTTGACTAAAATCTGTTTGAAGTGCAGCTAGCTCACTCCTCCACAGGCTAGCCGGCAAAGGAGCGTTAGGATAGTAAACTATGAGCTAGCATGAGTTAGACTTGTTCTTTCATTGCTTGGGTTACCCTCCTGTCATAAAATAGTGTATTATAGGTAGAGTTTTGAAACAAGGCCCAGATGCAGTAGAAGAATATGAGGGACATTCTAAATATTACCTTCAAAATTGTCACGAACCGGCTCAAAGCACGCAACAAAAAGGGAGACAACGTGGAGATAAGGAATAACAAAATTATATTTGTTAACTATATACAAATGAACAATGGTGTGTGGAGTCAGTAATCAGTATTGTAAGTGAGTGGTTGTGTGTATAGATGTGATAATGAGGAGTTTTGAAAGATGCCAAAGCAAGCAAGACGGCCACAAAAATGCCACAACCAAAATCAAACAGTGTGTCTGCATGGAGTCTCCTCAATGAATGAGGAAAATGTGTATTTATCCTGGAACACACCCAGGCCCAGGTGTGTCCCATTTGGCTGACGACTCTCCCAGCTCTGCCCACTAAAGAAAACAAGAGCAAAGAGAAAAAATTCAGGAGACAGAGTAGGAGGGTCGTCACAAAAGACTCAAATAAATGTGTACTTTTGGGAAAATTCAACTACCTTAGTGGTTCTGCAAGTGACCAACGTTGTTACTCTTGTAGATATTTTAGAGTTGAACTTTGTATTTAAGGGAAAGTTTAAGGCATAATGAACATGGGCAGTTTTCACTTTAAGGTTAAAACGCACCAAACTGATGGGTAGCTGACTCCTCCTCATAGGATAGAGAAGACCAGAGTCAACCACAAAATCATTATATAAACACAGTGTTCACACAGCTCTGCGCACGAGTGGCGCCAGCTGGCATTATATGTGACTTCTACAACTCAGTATTCCAACACCTTAATTAAGGTTACTCTCTGATACTGTTGGGCACAAAAGCTATATAGCTTAAAGTATAGAATGAACAACTTACCTGAGTAGTAAAAGTAACTACTTAGTATTAGTTACTAGATAGTAACATTTTAGTTTTATTGGAATTGCAACTGTGTCATTACATGGTAATATTGTTTGGAGCCATAGGTTATTACACAGGTGTGCTGTAATAACATCTGTCACCAAACAGTAATTACATTGCAATTACTATTTGCCTACATTGTGGTTACTAAGAGCACTACTATGTAGTTACTATATAACATGAACTTAAGGATAAGGGTTGTGTCCGTCACTGGCCGCGGGCAGCATTTGGTACTTTAACGCACGCACACATTCATCACTCCTCCCTGCTCTGTTATCAGATAAGTTAACAATGTGGGTCGACACACAAGTTAACTTCTCTGTCTTAGTACATACATTTCACACTTATGTCAGTGTTCATATTTAATATAAGCAATATTTTTTATACTTATCGATGTTGTGGATGAGCGCATTGTTTGTCTGTTCTGTTCCTCTCTCTCTCCATTTCTGTAGCTTCCGGGAATGCTGGATAAGGACCCGAGCTAAGGGAATTGGGCTGACTTTGTAGTGCCTGTCCCAAATGGCTCATTAATGTAAATGGGCATATTGAAAGACACTGTCAGTAGTGATGTAATTTTGTAAATGTTATGTTGTGATATTGTTTCATAACCATGTTGCAATGTATATACTTTAGTACGTTTAGTTAAATGGAAAATATAGGTTTGTCTGGGTAATTGCTAAATTAATATTAATTAGGGTTAATTGTTCTGAGGGGAGGGGCTAGCCCTACAAAAGGAGCCTATCTTTCAGTTCATGGGGAGGCATTTTGGATTGAGCTGTGGATGGGGAAGCATTGTTTTTAGCTGGCCCATAAGGTATATGTTTGATGGCAGTACTGTTGTTTTTGTTCCGGAATCACTATGTAAATAAACACCCATGCACAGAAGTACTTTTGCGGCTCCGCCATCTTTTTATTTTGATAGAGGTTAGGTTTTCCAGTTTACCCTTCTGGCCTACTCTACGTGACAGGTTGTTATGTTTTCTAATTAAAACATCCTCAAACAATCTTTACATGCTGATGTTGATTTGTTTTTTTAGCTTAAGCTTTATTTGAGTAATGGCAGAGGGAAAGATATAAATATCTATTTTTAGAATAAATTACATTGTGTTCAGATTTCAGCAAGAACATTAAATAATTGCTTTATGTTGTGTATGTTAACAGCAAATCCCCCGACAACATAGCAAAAAGGTACAAGAAGGTCCTGGCGACCTACAAAAAGGAGTGAAGAATATCAATCAAATGTATTTATAAAGCCCTTCTTACATCCGCTGATGTCACAAAGTGCTGTACAGAAACCCAGCATAAAACCCCAAATAGCAAGCAATGCAGGTGTAGACGCACGGTGGCTAGGAAAAACTCCTTAGAAAGGCTGGAACCTAGGAAGAAACTTAGAGAGGAACCAGGCTATGAGGGGTGACTAGTCCTCTTCTGGCTGTGCCGGGTGGAGATTATAACAGAACATGGCCAAGATGTTCAAATGTTCATAGATGACCAGCAGGGTCAAATAATAATAATCACAGTGGTTGTAGAGGGTGCAACTGTTCAGCACCTCAGGAGTAAATGTCAGTTGGCTTTTCATAGCCGATCATTAAGAGTATCTCTACCGCTCTTGCTGTCTCTAGAGAGTTGATAACAGCAGGTCTGGGACAAGGTAGCACGTCCAGTGAACAGGTCAGGGTTCCATAGCCGCAGGCAGAACAGTTGAAACGGGAGCAGCAGCACGACCAGGTGGACTGGGGACAGCAAGATGTCATCAGGCCAGGTAGTCCTGAGGCATGGTCCTATGGCTCAGGTCATCCAAGAGACAATACTTAAATTCACACAGGGCAATGGATAAGACTGAATAAATACTCCAGGTTTACAGCTTGCAAGAAAAGCATTTGACTGTACTTGCGCATATGACATTATAACTTGAAACTTAAAACTAAGGTGTGCAAATGCACACTTTTAACAGATAATGTCTAGTGTTTTTCCTCTTCGCAAGGACACAACCCTGAGTCATCCACCTCCACCAAGAGAATCATTGGAGGAGAAGACTAGATATTGCATTTTTAATTGCAGTGTCCCGAACATCAAGTCTCAGTGCATGTTTGCCATTCAGACTTATTTCAGACCCCATTTGGAAATCTGCTGTCGACTCATTAGAAGTTGATTAATTACTCAATAACCCATTAGTCAGTCAGCAGTGGAGAGCAGAGGGCAAGACGAGAGTATCGAGATTCGTAAATGTTGTAAACATATGGAAATAGTGTGGTTTTGATGTTGCACAATATAGAAAAAGTTGCTGACAATACGTCTGACAAATACCAGTAACAAGGAATGGCAAGGCTGTGGCGCAAAAGCCAGTATCCCCAGGTATCCAGGAGGAGGGTAGACCAAATGTTACAGGTTGTATACATACATACCAAACACAGGCTGTGTAGTTATATAGTATTTGACAAACCTCTCAGAGCACCAGCGAGAAGACCCTACAACTCACTGAAAAACATGTTGTTTCTCATTTCCCCTCTCACACAATTAAAACATAATTGTTCATGTTTATCTTCCCTGCATCTTAACACAAGTCTCCTGCCTCCTTTTGAAGTAGGTGCTTATCTTTAGAAGGCCCGGTCGCTCTTTCTTTAACTTAATGAATGAATCACCTTGTAAAATATGGGAGGTACACTATTGACAAAATGGAAATGGGAATGCTGACTCAGCAAGCATCACTCAACTCCAAGATGAATTAACAATTTGAGCCCCCATGTCCCCCTAATCAGTCTTTCGTCGACAATAACTCAAAGGACTAATTAATTTTCATTAAAGGAGTTTTCACACATAATTATCACTGACGACAGTTTTTTTTAAAACTTCTTTCTCAACAGTGAAGAGTATTGGAGATGGTTGTGAGTGGAAAATAACTGAATCTTCACAACAATGTGCTGCGAAGGAGATGGTAAAATGCTTTACAACTTTTAATGGACTGACACCTAACACCATGCATTTAAATTATGAAATACCATCAGAAAGTATTCACACCGCTTGACGTTTTCCACATTTTGTTGTGTTACAAAGTGGGATTAAAATGGAATTAACTGTCATTTTTTGTGAACGATTTACCAAAAATACTCTTTATGTCAAAAGAAGAAAACTGTTATTTGTAAAAAAAATAAAAATAGATATGCATTCAAACCCCTGAGTCAAGAATCACCTTTGGTAGTGATTACAGCTGTGAGTCTTTTTGTCTCAAAGAGATTTTCACACATGGATTGTGCAACATTTGCCCATTATTCTTTTCAAAGCCTTCAAGCTCTTGTCAAATTGGTTGTTGATCATTGCTTGACAACCATTTTCAGGTCTTGCCATAGATTTTCAAGCAGATTTAAGTAAAAACATGTAACTCCGCCACTCAGGAACATTCACTGTCTTCTTGCAACTCCAGTGTATATTTGGTCTCATGCTTTAGGTTAATGTCTTGCTGAAATGTGAATTAATCTCCCAGAGTCTGGGTGAAAGCAGACTGAAGCAAGTTGTCCTCTATGATTTTGCCTGTGCTTAGCTCCATTCCATCATTTTTTTATTCTGAAATACTCTCGAGTCCTTACCGATTCAATGCATAAATATAACATGATGCAGCCACCACTATGCTTGAAAATATGGAGAGTGGTACTCAGTAATGTGTTGTATTGGATTTGCCCGAAACATAAAATGTTGTATTCAGGTAAAAAAGGCAATTTCTAACCACAGTATTATTTTAATGCCTTGTTGCAAACAGAATTCCATATTTTCACTCTGTCAATGAGGTTAGTATTAGTAAGTAACTACAATGTTGTTGATGCATCCTCAGTTTTCTCCTACCACAGCCATTCTACTGTTTCAAAGTCACCATTGGCCTCATGGTGAAATCCCTGAGCGGTTTCCTTCCTCTCAGGCAACTGAGTTAGGAAGGACACCCGTATCTTTGTAGTGGCTGGGTATATTGATAGACCATCCAAAGTGTAATTAATAACTTCACCATGCTCAAAAGGATATTCAGTGTCTGCTTTCTATTTTTATCCATTAACCAATAGGTGCCCTTCTTTGCTGATGCTTTTGAAAACCTCCCCAGTCTACTCCCGCTCATCCTCTCTTGCGCTTCGGGATGCCTCAGCTGTCTCGACAGGTTCTCAAGCCTCAGCTGGCTCATCAGGCTTCCATTGCCAAAACAACCGGGGATGCCTCAGCCGGCTCGCCCGGCTCCCCATGCCGGGGCCGGCTCAACAGGCCGAAGCAACCCGGGGATGTCTCAGCCGGCTTCTCAGTCTCCCATGCCTCAGCTGGCTCGCCAGATTCCCGCGCCTCCGCCGGCTGGTCAGGTTCCCCCGCTTCAGACGGCTCACCAGGTTCCCACTCCTCAGCCGGCTCCTCAAGTTCCCGATGTTTTGTCAAATTTATATTAAAAAATCTCAGTTTACATTGGCGCGTTATGTTCAGTAGTTCCAAAACATCCAGTGATTTTTCAGAGAGCCACATCAATTTACAGAAATACTCATAATAAACATTGCTAAAAGATACAAGTGTTATGCATGGAATTTTAGATCCACTTCTCCATAATGCAACCGCTGTGTCAGATTTTAACATTTTCTTTAACGGAAAAAGCACACCATGCAATAATCTGAGTACAGCGCTCAGACACAAAAACAAGCCGTACAGGTACCTGCCATGTTGTGGAGTCAACAGAAGTCAGAAATAGCTATATAAATATTCACTTACCTTTGATGATCTTCATCAGAATGCACTCCCAGGAATCCCAGTTCCACAATAAATGTTTGTTTTGTTCGATAATGTCCATCATTTATGTCAAATACCTCCTTGTTGTTCGCGCATTTAGTTCACAAATCCAAATACATGAGGCGCGATCAGTGGGTCCAGACGAAAAGTCAAACATTTCCGTTACAGTCCGTAGAAACATGTCAAACGATATGTAGAATCGATCTTCAGAATGTTTTTAACATAAATCTTCAATAATGTTCCAACCGGAGAATTCCTTTGTCTTTAGAAATGCAATGGATTGCAGCTACCTCTCACGGGAGCCCGCGTGATCAGCAAAGACTTGGATTGGCAATGACTTGAAAAACTACAAACCTCAGATTTCCCACTTCCTGGTTGGATTTTCTCTCAGGTTTTTGCCTGCCATATGAGTTCTGTTATACTCACAGACATCATTCAAACAGTTTTAGGAACTTCCGAGTGTTTTCTATCCATATCTACTAATTATATGCATTTCCTAGCTTTTAGGCCTGAGTAGCAGGCAGTTTACTCTGGGCACCTTTTTATCCACGCTACTTTGGGACGGGGCACCCCTCGTCCCAAAGAAGTTAATACAGACACTTTATACATAAACAGCCATGGACATGGCTAAGTGGCTTAGCATGGCGTTCAAACACTCACATACGCAGGCTAATAGTTGTAGACAGACAAGGTATATAGGACTAACAGGGAATGTATGTGACAAAGCAAACAGAGTAGATATTCTATATTTGTCTTGGTGCCAGGAGTTCCTCTGTAGGAACACCCTCCCCCCCGTTCAGCTCAAACGGTGGCGCATGGAACGCAAAAATATTCTTAAAAATATTTAACCTCCACACATTATTAAGTCCAATAGCTCAAATGAAAGATAAACACCTTGTTCATCTACCCAGCATGTCAGATTTTTAAAATGTTTTACGGCGAAAACACACCACACATTTATATTAGACCACCACCGAAACAAAGACAAGCGGCAGCCATTTTGTCCCAGAAAATATAAAATTATAAAAGCAGGATTAAAAAATAAATCGCTCACTAACCTTTTGAAAATCTTCATCAGATGACAGTGATAGGACATGTTACACAGTACATTTTTTTTTTTTCAATAATATGCCATATATATCCATAAATGTCCATTTACAGTGTACTCATGTTCAGAAATTACTCAAAAATGCCCGCAGGAAACCTAGGTAGCTCGGCAAGATAACGTAAATAGACATCATAAACTTTGGCTAAATATACATGTTCTACATATAGTTAGAAAGATACACTGCTTCTTTATGCAACCGCTGTGTTAGATTTATTTTTAACGTTACAGAAATCGCACACTATTTCATATGCTGAGGCAGCGCTCAGTTCCAAGCTACATTTCCACGTAATGTTGGAGTCAACAGAAACACAGATTTAAGCATAAATATTCCCTTACCTTCGATGGTCTTCGTTCAGAATGTTCTGGAAGGGTTCATACTTACCCAATACATCGTTTGGTTTCAAGTCTTGCGTCTTTGTATTAGCTACTGCTAATAACATCAGCTGAAATGCACCCAAAACGTCCTCCGGTCCGGATAAGTTGCGCATCAAAACTTCAAAATTACACATTATATGTCGACTAAACAGGTCAAACTAAGTGCAGAAGCAAGCTTTATGATGTTTTAGACGTGCAAAACAAACTTCAATTCAACCGGGCATCGTTTGCTCTTCCCAGGAGTGCTGGCACAAAGGAATGGCTGTGACCGATTCGCGCCCTGACGCACAGGTTTTTTTATCGCGACACTTACTCCAACCAAACCACTCCTGTAGGGCCAATTCTCGCGCGATTTGAACGATTGAACGCTCCAAAGAAAGAGGACATCTAGTGGAAGAGATGGAAATTGTCCCCAGATCCATAAGTGGTCGGGAAGGGTGGGGGCATGACGTCAAAGTTGCTCCAACTTTCATGGCCACAAAAACTAGTTTGGAAGAATGCATGCCCTGTGAGTTCTGCTATACTTACAGACATAATTCCAACGGTTTTAGAAGCTTTAGAGTGTTTTCTATCCAATAATAATTATTATATGCATATATTAGCAATTTTTAATATTTTTTTTTTCAGTTTACTAGGGGTACCCAATTTCTCCAAAGGGGGCGTAAATCTGCCTGGCATCAACAGGTTAAAAATCTGTTCAAGATCCTTCTCGAGTAAACACATTTTAAAGGCCCAGTGCAGTCGAAAATGTGATTTTTCCACCCTATGGGGTTGGAATAAAAATGACATTTTGAAAATTATGAAAATGCTCTTTTAGTGTAAAAGCTGTTAGAAAAGATTGCCAGAAATATCAGTCTGTTTTGAAGAGTTACCATCTCCCAAAATAAACTCTAAAAGGTATTTACCTATCACATCTATAAAAAGATAACTTATTAATCATAACCTCGTATCATATCACCATTCTGTACAGTCGTAACCTTGCATCTGCAAAAACCTGAGCTTAATTTATGACTCAGAATTACACAAATTGGTTTAATTACTTATTTTCTAGCTAATTAAATGGGGACACAGGATAAACACGCATGCTACACTGATATTGACTGGAGACGTAATACGCTAAAAATAGATCCCTAGAGGAATGACAACATGGATAACACTGCCACATTCAGAAACTACTCTGCCTACAATAACCGTATACTTTGCACACAAACCGCTGCCAGCTTTGAGCAAGAACTCATGAATGTATTTAAGTGAAATGCCTGGGTTCGCTAGGGATCTCTCGGTGAACGGGGCAGCCTTGGAAAAGTGGTTGGGCCTTTTTGCGGCACGCTTGTAAGGCTCTGATTGTCCGAAATGGTTCCAACAATTCTTCTACTGTTGTCTTCCTTCGTAGTTGTCCGGTATCCGGTGACTTGTCGTGTAGTACTGAACAGAACTACAGAGTTGATTTTCCTTCCATTTGCTCTGGGAGATGCTTCTTTGAAGATAGCCTAGCCAACCGTATCGATCGTTCCCCAATGGGTTGATGACAGTATTGTAATACGATGGTTTGAGCAGAGTAACAGGATGGTCCTACTTAAGTTCACTTACGATGATACTTTACTTAGGACAGCTAATCAGCCGTACCAGTGATTGTCCGGAAGGTGATTTTATTGTCTCCACCTCATGTTGAGATTCAAAGTTCAAACCATTTTAAAGATCCTCCTGTGTGCTGGTGTCTGTCATTACTGTGGTGAAACAAATGCCACCACATCTCCCCGCTTGACACAAGTTCCAAATCTGTGAAATGCAAAGTACTTCTTAAACGCTCAGTTTACAATTTGCAGGGTCTAGTTCAACCTAGTCTGGCGAGATTGAAGTTGGAGGTGAGATTGATTACAAACATTTAAGAAATGTTTTGAACAACTCATAGACAATTATGAGTCTTCCAACCCCCTTACCCAAATTGGTAGCCCTCCCATGGCATCCACCTTGTTTGTTATGTTTGTTTTTTACAAGGCATCAAGGACAAGCATCCATTCCAAAAATAACATAAACAGGCTTTGAAAAACAACAAAAATCTTTCAGAATCTTCCAGCAATTGCTAAAATCACGAGGTCAAAGATATAACGTTGATGCAACATTGGCCCAATCATCGGGAGTTGGATTCACTTCACAGCTGAGATGTGAAATGTGAAGAATTGGCTTTCATTTCCCAATGTGTAAACACACTCCAGCCTAGCTCCAAGCTTCTATTACCCAACCCACAGGTCTATCAGCAACCCTCGCCAAGGGTTAGAGTATGTGTTTGGGGTTCTAAGGCTGTGTTTACACAGGCAGCCCAATTCTGATATTTTGTCCACTAATTGGTATTTTGACCAATCACATCAGATATTACTTTTTTTTGAGCTCAAATGATTGGTCAAAAGACCAATTAGTGGAAGCAACATTAAAATTGGTATGCCTGTGTAAACACAGCCAAAGAGACCTGTAATACATTGTAATGGGGTCCCAAGGTGAAAGGGAAAAACAGGCCCAAGATTAATCCAACCCTAGGTTTAATGACGCTGCTCCGAAGGCTTTCCCCTCGCGAGTCAAGACAAATGGTCCTTGTTTATGCCAGGCTTTGCCGTCCAGCGGTATCCATTTCATGTCAAAGTCAGCCCATCTGCCAACTATGCCAGAAAACTGCAAAAGTGAAATAAACTGTAATCAATGGAGAGCCTTTATTTGTTATTATTTTGACAGAGTAAATTTATAGTCTTGTGAAGTGCCAATCCCTTGAGTACACTTTGGTGGCTTTGGAGATGACAGTGCTGACATCTTTCTTGACAAAGGTATTTGATCAACCACAAATATTCTGCCTCCAATCAATTCTTCACTTCTTTTTCAGCTCTTACCGTCTACAAGCGGCTTGAGGATAATGGAAGAAAAAAAACATGGCCACTTAGACAACGCTTATTGTTGATCTTTGAGTGGTAGCGGGTGTCACATGGCGCGGATGTCAAATTTGAGACGATTTACCTGTCAGTGTCCAAAGACTTAAGAATTAACAAATCCGTGCGGGAGGTGGCATCCCATGATACCGTGAAGTCATCATGTCGCCGTGGTTATAATTAAACCAGTGACTCATAGGAATACCTCTTGCTTGTTTGGGTTCAGGAAGGAGATATGCAGCAACTTCGCTACCATGTGGAGAAAATATTCAAAAGAAATATAAAATCTTTAAAATAACAAGATACAGTATGGTATCAACAATAACAAGATACAATATAGTATTTACAGTAACAAAATACAGTAGCTTTAACAAGAACGTACTGTATAACAAGACTGCATTATTGGAAGATTACCCTGTATTACACACAACTGCTTTCATCATTTGTTAAGAAGTATAGGTGACAGCAACTCACAAACAATCACATTAATCACATTGCCAATATTTATGCCCGACCTTTGTCTAGCAGCCTTTGCATTTACCATAAGTATTTTACAACAACTGTTGTAGATGCTATTTGCAAATGACATGCCCATCACCAGACACACACACACATAAAAAATGAAACATCCTCACTGTCAACTGTGTTAATTTTCAGCAAACATAACAGGTGTAAATGTTTGAATGAACAGAACAAGATTGAACTACTGAGACATAAACTGAACAAGTTTCACAGACATATGACTAACATAAATGGAAAAATGCGGGGGTGAGACAAAACCGTAACTCATCAGTGAAGAGCACTTTTTGCCGGTCCTGTCTGGTCCAGCGATGGTGGGTTTGTGCCCATAGGCGGCGTTGTTGCCGATGATGTCTGGTGAGGACCTGCCTTACAACAGGCCTACAAGGCCTCAGTCCAGCCTATTGCGGACAGTCTGAGCACTGATGGAGGGATTGTGCGTTCCTGGTGTATCTCGGGCAGTTGTCGTTGCCATCCTGTACCTGTCCCGCAGGTGTGATGTCTGGATGTACCCATCCTGTGCAGGTGTTGTTACACTTGGTCTGCCACTACGAAGACGATCAGCTGTCCGTCTTGTCTCCCTGTAGCACTGTCTTAGGCGTCTAACAGTATGGACATTGCAATTTATTGCCCTGGCCACATCTGCAGTCCCCATGCCTCCTTGCAGCATGCCTAATGCCTGTTTACACAGATGAGCAGGGACCCTGGGAATCTTTCCTTTGGTGTTTTTCAGAGTCAGTAGAAAGGCCTCTTTAGTGCCCTAAGGTTTCATAACTGTGACCTTAACTGCCTACCGTCTGTAAGCTGTTAGTGTCTTAACGAACGTTCCACAGGTGCATGTTCATGAATTGTTTATGGTTCATTGAAGAAGTTTGGGAAAGTGTTTAAATCAAAACTAATTGATTTATATAGCCCTTCGTACATCAGCTGATATCTCAACGTGCTGTACAGAAACCCAGCCTAAAACCCCAAACATCAAGCAATGCAGGTGTAGAAGCACAGTGGCTAGGAAAAACTCCCTAGAAAGGCCAAAACCTAGGAAGAAACCTATAGAGGAACCAGGCTATGAGGGGTGGCCAGTCCTCTTCTGGCTGTGCCGGGTGGAGATTATAACAGAACATGGCCAAGATGTTCAAATGTTCATAGATGACCAGCATGGTCAAATAATAATAATCACAGTAGTTGTCGAGGGTGCAGCAAGTCAGCACCTCAGGAGTAAATGTCAGTTGGCTTTTCATAGCCGATCATTAAAACCTCTTAAAGATAGGGCTGACTACTGCCCCCTTTGGAGGAATTGCGTGCCCATAGTAAACTGAAAAAAAATCTGTCAAAAATTGCTAATATATGCATATAATAATTATTATTGGATAGAAAACACTCTAAAGCTTCTAAAACCGTTGGAATTATGTCTGTAAGTATAGCAGAACTCACAGGGCAGGCATTCTTCCAAACTAGTTTTGTGGTCATGAAAGTTGGGGCAACTTTGACGTCATCGCCCCCACCCTTACCAACCAGCTATGGATCTGGGGACACTTTCTATGTCTTCCACTAGATGTCCTCATTCAGTAGAGCGTTTAATCGTTCAAATCTCGTGAGAATTGGCCCTATGGGAGTGAATTGAGTGAGTGCCGCGAGAAAATACCTGTGCGTTAGGGCGCAAATTAGTCCCAGCCATTCCTTTGTTCCAGCACTCCGGAGAAGGACAAACAATGACCGGTTGAATAGAAAATTGTTTTGTATGTTCATAACATCCTAAAGCTTGGTTCTGCACTTAGTTTGACCTGTTTAGTCGACATATAATATGTAATTTTGGAGTTTTGATGCGCAACTTTTCCGGACCAGAGGACATTTTGGGTGCATTTCAGCTGATGTTGTTAGCAGTAGCTAATACAAAGACACAAGACTTGAAACCAAACAATGTTTTGGGTAAGTATGAACCCTTCCAGTACATTCTGAACGAAGACCATCAAAGGTAAGGGAATATTTATGCTGAAATCTGTGTTTCTGTTGACTCCAACATAGCGGAGAAATATAGCTTATATCTGAGCGCCGTCTCAGAATATTGAATAGTGAGCGATTTCTGTAACGTTAAAAATAAATGTAACAAAGCGATTGCATTAAGAAGCAGTGTATCTTTCTAACTATATGTAGAACATGTATATTTAGTCAAAGTTTATGATGTCTATTTACGTTATCTTGCCGCGCTACCTATATTTTCTGCGGACATTTTTGAGTATTTTCTGAACATGAATTCAATGTAAATGGACATTTATGGATATAAATGGCATATTATTGAAAAAAAAATGTACTGTGTAACATGTCCTATTACTGTCATCTGATGAAGATTTTCAAAAGGTCAGTGAATGATTTATTTTTTAATCCTGCTTTTATAATTTTATATTTTCTGGGACAAAATGGCTGCCTCTTGTCTTCGTTTCGGTGGTGGTCTAATATAAATATGTGGTGTGTTTTCACCGTAAAACATTTAAAAAATCTGACATGCTGGGTAGATGAACAAGGTGTTTATCTTTCATTTGAGCTATTGGACTTGTTAATGTGTGGAGGTTAAATATTTCTAAGAATATTTTTGCGTTCCATGCGCCACCGTTCCAGCTGAACGTGGGAGGGGATGTTCCCAAAAGGGATCCCTACCGCCTCATCAGGTTAAGAGTATCTCTACCACTCCTGCTGTCTCTAGAGAGTTGAAAACAGCAGGTCTGGGAAAGGTAGCACATCCGGTGAACAGGTCAGGATTCCATAGCCGCAGGCAGAACAGCAGCACGGCCAGGTAGACTGGGGACAGCAAGGACTCATCATGCCAGGTAGTCCTGAAGCATGGTCCTAGGGCTCAGGTCCTCCGAGAGAAAGTGAGAAAGAGAAAATTAGAGAGAGCATACTTAAATTCACACAGAACACCGGATAAGACAGGAGAAGTACTCCAGATGTAACAAACTGACCCTAGCCCCCCGACACATAAACTACTGCAGCATAAATACTGGAGTCTGAGATAGGAGGGGTCAGGAGACGCTGTGGCCACACCCGATGATACCCCCGGACAGGGCCAAACAGGAAGGATATAACCCCACCCACTTTGCCAAAGCACAGCCCCCACACCACTAGAGGGATATCTTCAACCACCAACCTACCATCCTGAGACAAGGCCGAGTATAGCCCACAAAGATCTCCGCCACGGCACAACCCAAGGGGGGGCACCAACCCAGACAGGAAGATCACATCAGTGACAACCCACTCAAGTGACGCACCCCTCCTAGGGACGGCATGAAAGAGCACCAGTAAGCCAGTGACTCAGCCCCTGTAATAGGGTTAGAGGCAGATAATCCCAGTGGAGAGAGGGGAACCGACAAGGCAGAGACAGCAAGGGCAGTTCGTTGCTCCAGGGCCTTTCCGTTCACCTTCACACTCCTGGGCTAGACTACACTCAATCATATGACCCACTGAAGAGATGAGTCTTCAGTAAAGACTTAAAGGTTGAGACCGAGTCTACGTCTCTCACATGGCTAGGCAGACCATTCCATAAAAATGGAGCTCTGTAGGAGAAAGCCCTGCCTCCAGCTGTTTGCTTAGAAATTCTAGGGACAATTAGCAGGCCTGCATCTTGTGACCATAGCGTGCGTGTAGGTATGTACGGCAGGAACAAAAAGAAAGATAGGTAGGAGCAAGCCCATGTAATGCTTTGTAGGTTAGCAGTAAAACCTTGAAATCAGCCCTTGCCTTAACAGGAAGCCAGTGTAGGGAGGCTAGCTCTGAAGTAATATGATATTCTCTGATCTAGGGTACGTGGGACGGTAGCGTCCCACCTGGCCAACATCCAGTGAAGTTGCAGAGCGTGAAATTCAAACTACAGAATTGTAAATATTTAACATTCTTGAAAATACACATGCAATATGTCAAATTAAAGCTTGACTTCTTGTCAATCCAGCCACGGTGTCAGATTTTAAAAAGGCTTTATGGCGAATGCAAACCATGCGATTTTCTGAGGACAGCACCCCATCAAACAAACACAGACAATCATATTTTATCCTGCCAGGCGCGACACAAAACTCAGAAATAACGATATAATTCATGCCTTACCTTTGAAGAGCGTCTTCAGTTGGCACTCCAATATGTCCCATAAACATCACAAATGCTCCTTTTGTTTGATTAATTCCATCGTTATATCTCCAAAATATCAATTTATTTGGCGCGTTTGATCCAGAAAAACACCGGTTCCAACTCGCGCAACATGACTACAAAATATCTAATAAGTTACCTGTAATCTTTGTCCAAACATTTCAAACAACTTTCAGTATTTTTTTACGTAAATACTCAATCAAATTTAAGACGGGATAAACTGTGTTCAATAGTGGATAAAAACAAAGTGGAGCGAGCTTTCAGGTGACGCGACCCAAACCACAACAGTACACTAGACTCGACCCTCGTTCTTAACATGCCTTCCCTCCATTTAAAGGGATATAAACCAGATTCCTTTTCCTATGGCTTCCGCATGGTGTGATCAGTCTTTAGACATAGTTTCAGGCTTTTATTTTGAAAAATGAGCGAGAAAGATCACATCGCGTCATTGGATGGCTGGGTGCCAGCAGTGTTTTGCATCCGCCAACAGAGAGGAGCAGACATTTTCTCTCTCTCTCCTATTGAAGAAGCTACAGTCCGGTTGAAATATTATCGATTATATATTGTAAAAACAACCTGAGGATTGATTATAAAAAACGTTTGACATGTTTCTACGAACTTTACGGATACTATTTGGAATTTTCGTCTGCCTGGTCTTGACCGCTCGAGCCTGTGGATTTCTGAACATAACGCGCCAACCAAATGGAGGCATTTTGGATATAAAAATAATCTTTATGGAACAAAAGGAACATTTATTGTATAACTGGGAGTCTCGAATCTCGTGAATGCAAACATCTGAAAATCATCAAAGGTAGCGATTAATTTTATTGCTTTTCTGACTTTCGTGACCAATCTACTTTGCTGCTAGCTGTTTGTAATGTTTTCTCTGCTGAGAGAGATGTCCTTACATAAACGATTGGTATGCTTTCGCCGAAAAGCTTTTTGGAAATCTGACATGCCAGGTGGATTAACAACAAACTAAGCTGTGTTTTGCTATATTTAGTAATTTAATTTGAATATACTGCTCTGAAATTCAGCGGATGTTGACGAAAATGATCCCGCTAATGGGATGGGTGCATCAAGAAGACAACAAGTTGTCCCCCTTTCAACTTTTAAGAAGTGACTGCTAAATGCTAGCTCCCGGGTAATGAGAAGATTCAGGAAATTTCCCCCATGGTTTCCCGCTCATAGGGCAAAAGGAGCTTCGAGGCTTATGGGATGAATGGTTGTACTTGTCATGGATAGCTAGGAGTGGTGGGTGTGGAGTCAGGTGCAGAGAGCAGTGAATACGTATAATACAGCTGGGTCCAGCCAACAACCAGGCAAAAATGACCAATAAACCGAATAGTCCCTCAACCAGGGAAAATAACAGACAGCCAACACGTAAAAGCAAAAACAATAATACACCACTGACATAAAGGATAAACCCACACAACAGTTTAAATAGCCCCTAATTAACAACAAATAAGATACAGGCGAAAACAATCAAGACAAAACCAACAGAAAATAAAAAGTAATCGTGGCAGCTAGTAGACCGCTGACGACGACCGCCGAGCGCCGCCCGAACAGGGAGAGGAGCCACCTTCGGTGGAAGTCGTGACAGTACTCCACCGTTATGATGGCTTTACATGCCGAAGGAATGCCTTTCCAAAGAAATTCCGGAGAGATAAATGGAATTATACACTACGATTGAAAAGTTTGGGGTCACTTACGAATGTCCTTGTTTTAGAAAGAAAAGCAAAAAAAAATGTCCATTAAAATAACATCAAATTGATCAGAAATACAGTGTAGACATTGTTAATGTTGTAGCTATTGTAGCTGCAAACCACAGATTTTTTAATGGAATATCTACATAAGCATACAGAGGCTCATAATCAGCAACCATCACGCCTCACAAGTCCTCAACTGACAGTTTCATTAAATAGTGCCCACAAAACACCAGTCTCTTCGTCAACAGTGAAGTGGCGACTCCGGGATGCTGGCCTTATAGGCCTCTTTCCAGTGTCTGTGTTCTTTTGCCCATCTTAATATTTTATTTTTATTGTCGAGTCTGAGATGTCTTTTTCTTTGCAACTCTGCCTAGAATGCCAGCATCCTGGAGTCGCCTCTACACTGTTAATGTTGAGACTGGTGTTTTGCGGGTACTATTTCATGAAGCTGCCAGTTGAGTACTTGTCTGTTTCTCAAACTAGACACTCTAATGTACTTGTCCTCTTGCTCAGTTGTGCATCGGCACCTCCCACTCCTTTTGAAAAATTCTGGTTAGAGACAGTTTGCTGTGTTCTGTGAAGGGAGTAGTACACCGTGTTGTATGAGATCTTCAGTTTCTTGGCAATTTCTCACATAGAATAGCCTTCATTTCTCAGAACAAGAATAGACTGACGAGTTCAGGAAGAAAGTATTTGTTTCTGGCCATTTTGAGCCAATTGAACCCACAAATGCTGATGCTCCAGATACTCAATTAGTCTAAAGAAGACCAGCTTCATTGCTTCTTAAATCAGAACAACAGTTTTCAGCTGTGCTAACATAATTGCAAAAGGGTTTTCTAATGATCAATTAGCCTTTTAAAATTATAAACTTGGATTAGCTAACAGAACGTGCCATTGGAACACACAAGTGATGGTTGCTGATAATGGGCCTCTGTACACCTATATTTAAAAAAATTAAAAAAAATTAAATTAAAATTAAAATTCCATAAAAAATGTGCCATTTACAACATTGACAATATCTACACTGTACTTCTGATCAACTTGATGTTATTTTAATGGACAAAACATGTGCTTATCTTTAAAAAATAAGGACATTTCTAAGTGACCCCAAACGTTTGAATGGTAGTGTACATGTGGATGAACTCTCAGTGACCTAGCTCAGCTCGTTCAGCTTTGTCTGCCAGTGGAGGCAGTGCAGGAGTTGCCGTAGGAACTGGTGGTGGCAGAGATGACACAAAGAAAAAATATTTTAGTGTTCCAATTATCTGTCAATAAAGTTTTACGTTTTTGAACAAAGCCAGTGTGACATCTCACTGTCCCTAAATAGATGAGTAAGGATGATGCAATTATCATTCAACAAAACAAAGCATTGCTTTGATGTTGTGTCAGGAAGAACGGAACCAGAGCGGGAAAAAAACAGCCTCTGTGGATGATGTTTCATGCATCATAACAACGTTAGTTGTCTCTACAGCAACGGCTGGATATGACAACTGCTATAATACTCTTATTAGAATGTAGCACCACACTTGTTATAATGTAACAAGGGACTACAGATACAGAAGCTCCACCTCTTTCCTTTACTACTCAACACTATCATGGGAAACACATTTTCCTGTGACTAAAAATACACTTCTTTAACATTCTCAAAACATCTCCGTCCTTCTCTCCTCTAACTCTCCTATGTGTCATTATGTGCTGACTCTAGGCATTGCATTATAGGATAGCTCGGCATGGTACATTCGGTGCTTAACCATCCACCCATCTCTGCTTACCGCCAGATTGGCTACACCTGCTGCCAGGGGACCTGTGCGTGCCTTCAAGCCGCTGGCTGGCTGGCTGACTGGAGCTCCTGCTTCTACTCTTGCTAGTGACAGCTTTCGGAGGATTGCATTGCACAGCAGTGTAGTGGAGGAAACTAGCTACTAGATAGCATGTACACTATTGTGTGTACTTCACCACGTTAGGGAATTCAAGTGGTGGAACTTGACTCAACAGTTGGTTTCTAACTTCTAAAAGAAGCTGATGAAATGTGTTGATAGTGGGATCATTTGATAAGACACATATGAATGGGATGGTGGTTTAAAATCATTGTATTGCATAGTTTTTACTCTAGACACCTCATCAGACGAGTGGAAAGTCAACACAAAGTTGTTTTTTTCCTTCTTGTATGGAAATAATGTTTGAGGAGATTATCTTGAAACAGCCAAATCGGCATACTCAGAGGGATTGCACACAGTGGAAACCTGGTCTGGACTCTCCACCGACGTGGCACCAATGGAAACTCCCATACACCTACCTGAACACTCCTCTGACCACCCCTGGAGAACCCCCTGTCTCCACGAAATCCTGCGATTGTGACTGGCCAGCCAGGGAACCCCCAGCACCACTGGAAACGCAGGTGAATCGATAAGGAAGAGACTAATCCGCTCCCTATGATCCCCCTGTATTACCATGTCCAGTGGAACCGTGGTCTCCCTGACCACCCCTGACCCTAATGGCCGGCTATCTAAGGAGTGCACGGGGAAGGGGGATCTATCGGCACCAGCGGAATTCCCAGCTTGAGGGCGAGTCCGCGATCCATAAAGTTCCCAGCTGTGCCTGAATCGACTAGCGCCTTATGCTGGGAAGAGGGAGAAAAATATATGAAAAAAATTAATACAACCATGTGACCAACAAGGGGCTCTGGGTGAGTTTGATGCTGACTCACCTGGGGTGACCGAGAAGTGTTCTGCTGCACCGGTAGTGGTCCATCAGGGCCCTGTCATTCCACCCGGCCCCAGCGGCCAAGGTCCGGAACTCCAACGCAAAGTCCTGTGCGCTTCTCGTCTCCTGCCTAAGGTGGCATAGTCGCTCAACCGCCGCTCGGCCCTCCGGAGGGTGGTCGAATACGGCCCGGAAACCTCGCTGAGTTTGGGCCATTCCAGACAGCGTTGCCCCACTCCAGAGCTCGACCCGTCAGGCAGGAAACGAGGACGCTCACACTCTCCTCCCCCGAAGGACTCGGCCTCAAGGTAGCCAGGTACAACTCGAGCTGAAGTAGAAACCCCTGGCACCCAGCCGCCGCTCCATCATACTCCCTCGGGGGAGCAGGACGAAGTGCGCTGGAGCCGGACGCTGGGGGAGGAGTAGGTGGACTCGTCGGAGGAGCCGGAGGTGAAGTTGGGAGACCACTCCTCTCCCATCGGTCCATTCTCTCCATCATCTGGTCCATCGCAGACCCAATCTGATGGAGGATGGTGGTATGATGGAGGACGCGTTCTGCTGACTCCATTTGATGGTGCAGGCTTCTGTAACGCACTGGGCGTATTGGGTGCGGAGTCAGGCGCAGGAGGCAGGAGGTACAGAATAGCGCTTTATTAAGCACAGGAAAAATTGTACTCGCCAAGATATTGGGCGCACATACACAAATGCCCAAAACCAGGACCTAACCAGTCCGGAGGGAAAACCCCAAAACAACACACACTACCCCACAATAACACAGTGGAAAATAAATAAGCCCGCACAAAGAGTAGGTGGGCCTACCGGCTTAAATAGCCCAACTAAAACCTAAACAAGAAACAGGTGTTACTAATCAGACAAAAACAACAGAAAAGGGAAATGGGATCGGTGGCAGCTAGTAGGCCGGTGACGACGACCGCCGAGCGCCACCCGAACAGGAAGAGGAGCCACCTTCGGTAGGAGTCGTGACAGTGATAAAAGATATCTAAAGATAGTCTGGTACATTTTCAATTGTATTCCCTGTTAGAAAGGAGACCTACATGTAGACATAATGGCCCATAGACCTCATGAAAAGTAAAACAAACAAAAAAAGTACATAACTCTTCATAAATGTCAAAGTTTACGTTTTTTGGTAATCCAAATTGTGTGACAGTAGGCCTATGTAGTTCATACTTGTTATCAAACAAAACACCCATGCATATCAGTTTAAATCAGGTACTTAGAAAGCACACATTGGGTTTGTGTTTGAGAAATTACAAAAGATGAAGTGAGAACCCTCAAAATAGCAATACTTTGTCTTTACACATTTGTTGCATTACTTCCTCGGCCATACACGCTAGTACAGTTAGGAATCTCCCTTGTGCTCTCGCAGGCATTTCCAATTTGCCCTGGGGTAGAGAGAAAAAATGTAACATAAGAACAACGTGTGTTAGTCCACTGGTATTAGAGGCTTTGGTGTCTGTGAAACAAATAACTACTTTGACACTGATACTGCCTGTTGATTACTGGGGTTTAATTACAACGTCTTATCAAAAGCTCTTAAGCTGTTGTTTCATGTGTGGGACATTAATAGCTGAACCATTGGTTTGTTTGTTTCCCAATTTTCTTCCCTTTTTTTCTGAAGATACATTACTTCTCCTTTTTCCTACCAGTTAATTCCATGTAAAGAAACAATGAAGACTTTATATACTGCAGGTCAAAAGTCAACATTGTTATACATGGAGATATGAACCATATTTGTTGTACTCTAATACAATTAATTTGGACAATGTATGTGTTATATTTTAATGTATGTGTTTTATTATATTCTCAACGACGAAGTCGAAAGTCGCCAAATCAGCAACTTGCTAATAACACAATAAACAACGATTAATCAGACTAAGTTTGTATCTTACGTTTAACCCTGGTATCCATCTCCTTCTCCATGACTTCTTTGGGTGTAGAGAACTCACTGAGGGTGGTCTTAGGAGTGCTAGCGCTCTGGCTAACTGAACCAATCATCTGCTCTTTCTCCTGATTCACCTCCTCCTACATGTTCATCCAGGGGATTTTTCTACAGATTGGTAAATGTAGACAGACAACAGCCATGTTACAATAGGGAATGACTATTCAATGATGGTCCATCCCTTTGGCAGCACTTCTCAGTTCAGAGTTGGTATTAACCCCTGAACATATTATCTAGAAAATCTTAATCTATCCATCATTAAATCCACATATGACATCAATGTCTAGTAGAGGTAACAGACTGTAATGTGTATTTAGCATCATCTCTAAAATCTTTCCCCATTTATATTTAAGATTAGAAATGTGTTTCATCCACCCGTACGTCAATTTATTTCAAATTACAAGTAATTTTGTTATTTAATTGTTTTGCTTTGTCGTGTGTGACATTTCAATAAATCTGTTTCCTCTTTAGATTAATGAGGGGAATTCCATATCCATAATTGATGCGTTTTCCACTGACTTTTAGGAAAAAATAATTTTAATAATTCAGCTACTAACAGCCAAAGTATGGCAACAGAATATTAAGCAATTGAATGCCAGTTTTCTTAACATAACATCACCAAATCACACATGTTCCTCATGCATCCAAATAAAGGATATTTTAAATGTTATTTCAAAGGAACGTCATTAGTTCATCATTGATTATCAAGATAGCATATTCTTATAATTATTATTAACCTTTTCACATGAGTTCCAAATATCTCTAATGGGTTGTTTTATGCACGTGATGTCAGAATGCACTCACTGTTCCAAAATGTGATTGTTATGCAATAGGACAGTTAACCCATGCTGCCTGCTAATTATCTATAGGCTATGTTTCAACTTGTCAATTATTTTCTAACAGGTTGTATTTTCTAACAACAGTTTGAATTGAGATGTGTCCTGCCTCCTGATTAATTCACATAGAAATAGCCCATTTCAGTGTTGTGCTCAATTTATGTTTGAGGCTTTACTGAGCCGGACAAAGCCCTTCCCCATTTTTTGGGCATATCAAGTATGCAGACATTTGCGCAGTTCTCCACGAACTGGAACATTTTCTGTCTGTCGCTCACATTATTGCATTGTTTTCCTTACAAATAATAACTTTGGACATGTGTGCGTTCCTATCAAAGTAAGTACCTTATATTCAGTGTCGTGTTGTCGTTTCTATTGTAGCACACGGTATGTTTGTATGTACATATGTACAGTTGAACTCGGAAGCTTACAGACTCCTTATCCAAATACATTTAAACTCATTTTTCACATTTCCTGACATTTAATCCTAGTAACAATTCCCTGTCTTAGGTCAGTTAGGATCAACACTTTATTTTAAGAATGTGAAATGTCAGAATAATAGTTTAGTATTTGGTAGCGTTGCCTTTAAATGGTTTAACTTGGGTCAAATGTTTCAGGTATCCTTCCGCAAGCTTCCCACATCAATTAAGTTGGGTAAATTGTTCTATAGGATTGAGGTCAGGGCTTTGTGATGGCCACTCCAATACTTTGTTGTCCTTATGCCATTTTGCCACAACTTTGAAAGTATGGTTGGGGTCATTGTCAATTTGGAAGACTGATTTGCGACCAAGCTTTAACTGACGTCTTAGACGTTTCTTCAATATATCCACATAATTTACTTACATAATTACATAATTTACATAATTTACCTCATGATGCCATCTATTTTGTGAATGCACCAGTCCCTCCGGCAGCAAATCACCCCCACAACATGATGCTGCTAAGGAGTTCTTCTTCAATGAGTCGGACGCGAAGGATATACTGCAGACACCCGACCAGGCCCCAATCGTGAACTCGTTACCTGTATAAAAGACACCTGTCCACACACTCAATCAAACAGACTCCAACCTCTCCACAATGGTCAAGACCAGAGAGCTGTGTAAGGACATCAGGGATAAAATTGTAGACCTGCACAAGGCTGGCATGGGCTACAGGACAATAGGCAAGCAGCTTGGTGAGAATGCAACAACTGGAGCTCCGTGCAAGGTCTCACCTCGTGGGGCATCAATGATCATGAGGAAGGTGAGGGATCAGCCCAGAACTACACGGCAGGACCTGGTCAATGACCTGAAGAGAGCTGGGACCACAGTCTCAAAGAAAACCATTAGTAACACACTGCGCCGTCATGGATTAAAATCCTGCAGCGCACGCAAGGTCCCCCTGCTCAAGCCAGCACATGTCCAGGCCCATCTGAAGTTTTCCAATGACCATCTGGATGATCCAGAGGAGGAATGGGAGAAGGTCATGTGGTCTGATGAGACAAAAATAGAGCTTTTTGGTCTAAAATCCACTCGCTGTGTTTGGAGGAAGAAGAGGTACAACCGCAAGAACACCATTCCAACCATGCAGCATGGAGGTGGAAACATCATTCTTTGGGGATGTTTTTCTACAAAGGGGTCAGGACGACTGCACCGTATTGAGGGGAGGATGCTTGGGGCCGTATATCGCGAGATCTTGGCCAACAACCTCCTTCCCTCAGTAAGAGCATTGAAGATGGGTCATGGCTGGGTCTTCCAGCATGACAACGACCCGAAACACACAGCCAGGGCAACTAAGGAGTGGCTCCGTAAGAAGCATCTCAAGGTCCTGGAGTGGCCTAGCCAGTCTCCAGACCTGAACCCAATAGAAAATCTTTGGAGGGAGCTGAAAGTCCGTATTGCCCAGCGACAGCCCCGAAACCTGAAGGATCTGGAGAAGGTCTGTATGGAGGAGTGGGACAAAATCCCTGCTGCAGTGTGTGCAAACCTGGTCAAGAACTACAGGAAACGTATGAACTCTGTAATTGCAAACAAAGGTTTCTGTACCAAATATTAATTTGTGCTTTTCGGATGTATCAAATACTTATGTCATGCAAAAAAATGCTAATTAATTACTTAAAAATCATACAATGTGATTTTCTGGATTTTTGTTTAAGATTCCGTCTCCCACAGTTGACATGTACCTATGATAAAAATTGCAGACCTCTACATGCTTTGTAAGTAGGAAAACCTGCAAAATCAGCAGTGTATCAAATACTTGTTCTCCCCACTGTATGTATGCAATCATGGAGCAGAATGTATTTACACTTTTATTCACTTGTTTTCAAGTTCTTGTGACAACTATTCCATTACGATTATTGCATAGATTGTAATGGACTCCTATGATGTGTGTAAAATCGTTTTGTTGGTATTTTGTTGTACTGATTCTAATGAGCTAATGCTAAGCTATTTGCCAGCTATGTGTGGAGCCATGGTTGTTGACATACAATGCATTCTGGATTTCACATAAACGTCTGTCAGAACAAATATGTTATAATGCCGTGAGGGAGAGTTCACTCATTTGTAGACAACAAATCACCTTCAACATGCATACTATAAACAGACAAAACTCATCTTGTCTCCTCTTATTATCTTTGGTTGATGCGAAAAAACAAACATGGTAGCGCACAAACTACCCATCGTCGGATTAGTTTCGATTCCTAGAAAGTGTTTTACGCAACTATTTTAATCAATGGTGGGCTCACCAGATTAATTATACATAGTATTTGCTATTAGTTAAGTCACATTGTAGTTTCTGTCAGCCGAGAGTTATAAAAATATGACCGCTTGCGTTACTCAATCTTTCCTCAGGTAGTGCTAGGACAAATTTAGCCTACATTTTCCGGTTTGGATGATTGTCTTATGCTGTAGCTACTTCTGTGAATTTCTCAACACTTCATCCAAAAATAAACTGGTCACATTTTGGACATGTTTCCGTGAAAAAATTGTGTGGCCAGCTCAAACACTGACTGTTGTGTCAATTGAAACAGGACGTTCTAAATAAGCATTCTAATCACACTGGTTTGAGCGTACGTACAGGCACCACTGTAGAATGATCACACCCATTTGTTGGTACGTGTGGTTAAGGACGAGGTTAATGACGATGGCAGGTGATTAGACCTGTGCTTCGATAAAGTGTTCAAATATATAATCATAAAGTGCTGTACATACCTCTTGAATTTGTAGATGAGAAAAACTGCTAAACCAAGGAATACTACTGATAGGAGCATCAGCATGGCTGAACTGCTGTGTCTCAGGCTGGAATCCACAGAGGGTGCTGTAACAGAGGGTAGAGAAATAATATTTTTTTTCACCTTTTTTTAACCAGGTAGGCTAGTTGAGAACAAGTTCTCATTTACAAATGCGACCTGGCCAAGAATAAAGCAAAGCAGTTCGACACATACAACAACACAGAGTTACACATGGAATAAACAAACATATAGTCAATAATACAATACAAAAAGTATATATACACTATGTGCAAATGAGGTAAGATAAGGGAGGTAAGGCAATAAATAGGCCATGGTGTCGAAGTAATTCCAATATACCAATTAAACACTGGAGTGATTGATGTGCAGAAGATGATTGTGCAAGTAGAGATACTGGTGTGCAAAGTTGAAAGATAAATAAATAAATACAGTATGGGGATGAGGTGGTTGGATGGGCTATTTACAGATGGGCTATGTACAGGTGCAACGATCTGTGAGCTGCTTTGACAACTGGTGCTTAAAGCTAGTGAGGGAGATATGAGTCTCCAGCTCAGTGATTTTTGCAGTTCATTCCAGTCCTTGGCAACAGAGAACTGGAAGATAAGGCAGCCAAAGGAGGAATTGGCTTTGGGGGTAACTAGTGAGATATACCTGCTGGAGTGTGTGCTACAGGTGGGTGCTGCTATGGTGACCAGTGAGCTGAGATAAGGCGGGGCTTTACCTAGCAGATACTTATAGATGACCTGGAGCCAGTGGCTTTGGCGACGAGTATGAAGCGAGGGCGAGCCAACAAGAGCGTACAGGTTGCAATGGTGGGTAGTATATGGGGCACTGTGACAGACTGCATCCAATTTGTTGAGTAGAGTGTTGAATGCTATTTTGTAAATGACATCGCCGAAGTCGATGATCGGTAGGATGGTCAGTTTTACGAGGGTATGTTTGGCAGCATGAGTGAAGGTTGCTTTGTTGCGAAATAGAAAGCCGATTCTAGATTTAATTTGGGATTGGAGATGCTTAATGTGAGTCTAACCAGACACCTAAGTATTTGAAGTTGTCCACATATTCTAAGTCAGAACTGTCCAGAGCAGTGATGCTGGATGGGCGGGCAGGTGCGGGCATCGATCGGTTGAAGAGCCTGCATTTAGTTTTACTTGCATTTAAGAGCAGTTGGAGGCAACGGAAGGAAAGTTGAATGGCGTTGAAGCTCATCTGGAGGTTAGTTAACACAGTGTCCAAAGAAGGGCCAAAAGTATACGGAATGGTGTTGTCTGCATAGAGGTGGATCAGAGAATCAACAGCAGCAAGAGCGACGTCATTGATGTAGACAGAGAAGTCGGCCTGAGAATTGAACTCTGTGGCACCCCCATAGAGACTGCCAGAGGTCCGGACAACAGGTCCTCCGATTTGACACACTGATCTCTGTCAGAGTAGTTGGTGAACCAGGCGAGGCAGTCATTTGAGAAACCAAGGCTGTTTAGTCGGTGGCGGTTATGATATCGTTTAGGACCTTGAGCGTGGCTGAGGTGAACCCATAACCAGCTCTGAAACCAGATTGCAAAGCGGAGAAAGTACGGTGGGATTCAAAATGGTCGGTAATCTGTTCGTTAACTTGGCTTTCGAAGACCTTAGAAAGGCAGGGTGGGATAGATGTAGGTCTGTAGCAGTTTGGGTCAAGAGTGTCACCCCCTTTGAAGAGGGGGATGAACGCGGCAGCTTTCCAATCTTTGGGAATCTCAGACGATACGAAAGAAAGGTTGAACAGGCTAGTAATAAGGGTTGTAAAAATTTCTGCAGATAAGTTTTAGAAAGAGAAGGTCCAGATTGTCTAGCCCGGGCTGATTTGTAGGGGTCCAGATTTTGCAGCTCTTTCAGAACATCAGCTATCTGGATTTGGGTGAAGGAGAAATGGGGGAGGCTTTGGCGAGTTGCTGTGGGGGGTGCAGCACAGTTGACCGGGGTAGGGGTAGCCAGATGGAAAGCATGGCTAGCCGTAGAAAAATGCAATTATAGTGAATTTATCGGTGGTGACAGTGTTTCCTAGCCTCAGTGCAGTGGGCAGCTGTGAGGAGGTGTTCTTATTCTCCGTGGACTTTACAGTATCCCAGAACTTTTTTGAGTTTGTGCTACAGGATGCAAATTTCTGTGTGAAAAAGCTAGCCGTAGCTTTCCTGATTGCCTGTGTATATTGGTTCCCAACTTCCCTGAAAAGTTTTTGTGCTTGCCAAGGGCAGTCAGGTCTGGAATGAACCAAGGGCTATATCTGTTCCTGGTTCTACATTTTTTAATGGAGCATGCTTATTTAATATGATGAGGAAGGCACTTAAAAAAAATAACCAGGCATCCTCAACTGACGCGATGAGGTCAATATCATTCCAGAATACCCCGGCATGGTTGATTTGACAGGCCTGCTCGCTGAAGTGTTTTCGGGAGTGTTTGACAGTGATGAGGGGTGGTCGTTTGACCGCAGACCCTTTACGGATGCAAGCAATGAGGCAGTGATCGCGGAGATCTTGGTTGAAAACAGCATAGGTATATTTGGAGGGCAAGTTGGTTTGGATGATCTCCGAGGGTGCCCATATTTACAGATTTGGGGTCGTACCTGATAGGTTCATTGATAATTTGTGTAAGATTGAGGGCATCAAGCGTAGATTGTAGGATGTCCGGGGTGTCCCAGTTTAGGTCACCTAGCAGCACAAGCTCTGAAGATAGATGGGGGGCAATCAATTCACATATGGTGTCCAATGCACAGCTGGGGGTGGTCTATAGCAAGCGGCAATGGTGAGAGAATTGTTTCTGGAAAGGTGGATTTTTAAAAGTAGAAGCTTGAATTGTTTGGGTACAAACCTGGATTGTAAAACAGAACTCTGCAGGCTATCTCTGCAGTAGATTGCAACTCCGCCCCTTTGGCAGTTCTATCTTTTCTGAAAAAGTTATAATTAGGGGGTTTTGGTGGTCTTCCTAAGCCAGGATTCAGACACGGCTAAGACTTCCGGGTTGGCAGAGTGTGGGAGGAGGTTTCTAATGTTAACATGCATGAAACCAAGGCTTTCACGTTAACTTCTTGAGTGTAGGGGGCAGTATTTTGATGTTTGGATGAAAAACGTACCCAAATGAAACTGCCTATTTCTCAGGCCCAGAATCTAGAATATGCATATAATTGTCAGATTAGGGTAGAAAACACTCTAAAGTTTAACAGAACTGAGTATAACAGGACTGATATTGCAGGTGAAAACCTGAGGAAAATCCAACCAGTAAGTACTGTTTTTCCTGAAACCTCAACCAGATTCCTTTTCCTATGGGTGAAATATTATCGATTATTTATTTTAAAAACAACCTGAGCATTGATTATAAAAAAATGTTTGACATGTTTCTACGAACTTTACGGATACTATTTGGAATTTTCGTCTGCCTGGTCGTGACCGCTCGAGCCTGTGGATTTCTGAACAAAACACGCCAACCAAACGGAGGTATTTTGGATATAAAAATAATCTTTGTCGAACAAAAGGAACATTTATTGTGTAACTGGGAGTCTCGTGATTGACATCCGAAGACCATCAAAGGTAAGCGATTCATTTTATTGCTTTTCTGACATTCATGACCAAGCTACTTTGCTGCTAGCTGTTTGCATTGTTTTGTCTGCTGAGAGAGATGTCCTTACATAAACACTTGGTTTGCTTTAGCTGTAAAGCTTTTTTGAAATCTGACACACCAGGTGGATTAACAACAAGCTAAGCTGTGTTTTGCTATATTGCACTTGTGATTTCATGAAAATTTTATATTTTTAGTAATTTAATTTGAATTTAGCGGATGTTGACAAAAATGATCCCGCTAAAGGGATCGTTGCGCCAAGAAGTTAATCTCTCTAGGCTAGATGGGACGCTACCGTCCCACCTGACCAACATCCAGTGAAAGTGCAGTGCACCAAATTCAAACTACGAAATTGTAAATATTTAACATTCTTGAAAATACATATGCAATATGTCAATATAAAGCTTAACTTCTTGTTAATCCTGAGGACAGCACCCCATCAAACAAACACAGATGTTCAATAGCGGATAAAAACAAAGTGGAGCGAGCTTTCAGATCGCGTGCTCCAACCACAACAGTACACTAGACTCGAGCCTTGTTCTGAACAACCCTACTTCTTCATTTCTCAAAAGAAAAACATCAACCAATTTCTAAAGACTGTTCACAGCCAGTGGAAGCAATAGTAACTGCAAGCAAGTGCCGTAGAGCAAGTGCCGTAGAAATCTAGATAGAATTATTGAAAAGAGAGTGACCTCAAAAACAAAATTTGTCCTTGGGGTTCCGCCTGCAAATAAGTAATGTTATGCTCACAGACATCATTCAAACAGTTTTAGAAACTTCAGAGTGTTTTCTATCCAGATCTACTAATAATGTGCATATCCTAGTTTCTGGGCCTGAGTAGCAGGCAGTTTACTTTGTGCACACTTTTCATCTGGACGTGAAAATACCGCCCCTAGCCTAGAGAGGTTAACAGAGGTCAACAAATGAGAGCACCTGGGGAATAGGAGTGGAACTAGGCACTGCAGGTCCTGGATAAACCTCTACATCACCAGAGGAGGAGTAGGATAAGGGTACGGCAAAAGGCTATAAGAACTGGTCGTCTAGTACGTTCGCTACAGAGATTACAAGGAGCAGGTTTCTGGGCGTGATAGAATAGATTCAAGGCATAATATACAGAGAAAGGTATGGTAGGATGTGAGTACGTTGGATGTAAACCTAGGCATTAAGTGATGATGAGAGAGATATTGTCTCTAGAAACATTTAAACCAGGTGATGTCATCGCATATGTGGGAGGTGGAATATTGAGCAGGGCTCGAGGCTCTACAGTGAAATAAAACAATAATCAATAACCAGAACAGAGATGGACAAGGCATATTTACATTAGGGAGAGGCATTCGTAGCCGAGTGATCATAAGGGTGAACGTTAAACATAACAGGAATATAGCATCACAATAAAGGTTAATATGGGAATCCCTTGGAGATTTTCTTGCTTCATTGCCAAAATGTATCCTATACTATATTTTATCACCAATAACACCCATGGAATACAGTTGAGATATTTTGAATCATAATAGTCTGCTACAGTAGGGCTACATACAGTCAGTCCATATGCTTAACTTGAATTAATTTTTTGAAAACAAAATGGTGTAATACAAGAACACGGTGTTCAATAATGTTGCGTTTTGGCGCCACAACATTGTCAAAAACTATTCCCTTCCAGTGGCCAGTAAACAGCAACAAATTGCATTTATTTGGTCTGATTTGTATGATTATGTAGTCTAGGCCTAAAACAACAGAGCTGGGACAAGGGACATCTCCGTCGCCAAGTTTATTCAACAGTAAATAAATCAGGCTATGGATTATGGGTAGATGATGCAATGATAGTGCATTTTTAATATCCCACATTTAAAAGACTGTGATAGCGTGAAATTAGAATTTTCTAAATGGTTGCCTTTCTTCAACTAAAAGCCATCTGCTTAAAATAAGCATAGCAACACTCATATTCTGAGGTAAATGCTAAATTAATGGAAAAACAGGCATTTTACAATGACTGTCACAAATACAGAACAACACAGCATCACTTACTGTGGCATAAACTGGAAGTATATGGTGCTGATTATAATATTCAACAACTCCATCTCACCCTCTCTCTGGGGTATTACACTGACTCTGAAATGCATACTAATATCTATTATCAAAGGTAGCGCACACTATATTTTCTACTTTGTATTTTTTCCAGCCCAAGCTCTGAGAGGCGGCCTGTGATGCCGATTCCCTTTCTGAAGTAGCTTGAAGGCTCTTCCCACCTTTTCTAAGGTGACACACACACACACACACACACACACACACTTTAAGGTCCAGCACCCACCGACCTGCTTGTGTATACCCAGCCCTGTAAGCCACAGACTGCCAGCTCAAGGCTATGTGTTGTCAATGGGATTATGTGGCTAATAGAACCTTCAAAATATGTTCTATTATACCTGTTAAGTCTTCAACCACCACCAAATCTGACCAAAGAGTTTTGAGCAATCCTCTCTCCAACCCACACCTCCACCCTCACGCGGGAAAAAATGTGCGAAATGTTCCAAAAATCAAATAAAATTTTTGTAGTCACATGCGCCGAATACAACAGGTGAAATGCTTACTTTACGAGCCCCTAACCAAAAATGAAGTTAAAAGAAAATATGGATAAGAATAAGAAATACAAGTAACAGGTAATTAAAGAGCAGCAGTAGAATAACAATAGTACCAGTACAGAGTCAATGTGCGGGGGCACTGGTTAGTTGAGGTATTATGTACATTTAGGTAGAGTTATTAAAGTGACTATGCATAAACGATACCAACAGAGAGCAACAGTGGTGTAAAAGAGGGGGGGGCAATGCAAATAGTCTGGATAGCTATTTGATTCGGTGTTCAGGAGTGTTATGGCTTTGGGGTAGAAGCTGTTTAGAAGCCTTTGGTACTAGACTGGAGTCTTTGACAATTTTTAGGACCTTCCTCTGACACTGCCTGGATGGCAGGAAGCTTGGCCTCTGTGATGTACTGGGCCGTTCACACTACCCTCCGTAGTGCCTTGCGGTCGGTGGCCAAGCTGTTGCCATACCTGTCAGTGATGCAACCAGTCAGGATGCACTCGATGTTGCAGCTGTAGAACCTGAGGACCCATGCCACTTCTTTTCAGTCTCCTGAAGGGAATAGGTTTTGTCGTGCCCTTTTCATGACTGTCTTGGTGTGCTTTGACCATGTTAGTTTGTTGGTGATGTGGACACCAAGGAACTTGAAGCTCTCAACCTGCTCCACTACAGCCCCGTCGATGAGAATGGGGGCGTGCTCCGTCCTCTTTTCCTGTAGTCCACAACCATCTCCTTTGTCTTGATCACGTTGAGGGAGAGGTTGTTGTCCTGGCACAACAAGGCAAGGTCTCTGACCTCCTCCCTATAGGCTGTCTCGTTGTTGTCGGCCTTCCACTGTTTGACATTAGCAAACAGCCTACCACTGTTTGTCAATAGCAAACTTAATGATGGCGTTGGAGTCATGCATGGCTGTGCAGTCATGAGTGAACAGGGAGAACAGGAAGGGACTGAGCACACACCCCTGACGGCCCCCTGTGTTGTGGATCAGCATGGCAGATGTGTTGTTACCTACTCTTACCACCTGGGGGCAGCCTGTCAGGAAGTCTAGCATCCAATTGCAGAGGGAGGTGTTTGGTCTCAGCGTCCTTAGCTTATTGATGAGGGCCTATGGTGTTGAACGCCGAGCTGTAGTCAATGAATAGCATTCTCACATAGGTGTTCCTTTTGTCCAAGTGGGAAAGGCCAGTGTGGAGTGCAATAGAGACTGCATCAACTGTGGATCTGTTGGGCCGGTATGCAAATTGGAGTGAGTCTAGGGTTTCTGGGATGATGGTGTTGATGTGAGCCATGCCTTTCAAAGCACGTCATGACTACAGACGTGAATGCTACGGGTCGGTAGTCATTTAGGCAGGTTAACTTAGTGTTCTTGGGCACAGGCACTATGGTGGTCTGCTTAAAACATTTTGGTATTACAGTCTCGAACAGGGAGAGGTTGAAAATGTGAGTGAAGACACTGTCATGTCTTTGGCTATGCCGGATTAAGTAATATGACATGCTATTCTTCTTTCTCTGTAATTAATATTACCTGATTGAGCTAATCATGTAAATGTAATTAACTAGAGAGTCAGGGCACCACAAAATAATATTGATAGAGCTGTTATCTTCCGAATAAACTCTTAAAGACCTAGTAATATAGTAATATTTTACATCAATAGCAGTCAATATTAATCGTCACCTTAATTCAGTCTCATATGAAAGTTGTAAATTCTTGGTTATCTTCAGGAACCCTGGATAACAAGTTGAATCAGCAATACAAAATTGGATTTAATTATTTATTTACTAAATACCTAACTAATCACACAGAATGACATATACAAAGAATGAATTATACCTTGATTAAAATTACGTCATAAAGGAAAACGTCCCTACCGGGCGGAACAGATATGACAGCTGGTTACACAAAAGAAAAGGGACTGGGTTTGAGGGAAAAAGCGGGAAGACTGAGGGACAAAGGGAGAAGCTGTGCTATCGTAAATACAGTATTTTATGCATTCTAAATGACCGCCCATTGGAAAAGGAAAATACAATAAATATTTACTCTGAGCTGCTCTTCGGTAGGTTGGTGGTAGATGGAAGGCCGTGTTGTCAAACCGAGTCCTTTGTCCTTTGAAGAATGTCTCTAGTGGTCAATTAGATATGTTGTAGTAACATTATTGTGTGGTAGAGAGGATACTCTGTCTGTTCTTTCCTAGCCCACGTTTGCAGCTGCTGTGGCTAACTCAACGGCTAGGAGGTATCACTTCTGTAGTGAATAAGAGTTCAAAGTTCATACCATTCGCAACCCAAGCTCACGCTGAGGTTGGCTTAGTTCTGTAGTTGACATGTTAGTACTTTTAACGCAGAGGCTGCAGACCTCACGTACTTGGAACAGAAGGTTACATCGTTGTCAAGGGCTTATATAGTGGAGGGAGAAGGGTGTGTTTCACAGTCTACAGCCCATGTCTCTTCACAGGGGTGGGTCACTGATTGAGCAGAGCCCTAACCTTATGAAAACCCAAATCTCTCATTTGGAAGCTAAAATTACATTTAATCTCTACACCAATAATTTTATATCCAAACATTTAAATTGAACAACAATTCCATGTGAATCCGATAACCCTGATGTGTAGACTTTCCACTGTACAGTTTATGTCACCCTATCATTGAGGAGAATGTCTCAGATGACATCCGAAGTGACATCATATTCATTAAGTACCACCACATATGTTCAATTGGACGGACTACCAGAATATAGTTAATTTCCCCCCACCTTCTGATGTTCCAAGAATCTCTATGTTAACAAGGGGTTTTCAAATTTCACATCAGTAGGGTTGAGAGAGGAAAAGGGGGGGAAGAGGTATTTATGACTGTTATAAACCTACACCCAGGCCAGCGTCATGACAGTCCCCCATGTTGCATTCAATCTTTCGATTAACCTGCATGTTGCAAACCAACATAAAAATGACCGTGGGTTGTCCTGGTTGTGGATCATCGTTTTGGTCCCCATCGGGGTCAACTCGGGTAGGGTGTCTGCAAATGAAGAAGTCCGCTCCATGGCTCGGCAGCGGAGGTCCAGATTGGGATCGCCGTTGCAGTCCCCCCTCTGGTGGTCGACCCGGGTAGGGTGTCTGCAAATGAAGAAGTCCGCTCCATGGCTGGGCAGCGGATGTCCGGATTGGGATCGCCGTGACGTAGGCAGATGTTAATAACGCACACACACTCAATAGCGGGATATCTTATACGCTTCCGGGTTAGAGTCCTGCACTTTGAAAGCGGCAGCCTTTAGCTTAGTGTTGCCTGTAATCTATGGCTTCTGGTTGGTGTATGTACGTATGGTCACTGTGGGTGACAACGCAATCTATGCACTAATTGATGAAGCCAATGACTGATGTGGTATACTCCTCAATGCCATCGGAGGAAACCCAGAACATTCTCCAGTCTGTGTTAGCAAAACAGTCCTGTAGCTTAGCATCTGCTTCATCTGACCACTTTTTATTGATCTAGTCTGCTTGTAAGCAGGAATCAGGGGGATAGAATTATGGTCAGGTTTGCCAAATGGAGGCCGAGGGAGAGCTTTGTATACATCTCTGTGTGGAGTAAAGGTGGTCCAGAGTTTGTTTTCCTCTGGTTGCACATTTTTCATGCTGATAGAAATGTAAAACGGATTTAAGTTTCCCTGCATTAAAGTTCCCGGCTACTAGGAGCGCCGTCTCTGGGCGAGCTTTTTCTTGTTTGCTTATGGCGGAATAAAGCTCATTCAATGCTGTCTTAGTGCCAGCCTCTGACTGTGGTGGTATGTAAACAGCTACAAAAAATACAGATGAAAACTCTCTAGGTAGATAGAGTATCTCATGATAAGCTGTAGACCACACTAACTCAGGCGTGCAATAGCTCGAAACTTCCTTAGATATTGTGCACTAGCTGTTATTTACAAAACTGCATAGTTTGCCGCCCCATGTCTAACAAGACGCCGCTGTTCTATCCTACAGCGTATATTTAGCCAGCTGTTTGTTGTTAGTGTTGTCGTTCCGCAATGCCTCTGAAGCAAAAAATATTACAGTTTTGAATGTAGTTTTAACTTGCACGTAAGTCATCAATTTTATTCTCCAAAGATTGCAAGTTTGCAAGCAGAATAGAAGGAAGTGGGGGTTTATTCGATCGCCTACAAATTCTCAGAAGGCAGCCTGCCCGCTGCCCCCTTTTTCTCCACCTTTTCATGCAATCACGGGGATCTTGGCCTGTTCCTGAGAAAGCAGTATGTCGTTCACGTCGGTCTCATCAGACTTGTTAAAGGGAAAAAAGGATTCTGCCAGTCCGTGGTGAGTAATCACAGTGATGTCCAGAAGTTATTATCGGTCCTAAGAGTCAGTAGCGGAAACATTATGTACAAAGAAGTAAAAAAATAAGTTACAAACCATGCAAATAAAATAACAAAAAACACAATCAGTTGCGGACATGTAAAATGTCTGCCTTCTTCTCCGGCTCCATGTATCTCGGCAGCAACCTCTAATGTGCTAGTGATGGCTAATTATGGCTATTTTACAGTCTGATGGCCTTGAGATAGAAGCTGTTTTTCATTCTCTCGGCCCCAGCTTTGATGCACCTGTACTTACTTCACCTTTTGGATGATAGTGGGGGTGAAGAGGCTGTGGCTCCGGTGGTTGTTGTCCTTGATGATCTTTTTGGCCTTCCTGTGACATCGGTGCTGTAGGTGTCCCGGAGAGCAGGTAGTTTGCCCGCAGTGATGTGTTGGGCAGACTGCAATACCCTCTGGAGAGCCTTGCGGTTCTGGGCGGAGCATTTGCCATACCAGGCGGTGATACAGCCCGATAGGATGCTCTCGATTGTGCATCTGTAAAAGTTTCTGAGTGTTTTAGTTGACAAGCCAAATTTCGCCAAGGAACTTAAAACTTTCCACCTTCTCCACTACTGTCCTGTCGATGTGGATAGGGGGTGCTACCTCTGCTGTTTCCTGAAGTCTACGATCATCTCCTTTGTTTTGTTGTAAACGTAAACGTTATGTTTATGTTATATGTTATGTTTATGTTATATAACATTTTCTAAAATTGACCATATTAAACTGCACACACATTGATATCAAACATGTACCTACCCCAATGCTCTGTTTCTGATGACTGGGATGAATGCAGGAGCAGATTTCAGGAGCTGGACAAGACATCCTCTTTGTCACTGATAACTGACATGAGGACATGTATGTGATAGGCCTTTCTGGATTTATATAATTATGATGCTCATAATGCTTAACTTCTTCAACCTCCCTGCGCACAGAACCCGCTAGTGGGCTGAAATTCCACAACATACGGTGATCGCTACATAAATATCGGCAAAGTCGAGGATTGGTAGGATGGTCAGTTTTACAAGGGTATGTTTGGCAGCATGAGTGAAGGATGCTTTGTTGCGAAATAGGAAGCCAATTCTAGATTTAACTTTGGATTGGAGATGTTTGGGTCTGGAAGGAGAGTTTACAGTCTAACCAGACACCTAAGTATTTGTAGTTGTCCACGTATTCTAAGTCAGAGCCGTCCAGAGTAGTGATGTTGGACAGGCGGATAGGTGCAGGTAGCGATCGGTTGAAGAGCATGCATTTAGTTTTACTTGTATTTAAGAGCAATTGGAGGCCACGGAAGGAGAGTTGTATGGCATTGAAGCTTGCCTGGAGGGTTGTTAACACAGTGTCCAAAGAAGGGCCGGAAGTATACAGAATGGTGTCATCTGCGTAGAGGTGGATCAGAGACTCACCAGCAGCAAGAGCGACCTCATTGATGTATACAGAGAAGAGAGTCGGTCCAAGAATTGAACCCTGTGGCACCCCCATAGAGACTGCCAGAGGTCCGGACAACAGACCCTCCGCTTTGACACACTGAACTCTATCAGAGAAGTAGTTGGTGAACCAGGCGAGGCAATCATTTGAGAAACCAAGGCTGTTGAGTCTGCCGATGAGGATGTGGTGATTGACAGAGTCGAAAGCCTTGGCCAGATCAATGAATACGGCTGCACAGTAATGTTTCTTATCGATGGCGGTTAAGATATCGTTTAGGACCTTGAGCGTGGCTGAGGTGCACCCATGACCAGCTCTGAAACCAGATTGCATAGCAGAGAAGGTATGGTGAGATTCGAAATGGTCGGCAATCTGTTTGTTGACTTGGCTTTCGAAGACCTTAGAAAGGCATGGTAGGATAGATATAGGTCTGTAGCAGTTTGGGTCAAGAGTGTCCCCCCCTTTGAAGAGGGGGATGACCGCAGCTGCTTTCCAATCTTTGGGAATCTCAGACGACACGAAAGAGAGGTTGAGCAGGCTAGTAATAGGGGTGGCAACAATTTCAGCAGATAATTTTAGAAAGAAAGGGTCCAGATTGTCTAGCCCGGCTGATTTGTAGGGGTCCAGATTTTGCAGCTCTTTCAGAACATCAGCTGAATGGATTTGGGAGAAGGAGAAATGGGGAAGGCTTGGGCGAGTTGCTGTTGGGGGTGCAGTGCTGTTGACAGGGGTAGGAGTAGCCAGGTGGAAAGCATGGCCAGCAGTAGAAAAATGCTTATTGAAATTTTCAATTATGGTGGATTTATCAGTGGTGACAGTGTTTCCTATCTTCAGTGCAGTGGGCAGCTGGGAGGAGGTGTTCTTATTCTCCATGGACTTTACAGTGTCCCAGAACTTTTTTGAGTTAGTGTTGCAAGAAGCAAATTTCTGCTTGAAAAAGCTAGCCTTGGCTTTTCTAACTGCCTGTGTATAATGGTTTCTAGCTTCCCTGAACAGCTGCATATCACGGGGGCTGTTCGATGCTAATGCAGAACGCCATAGGATGTTTTTGTGTTGGTTAAGGGCAGTCAGGTCTGGGGAGAACCAAGGGCTATATCTGTTCCTGGTTCTAAATTTCTTGAATGGGGCATGTTTATTTAAGATGGTTAGGAAGGCATTTAAAAAAAATATCCAGGCATCCTCTACTGACGGGATGAGGTCAATATCCTTCCAGGATACCCCGGCCAGGTCGATTAGAAAGGCCTGCTCGCTGAAGTGTTTCAGGGAGCGTTTTACAGTGATGAGAGGAGGTTGTTTGACCGCTGACCCATTACGGATGCAGGCAATGAGGCAGTGATCGCTGAGATCTTGGTTGAAGACAGCAGAGGTGTATTTAGAGGGGAAGTTGGTTAGGATGATATCTATGAGGGTGCCCGTGTTTAAGGCTTTGGGGAGGTACCTGGTAGGTTCATTGATCATTTGTGTGAGATTGAGATAGCCAATGAGCTGATGTAAACGGCAATAGTTCAAGTTTATGTGTTGCAAGACCAACCCATGTAGTAAGCTCCAGCGTAAAGAGAGTCATCCGCTATTGAAGTTTCATACCGGAAGGAGAAACACATATTACGCACTGAATTGTTTGGTAAATGCGCAGATTCAGCTGTTTATATATCAATCAGTTTGGCGACTAAGTCAGGGAAAGCTAAATCTAAGTCTAGATATACAGATGTACACACAATTTTAGAATAAATTGATTGGGAAAGTGAGACAGAGACTGTTGTTGGACGATTCATTTAGCGATTGTGGAGGAATATTTTTTGAACGGGCGAGGACATCGTTTTGGACTGGTAAGTTCTTATCATGCTAATGCCCTTGTTTGAAATTAATAACATAAAATATTACTTCAATTTTAGAAGCAATATATAAACATGTAATGTCATGAAATGTGAGATGCGTGTGTCTGCCGCCCCACCCCAACCCACATGAAAAAGCCTATTTGAGACTGTTGAGGGGAGAGCAGGCCCACAACAATGGCCAAAGTGAAATGGAGACAGTAGATACAGCTGGTTTGTTGTAATATAATAAAGACAGTAGATCTAGCTGGTCTGTCATAATATAATAGAGACAGTAGATCTAGCTGAAATGTCAAAATATAAAAGAGACAGTAGATCTAGCAGGTCATAATAATATATTCAACCTTATGTTCCCTGTACTCCATATATATATATATATGTTTATTATACCTGTTGAATAAGGGCTCATATGTGAAGCTATTTTAACTGAACATTTTCTTTCACAGTGACACTGACTGCGAATGGAAGTCTTATCCGGTGTCCTGTGTGAATTTAAGTATGCTCTCTCTAATTCTCTCTTTCTCTCTCTTGGAGGACCTGAGCCCTGGGACCATGCGTCAAGACTACCTGGCATGATGACTCCTTGCTGTCCCCAGTCCACCTGGCCTTGCTGCTGTTCCAGTTTCAACTGTTCTGCCTGCGGCTATGGAACCCTAAAGTGTTCATTTTTACTCTTGAGGTGCTGTCCTGTTGCACCCTCAACAACCACTGTGATCTCCACCCGGCACAGCCAGAAGAGGACTGGCCACCCCTCATAGCCTGGTTCCTCTCTAGGTTTCTTCCTAGGTTTTTGCCTTTCTAGGGAGTTTTTCCTAGCCACCGTGCTTAAACACCTGCATTGCTTGCTGTTTGGGGTTTTAGGCTGGGGCTATATAAATAGATTTGATTTGATAGAGGACTGAGGGTCTTCCAAATATTGAAAGTGTGTAAATAGTTACCCATGTTATTTTGTGAATGTGTATATATATACATTTTTTTCATATTTTTTTCATCAATAATTCAATTTTTTCCATTTTTTTGTCTTAGTTTTTTTTGTGTTAGAATACCATTTTGGTATTTTGTATATCGTTATTTGTTTCAAAATGTATACCTTCACCAATTTCGCCTCTTGGGTACATTTGGGCTACTTGTGTGGGACACCTGGGTGACTTCATGATAAATGTCATGTAGCACAATCATTTTGGAAGTTATCATTCTGAAACTTTGCACAAGTACTGTTGCCCTCTTGTATTCTTCACTGAAATTGTCCCCATCATCCTATCTGAATGTTTGTTTTATCTTGTTCATTTTAAAGATGATGATACAAAAATTTAAAAAATAAACATATGTTTTTTTCCATTGTTTTATCTAAACCAAATCTATTGTGTTATATTCTCCTACATTCAATTCACATTTACACAAAGTTCAGAGTGTTTTCTTTTAAATGGTACCAAGAATATGCATATCCTTGGTTCTGCTATAGGCTGTTAGATTTGGGTGTGTCTTCAGGCAGAAATTGCAGAAAGTAGGGGGGAGGTTGACCCAACAGGTTAACTTGGGTCAAACATTTTGGGTAGCCTTCCATGAGCTTCCCACAATAAGTTGGGTGACCACAACCACCCAATCAACTGCCTGTTCACTCTGCTATCATCCAGAAGGCAAGGTCAGAACAGGTGCATCAAGCAGGAACCGAGAGACTGAAAAACAGCTTCTATCTCAAGGCCATCAGAATGTTAAACAGCCATCACTAACATTGAGTGGCTGCTGCCAACATACTGACTCAAATCTCTAGTTGCTTTTATAATTAAAAATTGAATGTAATTAATGCATCACTAGTCACTATATACAATGCCACTTTATATAATGTTTACATACCCTACATTACTCTCATATCTCATATGTAATTACTGTACTCTATACCATCTACTGCATCTTGCCTATGTAGTTCGGCCATTGCTCATCCATATATTTATATGTATATATTCTTATTCATTCCTTACACTTGTGTGTATAAGGTAGTTGTTGTGAAATTGTTAGATTACTTATTAGATATTACTGCATGGTCGGAACTAGAAACACAAGTATTTCGCTACCCTCGCATTGACATCTGCTAACCATGTGTATCTGACCAATACAATTTGATTTAATTTGAAGTATGGTGTAATGGAATAGTTTGCCTTGTGTGGCAGGTATTGTGGGTTTTGACAGGTGTCATAACCAGCCATAAAATAATGCAATATGTCACAACAGGTCTAAATATATGGGCCATGACAACATTATGAATATATAATGATAGGTTTTGACAAGTTTGGTCAGCTGTTATGACATGCTAATGACCGTGTCATAATGTGTTATGGCCCTAGGTGTCATATAAAGTTTGACCCTTTTTTAAATCCAATCTCAACCTCCCTGTTTTGCGAAAGTGTATTTCATTCTTGATGGCAAAGTACTTCTTGCCAAACTACTGTTTTCCATGCCTTCAAAATAGCTACTATTTCATGTTTTTGTTAATAATGTCTTTTAACCACTTCAGATTACCTGTGAGGCAGGGGATTCGAACTGACAATCAGTGTCCATTTTAAAAGGCACTAATGCTTTCATGGGTTCTCTATGGGTTCTCTATGGGGCTATCGGCGAACAATGGATTGGCGTAGTCTGCGAGTCACACACACTTGAAGCACATCAATTATCAAGCATAAAAGTCACTATTTGAGTAGCAAGGTAGCGGACAAATCGAGAGCAAAGGAATGACTTGCAATGAGGGAAAAGAGGCATAGAAGGAATGGGAGAGGGAAAGGGAAGGGAATGGGCTGCCAAAAAATCAATGCACTCAGGCATTGTTTGTTCTCTTTGCGAACACTCATTAGTCTTAAAAGCCTTCTGTCTCTGTGTGCTTGGGCAGCGCTGGCATTTTATGACCCCCAAACTCGTTCGCTGGAGAGAAAAATCTGATCTGGGTTAAGGGAGGGGTGTAGGTGAGTCCGACTGAATTTGGCTGAAAAACCACCTCTTCAGGAAAATGTGAAAATGTGAAAATGTTCTAAATTATATGAATTTGCAGACAGTCACTGTCTGGAACCTGAAAGGGAGCCTTCGGTCATCTTCCATGGTCCTAAAAGGTTCTATTACAAAATGTTCTGTATGAAAAGAGGTGTTGTATCAATCTATTGAAGCTAGCAATTAATAGCCCAAGCTGGAGCTTTCTTTAAGCCAACCAGATGGCACAATTTTCTTTTTCTTTTTTACATTTATGGATAGCCAGGGGCACACTCCAACACTCATATATCAATTACAAATAAAGCATTTTTGTTTAGTGCGTCCACGAAATCAGAGGCAGTAGGGATGACCAGGTGTGTGAATTGAATCAGTTTTCTGTGCTGCTAAGCATACAAAATGTAAGTAATTTTGGGTGTCATGGAAAATGTACTGAGTAAAAAGTACATTGTTTTCTTTAGGAATGTAGAGAAGTAAAAGTTAGTTGTCAAATATTAATAGTAAAGTACAGATACACAAAAAAACGACTTAAGTAGTACTTTAAAGTATATTTACCTAAGTACATTCCAGACTAATTCCGAAGAATGCATTTGATTGCTCCGACTTCTGAAAATAAGTTATTAGTGCTCATCAAGCTGCCTCGCGAGGGGAAGAAGAAGCCGAGCCTCTCACACCTGTGTGATAATGAATCACAGGACAGCTCGAGGGCGAATGCAGAAGTATCTGAGCGGATAGAAAGAGACGAGGGAGAAAACGAGAAAAGGAATTCACACTAACTTGGAGCAGAGTCTTCTTAATGACTCTCCCCACATCCTGTCTCCACTCGGGAACATCAGGGTTGTACTCGTCCAGATTAAGAGAGAAAGATAAAAGCAGAGATTTGAAGAACTCTGTCAGAGAGAGAGAGAGACCCAGGGGAGAAACAGACCGTTAATTCAGCTCCTAATCTAGGTGCATTATTCTCAAGGTATCCTTCTCATTCCCGACTGTCATTTGTTCTGGTTGAGTCCCTCCTCTAACTGCCTTGTGATGGGTGGGAAAGCTGACAGAGATGTCGGTGTGTGCGTGTTCGTGTGCTGAAGGGGAGATGATTGATCGCACAAGTGAGTTCTTAGATAATTTTGGAAATTTCCCCTTTCCCACATATCCTGACACATTCAAATGTAAAGTATCCTCAAACGTAGCTTACCAACTCAGATGGCTGCTAGATGTGCTAATTAGCAGTACGTCAAGTAGAATATTTTGATTAGGGCGATCCGAGAGAGTAAGAGAGAGAGAGAGAGCGGGAGAGAGAGAGGCAGTACTGATCCTTACCTTGGACTGCTATCGTCTTGCTGTTTTGTTGGCTGAAGACACATGGACCGTGTTCATTCCCTCACTGGTGAAGGTGCATGAGATTCTCCTGTCTAAACTGATCACCAGCTGGAGGAAGAGGGAACATGGACAAAATGGATGATCACACTTTGATCTGGTCATAATCCCTTCACCTAAAACACTTACATAAAACCACAGAACATAAAATAAAACCATTCCAGATGATAACAACTTGTCCTGAAGAGTAGTCAGAGCTTCTGACTTGAATAAAACCCTACAAAAAACATCCTCCCCATAAGATCTAGAACCAATGCAGCTAAGGTCATAACTCATGACAAACTAATAAGATGTTTGAAAAAAATACAAAATCAGAGACTGCTACGCCTCTATCACTGTCATCTTCAGCAATAGAAGTGGTCAATGTATGTAATACCATAGACATCATGTATAACCCATATATACATCAGTGGAGGCTACTGAAGGGAGGACAGCTCATAATAATGGCTGAAGTGGAATGGAACTGGAATGGAAACCATGTCTTTGAAGTGTTCGATGCTGTTCCATTTATTCTGTTCCAGCCATTACAATAAGCCTGTCCTCTGATTTAGTTACAGTTACACCATCCACCACTGCAGTACATGCACACTATATGGCATCATCGTGTAAGAATGAATAGTGTCAGTTCAACTCTACTAAAGTTGTATAGTTGATACCCCACATACATTATAGTGTATACTGTACACAACATCAAAAGAGTATTTGTGTCTGCACCATGTGGTCGCACTACTGGAGTCCCACAGGGCTCAGTTCTAGGCCCTCTTCTCATTCCACTTCCGTTCCAGCTCCATTCCACCTTCCCTCTGTACACCACTTGTCATTATCACTGGGGTAATGTGTGAGATCTTCTTTTCAATAAGACTACTTAAGCTGATAAGGGAAGGTTAATGACATTTTCACGTATACTCCCTCTCCGGCTCTCTAGGTCACCAGGCTGTTCATTATTAACCACACATTTCACCATCGTTACATGCACCAGTGCCTCTTCAGACTCACCTGAACCTGAACACTGCTGTATATTTAGTAAGGTGGTAATTTACAGAGGAATATGAGGCAGAGATATTCAATTATGATCCTTGAACCACAGCACTGTGGTTTTCTAGTCGTTCCCTCCAATCAGGGACTGACTCAGACCTGGGTCACCAGGTGAGCGACCACTCTGGCCAATCAATGACCAATTATCTACCAGGTACAGTAGAAACTAAAACCAGAAGTACTTCAGTCCTCAATGGTGGGAATTGAATAGCCCTGACACAATAACTGAATGTATAGAGGTAACATACATGTAACATGCAGATCCAAGGTGGTAGTATGGAATCCCAGGGTGTTCTCCGCCAAGGCAGAGACATAATATCCCAGCCGTCTTGTAATACCCTCTTCGATCCAGCTCAGGTTGGAGCAGGAGACTGCCGTGCCATCTCCGAAATCCAGGTGGATGTTGGTTCTCATTTAGGACTACAGATGAAAGAAAGAAACAGAAAGACAAAAAAAGTCCCAAAAACCATTTATTATTTATAAACACACAATTCCATTGTGTTTGAGAGCCCAGCCAGATGCTTGTACTAGTGTTTATTCTAGACTTAAATACATATCATTGTTTAAATGGGGTTTAATACAATGCCCCAAAACCACAGTACCACTCAGTAATCAGTACTCAGCATGCATGGGCACAGGCAGGGCCTCATTCTTTGTTTTTGTCAAAATTCCAACAGCTGCTGTTGTGACACCTCTACATTAGCGTGTATCCTGAGTCTGACATGTTACACAACACCACTGGGAGTGTCTGGCTCCTGTCGTGTGAGTGTATGTGTGTTCATGCACGTGTGCGTCTCACTCTTGTGTGTGTGATGGAAATAGAGAACCACAGGGAGGTCGCAGTGTAGTAATCAAGAGACAGTAGGGTGGCATTTACACTAGTCAACAGACTGCTGGGTTACATTCACACACAGACACAAGCAGTCAGAAATAGCCCAAACATTGGGGTTGCATCTTATCCTGCCCTACCATGAGAGCAGTGTGTTTGCCTGTTTTCTTGTGTGTGTGTGTGTGTGTGTGTGTATGAGAGAGAGAGCACTAATGTGTGTGTTGGACCCTCCCTACTCTGTCGCTACAGTATCTGCAGCAGGTCTACTCAGGGGTTTACACCTGGCACTTCCCTAGGATCAACACACACACACATTTTGTTGTTGCTCAAGCTGCTGCTGCGACCAAACCCTCCCACTTATCCCACCCGTACCTTGCAAGCAAGCACAACTAACTCCCAGCCTCCTCGTGGCACATTGTAATGCAATGCAGTTGGGATCTTTACACTGCATTAGCACAAGGGGGCTCCGGTCCAGAAACAAACACAACAATAGCAAGATGCAAAACCCATTATTCTCTCTCTCTCTCTCTGCTTTGCTTCTTTTCAAGCGCAGCCGGGTTGGCTATGTGTGGGGGAAGGCTTCTGGGGGTAACGTTGTACGCCATTGTATTCTGAAAATGATAAACTGTGAATAAGCCGAATAAAGAAAGGCAGGATAGAATGGAAGAAAAGGGATAATGTTGGGGGCTATTGTGTGGAATTGTTATGGCCCACAATCCTTTGCCAAAATGTTGTTCGGAATGGACACTTCTAGTTCTCTATCGAGGTGTCCTGGGATCACTCGCTAATCTGCATGAGACTGATGCTGGCCTGCTGGCTAAATGACAAGCTTTGTGTCCGTGGCTCCATATGTGACTCAGAGGGCCTCCAAATCCAAAATGCATAATAGGACAAGCGTCATGGTCTGGACAGCAGTGCTGGTTGACAATAAGGGGTTGTGTTAGTTCAGGTCCAAACACAGCAGGACTGTGTAAAGGAGTCTTGTTCAGGTGAATGTCAACACACAAAGAATGGTATAAACAGTGTGTTGTCAATGCTGTCGTGCTGATGGTGTGTCATACCTGGGTTCAAATAGTTTTTTCTTTCTTTTAAATGCTTTGAGCGTTTGATTGAGCCTGCTTGGAGAGCTAGATGGACGGATTGTCACTTTTGTGACTATTCCAGTGGTTCTTGTTGGTGTACACATGACATGCTATAAGGTAGCTAATGTACAGTAAATCTAGTTGCTGTACACATGACATGCTATAAAGTAACTTTGTGATAATGAAAACCTGACACGTGACACTACAGATCCCATCTCTCTCAAAACATCAAACTTTCTTCCACCTCCCTCGCCTTTCTTTTCGTTTTGTGAACACATTAAATATTTAGGCCCATTTGCTCTACCCAAGAAATACTGCCATCTTGGGCTTCATGAATATAAATTAAAGTCTGAATTCAACGGGCGAGAAGGATTTTCTGATTGCATGAGTCCCGACGCCATGAAGATTCATCACCTCCATTAGTCTCCTGTGATAGTTGTTTTTAATTATTATATGATACATTTCACAAACGTTTTGACCACATGGCATATGTCTCTCTTAGCAGAGGAATCCTCTCTTAATGTAATAAATATATCTTTATTTCCTCAACTCATCACACTGTAATATGACAGCTGGGCCCGGGAGAAACCTCGTGGGAGAGACACTTACTTCTTAGCTGCAGTGCAGGGGGAAAGCACTGCCTCACCGAGCAGAGCACTACTGTAGCTGTGTGTTGGTGATGTTGTGTTGCAAGTTACTATTAAACTTTCAGCAGTTGCCGTGTATGGGACAACATAACAGGGAAATAATTATAGGCATATGTCTGGAAAAACATCCATGTCGAACATTTGGCAAACATCCATATTTCACTCAGTAACGTAGGCCTACAGTGACTGAGTTGTACACCACATGCTAGGACTACTTTTACAACTATGCATAACAACATAAAACATCTAGATTTTTCATTTTTGACAAAAAGGAGGCCATTTTGGATTTTGGCAAAGCCCTACCTCATCCAGATGCACCCGGAAGGTGACGTTGGTGTGCAGGTTGGCAGTAAGCTTGCCCTCTCCTTTTGGAGCCCTGTTGGGACACATCTGCTTCCTGTGTGTGTGCATGTCCTTGACTCCCTTTTCAGTACCTTAATAAGAAGATACCATATGAATGAGTTAGTACATGTTTTGTGTGGATTACTGAGGTTATGGCTTAATGACGCTATTAGTTAACAAGGCGAAGGTATTGGTCACGTTCATCAAGGAAGCTTGACAAGAAATCACTTTTTTTTACCTCAGTGATTGTGGAAGTGACAGAGCTAGTGAACAATACTTGCTATTATTTTACTTGTTGGGTACTACTAAACTTGAAATGTGAAATATCCTTATTCATGTAATCATATTAGAACTGAGGGTATGGAAATCTACCGAGTGAGAAAGGGGAATGCAGTAAGTTTACATTCTGTCAGAAGATGTTTTTGTTAGATATCAGGTATCCTATGTAGAGGTTATAAGGGCCACAGTCTGGTTCCAGTCAACAGGACAGCTGTGAGTTGGGGAGGAGTGAGGCATTTGAGCCGAGGTCGTGTCAGATGAAGCGAGAAAGAACAGGCATCACCAATGTCCTGTCTAGCAACAGATATGTATTGGCTGTCCAGAAGTGTAAGGAGGAGACTATATGTGGTTGTGTAAAAATGTTTTTGTCTTTGCAGCTGTTTGACCTATTGGGGGAAAAACTTGGTTTGAGCTTTGACTAATTGTCCGTTGGTTTTTCACTCTGTTTGTCAGAACGTAACAGACTAATCTTAAAACAAAACATGACTTCTAACCCTGAAAGTTAACGTGTAGTTATCGGTCACATTGATAAAACTCCAAAATGCTTAGTAACTCCTGGACAAAACTTGACTTTTGATTTTAGGGAAGCATATGCATAAATTAAGGATGTACCGTTCTCCTCAGACATCAGCCATCCCGAGGCGTCCTAATCTGTGCCCTAGAACTCCTGGCTGTGCTTTTACAGTGGGGGGGAAAAAGTATTTGATCCCCTGCTGATTCTGTATGTGTAACGGCGTTCGTCTGTAGGAGGAGGAGAAGCGGACCAAAGCGCAGCGTGGTGGTTATTCATGTTCTTTAATGAATGAAGAGGGACAGCTGCTCGGGACAGAGGGGCGGCAGCAGCTTGGGACAGAGGGGCGACAGCTGCTCTGGACAGAGGGGCAGCTGCTCGGGCGGCCCCTGGCTGACTGACGGCACTGGCGGCCCCTGGCTTACTGGCGGCCCCTGGCTGACTGGCGGCACTGGCGGCCCCTGGCTGACGGGCGGCACTGGCGGCTCCTGGCAGACGGGCGGCACTGGCGGCTCCTGGCAGACGGGCGGCACTGGCGGCTCCTGGCAGACGGGCGGCACTGGCGGCTCCTGGCAGACGGGCGGCACTGGCGGCTCCTGGCAGACGGGCGGCACTGGCGGCTCCTGGCAGACGGGCGGCACTGGCGGCTCCTGGCAGACGGGCGGCACTGGCGGCTCCTGGCAGACGGGCGGCACTGGCGGCTCCTGGCAGACGGGCGGCGCTGGGCAGACGGGCAGCACTGGCGGCGCTGGGCAGACGGGCGGCACTGGCGGCGCTGGGCAGACGGGCGGCACTGGCGGCGCTGGGCAGACGGGCGGCACTGGCGGCGCTGGGCAGACGGGCGGCACTGGCGGCGCTGGGCAGACGGGCGGCACTGGCGGCGCTGGGCAGACGGGCGGCACTGGCGGCGCTGGGCAGACGGGCGGCGCTGGCGGCGCTGGGCAGACGGGCGGCACTGGTGGCGCTGGGCAGACGGGCGGCGCTGGGCAGACGAGTGGCGCTGGCGGCGCTGGGCAGACGGGAAGCTCCGGCAAAGCTGGGCTGAGTAGCGCACCTAGCGCCGAACATGCGGGAGACTCCGGCAGCGCTGGAGAGGAGGAAGGCTCTGGTAGCGCCGGAGAGGCGGGAGACTCCGGCAGCGCTGGAGAGGAGAGAGCCCCTGCAAGGATGGGCCGGAGAGACAGCCTGGTACGGGGAGCTGCCACCGGAGGGCTGGTGCGTGGAGGTGGTGACGGATAGACCGGGCCGTGCAGGCGCACTGGAGCTCTTGAGCACCGAGCCTGCCCAACCTTACCCGGTTGAATGGTCCCGGTCGCCCTGCCAGTGCGGCGAGGTGGAATAGCCCGCACTGGGCTATGCAGGCGAACCGGGGACACCGTGCGCAAGGCTGGTGCCATGTAAGCCGGCCCAAGGAGACGCACTGGAGACCAGATGCGTAGAGCCGGCTTCATGGCACTTGGCTCGATGCCCACTCTAGCCCGGCCGATACGCGGAGCTGGAATGTACCGCACCGGGCTGTGCACCCGCACTGGGGACACCGTGCGCTCCTCAGCATAACACGGTGCCTGCCCGGTCTCTCCAGCCCCCCGGTAACCACAGGAAGTTGGCTCAGGTCTCCTACCTGGCATAGCCATACTCCCTGTTAGCCCCCCCCCAAGAAATTTTTGGGGCTGACTCCCGGGCTTCCATCCACGACGCCGCGCTGCCTCCTCATACCAGCGCCTCTCCGCTTTCGCCGCCTCCAGTTCTTCTTTGGGACGGCGATATTCTCCTGGCTGAGCCCAGGGTCCTCTTCCGTCTAATTCCTCCTCCCATGTCCATACCTCCTCGCGCTGCTCCTGCTGCTGCTTTCTCCGTTGCCCATTACCACACCGCTTGGTCCTGTTGTGGTGGGTGATTCTGTAACGGCGTTCGTCTGTAGGAGGAGGAGAAGCGGACCAAAGCGCAGCGTGGTGGTTATTCATGTTCTTTAATGAATGAATGACGATACATGAAATAACTAAATGAATACGAAAACAACAAACGGAACGTGAAACCTAATACAGCCTATCTGGTGAACACTACACAAAGACAGGAACAATCACCCACAAACACACAGTGAAACCCAGGCTACCTAAGTATGATTCTCAATCAGAGACAACTAATGACACCTGCCTCTGATTGAGAACCATACTAGGCCGAAAACATAGAAATGCCCCAAAACATAGAAAAACAAACATAGACTGCCCACCCAACTCACGCCCTGACCATACTAAATAAATACAAAACAACAGAAATAGAGGTCAGAACGTGACAGTATGTTTGCCCACTGACAAAGTTATGATCAGTCTATAATTTTAATGGTAGGTTTATTTGAACTGTGAGAGACAACAAAGACAACAAAATCCAGAAAAAGCATTTCAAAAATGTTTGACATATATTGCATTTTAATGAGGGAAATAAGTAATCTCAATCTGAAAGATTTCTGTCTCCCAGGTGTCTTTTATACAGGTAACGAGCTGAGATTAGGAGCACACTCTTAAGGGAGTGCTCCTAATCTCAGCTTGTTACCTGTATAAAAGACACCTGTCCACAGAAGAAATCCATCAATCAGATTCCAAACTCTCCACCGTGGCCAAGTCCAAAGAGCTCTCCAAGGATGTCAGGTACAAGATTGTAGACCTACACAAGGCTGGAATGGGCTATTAGACCATCGCCAAGCAGCTTGGTGAGAAGGTGACAAAAATTGGTGCGATTACTCGCAAATGGAAGAAACACAAAAGAACTGTCAATCTCCCTTGACCTGGGGCTCCATGCAAGATCTCACCTCGTGGAGTTGCAATGACAATGAGAACGGTGAGGAATCAGCCCAGAACTACACGGGAGGATCTTGTCAATGATCTCAAGGCAGCTGGGACCATAGTCACCAAGAAAACAATTGGTAACACACTACACCGTGAAGGACTGAAATCCTGCAGCGCACGCAAGGTCCCCCTGCTCAAGAAAGCACATATACATGCCCGTCTGAAGTTTGCCAATGAACATCTGAATGATTCAGAGGACAACTGGGTGAAAGTGTTGTGGTCAGATGAGACCAAAATGGAGCTCTTTGGAATCAACTCAACTCGCCATGTTTGGAGGAGGAGGAATGCTGCCTATGACCCCAAGAACACAATCCCCACCGTCAAACATGGAGGTGGAAACATTATGCTTTGGGGGTGTTTTCTGCCAAGGGGACAGTACAACTTCACCGCATCAAAAGGACGATGGACGGGGCCATGTACCGTCAAATCTTGGGTGAGAACCTCCTTCCCTCAGCCAGGGCATTGAAAATGGGTCGTGGATGGGTTTTCCAGCATGACAATGACCCAAAACACACAGCCAAGGCAAGAAAGGAGTGGCTCAACAAGAAGCACATTAAGGTCCTGGAGTGGCCTAGCCAGTCTCCAGACCTTAATCCCATAGAAAATCTGTTGAGGAAGCTGAAGGTTCAAGTTGCCAAACGTCAGCCTCGAAACCTTAATGACTTGGAGAAGATCTGCAAAGAGGAGTGGGACAAAATCCCTCCTGAGATGTGTGCAAACCTGGAGGCCAAATACAAGCTACGTCTGACCTCTGTGATTGCCAACAAGGGTTTTGCCACCAAGTACCAAGTCATGTTTTGCAGAGGGGTACTTTTTTCCCTCATTAAAGCTCTCAGCAGTACACTATGTCACGCAGTATAGATCTACTGTCTGGTGAATGACTCAGGTCTAAAAAGCGAATATCACTATTCACACTAGGAGCTGTGACAGAGGGTGTGACACCCTGACAGTGTTTCAATACAGTGGGAAGATGATAAGCATTGGCCAACTTATACAGAGAGATACTGTAGCCACTGTAAGCTTTAAATTGTTGTTATACTTCTCTTTTTAAATGTGTGACACCTATTCCGGCTTTCTTTTACATGGACCACATCATGACCAACATAGTGCTTTACAAAATTAAGTTTAAAAATATTTAACCTTTCATTGAGCAGAAATATACAGAAGGGTTGTCTTCATACAGAATAGACAACATAGAAACGCTACAAAATAGTGTCCTTATGTGCAACTCAACCTGTGCTGATTAGATAGTTCTGTCCTTGGCTGCAGCTCCTTGGTACAACAGCTGTGTTGACCCAGAACGCTGGTAGACAGTTCCCTTCTCTACACCGTACATAGCCATAATCACTATAACAAATCACATACAGAATGTGATCAATATCAACACTTTAACTCTACCTACTGTATATATATGTACAGTGTCTTGCAAAAGTATTCACCCCCCTTGGCGCTTTTCCTATTTTGTTGCATTACAACCTGTCATTTAAATTGATATTATCTGGAATTCATGTAATGACATAGACAAAATAGTCCAAATTGGTAGAGTGAAATTACAAAAATAACTATTCAAAACGGAAAAGTGGTGTGTGCATATGTATTCACCCCCTTTGCTACGAAGCCCCTAAATAGGATATGGTGCAACCAATTACCTTCAGATGTCACATAATTAGTTAAATAAAGTCAACCTCTTTGCAATCTAAGTGTCACATTATCTCAGTATATATACAACTGTTCTGAAAGGCGCCAGAGTCTGCAACACCATTAAGCAAGGGGCACCACCAAGCAAGTGGCACCATGAAGACCAAGGAGCTCTCCAAACAGGTCAGGGACAAAGTTGTGGAGAAGGACAGATCAGGGTTGGGTTATAAAAAAACATCAGAAACTTTGAACATTCCACGGAGCACCATTAAATCCATTATTAAAAAGGGAAAGAATATGGCACTACAACAAACCTGCCAAGAGAGGGCCGGCCACCAAAACTCCCGGTCCAGGCAAGGAGGGAATTAATAAGAGATGTAACAAAGAGACCAAAGGTAACCCTGAAGGAGCTGCAAAGCCTCCACAGCGGAGATTAACCTGTTGAGTCTATGGGGGCGCTATTTCATTATTGGATGAAATAAAGTGCCCGTTTTAATCGCAATATTTTTGAGCAGTGTATTATGACAGACCAGCTATATCTACTGTCTCAATTTTACTTTGGCCATTGTTGTGGGCCTGCCCTCCCATCAACTGCCTCAAGTAGGCGATTTCATGTGGGTTTTTTACATATTGCTTCTGAAACAAAATAAAAATCACAAATAATATTTTATATTATTAATTTCAAACAAGGGCATTAGCATGAGAAGATCTTACCAGTCCAAAACCAGTCCTCTCCGTTCAAAAAATATTCCTCCACTTGGGAATCGCAAAATGAATCGTCCTACAACAATCTCTGTCTCACTTTTCCGATCAATTTCTTCTAAAATTGTGTCGATTTAGCTTTCCCTGACTTAGTGACCATACTGATTGATATATAAACAGCTGTATCCGCGCGTTTACCAAACAATGCTGTGCCTAATATGCGTAGCTCCTTCTGGTATAAAACTTCAATAGCGAATGACTCTCTTTATTCAGGAGTTTACTACATGGGTTGGTCTTCCAACACATAACCATTGCATATGGCTGTTTACCTCAGCTCATTGGCTATCTACCCAGCTAGATTTCAAGACGATCAGTGGTCATTGGTTTAAAATACAGTCAATCAACGAAACAGTGGTCATGTCATTGGTGCACAGTGATGTCATTACTTGTTGTCTTCAAATCGGTTTCTTTCAGTCAATACGTCCCGCAAAATGGCCCACCAGGTTTGGGTGTGTTACAAACAATTGCAATGAAACCAAACATGACTGGAAAAGTCACGTTTTGTGTGGGTATTTACCCTCGAATGTGTCGTCAAAAATGGAATGAGACGGAATTCACGACACAAGCGGTTCACAAAATGTTTCGTGTTAGGCTATAAAAACGGATATTATCAAACAAAAGATCATTCATTGTGTAACAATGAGCATTGGGACTGCAAACAGATGAAGATCGTCAAAGGTAAACAATTTATTTTAATGCAGTTCGTGATTTTGTTAGCCTGTGCTGGGTGAAATAGTTTTTCTTTATGGGGCTCTATCCTCAGATAATCACATCGTATTCTTTCGCAGTAAATCCTTTTTTAAATCTGACAACGAAGTTGGATTAGCAAGACTCTAGGCTTTCAATACATGTGAGACACTTGTATTTTCATGAATGTTTAATATGACTATTTATGTGGTGATCACCGTATGTTGTGGATTTTCAGCCCGCTACCGGGTTCCATGCGCAGAGAAGTTAATGCAACCGCTGTGTCAGATTTCAAAATAAATTTACGGAAAAGGCAACACATGCAATAATCTGAGACGGCGCTCAGAACAGAAGCCAAATTAGCCTCCATGTTGGAGTCATCAGAAACCAGAAAATAGTTGATAAATGTTTCCTTACCTTTGATGAACTTCATCAGAATGCAGTCCTAGGAATCCCAGGTCCACAATAAATGCTTGATTTGTTTGAAAATGTCCATTATTTATGTCCAATTAACTACTTTGGTTAGTGCGTTTGGTAAACAATTCCAAAGTCACAAAGCGCGTCCACTGTAACGTGACGAAATGTCCAAAAGTTCTGTAACAGTCAGTAGAAACATGTCAAACGATGTACTGAATCAATCTTTAGAATGTTGTTTACATATATCTTGAATAACGTTCCAACCGGAGAATGAAAATGACTTCGGATGAGCGATGGAATGCAGGTCCTTCATCTGTGAACGCGTATAGTGAATGCATGGTCAACTCGTGGCAGTGGTGACTATTTCCTGTCATTCGACCCCCCTTCACATGAGAGCTGCGCTCATGGGATCTATGAGAGTGTGAGCTGGAAAGTGGGCTGGAAAGTGAGCTGCGTTCTGGGGATCCACATGTTTGAGAGTGTGAGTTGGAAGCAGATGTTACACCCGTTTGGGTGGGCGGGTGTTTAAAATGTCTTCCATTTAAGAATGATGGAGGCCACTGTGTTCTTGTGAATCTTTTTTTATTACATGTTTTATTTTACCACTTTTCCTCCCCAATTTCGTGGTATCCAATTGGTAGTCACAGTCTCATTGCTGCAACTCCCGTGCGGACTCAGGAGAGATGAAGGTTGAGGGCCGTGTGTCCTCCGAAACACAACCCAACAAACACTGCTTCTTGACACAATGCCCACTTTTCCCGGAGGCCAGCCGCAACAATGTGTCGGAGGAAACACCATACACTTAGCGATCGTGTCTGCGTGCACTGTGCCCGGCCCGCCGCAGGAGTCGCTAGTGCGCGATGGGATAAGGACATCCCTGCCAGCCAAACCATCCCCTAACCCGGAAGACGCTGGGCCAATTGTGTGCCGTCCCCATGGGTCTCCCGGTCGCGGCCGGCTGCGACAGAGCCTTGACTCGCTTGTGAATCTTCAATGCAGCAGACATTTTTTACTACCCTTCTCCAGATCTGTGCCTAGTCACAATTCTGTTTCCAAATCATGTCCAATCAATTGAATTTACCACAGGTGGATACCAATGAAGGTGTAGAAACTCTCAAGGATGATTAATGGAAACAGGATGCACCTGAGATCAGTTTCGAGTCTAATGCAAAGGGTCTGAATACTTATGTAAATAAGGTATTTCTGTTTTAGATTTTTTATACATTGGCAAAAATGTCAAAAATCTTGTTTTCAGTTCGTCATTATAGGGTATTGTGTGCAGATTGCTGATATATTTTATATTTAATTCATTTTAGAATAAGGCTGTAACGTAGCAAAATGTGGAAAAAGTCTAGGGGTCTGAATACTTTCAGAAGGCACTGTAGTGTTGGCTATGGATCATTTTATTGAGTCAATACTAGGCGCACTTGATATTGTGCGTCCAGCAGAGAATCAGTGATGAGGGGCATCACCGGGCACACATCGAGATACTATAATAAGCAACTAATTCTCAAACCTGAGCAAATTGGCATTTAATTAATACAAAATTCCTGATACTCCCCTGGACTAAATACAAATATACTGAACCCTCCCCCTGACTGAAATTGAAAAAGCATGACCCTCCCCCATTTTCCTCAGAGTAAAAATGTTTTTACATGGTAGATAGTGTACTTACAATGTTTGCGTAGTTCCTGTAAGCTCAATAGGTTAAAATGAAAATGGTGTGACTGGCTGTTCTATGCTAATTTGACATTTGAAAATGACATACTGTAATCCCATGTGCGTTCACTATATGGATTAATATCCTGTATGTGTTTCACAGGGCGAGCCGTGTGTGATGGGCCAGAAACAGATATGAAACGCAGACCAGGAAACTATTGCATGCTGGGAGAAGACTAAGCGAAACTTCTCTCTGCTTAGTCGTGTATCTGTCGGACCCACAACATTGAATGGCAATTATAGTATACTAGTATAATAACTCACAATTGCAGTAAAATAGAAGACATGAAAACATGTACTTTTATCTCAAATCTAATGAGTAGATCAACAGAGGTTTCATTGTCCATAAAAGAGAGAGACATGTTGTATGATGCTTTGTGTATGTTGTCCCATTTAAGCCAATTTAGGATTTATTACACTATTTCAGGATCCCATTCATTTGGTTCATTTTTGGTGTCAGCGCTTCCAATTATCGAATATATTTGGGGATCATTTTACGCAATTTGCTCCTAACGGCTGTCTCTCTGCTTAGCTCGTTTTTCTATGTTTATAATAATGTAGAGAAGATGAAGGGTGTTAATAGGACTGTGGGTTGTTGATGTTTTTATCTTCTAAAAGCAGGAAAGAGAAAAGCAATGATACATTTCTATGTAAATACCAGTGGTGTCAGGTCAAACTGTATGAGTTTTAATTAGAATCCATTAGTCTCCTGTGATAGTTGTTTATAATTATTTTGGGACTGAAATTATTATATGCTACATTTCACAAACTTCCTGACCACATGGCATGACATGTCTCACTCTCTTTCTCTCTCTGTCCCTCTCTGTCTCTCTCTCTCTTGCTCCTTCCTTCTTTCTTTCTCTCTCTCTCTCTTGCTCTACAGCTGGTGATAGAGACAGAGAAATGCAAAAATTAAAATAAATATAAATCTTGTTGAGAAACTTCAACGTTCAGAGTGAACAACAATCAAACTTTTAATTGACTTTGAAGTGTACACAAAAGTCAAGGTCTGAAATGTTTACTGATTGCGTATTGTATAACAGGGTGACAATGCACCGGTGTGTTGTTCTGTTGTGCTGTGAACAAAAGGTCCAGGGGTTGATTCCAAAGTGGGACAATGACGAGACTGAAATCAGAGGTTATAAACTGAACAAAAATATAAATGCAACATGAGCAACAGTTCATATGAGGGTATCAGTCAATTGAAATAAATAAATGAGGCCCTGGTCTATGGATTTCACTTGACTGGGTATACAGATATGCATCTGTTGGTCCCAGATAGCTTAAAAAAATGGGTCTCACAATGGGCCTCAGGATCTCGTCACGGTATCTCTGTGTATTCAAATTGCCATAGATAAAATGCAATTGTGATTGTTGTCTGTAGCTTATCCCTGCCCATACCATAACCCCACATCCACCATGGGGCACTCTTTTCACAATGTTGACATAAGCAAACCTCTTGCCCACACGACGTGGTCTGCAGTTGTGAGGCCGGTTGGACGTAGTACCAAATTCTCTAAAACGACATTGGAGGTGGGTAGAGAAATGAATGTTCAATTCTCTGGCAATAGCTCTGGTGGACATTCCTGCAGTCAGCATGCCAATTGAACGCTCCCTCAAAACTTGAGACATCTGTGGCATTGTGTTGTGTGACAAAACTGCACATTTTAGAGTGGCCTTTTAATGTCCACATCACAAGGTGCAGCTGTGTAATTATCATGCAGTTTTATTAACTTATTGATATGTCACACATGTCAGGTGGATGGATTATCTTGGCAAAGGAGAAATGCTCACTAACAGGGATGTAAACAACTTTGTGCACAAAATTTAAGCGAAATAAGCGTTTGTGCGTATGGAACATTTCTGGGATCTTTTATTTCAGCTCATGAAACATGGGACCAACACTTTACATGTTGTGTTTATATTTTTGTTCAGTGTATACATATAACATATAATATAACACTTGATATATTATACTAATAATGCGTGAGGAGAGATTAGTATTAATATGTAACCAAAACACCCTGGGAGTCTGCACGGCTATAATGTACTAAACTGGACACCATACTTTTGTTTGACTTACTGAAAAGAAATTGAATCAATGCATTACCAAAGCTGTGATTCATGCTGTAATGCCTTCAACTATACACTGTACCCTCATTGTCGTGTCCTGTTAAGGAGAGGTAGATCTATAATTCCATGTGTATAACTTGTATTATCATCTACATTTCTGATGAGTATTTCTGTTGAAATGATGTGGCTATGCAAAATCACTTGATGTTTTTGGAACAAGTGAATCTAATAAGCTAATGTAAACTCCGATTTTTTTATATAAATATGATGTTTATCAAACAAAACATGCATGTATTGTGTAACATGAAGTCCTATGAGTGTCATCTGATGAAGATAATTGATAAAGATAAAAAAATAAAGATAAAAGATAAAGATAATTGAAGGTTAGTGATTCACTACAATACTTATTTTCCACCATAATTTGCAAATAAATTCATAAAAAATCCTACAATGTTATTTTTTTTCTCATTTTGTCTGTCATAGTTGAAGTGTACCTATGATGAAAATTACAGGCCTCTCTCATCTTTTTAAGTGGGAGAACATGCACAATTGGTGGCTGACTAAATACTTTTTTTGCCCCACTGTATCTATCAAATGTTCATTCTGTATTCTCGTACCTGTGGCCACCATGATTCCCGGTGCTGAAGCCTTGTTTGATATGCTTCCTGACAGTCAGGGGTTTTCAGACATCTGCAGTTGGAGATGGAGGGAACAGAAGGGCTGAGGGGTGAGAAATGACAGACAGTCCATTATATTTGACGAAGCCATTATACAGAAGGGCTGAGGGGTGAGAAATGACAGACAGTCCATTGTATTTGACGAAGCCATCATACACTGGTCAATCAAATCACCAATAGTACACAGAACACTACAGGGTTGATCTTTAAAGGTGCACAAAGCATGTGCTTTTTATTTCAAGAGACGGTCCTTTAGATAAGGAAAATAAATCTGCCATGCTGTCTTTATCAGGCTTTCATCTCAGAAAGCCTGAAGATAGAGCTTAATAGAATCCTTTTGATGCTGAAGTCTTCCAGCGAGTTACATTTACACTAAATGCTAACAACAATGCTAACATTTAACTATACAACAAACCATATTTGGTCAACAAAACATGAATAAAACTAAACACAAAACCATGCTGCGCCTCCATAGTTTGTTGTAATTTTTGTTATCTGTCATTAAGTGAAGTCTTAGGGGCGAGCCGAGAACAAAGGACAATTATATCTGTTCACGGAGCGCCCCCAAAAAATGTAACTTTCATCTTTGTCAATTAATAGCATGATATTGCTGTAAGGGCACCAATATTTCGCTACATAGTCATCCTTCACAGTCCCCTCATGTGGGATAAAAGGAAAGAAAGGGCACATAAATTAATAATAAATATAAATAATATGGTGTTTGTACACAATTAATCTCATATCATAGTTTAAATGTGATTATGTAAAGTAAATCCATTTCAGTTAAGATGAGTAAGCAAACTCCCTTGAGTGTGTGACGTAACGCGACTGTTATCATATATACAGTGCCTTGTGAAAGTATTCGGCCCCCTTGAACTTTGCGACCTTTTGCCACATTTCAGGCTTCAAACATAAAGATATAAAACTGTATTTTTTTGTGAAGAATCAACAACAAGTGGGACACAATCATGAAGTGGAATGACATTTATTGGATATTTCAAACTTTTTTAACAAATCAAAAACTGAAAAATTGGCCGTGCAAAATTATTCAGCCCCTTTACTTTCAGTGCAGCAAACTCTCTCCAGAAGTTCAGTGAGGATCTCTGAATGATCCAATGTTGACCTAAATGACTAATGATGATAAATACAATCCACCTGTGTGTAATCAAGTCTCCGTATAAATGCACCTGCACTGTGATAGTCTCAGAGGTCCGTTAAAAGCGCAGAGAGCATCATGATGAACAAGGAACACACCAGGCAGGTCCGAGATACTGTTGTGAAGAAGTTTAAAGCCGGATTTGGATACAAAAAGATTTCCCAAGCTTTAAACATCCCAAGGAGCACTGTGCAAGCGATAATATTGAAATGGAAGGAGTATCAGACCACTGCAAATCTACCAAGACCTGGCCGTCCCTCTAAACTTTCAGCTCATACAAGGAGAAGACTGATCAGAGATGCAGCCAAGAGGCCCATGATCACTCTGGATGAACTGCAGAGATCTACAGCTGAGGTGGGAGACTCTGTCCATAGGACAACAATCAGTCGTATATTGCACAAATCTGGCCTTTATGGAAGAGTGGCAAGAAGAAAGCCATTTCTTAAAGATATCCATAAAAAGTGTCGTTTAAAGTTTGCCACAAGCCACCTGGGAGACACACCAAACATGTGGAAGAAGGTGCTCTGGTCAGATGAAACCAAAATTGAACTTTTTGGCAACAATGCAAAACGTTATATTTGGCGTAAAAGCAACACAGCTGAACACACCATCCCCACTGTCAAACGTGGTGGTGGCAGCATCATGGTTTGGGCCTGCTTTTCTTCAGCAGGGACAGGGAAGATGGTTAAAATTGATGGGAAGATGGATGGAGCCAAATACAGGACCATTCTGGAAGAAAACCTGATGGAGTCTGCAAAAGACCTGAGACTGGAACGGAGATTTGTCTTCCAACAAGACAATGATCCAAAACATAAAGCAAAATCTACAATGGAATGGTTCAAAAATAAACATATCCAGGTGTTAGAATGGCCAAGTCAAAGTCCAGACCTGAATCCAATCGAGAATCTGTGGAAAGAACTGAAAACTGCTGTTCACAAATGCTCTCCATCCAACCTCACTGAGCTCGAGCTGTTTTGCAAGGAGGAATGGGAAAAAATGTCAGTCTCTCGATGTGCAAAACTGATAGAGACATACCCCAAGCGACTTACAGCTGTAATCGCAGCAAAAGGTGGCGCTACAAAGTATTAACTTAAGGGGGCTGAATAATTTTGCACGCCCAATTTTTCAGTTTTTGATTTGTTAAAAAAGTTTGAAATATCCAATAAATGTCGTTCCACTTCATGATTGTGTCCCACTTGTTGTTGACTCTTCACAAAAAAATACAGTTTTCTATCTTTATGTTTGAAGCCTGAAATGTGGCAAAAGGTCGCAAAATTCAAGGGGGCCGAATACTTTCGCAAGGCACTGTATTTATAACTTGAAGGGAACTGAACATATATTCCTGGACTAAAATGAACTTTCAATAGAGATTATCTATTGGGTATGCTTTTTTAGTCCTGGACTAAGCTTAATCTGGGTCTGGTAAGCACCTCAAAGAGTTGAGGCAGTCTTAGATCATGTATGATCACCACAGCGATGAGCCTTCCCTGTTAGCGTCAGTAAAGTATAACTCACCAGTATATAGTGGATATTGTTGCCAGCCAGGTCTGGCACAGGGGCCTGTAGCAACATCCAATCATGACCCTTGTTGTAGGTGATGTAGGTCTTCACCTGGTTGTCTAGCCTCCTGTTTGCGATCAGCGTGCCTTTGATACCTGCTGCCTAGGGAGAAATAGAGAACAAATTCTAAAACAGATGTTAAAACTAGCCAATCCAACCACCAAACCACTTGACATGGTGTTTGAATTCCTTTTCTTTTTTCAAGCACTAAACAGTACCAAAAATAACCCCTGACAGACATAGCCAATGCAAGTAGGGTTGCTGAGGGTCCTTCAGCACCCCTGAAAAATCTGAATAAAAAAATAATTACAGAATTACAGAAATATGTACATAGGAAGTCAGAAGTTTACATAGACTTAGGTTGGAGTCATTAAAACTTGATTTACAACCACTAATTCACTGTATCACAATTCCAGTGGGTCAGAAGTTTACATACACTAAGTTGACTGTGCATTTAAACAGCTTGGAAAATTCCAGAAAATGATGTCAAGGCTTTAGTAGCTTCTGATAGGCTAATTGACCTAATTTGAGTCAATTGGAGTACCTGTGGATATATTTCAAGGCCTACCTTCAAACTCAGTGCCTCCTTGCTTGACATCATGGGGAAATCAGAAGAAATCAGCCAAGTCCTCAGAAAAATAATTGTAGACCTCCACAAGTCTGGTTCATCCTTGGAAGCAATTTCCAAACGCCTGAAGGTACCACGTTCATCTGAACAAACAATAGTACGCAAGTATAAACACCATGGGACCACGCAGCTGTCATACTGCTCAGGGAGGAGAGGCATTCTGTCTCTTAGAGATGAACGTACTTTGCTGCGAAAAGTGCAAATCAATTCCAGAACGACAGCAAAGGACCTTGTGAAGATGCTGGAGGAAACGGGTACAAATGTATCTATATCTACAGTAAAACGAGTCCCATATCGACATAACCTGAAAAGACGCTCAGCAAGGAAGAAGCCACTGCTCCAAAACCGCCATAAAAAAGCCAGACTACGGTTTGCAACTGCACAAGCCAGACTATGGTTTGCAGCTGTCCCCATCAACTGCGAGAGCGAGAGAGAGACTTGGCTACAGCCTTCCTATAATAACCCAAATGGCGCCGGCGGAGATAGCCGCCGTTTTACGGTCTCCTAACCAATTGTGCTATCATGTGTTTTTATTCGCAAAAGGAAGCGATGCAGAGGAAGAAGGGCCGGATGCCTCGTCCGGACCTGCAGAATGCAACTAAGAAAGCTGACATTACCATCAATATTACTTGCCAACGTGCAATCATTGGACAATAACTAGACGAGGTACGATCACGAATGTCAACGGGACATAAAAAACTGTAATATCCAATGTTTCACGGAATCGTGGATGAATGACGACATGGATATACAGCTAGCGGGATACACGCTGCACCGGCAGGATAGAACAGCACAGACGAGGGGGGCCGGTCTGTACATATTTGTAAACAACAGCTGGTACACAAAATCTAATGAAGTCTCTAGATTTTGCTTGCCTGAAGTAGACTATATTGTGATAAATTGCAGGCCACACTACTTGCCTAGAGAGTTCTCAGCTATACTTTTCGTGGCTGTTTATTTACAACCACAGACAGACGCTGGCACTAAGACTGCACTTAGCCAGCTGTATAAGGAAATAAGCAAACAGGAAACCATTCAACCAGAGCCGGCGCTCCGAGTGGCCGGAGACTTTAATGCAGTTAAACTTAAATCAGTTCTACCAAATATCTATCAACATGTTAAATGTGCAACCAGAGGGAAAAAAAGTTCTAGATCGCCTATACTACACACACAGAGACACGTACAAAGCTCTCCCTCGCCCTCCATTTGGTAAATCCGACCACAACTCTATCCTCCTGATTCCTGCTTACAAGCAAAAATTAAAGCAGGCAGCACCAGTGACTCGGTCTATAAAAATGTGGTCAGATGAAGCAGATGCTAAACTACAGGACTGTTTTGTTATCACAGACTGGAACATGTTCCGGGATTCTTCCGATGACATTGAGGAATACACCACATCAGTCACTGGCTTCATCAATAAGTGCATTGAGGACGTCATTCCCACAGTGACTGTACGTACATACCCCAACCAGAAGCCATGGATTACAGGCAAAATTCGCATTGAGCTAAAGGGTAGAGCTGCCACTTTCAAGGTGCGGGACTCTAACCCAGGAGGTTACAAGAAAGCCCGCTATGCACTGCAACGAACCATCAAACAGGCAAAGCGTCAATGCAGGGCGAAGATTGAATCATACTACACCGGCTCCGACACTCGTCGGATGTGGCAGGGCTTGCAAACTATTACAGACTACAAAGAGAAGCACAGCCGCGAGCGGCCCAGTGACACGAGCCTACCAGACGAGTTAAATCACTTCTATGCTCTCTTCGAGGCAAGCAACACTGAGGCATGCATGAGAGTATCAGCTGTTCCGGACAACTGTGTGATCACGCTCTCCATAGCCGACATGAGTAAGACCTTTAAACAGGTCAACATTCACAAGGCTGCGGGGCCAGATTAATTACCAGGACGTGTGCTCCGGGCATGTGCTGACCAACTGCCAGGTGTCTTCACTGACATTTTCAACATGTCTCTGACTGAGTCTGTAATACCAACATGCTTCAAGCACACCACCGTAGTCCCTGTGCCCAAAAACACAAAGGCAACCTGCCTAAATGACTACAGACCCGTAGCACTCACTTCCGTAGCCATTAAGTGCTTTGAAAGGCTGGTCATGGCTCACATCAACACCATTATCCCAGAAACCCTAGACCCACTCCAATTTGCATACCGCCTAAACAGATCCACAGATGATGCAATCTTTATTGCACTCCAAACTGCCCTTTCCCACCTGGACAAAAGGAACACCTACAGTGGGGCAAAAAAGTATTTAGTCAGCCACCAAGTGTGCAAGTTCTCCCACTTAAAAAGATGAGAGTGGCCTGTAGTTTTCATCATAGGTACACGTCAATATGAATTTATTTGCAAATGATGGTGGAAAATAAGTATTTGGTCAACTACAAACAAGCAAGATTTCTAGCTCTCATAGACCTGTAACTTCTTCTTTAAGAGGCTCCTCTGTCCTCCACTTGTTACCTGTATTAATGGCACCTGTTTGAACTTGTTATCAGTATAAAAGACACCTGTCCACAACCTCAAACAGTCTCACTCAAAACTCCACTATGGCCAAGACCAAAGAGCTGTCAAAGGACAACAGAAACAAAATTGTAGACCTGCACCAGGCTGGGAAGACTGAATCTGCAATAGATAAGCAGCTTGGTTTGAAGAAATCCACTGTGGGAGCAATTTTTGGGAAATGGAAGACCACTGATAATCTCCCTCTATCTGGGGCTCCACGCAAGATATCACCCTGTGGGGTCAAAATGATCACAAGAACGGTGAGCGCAAAAATGCCAGAACCACACGGGGGGACCTAGTGAATGACCTGCAGAGAGCTGGGACCAAAGTAACAAAGCCTACCATCGGTAACACACTACGCCGCCTGGGACTCCAATCCTGCAGTGCCAGACGTGTCCCCCTGCATAAGCCAGTACATGTCCAGGTCCGTCTGAAGTTTGCTAGAGAGCATTTGGATGATCCAGAAGAAGATTGGGAGAATGTCATATGGTCAGATGAAACCAAAATTTAACTTTTTGGTAAAAACTCAACTCGTCGTGTTTGGAGGACAAAGAATGCTGAGTTGCATCCAAAGAACACCATACCTACATGCTTTGGGGCTGTTTTCTGCAAAGGGACCAGGATGACTGATCCGTGTAAAGGAAAGAATGAATGGGGCCATGTATCGTGAGATTTTGAGTGAAAACCTCCTTCCATCAGCAAGGGCATTGAATGTACATACTACCTCAATAAGCCTGACTAACAGGTGTCTGTATATAGCCTTGCTACTGTTATTTTCAAATGTATTTTTACTGTTGTTTTTTTTCTTTACTTACCTACACACACACCTTTTTCTTTCGCACTATTGGTTAGAGCCTGTAAGTAACAATTTCACTGTTGTATTCGGCGCACGAGACAAATAAACTTTGATTTGATTTGATCCAGGATGGAAGTGTGATTTGGTGGAATAACCTGATGACTGGGCTTTAAATAAGACCCATACTGCAGCATACATTGAGGGCCTCCAGTTGTATCACACTTCCTGAGGGCCCTCAGGGTCCCTTCCAGTGTGAGTGGCTCTAATAGGCAACACGTTTGACATCGTCATAGAAACACGGCGGGCCAGGATGGACACGGCTAATGAGGCGGGAGGTGGCCCCTCCCAAACCTGACCAGACGTGTCAATCACAGCCGTAATCAATTATCATCCCCCACACCCATCCCTCTATCGCCTTTTACTATGATGATTTTTGGCATCAATGTCTCATTGACTATAAGAGTGATATCTAGTAATATGTGTAGACCTATGTGTGGCTGTCATCCAGTAATATTACATATGGACCTACAAGTAACTGCCAAAATAAAGGAAACACTTGAGTAAATGAGGATTCTGGCGGCTCTGTCATGGTGTGGGGTGCTTTTTCCTGGCATGATTTAGGTCCACTCAACCCCTTAGAGGGCAAGGTAAATACCAATAAATACACAACCATTCTGAAGGATAAACTTCAACCTATGGTGAAGCAGATCTATCCTGATGGGATTGGTCTCTTATGGGACATTCTGGAGCGGCGCCTGAGTCGGCGTTTTCCACCACCCTCAACAAAACACCAAATTATGGAATTTATTGTGAAATAATGGTTTTGCATCCCTCCAATAGAGTTCCAGACACTTTTGGAATCTATGCCAAGGTACATTGAAGCTGTTCTGGCTTGTGGTGGCCCAGCGCCCTATTAAGATGCTTTACGTTGGTGTTTCCTTTATTTTGTCAGTTACCTGTATGCGCACGTGTGGAAACATCTACGTAGGGAAAAGAAACTACTTACAGCACTCTAGTAATACTAAATATAGATGAATGTATGCATGTGGATCAATCTACAGACAAAACAAACACAACTTTCAGCACAGTAGCACTAGTATGATAAATGACCACTGAGATACCAGACTTCCCTCAGTACATGCACTCGGTCTCCCCGCAGACAGCCTTTTACAATCTCTCAATATGCACTAATGAAGATTTCTGCAATCTATTATAAATATGGATCCACTGCTGAGTCAGGGAATCTGAGGCTCCAAATGGAGGGAGGGGTAAAGAGTGTTGGCAGAGAGCTAATACACACACACACACATCGCTAGACTAACAGAAAAGAGCATCATCATCATGACCATTACATTATCTAAATCATCTAGCTAACCCTCCCTCCCTCCAGCCCTCTGTCTCCTCCTCCCTATCTCCTACTGTATCAGGCACTCATTCAAAAGCTATTTATTGCTCTGAGTAAGGTGGGAATCTGGTAGTTCATCATTGGACTGTAGGTGATTTGTAGGCCTACCCAGAGGGTTAAACTAGTTAAAACAACGTCATACTGAATGGAGAACAGGATTGACATTATTTCAACCAGTTTTACCCACTGGGTGTGACCATCAGTTTTAATACTAAGCCCGTTTTTGTAAACCGTTAACACGTATGTTAGAAGAAGCAGCAGTAGTACTTTACCCCTACCTACATGTACAAATTACCTGGACTAACCTGTACCCCTGCAGATTGACTTAGTACCGGTACCCCCTGTATATATATCTTTGTTATTGATAATTTCATTGTGTTGTTTTTTATTACATTTTTTACTTTAGTTTATTTAGTAAATATTTTCTTCATAAAGAACTAAATACATCCTGCCCTTCCTTTCTAAAATCTTCGAAAGCCAAGTTAATAAACATACAAATACCTAGGTGTCTGGTTAGACTGTAAACTCTCCTTCCAGACTCACATTAACCCTTTCACACTCACCATCACACGGGTGTGATCGTTCAACAGTGGTCCCTGAAGCGTACGATCACAGCTGTGTGATTAGAACGCTGATTTAGAACGGCCAGTTTTGAATGAGGTAACAATCAGCATTTGAGCTGGCCACACTTTTTTCAGAAACTATTTACACAAACACAGTCCTTACAAAGTTATGTCCAGAATGTGAGTAGTTTAATTTTGGATGCAATGTTCCGATATTCACAGAAGTATCTATAGCATAACACAATCATCCTAACCGGAAAAATGTAGGCTACATTTGTCTTAGTGCTAACTGAGGAAAGATTGATGCAACACAAGCGGTCATATTTTCAAACTCTTGGCTGACATAAACTACAATTACTATGTATAATTAATCACATCACGGGTGAGCTCACCATTGATCGAAATAATTGAGTAAAACACTTTCTAGAAATCGAAAGTATTCCAACAATGATTAATTTCAGCAAGCAGCCATACTTTTTTCCTCACAGAAACCAAAGATAATAAGAGAAGACAAGATGAGTTTGGTCTGTTTATAGTATGCATATTGAAGGGGTGTGTCGTCTACCATCATTCACATCCCACCATTCACTTCCTGAAGTTCTCAAAAAATGAGTGAACCCTTACTCACCTCATTTTGTTATAGCATCTTTGGTCCAACAGACGATTACGTGAAACATGGCTCCACACATAGCTGGAATTATCTAAGCTCATCATAATCAGTACAACCTTCAAAAAAGTACTTTACACACTATGTGCCAATTACAATCTATGCAAGAATTGGAATGCATGATTTATCACCGGTAATTGAAAAACATGTGAATAAAACAGTAAATATATAAATAATTACCACAAAACATTTTCTGATATTGATTTATTGACACAAGTCGCGCGTGCAGGCAGCCAATCACGTAACCAGCTACTCCCACTCTGAGACATTCAGTGTTGTTGTTTGTATGTAGCTAGTGAGCTAAGCTTTAGCATTAGCAATGTCTTTCAAAAGGAGACAACTCACAAATGCGGAAATTCTGGTGATTAAAAAAAAATCTGACAATGAGTCTGAAAGTCACAAATCAGATTCTGACAGTGACAGTGAGGAGCTGCCCCCCAGCCATTGAGAACTCTGAATCTGAGGACCCTTTGTCCACTGACAAAGTCCCAGTTCCCTTTGAAGATGCTGGTGGTGATGGAGGCAGACCGACAGTGGATGAAGTACAGGAGTTCTGTGGTAGCTGGAAGGCTGCCAGCCATTTCACCCCTCCTGGCCCTGCTGTTTGCTTTGAGTCCCAGTCTGGAGTGCATCCCCCCTTGCCATTTCCATCTGAGGCAGAGTGCTTCAAGTTGTTTGTGACAGAGGAGCTGGTGGGAGACATAGCAGAGACCATTTGCAATGCCTTGGAGATACAGGAGAAGAGAGCTAGGAGTAGGGGGGACAACCACAATTAGTGAAATGTATACCTTCCTGGTGACAGTCCTTCTCATGGGGATATAAGAGCATATAAGAGAATACTGGAACAGAGATCCTATGTTTGCAACTCCCTTCTTTGCCACACTCTTTTCCCAAGACTGCTTCCTAGTTCTGCTGAGATGACTGCTTTTCATCAACAATGCTACTGTCATCCTAAATGATCCGTTATACAAAATAAGAAATGTCAACAGCTGGCAGTAAAGTGACATGACAAACGAGACATCCATGTCCTCTCCACTGTCCATACACAACCATGTCGGCCACAGTGAATTTGGACCACCTGACGGTAGAGAGAAAAATCAAACCAGACTGCGTGCTTGACTATAACCTCAAAATGGAGGCAGTGGATAAGGCGGACAAGATAAACAGCTTTGTGTAATGCACTCAGATTTTTCCAGGGTAGCTTCAAAATACAACAAGCCAATACTTCTCTGATGCAATTAGCATTGTTTTACAGAGCTAATAGAAATATGTAGCTAGCTACGAAAGCATGATTGAATATAACACCATAAAGGTTATAAAAGGAGTAACGTTACCTTGCGTGTCCACGGTTTTAAGGAATATACACAAATATATTATTCTCCATACACACAGTGAGCTACAGTAGAAAAGGTATAACACAACATACCGAAACTATTATAAAGTAATAAGGCACTTACTTTGATAGAAACGCAATCTAGATTTGAGCCTGGGTGTCTGTAGTGACGCCTTTAGCACAGAGACGCTGTGCCTTAGACAGCTCGCCATTTGGGAGTCATAAGGCCAGGGTAGCTTCAAAATACAACACATGCTAATGCTTCTCTGAAGCAATTAGCATTGTTTTCCAGAGCTAGTAGAAGAATGTAGCTAGCTACCTAAGCATTGAGTATAACACCATGAAGGTTAGGAAAAGAGTAACGTAACTTTTGCACCCAAGTATCTCTACTTGCATATTCATCATCTGCACATCTATCACTCCAGTATTGATGCTAAATTGTAATTATTTTTGCCTCTAAGGCCTATTTATTGCCTTCCTCTCTACTCTTCTACATTTGCACACACTGTACATATATTTTTATATTTTTCTTTTCTTTTGTGTTATTGACTGTACGTTTGTTTATGTGTAACTCTGTGTGGTCGTTTTTGTTGCACTGCTTTGCTTTATCTTGGCCAGGTCACAGTTGTAAATGAGAACTTGTTCTCAACTGGCCTACCTGGTTAAATAAAGTCAAATAAAAAATGAATACCTGGAAGAAACTGCCATGCAGTATTGAGAAAGTCTAAGAGAACAAAGACCTTCTCTTGGTCAAACTCCTAAATCCCCCAAAATGGGGGAATTAAACAATATTTCCCCTTTTGAGAATGTGGGAATGGTCTGTGGACACTTAAGAGACAGATATGACGAGTGAGTTTCATTTGGTGGTCTCATGAAGGACAGGAAACACACATAACGGTATCTCTTAAAGTGTACATTTCCAAGCTGTCAGGTTTACATCTAAATATTGTGAAACTTAAATGATTAAACACACAACTATTTGTGAAAAGATGTAATGTGATAACCTTTCATATAAAGATTAATGAGTCAGTGGCCACACCCATGTGAGCATTAACATTACATCGGCGTCATGGATCAGCCCTACTAAAATTTATAAAACCCACTCCTGATGAAATTTACACCAGACCACGCAAACCATGGTGTAAGCTAAGGTTGCAAATGGTTGAATTTCTAAGACTATAAAACATGCAGCTGACGCACTATAACTCTACCAAAGGACAAGACCATAACACGTGGAGCATTGACTACATGGCTGTAAATGGTTCAACTCTGAGACTATCGATCACTGCAGAATAAGAGCAAACCTTAGATGTCGAATTACTAGTCTGCAGCTAGAAATTACGTAAGTCTAGAACGAGAATACCACCAACTGCCGAAGCAGCTATTCTATGAGAACATTTCCGAATGGTACTCTGAAGAATCCATTCTAACGGCATATGACTTTGATCTCTGGTGGACAAACCAGAGGCTTTCTGTCGACTCTCTCACAGAGAGAGACATCAAGACACACACTCGTAAATTGCAATTTCTTTCAGAAAGAGTGTTTGTTCATGTAAGGTATTGGCAATGTCTATGAGTGTAGTTATCAGCTATGAGTTTCCCGCTCTTGAGCGGTCCACACCCCCTTTCCTTTGTCTACCAATCCGTCACATTCCGTCACTTTTTCTTTGTATCATGTAATACCCCATGTATGAACTAATTGTGTGTGTTTTCATGTATTTCGGTGACTTGATTAGTTAGTTAGTAACTAAATAATTAAACCAATTTGTACATTGCTGATTCATAATTTATGCTAGGTTTTGTAGAGAACCAATCATTTACAACGTTCAGGTGAGACTGATAAAAGGTAAAGAATAAATAATGACTGACTGATGACTGAAATGTAAGAGATCTTTAGATCTCTAAGAATTCATTCAGAAGACGGAACACCTTAAATAAACTTATCCGTGGTGCTCCAGGTTATTAATGAGTTAATTGTTGCATGATTTAATTAAATCACGTAATCAATTCAATGTTAGGTAATCGCTTTGATAAAATAGCATGTCATCACATTAAGGATACTAAGGACACAACATTTTTAACACACTTTTATGAACTGATAACAGTCCATGACTAGATCTCCTGTGTCCGGCATTGTACTTTTACCACAAGCATGTGGAAAGTAAATATACATATGTCGTATATGTAGTATATACAGAGTGCTAACAGATATCAAAAGATAATGTGGTACATGTGCAATCATATTCCCTGTTAGATCGGAGACCTAGACATAGTGGCCCATACAGTCAAAAACTATTAGACAATACGTCATGATATAAGGGCACAGGGCGGGACCCAGATGCAGACACGGGAGGCAGATGGTTCAAGTCTCTGATATTTATTATAATCCAAGGGTCAGGCAAGAGAATGGTCGTGGACAGGCAAAATATCGTAAACAAGCTCAGAGTCCAGGAGGTACAGAGTGGCAGGCAGGCTCAAGGTCAAGGCATGTAGTATGGTCAGTCAGGTGGGTTCAGATTGAAGGCAGGCAAGGATCAAAACCAGGAAGACTAGCAAAAGAGATAAGAAAAAGCAGGAGAACGGAAAAACACGCTGGTTGACTTGAGAAGATAAGACAAACAGGGAACACCGGAATAAATACCCAGGGACAAATGGGGAAAACGCGTGACACCTGGAGGTGGGTGGAGACAATCACAAAGACAGGTGAAACAGATCAGGGCGTGACACATGAAAGTAAAACTTTAAGAAAATGTACATAACTCTCTTCGTAGCTTTTCATGAAGGCTTTGATTAAAGTCCATGAAATAAGACAATTAGGGACTGAACGTTTTACATTTTTTGTAATCCAAATTGTGTAACTGTAGGCCTATGTAGCTCATACTTGTAATTAAAACTTGTCGCGTTGAATGGATTGATTTCAAAATTCATCGCATAGATGCCATCAAACAAGGCACCCATACTCTTCAGTATAAATCAGGTCCTTAGAAAGCTATTAACATTGGGTTTGTGTTTGAGAAATTACAAAAGAAACCAAAAACGTTATTTGAGGACAAATTCTTATTTACAATGACGGTCTACTACAATGACGGCCTTTAAGTCTGTACACATTTGTGGAGTTCCTTCACCGGCTTTACACGCTAGTACAGTTAAGAATCTCCCTTGTGCTCTTGCGGGCATTTCCAATTCGCCTTGGGGGAGAGAGAAAAAAACAACACTCCACTGGCAGGAGAGGCTTTGATGCCTGTGAAACAAATAACTACTTTGACATTGATACGGCCTCTTAATTACTGGGGTTTCATTACAATGTCTTATCAATGCTCTTAAGCTGTTGTTTCATGTGTGGCTGACTCATTGGCTTGTTTGTTTCCTTCTGAAGATACACTTCCTCCTTTTTCCTACCAGTTGATTTCATGTAAAGAAACAATGTAGACTTTATAACACAATGTAGTGTATACACTGCAGGTCAAAGGTCAACATTGTTATACATGGATATATGACCCATATGTGTTCTAGTCCAATAAAAGTAATTTGGACAATGTAGGTGTAATATTGGGGGGGGGGGGTCTTTCTCAATAAGGAAGATCAATGCCACCAAATCAGCAACTTGCTAATAACACAATAAACAATGATTTATCAGACTATGTATCTTACGTTTAACCCTGGCGTCCATCTCCTTCTCCATGACTTATTTGGGCGTAGAGAACTCACTGAGGGTGATCTTATGTGCGCTGTCACTCTGGTTGACCGAACCGATCATCTCCTGCTCTTTCTCCTGGTTCACCTCCGCGTATATGTTCATCCAGGGGATTTTTCTACAGATTGGTAAATGTAGACAGACAACAGCCATGTTACAATAGGGAATGACTAACTATTCAATGATGGTTCATCCCATTGGCAGCATTTCTTAAAGATGTATATTTCACTTTTTGTTCAGAGTTTTTTGACCAGGCTAAATTAAACCCTGGACGTGTTATTATCATGAAGCCAATAGATTTCTATTTAAGAAAAGCAATCGATCATTAAATTCCCATATGACAACAATATCTAGTAGTGATATAAGACTGTAATCAGAATGCATATACATTTTGCATAATCTCTGAAAATTCTTTCTTCATTCATATTTATGATTAAAGATATGTGTTTCATCCACTCATATTACAAGTCATTTCGTTACTTAATTGTTTTGCTTTGTCGTGTGTGACATTTCAATACATCTGTTTCCACTTTAGATTAATGTGGGAATTTCCATATCCATAATTGATGCGTTTTTCACAGACTTTTTCACTATTTCAATAATTCAGCTACTAATAGCCTAAGCACGGCAAGAGCATATGAACCAATTTAATGATAGTTTTCTTCACATAACATCACTGATTCACATGTGCCTCATGTATCGAAATCACTCTAAATCTGTTTACTGCAGTACATCTGCAGTATGAATGTCACGCCCTGACCTTAGAGAGCAGTTTTATTTCTCTATTTGGTTAGGTCAGGGTGTGATGTGGGGTGGGCATTCTATGTTTTTTATTTCTATGCTTTGGCCGGGTATGGTTCTCAATCAGGGACAGCTGTCTATCGTTGTCTCTGATTGGGAATCATACTTAGGCAGCCTGTTTTGCCACCTTAGGTTGTGGGATGTTGTTTTTGTTAGCTCTGTAAAGCCTACAGAAAGTGATGGTCGTTATTCTGTTGTTGTTTTGTTTAGTGTTCTGAGAAAATAAAGAATCATGAACAAGTACCACGCTGCACCTTGGTCTACTTCATACGACGAGCGTTACAATGAAGGAAATTAGAAAAGTTACTTCAAAGGAACGTCTTTAGTTTACTGTTGATTGATGCAGGCCCTACTGATCTAGCACATTATTATAATAATACCTATTATTAATGATGATGGCAGGTGATTAGAGCAGTGCTGCGATATAGTGTTTAAAGATATAATCACACAGCACTGTACATACCTCTTGAATTTGTAGATGAGAAACACTGCTAAACCAAGGAAAACTACTGATAGGAGCATCAGCATGGCTGAACTGCTGTGTCTCGGGCTGGAATCCACCAATGGTGCTGTAACAAAGGGTAGAGGAAGATGAACGTTAAACATAACAAGAACAGACCAACACAATAAAGGCTAATCTGGGAATGCCTCAGAGATTTACTTGCTTCATTGCCAATACTGATCCTGTACAGTATATCAATGTGTCACTAATAACAACCATGGAGTACAGTTGAGATATATATTTTGCATCACAATAGTCTGCTACAGTAGGGCTACATACAGTCAATGCATATGCTTTACTATAATCAATTAGTTGAAAACAAAATGGTTTTATACAGGACCACATTGTACAATAAAGAGCCTTGGCGCCACTACATAGTCAAAAAATGATTCCCTTCCGGTGGACCGTATGCTGCACCAAATTGTATTTATTTTGTCTGATTTGTGTGATGATGTAGTGTAGGCCCAAAACAACAGTGCTGGAACAAGGGACATCTCACCTGCCAAGTTTATTCAACAGTAAATAAATCCGGCTATGGATTATGGGTAGATCCACAGCAATGATGGTGCATTATGAGAACCTGCCCTGTTTTTAATTTCCCAAATTTAAAAGACTGTGGTAGCGTGATATTGCTATTTCTAAATGGTTGCCTTTACTCCAACTAAAAGCCATCTGCTTAAAACAAGCATAGCAACATTCATATTATGGTAAAAACAAGCTTTTACAACGACAGCTGTCACAAATAAAGTGCAACACAGCAACACTTACTGTGGAATAAACTGGAAGTATGTGGTGCTGATTATACAATAAAAAAAACTGCCCTTAGATTATATACATATTTAATATGTTTGAAATCAAAGGAGAGGGAGGTGACAATAAAATCATTTTGGGCTTGACCAAGATGTGGTAATAACCAAATGCAACCTACTCATTCAAGGGTTTTTCTTTATTTTGATTATTTTCTACATTATAAAATAATAGTGAAGACATGAAAACTATGAAATAACACATATGGAATCATGTAGCAACCAAACAAGTGTTAAACAAATCAAAATATTTTTTATATTTGAGATTCTTCAAAGTTGCCACCCTATGCCTTGATGACAGCTTTGCACACTCTTGGCATTCTCTCAATTAGCTTCACCTGGAATGATTTTCCAACAGTCTTGAAGGAGTTCCCACATATGCTGAGCACTTATTGCCTGCTTTTCCTTCTCTCTGAGGTCCAACTCATCCCAAACCATCTCATTTGGGTTGAGGTCAGGTGATTGTGGAGGCCAGCTCATCTGATGCAGTACTCGGTCATATAGCCCTTACACAGCCTAGAGGTGTGTTTTGGGTCATTGTCCTGTTGAAAAACAAATGATAGTCCCACTAAGCGCAAACCAGAATGCTGTGGTAACCATGCTGGTTAAGTGTGACTTGAATTGCAAGTAAATCATAGAAAAATAAAGAAAAAATCTTGAATGAGTAGGTGTGTCCAAACTTTTGACGTGTACAGTACATTTCAAGATTTCACAGCTGTTTGTTGATTTTAATTTAACCTTTATTTAAAGACATTTGTGGAGTGGTTGAAAAATTAGTTTTAATGACTGCAACCTAAGTGTATTTAAACTTCAATGTGTGTTTGTAATTTAGATGGTCAAATTTAGAAAATGTAATATATCATTAACATACTATTTACAAGTGGGCTACGGTGTAATGGAATGATTTGCTTTGTTTTGTAGGTTTTGACACTCTTATGTAGGTGTCATAACCAGCCTTAAAATCACACAATATGTCACAACATATGAAAAGTTGTTTCAGCTGTTAGGACCCACTATGACAAGGTGTCAAATAAAATGTTATCCTTTTTTCAATCTAATATCAGCCTCCATGTTGTTTTGCAAAAGTATTTCTTTCTTGATGGGAAAAGTACATCTTGCCAAACAACATCTTTTTCCAAGCCTTCAAAATAGCTACTACTAAATGTTTTTCTTTATAATGGCCTTTATTCACTTTAGATTACCAACTAGGCACGGGTTCCAAGCAATCAGTGTCCATTTTAAAAGCTACTAATGTTTTTATGGGTACTCTATGCGTCTATCGGCGGAAAATGGAGTGGCATAGTACATGAGTCACATACACTTGACAAACATCAATTATCAAGCCATAAAATCACTATTTGAGTAGCAAAGTAGTGGACAAATAGAGAGCAAGGGAATGACTCACAATGAGGGGAAAGAGGCAGAGAAGGAATGGGAGAGGGAAAGGGAAGGGGGTGGGATGCAATAGCCACTGTAAAAATCAATACACTCAGGCCATGTTTGTTCTCTTTGCGATCGATTGTTACTCTAAAAAGCCTTCTGGCTCTGTGTGCTTGGGTAGCGCTGGCATTTTATGCCCCCCAAACTCATTGGCAGAAGTGAAAAATCTGATCTGGGTTAAGGGAGGAGAGTAGGTGAGTCAGTCAGATAACTGAATGTTTTGGAGAGAACTTTGTCCAAGCCCAATTTTGATTGAAAAACCACCTCTGCAGGGCTGTATCTTGTCGCTTTAATATTGTAACAGCAAATGTTTTTGGAGAGGCTTCCTCACAGTCTTACTGTACTCAAAGCGAAGTAAATAAGATGAAACAGTGGTCAATTACTAATTACTATTGTAAACACACCATGATGTGGATTGTGTTTTTCATTCGTCATGAACTTGACAATGCTGGGTTATTCAATTTTCATAACTCCTTCCATAGTGCATTATTTCCAACAATGTTGTTATTGATAGTTATAGGTGAATCACCATAACCTATCATTTTATTCTGTGAAGTAAAGTACTGTAGTTACAAAGGAAAGGAAAGGGGGGGGGGGGGGCGAGAGCGAGAAAGGGATGCCCAGAGGAAGTGCATTCTCTTGGGGAAAAAAGAGGACATGTTAACCTCCTGGTGAAACCAGCGGGGGGCTTCTGTGAAAACACACTAAATTATATGAATTTGCAAACAGTCACTGTCTTGAACCTGAGAGGGAGCCTTCGGCCATCTTCCATGTTCCACAGGGGGAGGAAAGAAGTATCCGGAGAAACCGGAGATGGAATAACTACTGAAAATAACTTAAAATAGCCTCTATTACTGAACTCCCCATTCAAACCTCTATTAGGCATTGGGTTGGAATCAGCCAAGGAGCAAAAGTGCATCCCTGCCTGACTCTCACTATTGTCAGCCATAGAGCTGTACTGTAGTACGCCAACACTGCATTTTAATGGACCCTGACTTTAAATGCGATGTTGATGCCCCTTCTTCTCCTCATCTTGGCTTTATTGTGTGGAGTTGTTTACTTTGACACGATGGAATATGTTTCATCTTGAAGGTGAACTGAATGCGAACCGCAGAAAAATTCAAAATAATGAAGAAAACAGAATAACACTTTGTATGGCGGTTGTTGCACAATATCTAGGCTACGAACCCTGTCAGCTCTAGCAGTTCATGGATTCATAGTCCTTAATATGATTTTATTTCAGAGAAAGGGTGAAAGAGTGAAAGGAGGGATGGTTTGATAGGATTAAACTGTATATGGAAGAGGACATGACACATGAACTAGTGTTCATAAACTCAATAGAGACCCATATACCATATAAAGTTGTTATGGTGAGTGAATGAGGACCCAAAAGCGAACTAACTTAAGCAGAGCTTCTTTAATAACCAAACATAGGTAGGCTCAGATAGACCGGCAGATTCCGACAGGACAGGACAAGGTTACAGCAAACATGACGATAGTCTGGCTCAGGCATGAAACACAACAAACAAGAATCCGACAAGGACAGGAACAGAAACAGAGAGAGATATAGGGACCTAATCAGAGGGAAAAAGGGAACAGGTGGGAAACGGGGTGAATGGGTAGTCAGAGGAGACAAGGAACAGCTGGGGGAAAGCGGGGGAGAAAAGGTAACCTAACAACGACCAGCAGAGGGAGACAGGGTGAAGGGAAAGGACAGAGACAAGACACAACATGACAGTACATGACAAAAGTATCTATTGTAGGTCCTAAAAGGTTGTATAACAAAATATTTTCTATGAAAAGAGATGCTGTAACACTCTATTGAGGCTAGCAATTAACAGCCCAAGCTAGATCTCTAGCTTTGTATAACTGAGTGAGCCCCTCAGTTCAACACAGTTCAATTGGCTGGTGCTATACTATACTGCCATGAACATACTATGTGGCTCCCAGGCACCCAGGTGACAAAGTGCACTTTATCCCTCACAAAGCCTCACTGTGACCTCTATCACAGTAGCTCCCTCCACTGGCTCTCAGTCTAGCTTGCCTGTGTCACCTCTCATGTCAAATCCACTGTGGAGTTGGTGAAGACACAGAGAGACCACAAGTCACACGCAATAGGCCTAAACCTCCACACAAAGTGGAAGAATAACACACTTAACTATGTCATATCAGCGCTGGCCCTCGTCCGCAGATACTATTCACATCCAATGTCACAGTAATGGCTAAGCTCTCCTTCATTCCAGGCTAATTCCAAAGAATGCATTTCATCTCTCCAACTTCTGAAAATAAGTTATTAGTGCTCGTCAAGCTTCCTCGCATTGGGAAGAAGAAGCCGAGCCTCTCGCACCTATGTGATAACGAATCACAGGACAGCCCGAGGGCAAACGTTGAGGTGTCTGAGCAGATAGAAAAGGAGAAAAAGAAAGAAGGAAGGAATTTACACTTACTTGGAGCAGAGCCTTCTAATGACTCTCCCCACATCCTGTCTCCACTCGGGGACGTCAGGGTTGTACTCGTCCAGATTAGGGGAGAAAGATAAAAGCAGAGATTTGAAGAACTCTGTCAGAGAGAGAGAGAGACCCAGGGGAGAAACAGAAACAGACCGTTAATTCAACTCCTGATCTCGGTGCATTATTCTTAAGGTATCCTGTCCATTCCCCACTGTCATTCGTTCTGGTTGTGTCCCTCCTCTAACTGCCTTCTGATGGGTGAGAAAGCTGACAGAGATGTTGGTGTGTGTGACTGTGGGCGTGTGCTCAGGTTTTGACAAGGGGAGACGATTGCTCGCACAGTTGCTTTCTTAAATCATTTTGGAAATGTCCCCTTTCGCATATATCCTGACATATTCTAATGTAAAGTACTCTCAACTGTTGCATACAAAGTGAGACTGCTTCTAGAGGTGATAATTAGCATTACATCAAGCAGAATAATTTGATTAGGGAGATCTGAGAGAGAGAGAGAGATCCTGATCCTTACCCTGGACTTCTATCGTCTTGGTTTCTTGCAATATGTCTATTGCTGAAGACACTTGTACAGTAACAGTGTTCATTCCCTCGCTGGTTGAAGGTGTACGAGATGCTCCCGTCAAAGCTGATCGCCGGCTGGAGGAAGAAGGAACATGGACAAAATGGATGATCACACTTTGATCAGGTAATAATCCCTTCACCTAAAACATTTACCTAAAACCACAGAACATAAAAGAAACCCATTTCAGATGATAACAACTTGTCCTTCAACTTCTCACTTAGAGTAGTTGGAGCTTCTGACTTGAGTAAAACCCTACAAAAACATCCTCCACATACGACCTAGAACCAATGCAGCTAAGGTCATAACTTATGACATACTAATAAGATGTCTGAACAAGATCAGAGACTGCTCCACCTCTATCATAGTCATCTTCAATAATACCATAGACATCATGTATACCTCATATACAGTGGGGCAAAAAAAGTATTTAGTCAGCCACCAATTGTGCAAGTTCTCCCACTTAAAAAGATGAGAGGCCTATAATTTTCATCATAGGTGCACTACAACTATGACAGACAAAATGAGAAAAAAAAATCCAGAAAATCACATTGTAGGATTTTTTATGAATTTATTTGCAAATTATGGTGGAAAATAACTATTTGGTCAATAACAAACGTTTATCTCAATACTTTGTTATACACCCTTTGTTGGCAATGACAGAGGTCAAACGTTTCTTCCAAAGATTTTCTATGGGGTTGAAATCTGGAGACTGGCTAGGCCACTCAAGGACCTTGAAATGCTTCTTACGAAGCCACTCCTTCGTTGCCCGGGCGGTGTGTTTTGGATCATTGTCATGCTGAAAGACCCAGCCACGTTTCATCTTCAATGCCCTTGCTGATGGAAGGAGGTTTTCACTCAAAATCTCACGATACATGGCCCCATTCATTCTTTCCTTTACACAGATCAGTCGTCCTGGTCCCTTTGCAGAAAAACAGCCTCAAAGCATGATGTTTCCACACCCATGCTTCACAGTAGGTATGGTGTTCTTTGGATGCAACTCAGCATTCTTTGTCCTCCAAACACGACGAGTTGAGTTTTTAACAAAAAGTTATATTTTGGTTTCATCTGACCATATGACATTCTCCCAATCTTCTTCTGGATCATCCAAATGCTCTCTAGCAAACTTCAGACGTTCCTGGACATGTACTGGCTTAAGCAGGGGACACGTCTGGCACTGCAGGATTTGTGTCCCTGGCAGCGTGCTGTGTTACTGATGGTAGGCTTTGTTACTTTGGTCCCAGCTCTCTGCAGGTCATTCACTAGGTGGTTCTGGAATTTTTGCTCACCATTCTTGTGATCATTTTGACCCCATGGGCCCTTGACCCCAAGATCTTGCGTGGAGCCCCAGATCGAGGGAGATTATCAGTGGTCTTCTATGTCTTCCATTCCCTAATAATTGCTCCCACAGTTGATTTCTTCAAACCAAGCTGCTTACCTATTGCAGATTCAGTCTTCCCAGTCTGGTGCAGGTCTATCATTTTGTTTCTGGTGTCCTTTGACAGCTCTTTGGTCTTGGCCATAGTGGAGTTTTGAGTGAGACTGTTTGAGGTTGTGGACAGGTGTCTTTTATACTGATAACAAGTTCAAACAGGTGCCATTAATACAGGTAACGACTGGAGGACAGAGGAGCCTCTTAAAGAAGAAGTTACAGGTCTGTGAGAGACAGAAATCTTGCTTGTTTGTAGGTGACCAAATACTTATTTCCACCATAATTTGCAAATAAATTCATAAAAAATCCTACAATGTGATTTTCTGGATTTTTTCTTCTCATTTTGTCTGTCATAGTTGAAGTGTACCTATGATGAAAATTACAGGCCTTTCATCTTTTTAAGTGGGAGAACTTGCACAGTTGGTGGCTGACTAAATACTTTTTTGCCCCACTGTATGTATGTACACATCAGTGGAGGCTACTGAAGCAAGGATAGTTCATAGTAATGTCTGAAGTGGAATGGAACTGGAAACCATGTCTTTGAAGTGTTCGATGCTGTTCCGTTTATTCCATTCCAGCCATTACAATAATCCTGTCCTCCGATTTAGTTACAGTGAGAGCAGGACCTGATACAAACACAGATGATGATTCAGACTCAGTATTGGATGATTCAGACTCAGTATATGATTGTAATTACATGGATATTGTTTCAGACTACCTACTTTAGCTTCAATTTGAAAGCCCTCACACATCATATTTAATATATAATATTTTTGATTATTTTTAGCTTTAATATGAAAAGCACTAGCACATCCAAACTTTATTTTTACAGGTCTATGGGAAAATAGAAATAGCAACCATCTTAAATTAAGAATTAGAGAAAAGAAGAACACACTATCAGACCTCAGGATACTACCCAGATGCAGACAGTTCAAAATAACAAATGTTTATTTAAGAAACAGGGGCAGGCAAATGACAGGTCAAAGGCAGGAGACAAAGGGCTGTGAGACATAGTGTGTATATGTAAGGTATGGGGCAACAGAAGATGAACAGCAGAGGGGCTAAGAATCTTGGAGATGTGGAAAGGGTCGGTAAAATAGGTGGAAAGTTTGCGGGACTCAATCCGGAGGGGCAGATCCCGAGTGTCAGCCATACCCACTGCCCGAGATGATACCGGGAGCTGGGGTCCGGTGGCAGTCTGCCTGTCGTCAATACCTGGAGGTGGTCTTGACAGGTCGTGCCGGCAGCGACAAACGCAGAGAGGTCAGGGACCATGGTAAGCCACCAAAGGCGTTGTCACACAAAGGCCAGGGTCTGATGGAACCCCGGGTGGCAAGCAAGCCTGGAGGAGTGGGCCCACTCCAGGACCAAGGGAACGCTGCGCCTCACAGACTAGATTCTCTATTCCCCAGGTGAGTGCTTCCACCAGACACGAGGTGGGAAGGATGGTCTTGGTGTCCGAGGGAGTACCCATGGGGCTATAGCGCCATGAAAGCGCATCCGGCTTGATATTCTTGGATCCCGTGCGGTAGGAGAGGGAGAAGTTAAACTGTGTGAAAAGCAGGGCCCACTGAGCTTGCCTGGAATTAAGATGCTTGGAGATATTCCAGGTTTTTGTGATCCGTCCACACAATGAAAGGATGTTCCACTCCCTCCAAACTTCTTCTTCACCGCAAGAAGCTCACGATTCCCCACATCGTAAGTCTTCTCTGTGGCTTTACCTTCTTGAGTGTAGGATTTTTATTTTTGGCAAAAAGACGTACCCATTTGAAACTGACTATTTCTCAGGCCCAGAAACTAGAATATGCATATAATTGTCAGATTAGGATAGAAAACTGTCAAAATATTGTCCGTGAGTATAACAGAACTGATATTGCAGGTGAAAACCTGAGGAAAATCAAACCAGGAAGTGGCTTCTATTTTGAAAGCTCCATTTTCCATATCCTGCCTTCGCTCCATTTAAAGGGATATCAACCAGATTCCCTTTTCTATGGCTTGCTCAAAGTGTCAACAGTCTTTAGACATAGTTTCAGGCTTTTATTTTGAAAAATGAGCGAGAAAGATAACATCTTGTCAGTGGATAGCTGGGTGTTCGCATGAGTTTTGCTTGCACAACAGAGTGGGGCAGCCATTGTCTCTCCCTCTCCTCTTGAAAAAGTGACAGTCCCGGTTGATATATTATCATTATATATTTTAAAAAGAACCTGAGGATTGATTATAAAAGACGTTTGATATTTTGATACTATTTGGAATCTTCGTCTGCGATGTCATGACTGCTCGAGCATGTGGATTTCTGAACATAACGCGCCAACCAAATGGAGGTATTTTGAATATAAAAATAATCTTTATGGAACAAAAGGAACATTTATTGTGTAACTGGGAGTCTCGTGAGTGGAAACATCCGAAGATCATCAGAGGTAAGTGATTTAATCTATTGCTTTTCTGACTTTCGTGAGCAATCTACTTGGCTGCTAGGTGTTTGTAATATTTTGTCTACTGAGAGAGATGTTCTTACATAAACGCTTGTTATGCTATCGCCGAAAAGCTGTATTGAAATCTGACACGGCAGGTGGATTAACAACAAGCTAAGCTGTGTTTTGCTATATTGCACTTGTGATTTCATGAAAATTAAATATGTTTAGAAATGATGATGATCCCGCTAACGGGATGGGTGCGTCAAGAAGTTAAGATGATGGGAGAAGAAGGTGCAGGGATGCAGCTTGAGGTCCAGTGCAGAATGCTGGGTCAGGACATCCCCCACTCCGACATCCGAAGCGTCGGCCTCCATCACGTACTGACGGGACGTGTCAGGATGAACTATTATGGGAGCTTTGGCGAAGCGGTGCTTGAGGCCCCGGAATGCTCGGTCAGCAGCTGGGGACCACGTGAACGGAACCTTGAAAGAGGTAAGTGCAGATGGGGGAAGCCAGGGTGGTGTAACCCCGGATAAAGCAGCAATAAAAATTGGCATATGCCAGGAAGCGTTGCAGCTGCACTCTGGATGTAGGTTTGGGCCTTTCTGGGATCCCTCTGTACATTCCCAGTAGTGATGATGTAAACGAGGAAGGGGATGGTGGAACGATGTAATTTGCACTTTTCCGCTATCAGAAAAAGCTGGTTCTCCAGGAGGCACTGGAGGACATGTCAGATGTGGAGCTCGTGTTCTTGAGCTGAGCTGGAGAAAACTAGGATATCGTTGAGGTAGACGAAGACGAACCTGCTCAACATGTCACGGAGAGCATCATTAATCAGGGCCTGGAACACAGCTAGAGCGTTGGTTAGACCAAATGGCGTGACCAGATATTTGTAGTGACCACTGGCCACATTAAAGACTTCTTCCACTCGTACCCTTCCCGTATCCGCACCAGGTGGTAGGCGTTCAGTATGTCCAACTTGGAGAAAATGGTGGCCCACTGGAGCGGCTCGAACGCCGAGGAGATGCACGAGAAAAGGGTTTTGTCCTTCTCCACTAAGAAGAACCCTTCGCCGGCGGGGGTGGCAGAAGGATGAACACACCTTGCAGCCAGGGAGTCCTCAATGTAAGTCTCCATAGCCAATGGTCTCCGGACCTGTCAGTGAATATAGTCGTCCCCCGGGTGGTGTCAAAGGATAGGGAGAAGGTCATAGGGTAGGTGTGGAGGAAGCAAAGTGTATAATGGTGTATAACACTTGAATTTTTAATAGTTGACGAGGTGGGATGCTAGCGTACCAATGATCCGAAAGAAGTTAATAAGCATTAATTGGATAGCCTTGTTGTGATTCCCTGACACTCGTAGGTTGATGAGAGTGGTGTTGTGGTTGACCCTGCCTATAGAGCGCCCGTCCAGCGCTCTAACATCCATTGGAATGGAGAGGGGCTGAGTGGGAATGGTCTTTTAGTGGAAATGAGGACATAAAATGACTAGTAGTCTTGCAATACAGGCAACTATTCGTGTTAATCCTGTGTAAATGTTTGACTGGAGACAACCTAGCCCAGTCAAATTGCATCAACTCGGGAAGAGACGAATCGGGAGACTTCGGAGACTCTCAGGAGAACTCTGGTAGCCTCGGATTTTCTCGGAAACGGAGATGTCGGGAACTTCTGGAATGCCTCGGAGGTGAGATGGAATCAGATCTCCTCTCCATCCTGAATTCCCGTAGCCGCCCATCGTTCCGGATGGTCAAGGCTATGAGCAAGTCGAGATTCATCGGTAATTCCCAAGCTGCTAGCTCGTTCTTAACATCCTCCGATAATCCATGCAGGAACGTGTCGAACAACAATTCAGGGTTCCAGGCACTCTCAGCCACCAATGTGCGGAAATCCACCGCATAGTCTGCCACACTACATAAGTGTTGCCGAATACAAACAGTGTAGCTATTCCCTCCGCAAGGCAATCAAACAAGGTAAGCATCAGTATAGAGACAAAGTAGGGTCTACAGTCAATGTCAACCCTCGCAAGGCTACAGGCCCAGATGGTACCGCCAGATGCGTCCTCAGAGCATGCGCAGACCAGCTGGCTGGTGTGTTTACGGACATATTCAATCAAGCCTTATCCCTGTCTGCTGTTCCAACATGCTTCAAGAGGGCCACCATTGTTCCTGTTCCCAAGAAAGCTAAAGTAACTGAGCTAAATGACTACCGCCCCATAGCACTCACTTCCTGCATCATGAAGTGCTTTGAGAGACTAGTCAAGGACCATATCACCTCCACCCTACCTGAAACCCTAGACCCACTCCAATTTGCTTACCGCCCCAATAGCTCCACAGACGGCATAATCACAATCACACTGCACAGTGCCCTAACCCATATGGACAAGAGGAATACCTATGTTAGAATGCTGATCATAGACTACAGCTAAGCATTTAACACCATAGTACCCTTCAAGTACAGGATCAGGGTAGGCAGAATGGTCAAAAACCAGAAGAACTAGAGAACAGCTGGTAGAGACAAGATGAATTGGCAACAGACAAACAGATAACACAGATACCTGGAGGGGGGTGGAGACAAAAACAAAGACAGGTGAAACAGATCAGGGTCACTGCGCTTGCCAGTATCACTTATCATTATCACTGTGGGATCTTCTTTTCAAAAGGACTACTTTAGCTAAAAAGGGAAGGTGAATGAAATCTTAATCAACAATTATCATAACTGTCATAATGTTTTATAGTTTTGATGGAATTTAGTTGAAGAACAAGATTTATTCTCGACTTAAAACACATTGGCGTTATCATGTTTTTGACGTGATACCTTGTGAGTAATAGTGTTGTCTGACATGCTGAGACCTTAATGGGAGCTGTTGTGGGTGTACGTGGCATTACCGTGATCTAAGTGGTGAAGGTTCCTATAGCGGAGAGATATAACACGGTATTTTAACAGTAAAAAACTCTGAGCTTCTGTTAACTCTTATAGCTTTCAAACGCATGTGTGTGTGTTTGTGTGTCCCTTTCCCATGTCTATGCAGATGTGTGTGTGTGTGTGTGTGTGTGTGTGTGTGTGTGTGTGTGTGTGTGTGTGTGTGTGTGTGTGTGTGTGTGTGTGTGTGTGTGCATGTGTGTGTGTGTGATGGTGTGTGTGCATGTGCGAGTGTGTGATGTGAATAATTTAGACAGCCTGTGTTTCGTGTTAAAAATATTTAATTTTGAATTCTGGCGGCATCGTGCTTGGCCAGCGCTAAAAGCATCACCTGCATTCTCTCTCCGCTGTAAATGACCACAAAATGGCCCCTTCACTAGTTGACGAAAGCCTCCCTGTTCAAATCAAGAGCCGAGGGGGCAATTCAAACACTGCACCTCAAAGAGCTGGATAATTCTTGAAGCATTTTAGACATAAGCATGTTATATTTGTCGCTATTATTTACTTGACATTTGGCTGGCTTGTTCATTACAAGATGAAAAGAGAGAGAGCATCAATGTGCTGTACTATGTTGAAAGCATTCTGGTACTTTGCCTTTATCTGGCTCCATTGAACACAGCTGTATACTTAGTAAGGTGGTAATTTACAGAAAAATATGAGGCAGAGATATTTAATTATGATCCTTGAGAACCACGGCACTGTTGTTTTCCATCCTTTCCCTCCAATCAGGGACTGATTCAGACCAGGGTCACCAGGTGTTCGACCACTGTGCCCAATCAATGTCCAACGTCACAGTAACTGACCAATTATTTACCAGGTACAGTAGAAAATAAAACCAAAAGTACTTCAGTCCTCAATGGTTGGAATTGAATAGCCCTGACACAATAGATGGATGTATAGAGGTGATGCACATATAACATGGAGATACAAGGTGGTGGAATCAAATCCCAGGGTGTTCTCCGCCAAGGCTGAGAAACGGAATATCCCAGCCGTCTTGTAAACATGCCTGATCCCCCCTTCGATCCAGCTCAGGATGGAGTAGGAGACTGCCGTGCCATCTCCGAAATCCTGTTGGATGTTGGTTCTCATTGAGTCACCCTGGAAAACAAATAACGTTTCAAGTAAGGACTACAGATGAAGAAAGATAGTCTCAAACATCATCATAAATAAAAAATAAAAAACACAATTCCATTGTATTTGAGAGCCCAGCCAGATGCTTGTACTTGTGTTTCGTCTAGACTTACATACTTACATACTCTAGACTTACATTGTTGAAATTGTGATCTAAGTGATCTAAGTGGTGAAGGTTCTGAGTGTCTGGTTCCTGTGGTGTGTGTGTGTGTGTGATGGAGAGAGAGAACCATAGGGAGGTCGAAGCAGTGTAGTAATCAAGAGACAGTAGGGTGGCAGGTACACTAGTCAACAGACTGCTGGACTACATTCCCACACAGACACAAGCAGTCATTACCAACCCAACATTGGGGTTGCATCATATTCTACCCCACCGTGAGAGCAGTGTTTTCCTGTTACTGCTAATGAGGTGTGCATGTCACTCTCTCTCTCTGTGTTTGTGTGTGAGTACTCTGTTGCTACAGTATCTGCAGCAGGTCTACTCAGAAGGGTTACATCTGGCACTTCCCTAGGATCAACACACACACACATGTTTTGGGAGCTCCAGCTGCTGCTGCGACCGAACTCTCCCACTTATCCCGCCCGTACCCTGCGAGCAAGCACAACTAACTCCCAGCCTCCTCGTGGCACATTGTAATGCAATGCAATTGGGATCTTTATTTGTAACACTGCATTAGCACAAGGGGGCTCCGGTCCAGCAACAAACACAACTATAGCCAAATGTAAAACCGATTATCATGTGTCTCTATCTATCTCTGTCTCTCTCTCTCTGCTTATTCGATATCTGTTTAGCTTCTTTTCCAGCGCAGCAGAGTGTGAAAACACAGGAAGGTTGGCTGTGTGTGGGAAAAGGCTTCTGGGGGTATATTTCTCACAATTATACCCAGAAAATGATAAACTATGAATGAGCTGAATAAAGAAAGATAGAATAAAATGGAAGAAAAGCGATAACAGTGGTGGCTATTGTGTGGAACTGTAATGGCCCACAATCCTTTGACAAAATGTAATTCGGAATGGGTTAGGTCTTCGGTGGTAAAGGTGTCTCTCAGGTTTTTGTTTGTGTCCACTGTTGACACTTTCTGGACAATTCCAGTTCTCTATCGAGGTGTCCTGGGATCACTAGCTAATCAGCATGAGACTGATGCTGGCCTGCTGGCTAGATGTCACGCTTTGTGTCCGTGGCTACGTGTGTGACTCAGAGGGCCACCAAATCCAAAACGCATAATAAGGTAAGCGTCATGGTCTGGACAGCAGTGTCATGTATTCTGGTTAAGGTGAATGTCAACACACTAAGGATGGTGTAAACCAGGGATTCTCACCTTAGGTGTCATGGGGTTGGGTGAGGATTTTAAGGGGTTGTGGGACTTTTGCAAGAATATAAAACATTTAATATATTTTTTTGAAAGGATACGGCCTCACCGCATATTGTTGCTTACTTTCTCAACGTTACCGCTACACACAGGCGTGCGCTACACCAATTATTGCACTGGGTTTTCGCGCTGCACACACTCACTGAACACCCCCCCCCCACACACACACACACACACACACTGATCCAATAAAAATGTCACAACATTGCTATGTTTTAAATGTGACATGTCCAATCAGATAATACAGATCTTGATTGATAGCTACCTATGCAGACGGTTCTGCAGGCATTGCACGTGTGTATAGTTAGCTGTCATTTAACTCATGTAGGCTAGCTGTCTTCATCTACTGCTGCTTCCAATGTCAACAACAAGGCAGACAAGCGGGTCCCTGTCAAGAAGAAAAAATACGAACCTGAATTCATCAAATATGGTTTTACATATATTGAAGACAGGCTGGGTAAGTGTAGATGTCCTATGCAACGAGCTGTTAGCTAATGAGTGCACGAAAACCTCCAAAATGAAAAGGCATCTGGACACCAAGCATCCAAGTCCAGGAGATGTCTGAGGGCATAAAGCACTGCAGCTTGATGAATCCACAGATGTGGCTAACCATGCAATTCAAATGGTCTAGCTAGACACGTGTGGGATAATAACTTCGAGGAGCTGTTCCTTTTTAGTGCTGATTTGCCCACAACCGCCATTGCAGAAGCTGTCTTTAACACAATCGATATGCACCTGGGCTCCGTGGAACTGGTCTGAGATGGATGCGTCGGTGTGACCACTGCCATGACGGGAAAGCACTTCGGAGAGGTAAAGCGTATCCTGGAGAGAGCACCAACTGCTTCCTACACAGGGAGGCATTGGCAGCAAAGGACATGGTGCCTGAGCTCCACGCCACTCTGCCGGATGTGATCAAGTGTGTCAACTATATCAAAAAGAGTTCCACGAAAGTCAGGTGTTTCCAGGACTTCTGCAGGGATATGGGGAGCGAGCACCAGCAGGTGCTTTATCACGCAAAGGTCCGCTGCCTTTCCAGGGGTAAAGTGTTGGGTTTCTTTTATGAGCTTCGAGTGGAGATTGCTGCATTTCTTCCAGAAAACAAGTCATCTCTGGCCAAACATTTCAATTGTGAGTAATGGCACACCGATGTTGCCTACCTGGCAGATATTTTTGATCACCTGAATTCGCTCAATGTGTCAATGCAACTGAGGAGGCACAATCGAAAAATGCTACCGATTTGAACAGAGGGACGAAGTGCATGCCTTCTATATGAAGCTTATCATTTGGGTAAATCATGTTTCTAACGGGAGTATTGACATGTTTCCCAATGTTGATTTCAAGATTCAGAGTCTGACCAACAAAGCGCATGGCGACACACTCAAAAAAAACATTAAGTTACTGGGAAAGTTTTGAGAGTACTTCCCGGAACAGAACAGGAGACAAGACAACTGGATACGGGACCACTTTCGAGTGGAGATGGGAAACGTCACGTTGCCAGGCAACGAAGAGGATCAGCTGGTGGAGGTGTCATTTGACTGCGGACTGAGCATGCGCATCCCGGAAATGACATTGCCACAGTTCTGGTGCAACTTAGTGGGAGAGTATCCTGCTCTCGCCGGTCATGCAACCGTTCAGCACTACCAATCTGTGTCAAAGTGGCCTCTCTGCTATGGTCGCGCTGAAAAGTAAAAGCAGAAACAAGCTGGACAGCCAGCTTGACCTTCGAGTTGCCCTGTCAACCATCACCCCAGATTTCAAACTGAAAAACACCCCCAGCTTTCCCACTGGTAGGCCACACACCCGCGCCCGCACACACACACACTCACACAATAAATAAACAGTTTAACTTCTTCGATCAATCTCCAGCTGCGTGTATTTTTCCGTTTGCTTCCAAGGAGAAACCCAACTGCCACGAATGATTTATCATCTAATAGACATGTGAAAAACACCTTGAGGATTGATTCTAAACAACGTTTGCCATGTTTCTGTCGATATTATGGAGGTAATTTGGAAAAAAGTTTGGCGTTGTAATGACTGAATTTTCGGGGTTTTTTCTTAGCCAAACGTGATGAACAAAACGGAGCGATTTCTCCTACACAAATAATATTTTTGGAAAAAATGAACATTTGCTATCTAACTGAGAGTCTCTTCATTGAAAACATCCGAAGTTCTTCAATGGTAAATTATTTTATTTGATTTCATTTGCGATTTTCATGAATAGTTAACTTTGCGTTATGGTAATGAGCTTGAGGCTATGATTACGTTCCCGGATACGGGATTGCTCGATCGTCATAAGAAGCGGACCAAAGCACAGCGTGGTGTGAATGCATCATTTTAATGGATGACGAAAACACTGAACAAAACAATAAATGAACAACGACCGTGAAGCTAAAACCTGAACCTATGGGGTAGGGTCTGGGTGGGTATCTGTCCGCGGTGGCGGCTCTGGTGCTGGACGTTGCCCCCACTCCATCATAGTTTTAGTCCCCCTTAGCAGCGGCGACCCTCGCCGCCGACCTAGGACTGGCATTCCTACTAAAGGGCCCCACTGGACTGAGGGGCAGCTCCGGACTGAGGGGCAGCTCACGACTGAGGGGCAGCTCACGACTGAAGGGCAGCTCCTGGCTGGCTGACGGCTCTGGCGGCTCCTGGTTGGCTGACGGCTCTGGCGGCTCTTGGCTGGCTGACGGCTCTGGCGTCGACTGGCTGGCTGACGGCTCTGGCGACTCCTGGCTGGCTGACGGCTCTGGCAGCTCCTGGCTGGCTGACGGCTCTGGCGGGTCCTGGCTTGCTGACGGCTCTGGCGGCTCCTGGCTGGCTGACGGCTCTGGGGGGTCCTGGCTGGATTACGGCTCTGGCGGGTCCTTTTGTGGTGGGTGATTCTGTCACGATCGTCGTAAGAGGCGGACCAAAGCGCAGCGTGGTGTGAATGCATCATTTTAATGGATGAAGAAAACATGAAGTAAACTGAACAAAACAATAAATGAACAGCGACCGTAACGCTACAGTATATACGAAATGTGCTGACACAAGCAACTAACATATACAATCACCCACCACCCACAATGACAAAACAGGCTACCTAAATATGGTTCCCAATCAGAGACAACAACTAACACCTGCCTCTGATTGAGAACCATATCAGGCCGAAAACAGAAACAGACAAACTAGACATACAACATAGAATGCCCACTCAGATCACACCCTGACCAAACAAAACATAGAAACATGCAAAGCAAACTATGGTCAGGGTGTGCCATATTGTTAAGTAATTCTGACATTCATATTACATGTTATTGAACTGTTTAAAAACATACACCTTTAAAATACTTTTAAGGTTTTTTTAATTTATTTTTTATTTAACCTTTATTTAACTTTATTTAAGGTTCTGAAACATTGTAATTGATTATTACTGTTTTCTCTATTTTAAAAACTGACTGGTTTTGATGTCATGTTCTGAGTCTGATAACACATGGAATTTATAATAAATGTTTCCTCCGTTAGTATGGCTGTGTAATTACTTTCTTTAATACCATAATAGCAGACCTGTAAGGCAGAGTCTATTTTGCAAGTGAAGCCTGTCCAAGAAGGCAGCTGCAATACAACATTACAAAATGTAATCATCAACAGTCCATAATATTGGGTCGCGACTCAATTGTCATTGTCAAATTTTGGTCCCCAGGCAAAACCAGTTGAGAACCATTTGTGTAAACGGTGTGATGTCAGTGCTGTCGTGCTGATGGTGTATCATACCTGGATTCAAATAGTTTTAGCTTTCTTTCAAATGCTTTGAGCGTTTGATTGAGCCTGCCTGGAGAGCTAGATGGACAAATTTACACTTTTGGTACGATTCGGTGTACACATGACATGCTATGAGGTAGCTAATGTACAGTACATCTGGACAATATGATGACTCAGTACTATGATGTAGTTGACAAATCCACAATCAAGATTTCCACAAATTAGAAACATTTTTGAATACTTTTGGAGGGACTCTGTGGAATACAGCAAGTCTGAGACATGCTCTATTTATGCGATATTCGGACAGAAAGCCTACCACCAACAGTGTCAATCTACAATAAATAATCCCTGCATATTACGTAATCCAAGGTTAACACAAGGTCACTTGACATATGACAGTGCAGATCCTCTCTCAAAACATCAAAACGTTCTTCCACTTCCCTCTCCTTCCTTTTGTTTTCTTTTTCTGAATAGCCATGTTTACTACCTCGAGTAGCAGTACCACACATTAAATATTTAGGCCCATTTGCTCTCCCCAAGAAATACTGCCATCTCGGGCTTCATGAATATAAATTAAAGTCTGAATTCAACGGGAATGAAGGATTTTTTCGATTGCATAACACCGCCCCACCCCTCTCTCTCTTTCATTCCCCCTTCCCCTCCATCAGAGGAATCCTCTCTTAATGAAAGAAATAGACCCTCATTTCCTCAACTCATCACACTGTAATATGTCAGCTGGGCCCGGGAGAGACCTTGTAGGAGAGACACTTACTTCTTAGCTGCAGTGCAGGGGGAAAGCACCGCCGCACCAAGCAGTACACTACCGCACTTTTTCCACCTGAATTTAATGTGAGGTGGTTGAACAATGTATTGGGAGTGAGGGGAGCTAGGCAAGGCCCTTGCGCTAGAAGGAGGCTACTCGGAGTTTATCACTCTATAACAGGGTCTCCAGGGTGCATCTCTCTAAGGCCTCTCGGCTCGGGGCTCGGGGTCTGTAGCTGTGTGTGGGTGATGCTATGTTGCAGGTGGCTATTAAACTTTCAGGAGTTGGTGTATATGGGATAATATAACAGGGAAATCATTTCAGGCTTATGTCTGGAGAAACAGCCATGTCAAACATATGTGAAACATATCCATATTTCACTCAGTACCAGGCCTACAGTGAGTGAGTTGTGCGCCACAAGCTAGGCCTGCTTTTACAACAATGCATAACAATACAAAACACTGATTTTTCATTCCATGGCTTAAGATAAAAATCAATGCAACTCATAACATTAATGTATACAATGGCGTCAATTTGGGCTCCTAGGCCCAGAACAATTAGGAAGCCATTTTGGATTTTGGCCCAGTCCTACCTCATCCAGATGCACCAGGAAGGTGACGTTGGTGTGCAGGTCAGCGGTAAGCTTGCCCTCTCTGGTGGAGAGAGAAAGGCCTTTTGAAGCCCTGTTGGGACACATCTGCTTCATGGGTGTGTACATGTCCTTGACTCCCTTGATGCAGTTGTTGGACACCACTTTTCGGTACCTTAAGAAGATACTATTTGAATGATTTAGTACATGTTTAGTATGGTTTACTGAGGTTATGGCTTCATGATCATCAGAGGTAGGAAGACTGAGCCCTGGGGGACACCATGTCAACACAGGCTGACTTCCACCGGCTGACGTTAGCTACCTCCCAATCACAAAGTGATAAGCAGGTTAGGCAAGTGCCCATTCTAATGATGACACTGTCATTGATTTATCAATTAATTACCTAGCCTGAACTAACAGGAAGCAACCAACCCTGAGATCCCTCTAGGAGCCTATGGCCTGTTTTGGCCTCAATGTGATTAGGAACCTCCCCCAATTTGTTGACAGGCTGTCAAGTGAAATTATGGTGTTATGGTTGGATGGGATAGTAGTTATAAGGGACCAAGTGAGTCCAATGAGGGTACAGTGTCCAGTTAAGGACATTACAGCACCACTGAATCACAGCTTTGGTAATGTATTGATTCAGTTTCTTTCCAGAAGGTCAAACAAAAGTATGGTGTCCAGTTTAGTACATTATAGCCGTGCAGACTCCCAGGGTGTTTTGGTTACACATTAATACTAATCTCTCTTCACTTCTTATTAAAATAATATATATAGTGTATACACTGAACAGAAATATAAAGTGTTGTTCCCATGTTTCATGAGCTGAAATTAAAGATGACAAAAATGACCATACATACAAAAAGATGATTTATCTCAAATTGTGTGCACAATTTGAGAGCATTTCTCCTTTGCAAAATGAATCCATCCACCTGACAGGTGTGGCATATCAAGAAGCTGATTAAACAGCATGATAATTACACAAGTGCACCTTGTGATGTGGACAATAAAAGGCCACTCTTAAATGTGCAGTTTTGTCTCAACATAAATCCACAGATGTCTCAAGTTTTGAAGAATCGTGGAATTGGCATGTTGACTGCAGGAATGTCCACCAGAGCTGTTGCCAGAGAATGTAATGTTAATTTCTCTACCATAAGCAAACTCCAGCATTGTTTCAGAGAATTTGGAACGTCAGACCACGTGTATGTCGTCGTGTGGGCAAGCGGTTTTCTGATGTCAACCTTGTGAACAGAGTGCCTCATGGCGGCTGTGGGGTTATGGTGTGGGCAGTCATAAGCTACAGACAACAAACACAAGTCAATTTTATCGATGGCAATTTGAATACACAGAAATAGCATGACAAGATCCTGAGGCCCATTGTGAGGCCCATTTCATTTTAAGGTATCTGTGACCAACAGATGCATATCTGTATTCCCTGTCATGTGAAATCCATAGATTAGGGTCTAATCATTTTTTTTCAATTGACTGATTTCCTCATATGAACTGTAACTCAGTAAAATCTTTGAAATTGTTGCATGTTGCATTTATATTTTTGTTCAGTATATAAACTCTGATTTCTGTCTAGTCAATGTCCCACTTTGGAATCAACCCGTGGACCTTTTGTTCACAGAACAGGCCGCTGCATTGTCACCCTGTTACACAATAAGTAAACATTTCAGCCCTTGACTTTTGTGTACACTTCAAAGTCAATTAAAAGTTGTATTGTTATTCACTCTGAACGTTTCTCAAAGAGATAGTTTTCGTATTTTTTAATTTCAATGTCTCTATCACGAGAGAGAGAGAGAGAGAGAGAGATCACAGGAGACTAATGGATTCTAATTAAAACTCATAGTCTGACCTGACACCGCTGCCATTTAAATACAAATGTATCATTGATTTTCTCTTCCCTGCCTTTAGAAGATAAAAACAACAACAATCTACAGTCCTATTAACAGCTCTCATCTTCTCTACCTGATTTTAAACATAGAAAAACGAGTTCAGCCGAGAGACAGACGTTAGGAGCAAATTGCGTTAAATGGTCCCCAACCATATCTGATAATTGAAGCACTGACAACGTAAATGAACAAAATTAATGGGATCCTGAAATAGTGTATTAAATGCAAAATTGGCTTAAATGGGACATCATACACAAAGCATCATACAACACGTATTTACATTATGGACAATGAACTTCTGTTTATCTACTCATGTTTAGATTTGAAAAGGAAATACTTTGTAATAAAATATGTGCTAGGACATGTGTCATATTATACTGCAATTGTGAGTTATTATACTAGTATACTATAAGTACCATTCAAAGTCGTGGGCCCGAAAGATACACGACCTAGCAGAGAGGACTTTGGCGTAGTCTTTTCCCTCCATGCAATAATTCCTGATCTGCATTTCTGGCCCATCACACACGGCTCGCCATGTGAAACACATACACATGGGATTACAGTGTGTCATTTTCAAATGTCAAATTAGAACAGCAAGTCAAACCATTCCTATGTTAACCTATTGAGCTTATTGGAATGACCCAAACACTGTAAGTACACTGTATATAGCATTTAAAAACATTGTTACCCTGAGGGAAATGGGGGAGGGTCATGCTTTTTCAATTTCAGTCAGGAGGAGGTTTTAGTATTATTTTTTTAGTCCAGGGGAGGTTCAGGTAATTTGGAATCGATTCAATATCGTATTGCTCAGGGATTGAGACTTAATGGCTTATTATAGTATCTCGATGTATGCCCGATGCTGCCCTTCATCCCTGATTCTCTGCTTGGCACGCAATATCAAGTACCACTACTGTGGTCTCAATAAAATGATCCTCCTGAGTTTTTGAGCTGCTGGAACGATGTATATGAAACTAGGTTACACGGCATTACACACTGCAATGGATAGGCGTGCCCAATCATGAGCCCCGGCCTGCCCTGCTCTTGCTGATGTAAACCCTTTTGTGCTGCCTAACAAAATGATATATCGCACGGACTAGGCCTACTGATGCCCTTTTCAGTTTTGAGAACGCAAAGATTAAAAGGAGGAGCAGAGGTAAGCTTGCTACTGATATAATTGATTTGAATAAAACTATATATTTTGCTGCTCATAATGAACCTATTTAGCAGAGTTATTGACTTCACGTTAAGCCATATTCAAGCAATTTACATAACCTAAATTACTATGTTGCAGCAGCAGTTTAGTTTGCTTTAGGCTATTAACAACAAAAGGGTTTTGTGTTAGAGCCTATTTCTTCCTATTCAAGAAATAAGAGGTAGGCCTACTTGTTTGACAGATGAAATTATAGTCTACCTTCCATAGACTTTGTCAGCCATTTCCTTCAGTCACCATACACTCCTTAAATATCTCAGTGTCAGTAGAGAGCTTGGTATGTTAAGTTAAAACCAGGGCTCAAATTCAGGGGGTATTTGAGGGTATTGTGGCATTTGTTAAAGAAAATGGCTAAAAGCATAGGCCTAACACCTTGTGAGCTTGTTATTTTTTATTACATGAAGTGATCTATAACAACGCTTTAGTCCGCAAACCAGCAGTAAAATGCTGGGGGAGGATGGGACTACAATGCATATGGGATATCTTTGGTTTGTCTATTTGACATTCAGAGGCTGCACTACAACATTCTAAAGCCGATGAGACAAAAAAATGTACTGTATTAATTGACGTTCTACATTCCAACAGGCTACAACATACTAACTCTAAAATCAGTCAGCAGCAAGCCAGGCAGCCTAAAAAGGAACAATAATGTATTATTGTTATATTATTATTATTTCCAGGCTTTAGCCTGCCATTTAAGGAATCAATTGAGAAACATTTGTGACACGCTACAGGCTAGCAGGGGTGCTCAGCATAAAAAAAAACACAAACAACATTACTTCAACAACATTGTTTTGGTAGTTAGAAACACAAGTTTGGCCAGTCTTTGGTTTGAGGATTAGGCTGTGATGCCTACTTTGTTAATTGAGCCTTTTTTTAAAACCTTTATTTAACTAGAGCAGTTAAGTTAAGTTAAGAACAAATTCATATTTTCAATAACGGCCTATCAGCTGATAAAGGAACAGTGGGTTAACTGCCTGTTCAGAGGCAGAGCGACAGATTTGTACCTTGTCAGCTTGGGGATTTGAACTTGCAACCTTGCGGTTACTAGTCCACCACTCTAACCACTAGGCTACCCTGCTACCTCAGCAGAAGCCTAGCAGATACTCTTCTATGCCTATGCCCTAATCCCAGCCAACACAAATCTGTTTTGTAACAACAATATCATGGAATAAAATAGAACATTCTAAGTGAATGTAGGCCTACATGATGATATGGGGCTGCTGTGTAAATTAATTGATGATCAGATACTTCGGTTGTAACTTGTTCTGTTGTGTTGACTTTTTACAGTTGATAGACAACTTTAGCGTTGTTCCACACTTAGACTATCCTCTTTTTTAACAATAGTCTGTCTAGATTCATGCAGTGTTTTTATTATAATGGGTACCTTGCACCCCTACCCTTTCAACGGAGGACAAACGAACATCAACCCCCATCTCTAGATCATTCATGTCATCCCTCCATTCCTCCATCGTCCCTAGTCAAGTCATGATCTGGATCTCTGTCCCGGCCTCCACCAGCATCCCTTCCACGAACAGAGGCACCAATGAGAAGCTGTGTCTGGCCCACTGCCGCCACTAATCAAAAATGACCCTGGAACAAAGTCACAACACAATAACACATTGAATGAATGCCCCAAATGCCACGCAAGACCTATAGGGCTCTGGTAGTGTAGGCTACTAAAGTAGTGTAGGCTACTAGTAAATAGGGTACCATTTGGGATGCAACAAATCCTATCCCATACACTACATGACCAAAAGTATGTGGACACCTGCTCGTCGAACATTTCATTCCAAAATCTTGGGCATTACTATGGAATTGGTCCCCCTCCAATCTTCTGGGCTTTCCAGTAGATGTTGGAACATTGCTGCGGGGATTTGCTTCCATTCAGCCACAAGAGCATTAGTGAGGTCGGGTATTGATGTTGGGCAATTAGGCCTGTTTATGTTTTCAAGCGTTCAGGGATGGTCGGGTAAAAATATATCTTACTGAAGGTTGGGCCAACCATTTTCATTTCAGATAGGTCCGATTTTCTCCAGGTAACCCTAATTAACTACTGTGTAAATACGTTGGTATTATGTAATCAGGCCACATATTGATACGTTGGACCGACTTCCTGTTGAAGAGGTCTTACCTTATTGTGAAGGTGCCACGTCTGAAAGTCTCCTTCTGTATATATCCTGTTGAAGATTGACTCGAACCTATGGCTAAAGTGTCTGAAAAACCATGAATAACCAAAGTGAGGTACACTGTTCCTTCACAATGAACATGGCAACTGGATGGATACACAAGTTAATATAACTCGACAGGGGTGGTTAGTGCCACAAGTTTTCAACAATTACCTCAAGTCTATGTGTAATTGAAAATTCCTTGTTAAATATGTCTATCAGTCCTAAGCTAACAGACTGACAACCCTTATTAATCAAACCTCATCTCCCATTTAGACGTCTGCTAATAAAAACGAGACATCAGCATTCGTTGAATTAAAATTCCTCTCTCCCACCCCTATATTCTTTCCTCCCCATCCTCTCATACCTTCTCTCCAAGAGGAACAGGGTTCCCAAGAGAACGAGGAGAGAAAATACATAAATCCTCCCTTTCACCAAAAGGAACAGTCCCAAAAGAATGGAAGAAAGAAAGATTAAACATATCATACCATTTCTCTCTCCCTTCATCTCCAATAATCCCTCCTCCTCAAAAAAGAATGGGACAATGAGTCGAAACACATCATCCCTCCATTTCTCCCCACCCCCACTGCCTCCTCACCAAAAGGAACAGGGTCCCAAAAGAATGGAGGACAAAAGAACATCAACCCCCATCTCTAGATCCTTCATCACTACTCATGTCATCCCTCCATTCCTACTTCGTCCTGAGTCACGTCATGATCTGGATCTCTGTCCCGGCCTCCACCAGCATCCCTTCCATGAAGAGAGGCACCAATGAGAAGCTGTGTCTGGCCCACTGCCGCCCCTCATAAAAAATTACCCTGGAACAGAGTTACAACACAATAACACATTGATTGAATGCCCCAAATGCCACGCAGGACCTATAGGGCTCTGGTAGTGTAGGCTACTAAAGTAGTGTACGCTACTAGTAAATAGGGTGTCATTTGGGATGCAACAAATCCTATCCCATACATTACATGACCAAAAGTATGTGGACACCTGCTCGTCGAACATTTCATTCCAAAATCTTTGGCATTACTATGGAATGGGTCCCCCTCTAATATTCTGGGCTTTCCACTAGATGTTGGAACATTGCTGCGGGGATTTGATTCCATTCAGCCACAAGAGCATTAGTGAGGTCGGGTATTGATGTTGGGCAATTAGGCCTGGCTTGCAGTCAACGTTTCAGATGGTGAAGCGTGATTCCTCACTCCAGAGAATGCGTTTCCACTGCTTCAGAGTACAATGGCGGCGAGCTTTACACCACTCCAGCCAACGCTTGGCATTGCGTATGGTGATCTTAGGCTTTTCTGACGTTGCTTCCAGAGGCAGTTTGGAACTCAGTAGTGAGTGTTGCAACACTTAGCGGTCCCCAAACTGTGAGCTTGTGTGGTCTACACGTCGCGGCTGAGCCATTGTTGCTAGACATTTCCACTTCACAATAACAGCACTTACATTTGACCGAGGCACATCTAGCAGTGCAGAAATTCTATGAATTGACTTGATGGTAAGGTGGCATCCAATGACGGTGCCATTTTGAAAGTCACTGAGCTCTTCAGTAAGACCATTCTACTACCAATGTTTGTCTAAGGAGATTACATGGCTGTGCGCTCAATTTTATACTCCTGTCAGCAATGGGTGTGACTGTAATAGCCAAATCCACTCATTTGAAGGGGTGGTCACAGACGTTTGCATATACAGTCCCTTCGGAAAGTATTCAGACCCCTTGACCTTTTCAAAATGTTGTTAGGTTACAGCCTTATTCTAAAATGTATTAAATCGTCCCCCCCCCTCATCAATCTACACACAATACCCCACATTTAAATAAGTATTCAGACCATTTACTCAGTACTTTGTTGAAGCACCTTTGGCAGCGATTACAGTCTCGAGTCTTCTTTGTTATGTTGCTACAAGCATGGCACACCTGTATTTGGGGAGTTTCTCCAATTCTTCTCTGTAGATCCTCTCAAGCTCTGTCAGGATGGATGGGGAGCATCGCTGAAGAGTATTTTTCTGGTTTCTCGAGAGATGTTCGATTCGGTTCAAGTCCGGGCTCTGGCTGGGCCACTCAAAGACATTCAGAGACTTGTACTGAAGTCACTCCTGCGTTGTCTTGGCTGTGTGCTTAGGGTCATTGTCCTGAGCGCTCTGGAGCAGATTTTCAACAAGGATCTCTCTGTACTTTGCGCTGTTCATCTTTGCATCGATCCTGACTGGTCTCCTAGTCCCTGCCTCTGAAAAACATCTCCACAGCATAATGCTGTCACTACCATGCTTCAAGGGTAGGGATGGTGCCAGGTTTCCTCCAGATGTGACTCTTGGCATTCAGGCCAAAGAGTTTAATCTTGGTTTCATTTGACCAGAGAATCTTGTTTATCATGGTCTGAGAGTCTTTAGGTGCATTTTGGAAAAGTCCAAGCAGGCTGCCATGTGCCTTTTACTGAGGAGTGGCTTCCATCTGGCCACTCTACCATAAAGGCCTGATTGGTAGAGTAATGGAGTGATGTGTCCTTCTAGAAGGTTCTCCCATCTCCGCAGAGAAACTCTAGATCTCTATCAGAGTGACCATCAGGTTGTTGGTCACCTCCCTTCCTTCATCCCCGATCGCTCAGTTTGGCCGGGTGGCCAGCTTTAGGAAGAGTCTTGGTGGTTCCAAACTTCTTACATTTAAGAATGATGGAGGCCACTGTGTTCTTGGGACAATCAATGCTGCAGGCATTCATTTTTTGGTACCCTTCCCCAGATCTGTTGCTCGACACAATCCTGTTTCGGAGCTCTACAGACAATGGAAACAGGATGGACCTGAGCTCAATTTCGAGTCTCATAGCAAAAAGTCTGAATACTTATGTAAATATCAAATCAAAATCAAATAAAACTTTATTTGTCACATGCGCCAAATACAACATGTACAAATACAACAACCTTACTGTGAAATTCTTACTTACAATCCCTTAACCAACAGTGCAGTTCAAGAAGAGTTTAGAAAATATTTACCAAATAAGCTAAAGTAAAACATTATAAAAAAGAACCCAAAAACATAACAATAACGAGGCTATATACAGGGGGTACCGGTACCAAGTCAGTGTGTGGGGGTACAGGTTAGAGGTAATTTGTACATGTAGGTAGGGGTGAAGTGACTATGCATAGATAATAAACAGCGAGTAGCAGCAGTGTACAAAACAAATGAGAGGGGGGGCTAAATGTAATATTCCGGTGGCCATTTGATTAATTGTTCAGCAGTCTTATGGCTTGGGTGTAGAAGCTGTGAAGGAACCTTTTGGTCCAAGACTTGGCGCTCCGGTTGCTTGCCGTGACTTGGGTGACTGGAGCCTCTGACAATTTTATCGGCTTTCCTCTGACACGCCTATTATATAGGTCTTGGATTGCAGGAAGCTTGGCCCCAGTGATGTACTGGGCCATACACACTACCCTCTGTAGCGCCTTACGGTCAGATGCCGAGCAGTTGCCATACATGGTGTTGATGCATTCGGTCAGGATGCTCTCGATGGTGCAGCTGTAGAACGTTTTGAGGATCTGGGGACCCATGCCTAATCTTTTTAGTCTCCTGAGGGGAAAAGGTTTTGTCGTGCCCTCTTTACGACTGTCTTGGTGTGTTTGGACCATGATAGATCATTGGTGATGTGGACACCAAGGAACTTGAAACTCATGTTCCGCTCCACTACAGCCTTGTTTGATGTCAATGGGGGCCTGTTCGGCCAGCCTTTTCTTGTAGTCCACAATCAGCTCCTTTGTTTTGCTCACATTGAGGGAGAGGTTGTTGTCCTGGCACCACACTGCCAGTTCTCTGACCTCCTCCCTATAGGCTGTCTCATCGTTGTCAGTGATCAGGCCAATGTACCACTGTTGTGTCATCAACAAACTTAAGGATGGTGTTGGAGCAGTGTTTGGCCAGGGAGTACAGGAGGGAACTAAGTACACACCCCTGGGGGGCCCCAGTGTTGAGTGGCAGACGTGGTGTTGTCAGGATGCCCAGGATCCAGTAGCAGAGGGAAGTGTTTAGTCCCAGGGTACTTAGCTTAGTGATGAGCTATGTCGACACTATGGTGTTGAACACTGAGCTGTAGTCAATGAACAGCATTCTAATATGCAGTGGGGAGAACAAGTATTTGATACACTGCCAATTTTGCAGGTTTTACTACTTACAAAGCATGTAGAGGTCTGTAATTTTTATCATAGGTACACTTCAACTGTGAGAGACGGAACCTGAAACAAAAATCCAGAAAATAACATTGTATGACTTTTAAGTAATTAATTTGCATTTTATTGCATGACATAAGTATTTGATCACCTACCAACCAGTAAGAATTCCGGCTCTCACAGACCTGTTCGTTTTTCTTCAAGAAGCCCACCTGTTCTCCACTCATTACCTGCATTAACTGCACCTGTTTGAACTTGTTACCTGTCCACACACTCAATCAAACAGACTCCAACGTCTCCACAATGGCCAAGACCAGAGAGCTGTGTAAGGACCAAGGATGAAATACTTGACAATAGGCAAGCAGCTTGGTGAGAAGGCAACAACTGTCGGCGCAATTATTAGAAAATGGAAGAAGTTCAAGATGACGGTCAATCACCCTCGGTCTGGGGCTCCATGCAAGATCTCACCTCGTGGGGCATCAATGATCATGAGGAAGGTGAGGGATCAGCCCAGAACTACATGGTAGGACCTGGTCAATGACCTGAAGAGAGCTGGGACCACAGTCTCAAAGAAAACCATTAGTAACACACTACGCCGTCATGGATTAAAGTCCTGCAGCGCACGCAAGGTCCCCCTGCTCAAGCCAGCGCATGTCCAGGCCCGTCTGAAGTTTGCCAATGACCATCTGGATGATCCAGAGGAGAAATGGGAGAATGTCATGTGGTCTGATGAGACAGAAATAGGGCTTTTTGGTCTAAACTCCACTCGCCGTGTTTGGAGGAAGAAGGATGAGTACAACCCTAAGAACACCATCCCAACCGTGAACAACGGAGGTGGAAACATCATTCTTTGTGGATGCTTTTCTGGAAAGGGGACAGGACGACTGCATCGTACTGAGGGGAGGATGGATGGGGCCATGTATCTCGAGATCTTGGCCAACAACCTCCTTCCCTCAGTAAGAGCATTGAAGATGGGTCGTGGCTGGGTCTTCCAGCATCACAACGACCTGAAACACACAGCCAGGGCAACTAAGGAGTGGCTCCGTAAGAAGATTCTCAAGGTCCTGGAGTGGCCTAGCCAGTCTCCAGACCTGAACCCAATAGAAAATCTTTGAAGGGAGCTGAAAGTCCAGCGATAGCCCCGAAACCTGAAGGATCTGGAGAAGGTCTGTATGGAGGAGTGGGCCAAAATCCCTGCTGCAGTGTGTGCAAACCTGGTCAAGAACTACAGGAAACATATGATCTCTGTAATTGCAAACAAAGGTTTCTGTACCAAATATTAAGTTCTGCTTTTCTGATGTATCAAATACTTATGTCATGCAATCAAATTCAAATGAATTACTTAAAAATCATACAATGTGATTTTCTGGATTTTTGTTCTAGATTCCGTCTCTCACAGTTGAAGTATACCTATGATAAAAAAATGACAGATCTCTACATGCTTTGTAAGTAGGAAAACCTGCAAAATCGGCAGTGTATCAAATACTTGTTCTCCCATCTGTAGGTGTTCCTTTTGTTCAGATGGGAAAGGGCAGTGTGTGTTGCGATTAAAATTGTTGGGGCAATATGCGAATTGGAATTGGTCTCTAGGGTATCCAGGGGAGGATGCCGTTGATGTGAGCCATGACCAGCCTTTCAAAGCACTTCATGGCTATTGATGGGCGTGCTACAGCGCGGTAGTCATTTAGGCAGGTTAGTTTCGCTTCCTTGGGCACAGGGACCATGGTGGTCTGCTTGAAACATGTAGGTATTACAGACTCAGTCAGGGAGAGGTTGAAAATGTAGGTTAATGAGATTGTCTTCACATTTTACAGTAGAAAAAGTCTATATACATTGTGTGCAAATAAGGTAAGATAAGGGATGTAAGGCAATAAATAGGCCATACAATATAGCAATTATCCACTGGAGTGATAGATGTGTAGAAGATTAATGTGCAAGTAGAGATACTGGGGTGCAAAGGAGCAAGATAAATAAATAAAAACAGTATGGGGATGAGGTAGTTGGATGGGCTATTTACAGATGGTCTATGTGTACAGGTGCAGTGATCTGTGAGCTGCTCTGACAGCTTGTGCTTAAAGTTAGTGAGAGAGATATGAGTCTCCAGCTTCAGTGATTTTTGCAGTTCGTTCCAGTCATTGGCAGCAGAGAACTGGAAGGAAATGCGGCCAAATGAGGAATTGGCTTTGGGGCTGACCAGTGAAATATACCTGCTTGAGCGCATACTACGGGTGGGTGCTGCTATGGTGACAAGTGAGCTAAGGTGGGGCTTTACCTAGCAAAGACTTGTAGATGACCTGGAGCCAGTGGGTTTGGCGATGATTATGAAGCGAGGGCCAGCCAACGAGAGTGTACAGGTCGCAGTGGTGGGTAGTATATGGGGCTTTGGTGACAAAACCAATGGGACTGTGATAGACTGCATCCAATTTGTTGAGTAGAGTGTTGGAGGCTATTTTGACAATGCCATCGCCGAAGTCGAGGATCGGTAGGCTGGTCAGTTTTACAAGGATATGTTTGGCAATATGAGGGAAGGATTCTTTGTTTTGCGAAATAGGAAAAAGATTCTAGATTTAATTTTAGATTGTAGATGCTTAATGTGAGTCTGGAAGGAGAGTTTACAGTCTAACCAGACACCTAGGTATTTGTAGTTGTCCACATATTCTAAGTCAGAACCGTCCGGAGCAGTGATGCTGGACAGGCAGCCAGGTATGGGCGGCGATCGGTTGAAGAGCATGCATTTAGTTTTACTTTCATTTCAGAGCAGTTGGAGGCCACGGAAGGAGAGTTGTATGGCATTGAAGCTCGTCTGGAGGTTAGTTAACACAGTGTCTAAAGATGGCCCAGAAGTATACAAAATGGTGTCATCTGCGTAGAGGTGGATCAGAGAATCACCAGCAGCAAGATCAACATCATTGATGTATACAGAGAAGAGAGTCGGCCAGAGAATTGAACCCTGTGGCACCCCCATAGAGACCGCCAGAGGTCCGGACAACAGGTCTTCCGATTTGGCACACTGAACTCTATCAGAGAAGTTGTTGGTGAACCAAGCGAGGCAGTCATTTGAGAAACGAAGGCTATTGAGTCTGCTGATAAGAATGAGGTATTTGACAGAGTCGAAAGCGTTGGCCAGGTCGATGAATATGGCTGCACAGTATTGTCTCTTATCGATTGAGGTTATGACATCATTTAGGACCTTGAGCGTGTCTGAGGTGCACATATGACCAGCTCTGAAACCAGTGTTGCTTGCCTCGAAGCGTGCATAAAATGCATTTGGCTCGTCTGCTATGTTCGCGTCACTGGGCAGCTCGCATCTGGGTTTCCCTTTGTAGTCCGTAATAGTTTTCAAGACCTGCCACATCCGAAGCGTCAGAGCCGGTGTCGAAGGATTCAATCTTAATCCTGTATTGACACTTTGCTTGTTTGATGGTTCATCTGAGGGCGTAGTGGGATTTCTTATAGGTGTCCGGATTAGTGACCCGCTACTTGAAAGGTATATCTGTTTGTAATTTTTTTCAAAATTGTCTAAAAAACCTGTTTTGTCAATATTGGGTATTGTGTGTAGATTGCTCAGGATTTTTATTTATTTAATCCATTATAGAATAAGGCTGTAAAGTAACAAAATGTGGAAAAAGTCAAGGGGTCAGAATAATTTCCGAAGGCACTGTGTAGTGTAACTCTGAGTAGGAGTGCTGATCTAGGATCAGTTTGGTCTTTTGAATGAGATTACACGGACCGGGGGATCTGATCTTAGATCAACATTCCTACTCTGAATACGAGCCCTAATGCTCTCAATTACAGTGTGTCAACTGGGTTCATGGAAGATCAGCAGAGTGAATAGTCTCCATAGACAGTCAGCTGCTGAATCTCAGGTTTGTCTTATTGACTACAGTTAACACATGTTCTGCTGAATAGAAGAATAAAAAACATAACACTCTCCGACTATCAAAGCGTGGAGGCATAACAACTTGACGAGGAAACACAATGTCATGGGTCTTGGGTTTACATACAGTCTACAGCGAGGTGGTGTAGAAGGAAAAACACAACACACAAAACAAACCAGAATACAACTGTTTCATGTTCTAATGAGTACAAAAACAGGGGCGGAGAGGTGGGGGAGAGAAATGAAAAACATAAAAAGAGATTGAGAAACTTTCATCCTCTGGGCCTGTTCTCTATTGATTCTGACAGCTCATCAACATCATTTCAGATGTGAGAACACTGCAGTACTGTGTGTGACAAGGTTGTGAACAACACTCAACAAGGCAGAGTCTTGCACTAGGATACAAGAAGCAGTAGACATCAGACTGGAGCGAGAGAGAGTCAAACTGTCTTCCTACGATAACCCATCCAGGATGAAGTGTGATGGGGGGAAACCTAACGACTGCGCTTTAAATAAGACCAATACTGCAGCAGACATTGAGGGCCCCCAGATGTATCACACTTCCTGAGGGGCCTCAGGGGCCCTTCCAGTGTAAGTGGCACTAATTGGCACCACGTTTGACATCTTCATAGAATCACGGCAACCCGGGATGGACACGGCTAATGAGGCGGGAGGAGGCCCCTCCCTCCCCTGACCAGACGTGTCAATCACAGTGGTAATTATTTATCATCCCCCACACCTATCCTTCTATCCATTAGTGGAAAAAGTACCCAATTGTCTTACTTGAGTAAAAGTAAAGATACCCTAATAGAAAATTACTCAAGTAAAAGTAAAAGTCACCCAGTAAAATATTACTTGAGTAAAAGTTGAAAAGTATTTGGTTTTCATTTTAAATTCCTTATATAAAGAAAACCAGATGACATCATTTTCTTATTTTGCTCCATCACTTGGACATCATTTACAAATGAAGCATGTGTTTAGTGAGTCCGCCAGTTCAGAGGCAGTAGGGATGACCAGGGATGTTATCTTGATAAGTGTGTGAATGAGACCATTTTCTTGTCCTGCTAAACATTCAAAATGTAACGAGTACTTTTGGGTGTCAGGGGAAAATGTATGTAGTAAGAAATGAATAATACATTACGAATGTAGTGAAGTAAAAGTTAATGTTCTCAAAAATGTAAATAGTAAAATAAATTCCAATACCCCCAAAAATTACTTAAGTAGTACTTTCAATTATTTTTACTTAAAACTTCTTCTGGATCGTTGGGTACCCTGCGGGACGTCGAGCTAATGTAGGCTAATGTGATTAGCATGAGGTTGTAAGTAACAAGAAAATGTATCAGGACATAGACATATTTGATATTGGCAGAAAGCTTAAATTCTTGTTAATCTAACTGCACTGTCCAATTTACAGTAGCTATTACAGTGAAATAATACCATGCTATTTTTTGAGCAGAGTGCACAGTTTTGAACATGAAAAGTTATTTACAAACCAATTAGGCACATTTGGGCATTCTTGATACAACATTTTGAAGAGAAATGCAATGGTTCATTGGATCAGTCTAAAACTTTGCACATACACTGCTGCCATCTAGTGGTTAAAATCTAAATTGCAGCTGGGCCTTTCTCTTGTATTTCAAATAATCCCTTTCAAATGGTACCAAGAATATGCATATCCTTGCTTCAGGGCCTGAGTTACAGGCAGTTAGATCTGGGTATGTCATTTTAGGGGGAAATTGAAAATAAATGTCAGCTCCTGAAGGGTTTTTAAGTACTTTACACCACTGCTTCAATCCCCTCTTACTATGATGATTGTTGGCATCAATGTCTCATTGATTATAATAGTGATATCTAGTAATATGTGTAGTGCTATGTGTGGCTGTCATCCAGTAATATTACATATGGACCTACAGGTAACTGCCAAAATAAAGGAAACACTTGAGTAAATGAGGGTTCTGGTGGCTCTGTTATGGTGTGGGGTACTTTTTCCTGGCATGGTTTAGGTCCACTCAACCCCTTAGAGGGCAAGGTAAATACCAATAAGTACACAACCATTCTGAGGGATAAACTTCAACCTATGGTGATGCAGATCTATCCTGATGGGAGTGGTCTCTTCCAGGATGACAATGCCCCCATCCACAGGGCATGAGTGGTCACTGAATGATTTGATGAGCATGAACATGATGTAAACCATATGCCATGGCCTTCTCAGTCACCAGATCTCAACCCAATTGAACACTTATGGGACATTCTGGAGCTGTGCCTGAGACAGCGCATTCCACCACCCTCAACAAAACACTAAATTATGGAATTTAATGTGGAAGAATGGTGTAGCATTCCTCCAATAGAGCTCCAGACACTTGTAGAATCTATGCCGAGGTGCATTGAGCTATTCTGTCGCGAGGTGGCCGAATTCCTCATTAAGATGCTTTACGTTGGTGTTTCCTTTATTTTGGAAGTTACCTGTACAGTGCCTTGCAAAAGTATTCACCCCCTAGGTGTTTTTCCTATTTTGTTGCATTACAACTTGTAATTTAAATTGTAATTAATTTCATGTAATGGACATAAACAAAATTGCCCAAATTGGTGACGTGAAATGAAAGAAATAACTTGTTTAAAAAAAATAAAAAAAATAAAAAATGGAAAGTTCTGCGTGCATATGTATTCACCCCCTTTGCTATGAAGCCCCTAAATAAGATCTGGTGCAACCAATTACCCTCAGAAGTCACATAATTAGTTCAATCAAGTCCACCTGTGTGCAATATAAGTGTCACATGATCTGTCTAATGATCTCAGTATATATAGACCTGATCTGAAAGGCACTAGAGTTGCAACACCAGCAAGCAATGGGCACCACGAAGCAAGCAGCACCATGAAGACCAATGAGCTCTCCAATCAGGTCAGAGACAAGCTTGTGGAGAAGTACAGCTCAAGATATCAGAAACTTTGAACATCCCACGGAGCACCATTAAATCCATTACTAAAAAATGGAAAGAATATGGCACCATAATAAACCTGCCAAGAGTGGGCCGCCCACCAAAACTCACAGACCAGGCAAGGAGGGCATTAATCAGAGGCAACAAAGAGACCAAAGATAAGCCTGAAGTAGCTGCAAAGCTCCATGGCGGGGATTGGAGTATATGTCCATAGGACCACTTTAAGCCGTACACTACACATAGCTGGGCTTTACGGAAGAGTGGCCAGACAAAAATAAGCAAACACGTTTGGTGTACACTAAAAAGCATGTGGGAAACTCCCCAAACATATGGAAGGAGGTACTCTGGTCAGATGAGACTAAAATTGAGCTTTTTGGCCATCAAGGAAAATTCTGTTTTGCACAAACCCAACACCTCTCATCACCCGAGAACACCATCCCCACAGTGAAGCATGGTGGTGGCATCATCATGCTGTGGGGATGTTTTTTATCAGCAGGGACTGGGAAACTGGTCAGAATTTAAGGAATGATGGATGGTGCTAAATACAGGGAAATTCTTGAGGGAAACTTGTTTCAGTCTTCCAGAGATTTAAGACTGGGACAGAGGTTCAACATCCAGCAGTCCAATGACCCTAAGGATACTGCTAAAGCAACACTCGAGTGGTTTAAAGGGGAAACATTTAACCTCTTGAAACTAGGGGGCACTATTTTTATGTTTGGAAAAATAACGTTCCCAAAGTAAACAGCCTATTTCTCAGGACCAGATGCTAGAATATGCATATATTTGACCGATTAGGATAGAAAACACTAAAGATTCGAAAATTGTCAAAATAATTGTCTGTGAGTATAACAGAACTGATATTGCAGGCGAAACCCTGAGAAAAATCAAACCAGGAAGTGGCTTCTATTTTGAAAACTCCATGTTCCATAGACTCCCATTGCTCCATTTAAAGGGATATCAACCCAATTCCTTTTCCTATTGCTTCCTCAAGGTGTCAACAGTCTTCAGACATAGGTTCAGGCTTTTATTTTGAAGAATGAGCGTGAATGACCACATTGCGTAAGTGGATAGGTGGGGGCTCTCAGAGTGAGTTGTGCGCAAAAGAGATGATCTCAGTATATATAGACCTGATCTGAAAGGCACTAGAGTTGCAACACCAGCAAGCAATGGGCACCACGAAGCAAGCAGCACCATGAAGACCAATGAGCTCTCCAATCAGGTCAGAGACAAGCTTGTGGAGAAGTACAGCTCAAGATATCAGAAACTTTGAACATCCCACGGAGCACCATTAAATCCATTACTAAAAAATGGAAAGAATATGGCACCATAATAAACCTGCCAAGAGTGGGCCGCCCACCAAAACTCACAGACCAGGCAAGGAGGGCATTAATCAGAGGCAACAAAGAGACCAAAGATAAGCCTGAAGTAGCTGCAAAGCTCCATGGCGGGGATTGGAGTATATGTCCATAGGACCACTTTAAGCCGTACACTACACATAGCTGGGCTTTACGGAAGAGTGGCCAGACAAAAATAAGCAAACACGTTTGGTGTACACTAAAAAGCATGTGGGAAACTCCCCAAACATATGGAAGGAGGTACTCTGGTCAGATGAGACTAAAATTGAGCTTTTTGGCCATCAAGGAAAATTCTGTTTTGCACAAACCCAACACCTCTCATCACCCGAGAACACCATCCCCACAGTGAAGCATGGTGGTGGCATCATCATGCTGTGGGGATGTTTTTTATCAGCAGGGACTGGGAAACTGGTCAGAATTTAAGGAATGATGGATGGTGCTAAATACAGGGAAATTCTTGAGGGAAACTTGTTTCAGTCTTCCAGAGATTTAAGACTGGGACAGAGGTTCAACATCCAGCAGTCCAATGACCCTAAGGATACTGCTAAAGCAACACTCGAGTGGTTTAAAGGGGAAACATTTAACCTCTTGAAACTAGGGGGCACTATTTTTATGTTTGGAAAAATAACGTTCCCAAAGTAAACAGCCTATTTCTCAGGACCAGATGCTAGAATATGCATATATTTGACCGATTAGGATAGAAAACACTAAAGATTCGAAAATTGTCAAAATAATTGTCTGTGAGTATAACAGAACTGATATTGCAGGCGAAACCCTGAGAAAAATCAAACCAGGAAGTGGCTTCTATTTTGAAAACTCCATGTTCCATAGACTCCCATTGCTCCATTTAAAGGGATATCAACCCAATTCCTTTTCCTATTGCTTCCTCAAGGTGTCAACAGTCTTCAGACATAGGTTCAGGCTTTTATTTTGAAGAATGAGCGTGAATGACCACATTGCGTAAGTGGATAGGTGGGGGCTCTCAGAGTGAGTTGTGCGCAAAAGAGAAAGGCGGACATTGTTACTCCCGGTCCTAGTGAAAAGCCAACTGTCCCGGTTGATATATTATCGAATAGATATTTGAAAAACACCCTGAGGATTGATTATAAAAAACGTCTGATATGTTTCTGTGGACATTATGGATATAATTTGGAATTTTTGTCCGCGTTGTCATGAGCGCTCTTTCCGGTGGATTTCTGGGCATAACGCACCAACCTAACGGAGGTATTTGGATATAAAAAAATATCTTTATAGAACAAAAGGAACATTTGTTGTCTAACTGGGAGTCTCGTGAGTGAAAACATCCGAAGATCATCAACGGTAAAGAATTCATTTGATTGCTTCCTGATGCTAAGTGTACATAATGCTATGTTAGGCTATCGATAAATGTACACATAATACTTATTTTCCACCATAATTTGCAAATAAATTCATAAAAAATCCGACAATGTGATTTTCTAGATTTTTCTTTCTCATTTTGTCTGTCATAGTTGAAGTGTACCTATGATGAAAATTACAGGCCTCTCTCATCTTTTTAAGTGGGAGAACTTGCACAATTAGTGGCTGACTAAATGTTTTTTTGCCCCACTGTATGTGACCAATACAATTTGATTTTAATTGATTTGATAGAGCTCCAAGACAGGATTGTGTTGAGGCACAGATCTGGGGAAGGGTACCAAAGCATTTCTGCAGCATTGAAGGTCCCCAAGAACAAACACAGTGGCCTCCATCGTTCTTAAATGTAAGAAGTTTGGAACCACCAAGAGTCTTCCTAGAGCTGGCCGCCCAGACAAACTGAGCAATCAGGGGAGAAGGGCCTTGGTCAGGGAGGTGACCAAGAACCCAATGGTAACTCTGACAGAGCTCTTGACTTCCCCTGTGGATATGGGAAAAGCTTTCAGAAGGACAACCATCTCTGCAGCACTCCACCAATCAGGCCTTAATGGAAATCCACTCCTCAGTAAAAAAACATGATTTAACCTTTATTTAACAAAGTACTGAGTAAAGGGCCTGAATACTTATATAAATGTGATATTTCTGTTTTCTAAAAACCTGTTTTGCTTTGTCACTATGGAGTGTTGTGTATGTATATTGAAGAGGGAAAAAAAAACTATTTGATCCATTTTAGAATAAGGCTGGAAAAGAACATAACGTGGAAAAATTCAAGTTGTCTGAATACTTTCCGAATACACTGTACATGCATAATTCAAGCTACACTTAATATGAACTATGCCTGACATTTTGCCTGCACCTTGTAGAATAGAGATTAGTCAAAGCTGCCATGGCTACTTTTTAAAAAAATGTTATATTTCAACAACAAAAACTATTCTGGTACTGTCAACAACTCAAGATTAACCTATAAGAAGACAGAAGTTAAACCATCAACCTACCTTTACTTTTTACTCCACTTTTACTTTTTACTCCAGCCAATACCTCAAAAGGATAAGGGATTCAAATATCTTCCTTCCTGGGTGTCAATAAATATCATATTTTATGTCATCGCCATGCCAGCTGTAATATTCATAAGATGTATGAGCCTCTATCACTGCAACTTCAGGGGGGCCTGAAGTTGTCAATGACAGGTTCAAAGGCCACAGTGACATGCCGTTATCCCTCTCCCCGAGCTCAGAGCGATGGGCACCAAAGAGCTAATTTGAGGTCAGACAGGTCCGGGTCAAACCATTCACTGACATGTAGAGGGGGGTTTGGGAGCACCACAGTGTAGACATGATGCTATATACTGGCTGTTAGGGCTGTGACGGTCATGGATTTTTTTGTGAAGGTTGTTTGTCAGATAAATGACCGTGATCAGTGTTATATTTTTTTTTATACAAAGGGGTCTCAAATTATTGACACCCTTAATGAACATGAGAAATAATGACTGTATAAAATAAATTGTTCAAATGCTGAGATGTATTGTATGCACATTTATTTTTTAATTATATTTATACTGATGCAATTGCTCAAATATTTAGATATTGTTTAACAAGTAATGCCTTTTCTCTTAAAGGTAGGCGTCAGAATTATTGCCCACCAAAGAATCTTATGAATAAAGTAGTCAAAAGTGTTGAATTTTGTCACGCCCTGAATTGTTTCACCTGTCCTTGTGCTTGTCTCCACCCCCATCCAGGTGTCACCCATCTTCCCCACTTAACCCCTGGGTATTTAATCTCTGTTTTATGTCTGTCTATGCCAGCTCGTCTTGTTTGTTCAAGTCAACCAGCATTTTCTCAGCTGCTGTTTTTTCCCACAGTCTCTCTGTTCTCGTCCTCCTGGTATTGACCCTTGCCTGTCCTGACTCTGAGCCCACCTGCCTGACCACTATTTCTGTCCCTGAGCCTGCCTGCCGACCTGTACCTTTGCCACTACTCTGGACTCTGCCTGCCTTGAGCTGTCGTTTGTCTGCCCCTGTTCTTGCAATAAACATTGTTACTTCAACACAGTCTGTACTTGGGTCTTTCCTGAAACCTGATAGTACGAACTGGCCATAACTGACCCAGCAGACATGGACCAGCTCCGCAACGCCGTCTCCTCCCAAGGAGCCATCATTAGTAGACACGAGGAGTTGCTTTGCGGTTTGATGGAAGGGTTCCAGGACGTGGCCGAACATCACAACCTAGCATTGGACATATTGCGGGAGCAAATCCGTGGGTTGCCTACCAGGCAGCCTACCACGACGGTAACCTCCCAGCCCCTCAGTAACCCGGCTGGTAGCATCGCTTAACTCCCCCGGGGTGCTACGATGGAGATTCCAGAACCTGCCGGGCATTTCTGTTCCAGTGCTCCCTCGTTTTCGAGCTGCAGCCTTCTTCGTTCCCCTTGGACCGCTCAAAGATTGCATACATTATTACACTGATGTTCAGGAGGGCACTTGCCTGGGCCACGGCAGTGTGGGAGCAACAATCCGCCGTCTGCCTCAGTCTGGAGGTTTTCAAGGCTACGGTGTCCAGGAGAGAGGCTGCCAGGAAGTTACTCCAGCTTCGGCAGGACACCCTCAGTGTGGCAAACTATGCGGTGGAGTTCTGCACGCTAGCAGCGGAAGGTACGTGAAACCCGGAAGCTCTGTTTGACATGTTCCTGGACGGATTATCAGAGGAGGTAAAGGATGAGCTGGCTGCCCGAGAACTACCGACGGATCTCGACTCGCTCATTGCTTTAACCATCTGGATCGATGGTCGGCTACCGGAGTGTAAGAAGGGAGAAGAGGTTCAATTGTGGTCCCAATCACTCACTCGGGGATCCCACCTTGCATCTGATGAACTCCAGAAGTCCCCGGTGTCTACGTCCCCGAGAGGATCGGAGCTTACCCGAGTTCCTCCAAGAGCCTCCGGAGACTGCCAAATCACCTCTTCTTGAGCCGATGCAGCTCCGCATTGCTAGGTTCTCTCCAGCCGAACGCGTATGCAGACTTGAGACCCAGAGTTGTCTGTTTTGCTGTACTGCCGGTCATTATGTGTCTACATGTCCCTTTAAGAGACCTAGATCATTCGTTGGAGTGAGTACTCTGGTGGGCATTAAAGACAGTTTTTCATCTCCCCTTGCTCGCCCCCCTCTCCGTTCCATTCTTTGGTGGGGCGACCAGGCCATGTCTCTCCAGGCACTCATCAACTCAACATTGATGTTGATGTTACCATGATTACGAATAATCCTGAATGAATCATGTCAGAAAGTTACAGAGGCTCAAAGATACCCTCAAGACATGCTAACCTCCCCTGTTATTGTAATGGTGGGAAGGTAGCATTTTTTAAATTTATTTAACCAGGCAAGTCATTTAAGAACAGATTCTTCTTTACAATGACGGCCTAGGAACAGTGTGATAAATGCCTTGTTCAGGGGCATAACGACAGATTTTTACCTTGTCAGCTCTGGGATTCGATCTAGCAACCTTTAAGGTTACTGGCCCAACGATCTAACCACTAGCCTACCTGCCACCCCGAGCATGTCTTGGGGGTATGATCTTTGACCCTCAATAACTTTAATTGCTATTAAAACGGTTAGTGCAGTTATTTCATTTCATGACAGTCCTTATCCATAATCTGCAGTTACACATTATACAATTAGCTTGCCAGTCCTAGGCGTTATGATGCTGCTGTCGGCCTACTGTAGGACTACATAGAGATAGATGTATTCTAGTTTTTATGGAATAGATTGGGATTCAGGGGTTTTATGTTTTATTTCCACAAAAATGTAAAGCTGAACACAGTCGATACAGAAGGCTAACTAGCAAACATTTATAGTCAAGCCAGATTAACTGAAACTGGAAAAAAAACTATTTCAAACCAACAACAACCTCCTCTCATAGAGCTCACAGAGGATCTGATGCTTACATTTGATCACAAAAGCTTGAAAAAAACAGTCAGAGAGAACTCATATTTTCTATCAAATGCTTATTTGAGAGGGTAGTCTTTGAATCAAAAAGCTACTAGTGATCCTTAGGAAGGCTGTGTGGGGCTGCCGTGCAAGGAGACAGATGACTACACACACACAAACGCATACAGAGACACACGCTAGCACACACATACACACAAACACATATGCACACACACACACATACATTTGAAGGATCTGAATACAAAGTGGCTCTGGGAAGAATCGTTTCCTGCTTCGCTGCACTGTGGCATCATGGGACGGCTAATTCAGTGGAGTGGAAAGCAAACAAAGAGGAGCACAAACGCTAGTATTCCATTTCACACACACACACACACACACACACACACACACACACACACACAGGAAAACATATGAACACATACACACAAATACAAAAGCAAGTGCACGCACGCACATACACACACAGTCCACAAGGCCTCAACCATAATCTACAATTAGATAATAAGCGCTTAGAAATTACTCTGATTGGGAAGTCAAGGGAACTAAGGAAGAACCTTAGGGGTTGAATCTAGAAGTAGAATCTCTGTCTTAATCATCTCCATCTCCTGTACCAGCATGTCAAACCCATGCGTTATCTATCTGATCCATCATACGCATCTGTCAGTACATGTGTAGCCTACAGAGTGTGGAGGAATTCAATTCACAACTCCATATCTAATGTAGTGTTTTGGTTCTGAACCCTATAGAGTCCCTATATGTTAAAGAGGATCCCACTGTTCAATCCTACATACAGTATGGATTCACTATCTGTAAAAGACGTACAGTATGGATTCACGATCTGTAAAAGAGGATCCCACTGTACAATCCTACATACAGTATGGATTCACTATCTGTAAAAGAGGATCCCACTGTACAATCCTACAAACATTATGGATTCACTATCTGTAAAAGAGGATCCCACTGTACAATCCTACATACAGTATGGATTCAGAATCTGTAAAAGAGGATCCCACTGTACAATCCTACAAACAGTATGGATTCACTATTTGTAAAAGAGGATCCCACTGTACAATCCTGCAAACAGTATGGATTCACTATCTGTAAAATAGGATCCCACTGTACAATCCTACATACAGTATGGATTCACTATCTATAAAATGAACCCACATTCCTCTTCCCTGTCTACTGTCTGTTGTCCCTGTAGCACTGCCACTACACTCAGTCTCTGAAACTTCTGTCACATGGAGTTTACTTTCACAGAGATAATTACAGTGCAGTTTTGGGTAGACAGTATAGTGAGCCACAAATTGTCCAGAATCTGTGTTGGCAGAACGAGCGGTGGAGAGTATTAAAATGCTACCAACAGCAAAGTTAACAATTGACGACACCACCATAGCAGGGACGTTGGTGACCCCAACGTGAATTCCTGTAACCATGTTTATTCAAATAGGGTGGAGAGGTGGTGGTGTGCGTGTTGTGTTTTGTGAGTGTGTGAGTATGTGTGGTGGTAGCTCAGTGTGTGTGTGTGGCTGTAGATCAACGTAACTCCCTTCTATCTCTCATTTCAGTGTGTTTCCTGTTGTTTTAATCCTTAACAGACTGTTTTATCAAACTGACTGTCTTTATACTAGATTGTTGAGGGTGGATAGGGAGTTGCAGGCAGTGAAGCTATTTGGATTTACTACATTTGCATTGTTCATATGCTGTAACATGTTCAAGGTTGTTGGGTAATTTGTTCATTGCATGTTTATTAGATAGCTATTTATATAGGTGTAGAATAATACTGTGCCGTCTGTATTTGACACAAGGGACCACTATGATGCTCCTGAATACATAACTTGAATGCCTTTTAGTGAGATCTGCTGAATTAAGTCAATGATGTCTTCTTGGGAGTAAACATTACGATTAACATTCGTCATGCACAGTCTTCTAACTCTTTCACAAATGCTTGCCAGTATAACTCAGTAGTCTGCCATATGACAGCAATCCAGGAAGGTTAAGCAGCAGCATATGGTTCCTGAAGGAGAGAATCTGTGTGAATTGTCTGTACTCTCCAAGTCCCTAGATGGATCCAAGTCTCCCCAAGGTCAAGGAACTCACGCAATAAACTTGTCTGTGGAATATTGAATTCCATCTATTGCCCCCTTTCCTTCCTCTCTCCTCCATGTGTCCTTCCATCTTTTTCCTGTTTTTCTCTCTCCTTTTATTATTTTCTTCACTCCTTATATAATTTTCTCTCATTTTCTTTGCTTCTATTAGTTTCTTTCTCTCCTTCCTCTCCTCCCATTCCTTTTCCTCTCTTTTTCATTCTCTCCTCCAAGTGTCCATCAATTTCTGCTTTAGACATCAAGAGTGTCTGTCTTGTTCATTGGAATGACCTTGAGTACGATGTCTATTTCACATTAACGATAAACTGCTCTAGATATCCTCCTCGTTTATCCTTCCCTAGAAAGCCATAGGCTACAGTCGAGGGAACGTGACTTTCCACCCTCATCGTTAAAAATAAATTGACAGTTTTTTTTATGTCAGACTGGTGGACATTTTCTCTCAGGGGATAATGGGTAATTTAGCTATTTCAAAACAATGACGTATATAACCACAAATGAAGTATAACAGAAGCCCCTAACAGCAAATGTATTCAGCACCTTGCCTGAGGCTTGCCTGCTTTGTGTTTGACTGTCAAGCTTGCCCTACCGTTTGGCTCACTTTACCTCACAATCAACCGCAAAGTTGTCTGATATTATCAATAGCCTTGAAGCAATTGGAATATAGATAATTCAGCTCATGAATTTGGCCCATATTGTAAAATGTGAGGGAAAATGGTGCCAGAGAGAAAGAACGTGAGAGAGAGCGAGAGAGAAACCTGTAAGACAAAATTGTGCCTCCAGATCTTGTTTCGGTTCCAGTCTAACCACATCCATACATGCAAAACAAATATTGCATGCATCATAAAGTCAGTGTTGAGAGCCTCCCCCAGTCCAAAAAGTAACACATCTAGTCATTTATCTTCAGGCCTTTTGCAGCTTTGTCATCATAAATCCACTATGGGGATGAGAGATGAATGGTGAGTAATTATAATACCAAATTAGGGAGCCAAAATGGAGGAGGCTTTGTAGTCATCCCCCACTACATGATACAAGCCAATGCATGGGCCATGGGTCCTAAAACGTAAGTTCTAATGAACGTTCTAGTTTACAATACACTTATAGAGAAAGCGAGAGAGAGAGAGGGGGACAGAGAAGGGTAGAAAGAGAAAGTCAGGTCACATTAGAAACGCTCCTCAATGACTGCGTTTAGACAGGCAGCCCAATTGTGATATTTTTTTCCATTGATTGGTCATTCGGCCAATCATATCAGATCTTTTCACATCAGATCTTTTTCAGAGCTGATCTCTGACCAATTTGTGAAAAATTATCAGAATTGGGCTGCCTGTCTAAACGCAGCCAATGGGGAATCAAATCAAATCAAATGTTATTTATCACATGCTTCGTAAACAACAGGTGTAGACTAACAGTGAATTGCTTACTTACGGGACATTACACAACAATGCAGAGCATTTCTTGTTGTTGAAATACTATAAAAATATTGAAAAAATAACACAATGACGATAACTTGGCTACATACACAGGGTACGAGTATCGAGTCGAGGTAATTGAGGTACAGTAGATATGTACATATAGGTAGGGATAAAGTGACTAGGCAACAGGATAGATAATAAAGAGTAACAGGATGCGGTGTACAGTCTGTCTTCGCCCCGGGAGGCTGTAGTGGCGTAGGATACTGTCTCTCATTCCGCTCTCCCTCTCTTTTTCTAAGTGGGGAAAGAAAAGGAGGCCAAACAAAGGATATTAATCTGGCTTTGTAATTAACAAGGGCTTTCAGGTTTTCAAATTCTATAAAACTCCTGCTTTCGCATAAAGGTACCTTGCAGTTAATTAGTGCAGGTTAATTGTTTTGGAGTTAAACTTCACAATTTTTAGATCAATGTCAGTGATTGATATATTGGGGTTACAAGTGACTTAAGTGCCACCACAGTTTATAATATTGCAGTAATACCTGTTTGATCTACACACTGGTGTGCTGTAGTCAGGGGCAGACTGGGACAATAATTCTGCCCTGGCATTTTATCCACACCAGCCTACATGACTGTTTGTGCTGCCAACTCACAATGAGTGAGGTGACAATGTAGAATGTGCTCTTTCTACCACAAGTTCATATTCACCCTTTCCGTTTTACGATCCATGATCTTGTCTGTGTAATTTATGACGGAGTTGGAGAAGGTCTCATTGCTGATGCCATGTCACATTTTGTTTTGACATCATTTATTTTCAACCAGCTCACCCAACTAAAAAATTATCCAGCCCATCTGGTATTTGCCAGAATTGCCAGATGGCCTATCCACGACTGGCTGTGGTGCGTCTAATGTGGTGTCTTGATAATATTGATGAGGTATTCAGTTATAGAGTAATGCATGATATCCACATATTTCATGCTTGTCTTTTCTGCCTACAACTGACTCTTAACAAGACCCATGAAAATAAGAATCTATTCTGAGTGTAGGCCTAGATTCTCATGTTTCGGGCCATAGCTAACGGTATGATAGTACAGTTTCATGGTATCAATCCAACATGGGGAAAAGCTTGCATTACGGTGATATAGACTGGATCCAGTGATGTTCCCTCTTTGATGCCATAGCAGTACATGGCTGTTGGCACTCAGAACTTCTTCAACTGTATTTATGAAGGAGGGAGAGAGAGGGAAGGAGTAGGAGAGTCCTGTGGGAAGTAGCGAGGGAGGTTGTAGCTGGTAGTTCCTCTACCCCCCTCGGCTAGCTAGCTAAAGGTCTTCCAGTGGTCAAAGAGAACTCTGACGCACAATCAAACTCCTCTCATCTCCTTTCATGTACCTACTGCCGCTGCCTACAGTACAGTTACAGCGTTGGCAATCTGGCTTTTCACTTCTGTTGTAAACTGTATTGGTCCACATATAACAACTTGGATAAAGGATGATATTACAGTAGCTCTTACATTCTGTAAGGGTTTCAATCTGTCTCACTGTTATATAATCCTGGTAATGGGGACCCACAGTATGTGCAGGGTTTTGGTCCAGCCTAGCACTGACACACCTGATTGCACTAATGATCTAATCATCAAACCCTTGTAAAGTTGAATCAGGTGACAGTGCAGGGCTGGAATAATAGTCTGTGTCTCACCATGGCCAGAATGGGACAACATTGATCTAGATAGTACACCATGATATTATAATCATACATGGAAAGACATTCTGTGATTTGTTCAAAACACCTGGCAGACACTATTGCAGTTTAAACCACACAGACGTTGCATATTTGTGTCTTTTGAACCACTGTTAGATTCAGAATATAGCATTCCCTCTCTCCCCGGTGCCCTGTTTTCGCCTCCTACGCTGTAGAGCCATGGTTCTCAGTCAGCACAGTGCTGACCTAGGTCACATGGTCCGCAAAACCTGGCCAATGGCTAGTAGGGGGAGAACAGGGTGCTTGTTTTTACAAGGGAGTTATGGAATAATGCTAGAAGTAAAGAGTGTGTTGAGTGGAATGAAAATGCATTGATTGTGTATATTCTGGATAAGGAGGCCTGGAAGTCATTTTAGATGATTTTCACTATCTTCATTCTTGATTTTATAATGTGCAGTATGTTTCATTTATCTTAATGTCATGCTACAGTTTCAGAATGAATTGATCAAGATTCCCTCAGTGAAATACTGTATCAGTTGGATTTCATATCGTCCTTTGCTTTCCCATGGTTATTTTTGTATAAATCTAACACTGTTAGAAAATAGTTTTGTCCTCACTTGTCAGTCTGCTCCTCAATTACTCCCATGTGTCATTTTGTCACCAACGGTCACCTTTCTGAAATGACGGCACTCATTTCACACTAATGACTGAGCACTCATTTCACATGGGCTTCAAAGGCTTCAAAAAGCCCCAATCTACCAGAGAAGTCATGTACACACTGGCTGAATCCCTGATGGCATCGTATTCCCTATATAGTACACTATTTTTCACCAGGGCCCATAGGGTTCTGGCCCAAAATAGCTCACTATGGAATAGGGTGCCATTGGGGATGCAGTAACAGTGTGAAAAGTTCACCTCTTTCTGAATTAGTGGGCTGATTCATGTGTTTTAGTTGGCAATTTGAATTGGTTGATGCTGTTATGTGAAAATACACACACACACACACACAAAATATATATGATTTTTACCAGTACTATGCTTCCTAAACAATGTCTACTGTCATTACTCTTGCTCAGCACAACATAACAGCTTGTAAAGCAAAATTACACTAAAAATGCTTTTTAACGTTAAACCATTGTTCCTTTGAAACACTAGCCAACAATAACAACCTCTTAATACCTAGAATAATGCTTTTGCATGTAGCTTTTTAGTTTCTTATCCCTGTCATTTAATTAAACCATAAAGAACTTTCCTCAAGCATTCATTCCCCATGTTTACAGACACAAACCCCAGCAATAGAAACTGCATGCTGACGTTTCTGAAAAAAAAGGCTGGTTTGGTAGCTTCTAATTTTTCCCCCTTTGTTATCTAGACCAAATAAAATGAATGCTCCCTGGAGAACGCGCTATCAACAACAGGAGGATGTCGGCCCTTGGTGGCAAAATCTTAATGACTTGGAAATAAATATATAATATAAATGTAAATAAATATATAATGTGATCTCTTCATTAATTGTATAAGGGAGCCTGCTCAGAAGTGTGTTTCCTCTCACATCGCACCACCGCTGCCACCCTCTCTCTCATCATATGGGAGGAATTTGAGGAAGGAATGGGGATCTGGGGGAGAGGGTGTGTGTGTCTGTGTGTGTGCGTGCGTACGTGCGGTAAGCGGACTCATGGGCATATTGGCTCATCTCTGGAATGTTTTCCTCAAATTTCCTCAAAATAGTTACCAAACGATTGTTTACATGATATATTCATAAGGGTATTTTTACCTGTTGAAATGGTTGTTTACTTTGCTGTTATGCAGTGTAAGTGTCTGGGGTATTGATTTTAGATACTGTCTGGGATATTGATGGTGGATACTGTAAGGCATTGATGTTAGATACTGTGTGGGGTACTGATGGTGGATACTGTATTGGGTATTGATGGTAGCTACTGTATGGGGTATTGATGGTAGATATTTTATGGGGTGTTAGTGGTGGATACTGTATGGGGTATTGATGTTGGATATTGATGGTGCATAATGTATGGGGTATTGATAGAGAGATGGAAAACGTAGTGACAACATGGGGAAATGTACAGACATATTCATAGATAGGTCAAACATCTGAAAAAAAACGTATTGTCACATTTCGTAAGCCATTGTTGTCATCAATCTAACATTGTTGTCATCCGTCTGACATTGTTGCCATCATAAAGTGCTCTAAGTTCAGTTGGTGCCCACTATCTACAGCTAAAGCAGACCATAACACTATAAGTCTGATGTAATCTAGGTCGCACATTCAAAAAGAACCTCAGCACAATGCTGATCTAGGATCAGGTCTCCCCTCCTTTAAAATACTAATTAGTATTCTTGGCGTGGGTGTAAGACAAGGCTGGCAGTGCTTTGCTCTCAGTCTGGCATAGTGGGCCTCCATTCTGGGGCAGATCCACTCAGTTTCCCTAGGTGGTGTAGCAATTAATCATACAAAGTTAAACTGGCAGGCGTGCTCTTTATTTACAATTATTGTAGACAAACTGTTACTTTGAAGCGAAGATGTGAGGGAAAACTTAATGTGAGAGTAAGGTAGATTGACATGTAGATTGACATTATGGAGGCAATGACTATCATGACACTAGGCGAGACCCAAATGCAGACACAGGAGGCAGATGGTTGGAGTTTAAGATGTTTAAAAAAATACAAAGGGAATAGTCAAGAGAATGGTCGTGGACAGGGAAAAGGTCATAACCAGATCAGAGTCCAGGAGATACAGAGTGGCAGGCAGGCTCGAGGTCAAGGCAGGCAGTATGGTCAGGCAGGCGGGTACAGAGTCTAGAACAGGCATGGGTCAAAACCGGGAGGACTAGAAAAAGGAGTAATGGCAAAGCAGGGGAACGGGAAAAAACGCTGGTAGGCTTGGACATACAAGACAAACTGGCACAGAGAGACAGGAAACATAGGGATAAATACAGTACACTTCAAGTGACCCTTTTTCAAGATGGCCCCCGTTCAAGATGACCGTACTTCTTCATTACACAAAGGAATAACCTCAACCAATTTCTAAAGACTGTTGACATCCAGTGGAAGCGATAGGAACTGCAAGAAGGTCCGTTAGAAATCTGGATTCCCAATGAAACATTGAAAATAGAGTGACCCGCCCCCCCCAAAAAATGAATGTTTTGTCCTCTGAGTTTCGCCTGCTAAATAAGTTCTGTTATACTCACAGACATGATTCAAACAGTTTTAGAAACTTCAGTGTTTTCTATCCAAATCTACTAATATATAAACATCTACAAATCTACAAATCTACTAATATTGCATATCTTATCTTCTGGGGATGAGTAGCAGGCAGTTGAACTTGGGTATGCATTTAATCCGGATGTGAAAATACTGCCCCCTGTCACCAAGAAGTTAAGGAGTGTACGCTAGCATACAAAAGCTGTCCTCGATCTTAAGCTCGGAAGATGTTCAGTTCCATTTATGATAATGGAAAATAATGTTCAATACTGTTTGTGTGTGTAGTTTCTGAAAGTACTTCTCTGACGCAATTAGCATTGTTTTACAGAGCTAATTGAAGAATGTAGCTAGCTACATAACCACGATTGAATTTAACACAATAAAGGTTAGGACATTAGTAACGTTACCTCGCGTGTCTGTGGTTATAAGGGATTACACACAAATCTATTATGCTCCGTACATAGTGAGTTAGAGTAGAAATTACAACACGACATACAGGAACAATGATAACGTAATAAGTCACTTACTTTGATAGAAAGGCACACATTTCCAAAGTTATTATCATGTAGTAAGGAAAACAATGAATGGGGTGCGGGCACCAGACGGAAAATGTGAGCACATGTGTGCAGTTCCTGTTCTGACTGGAGATGCGCAAATGTCTGCAGACTTGATCTGTTGAAACAATTGGGAAGTGCTTGGGGAAGTTTGTCCTGGTCAGTAATGCATAAAAAATTAATTGTCCACAAAAATGAAATGGCCTAATTGTATGTGAATTAATAAGGAAGCGGAACACACCTCAATTCAAACTGTTGTTCGAAAATCATTTGAAATTGACAAAATTAAACAGCCTATAAATGAAAACAGGCAGAGGTGCCTTGGTTTGAGGGCAACGCGGATTAACTGTCTTGTTGCGTATCAATCACATTTTGGAGCAGTGAGCGCATTCTGACATCACGTGCTTTAAAAAACTCACTCCGTTGCGACCGTTATAGGCATTTAGGACTCACTTGTGAAAAGTATATTTATAACCAAATACTTATTGACTTTTGCTCAAGTAGTACATACTGGGTGACTTTAACTTTTACTTGAGTCATTTTCTATTAAGGTATATTTAGTCTGACAATTTAATAATTTTTCCACCACTGCTCTTACTCTGATGCTTAGTTTATACTGTTCAATGAAACTAGTCCAACAAGTAAACACTGTATTCCAGGATCCGTCTGTTCCTTTAAAATATCAATTTGTATTCTTGATGTGGGTGTAAGACAAGGCTGGCAGTGCTTTGCTCTCAGTCTGGCATAGTGGGCCTCCAGTCTGGGGGCAGATCCACTCATTTTCACCAGGTGGTGCAGCAATGAACCATACAGAGTGAAACTGGCAGCCTTGCTCTTTATTTTCAATCTTCTCTGTCGACAAACGGCTACTTTGGAGGGAAGAAAAAACTTCATGTGAATGAGGTAGATTGACATGTAGATTGACATTAGGAAAGCAATTAAAGCCTACTGCACAAAACAACAAAATAACGTATTTGAAAAAACTTCTGTGAATTTCCAGACATACATTCCATCCATATGTATTATGGATAGTTTGCAGAAACACCACTTTCTTTCAGACTCTGGAAATAATGTATATCGCTGCATGTTGGCTTCCGATGGGCTGCATATAGGCTGCATTCAAGTTGACAAATGAGACCTATAATATATCGAGACAAAGTTAGACTGTTGCCTTGACTGGTGGTTACCTCCAGTAGTGTTAGTGTGTTCTTGATGGGTCTCCTCCGAATCTCCTGTGGACTGCCACATTGTTAGTCTTTGACTCAACTCTCCTTAGGGTCCCACTGCGATTTGCAATTATTGACTAAAGTATCTCCCCACTTGAGAAATATGTCTATCTGAAAGGTCTGGCCAGCTGTGATAATGGAATCCAAATTATTCCTGTGCTCACAGACACAGAATACTGTTCATGTATTATAGGTTCTAAGGAAATTTTTTGGAATCGGAAACTGATCTTGGCACGTTATCTGCTTCTCAGTGGCAATATTGTTTTCTTTGATGTGTTCTTGTTGACCCCGGGTGTCCTTTGTACCCTATTCCCTATATAGTGCAATACTTTTGACTAGGGCCCAAATGGATCTGGTCAAATGTAGTGCACTTCATAGTGAGTCATTTTGGACAAAGACCTTTGACTGAGAACCAATTTGTATTTACTGCAACAACCTGGGGAATAGTTTCAGGGGAGAGGATGAGGACGAATGAGCCAATTGGAAGCTGGGGATGATTAGGTGGTGGCCATGATGGTATGAGGGTCAAATTGGGAATTAAGCCAGGATAAACACCCCTCTCTTTCAATACGTGCCATGTTATCTTTAGTTACCACAGAGAGTCAGGGCACCTGTTTATTGTCCTATCTGGAATACGGCACATTACACAGGGCAATGTCACCAATGGCATTGGGATCTCCTTAGACCAGTGGAAAGAGTGCCTTCTACTGGCCTCTCAACACCACTTCCAGCAGCATATGATCTCTTTTCAGGGACTGACGAGGACTAATTATGCTTAGCTTCAGACTCAAGCCAGCGGTTTGAGTCTGTAGGCCTGAGGAGAAGCCTGATTTAGAGTTGTGTGAGGTGAATGGTAAAATCTAAATGGTAAATCTAAATATTTTAAAACCTAGTGACAGAGACAGGCGCTTCCTCATTAGATAACCACTGATGGGGGACTCATTAAATAAAAGAGATAGAAACCTAATTTTCCTCCCTCTTCCTAAAATAGTCTAAACACAGTTTAGCCCGAATACTGTTCAGTCACCAGGACCGATTCAGTTTGTACACATAGTCAAGCCCTCTGTCTTATATGATGTAGGCCTATTGGAGTGGGTATGAAGTTGACATTAAATAAAACAATAGAAGTGATGGTCAATTTGGCAACATCATGTTATTGAAGGATGACTATCTTGAAAATTATGCTTTATATAAGTTCCTTGCACTTGTATGTTGCAGTTCAGAAATGCTGAACTTCCAGTAGCACCTCTTATTCATTAGCTAAAATCATACTGAACTAGTAGAACCCGGCCATGATCCCAGTCTCCAAGTGTGTCTTATACCCTGACTACACCGCTCACGTCACGTCACAAAATACATTTAGAAGTCTATATTATTAAATTATTGTCTGCGTTGCCAAAGGCTAAAATAGAAGTAAGTCAGTTCTATTTGTGACGCAAATTGCTCTGCAATTCCTGCCTCTTCCATCTCCTCATTGGTTTATAGAAGCAGGTACCCACGTGCCATCTCCTCATTGGTTATACCCACGTGGGTGACTGAAAGACGAACAAGGTCAATGGCAGTAATGCACCTAATTTATGAAAGTTGCCTATCGCAATATTAAGTCCAGAGATGAAAATACTGGAAAGAGGAGAGATGACCAGAAACAATTGTTGACCGTTTTATGTGTGGATTAATTGTCGGAGTAGAGGACCTTGTGCATTTCAGGTAAAATAACAACTCAATGTTTATATCCCAGGACAAATTAGCTAGCAACAGCAAGCTAGCTTAATAGGACATATTAGCTAGCAAGTGCAAGCTAGCTCGCTAAATTGCCATAAATGTTTAATGCTTTTTGACCTGTCCCCAAATTAATGTAATTGGTTCAGAGTTTGTTTTCCTATTTTAACCTGCGTGCCGTGATCGCGTTTGGTGTGGAGGGACACAATACAATTATGTACTATGGCACACGATGGCGCACGCGCAGCCGGTATGGGATCCGTGTCAGGGAGAGTGGGATATGCAAAAATCGCATCTAAAATTCACACGTGTATTAATACACTTGTACATGTGTGAAATAGGACGAATATAAGCACTTACCAAATTATTATTATTATTATCCTCTTAGCGCACAGATCCTGCTAGCGGAATCAAAATCAACAACATCCGGTGAAGCTGGAGTGCGCCAAATTCGGATGACAAAATTGTAATATTAAACAATCATGAACATACAAGTGTCCTTCATTATTTAAAAGCTGAACTTCTTGTTAATCCAACCGTTTTGTCAGATTTCAAAAAGGCTTAATGGCGAAAGCATACCATGCCATCTGAGGACAGCGACCCACACCAAAATACTTTTCCAAACCAGCACAGGCATCACAAAAGTAACAAATAGCGATAAAATAAATCTCTTATATTTGAAGATCCCCCTCTGTTTGCAATTCCAAGGGTCCCAGCTACACAACAAATGGTTGTTTTGTTCGATAAAGTCATTCTTTATATCCCAAAAATGTCCATTTAGTTGGCACGCTTGATTCAGTAATCTACTCGTTCAACATGCATACAAACAAATCCAAAAAGTTACCAGTAAAGTTTGTCCAAACAAGTCAAACAATGTTTCTAATATCTAAATAAATTATACAATTTAAGATGGAGAATAGTATGTTCAATAGAGAAGATAAATAACATAGATCGGGCACCTCATTCACTCTCGCAAAAAGACTACATTTCTAATCAGAGACACCTTGGAAAAACTACTACTATTCGATTATTTTTCAAAAAACAAGCCTGAAACCCTTTCTAAATATTGTTGACATCTAGTGGAAGCCATAGGAACTGCAATCTGGGAGCTATTTATTTGTATATCCCAAAGACAAGCATTGAAATGGACTGTGACCTCGAAAAAAAACATTTTCCAGATGTCCTCGGGTTTTTGCCTGCCATATCAGTTCTGTTATACTCACATACATTATTTTAACAGTTTTAGAAACTATATGCATATCCTAGCTTCTGGGCCTGAGTAACAGGCAGTTTACTTTGGGAAGGTCATTCATCTGAATTTCCGAAACACTGCCCCCTAGCCCTAAGAAGATCAAGTTGAATTAGATACAATGTATTTTTAAGAGCATATTCTATTCCTCTCACTGGAGAAAAAAAATCCTATGGGCCTTGTTCATATATCAAACGAGATACCAGAACACAATCTCAAGAGCGTTTTCTCCCGTCAAGGATAGGATGCTTAGAAGACAAATACAGAGTTATGGCATTTTCTAGTTTGATATCATCCCTAGTAAAATTACAAATAAAATAAAAATTTAAGCTGTTCTTTCGCCTTGCTAGGGGTCTGTGTCAGCATATTGTGTGAGAGTCTCCCCCTTAGAAAATAGTATTCATGAAATCCTCAATAATTGGTTTCGGAGATAAGGTCTCCTTCGTTCACAATGGGGATAACTCAATCCCTGATCTTGTTAGAGAGCTTTTAGGGGATAGAGAGGATCGACAGAATCTCAGAGTCCGGTCTCCTGTTTTTATCTCACGGACACCACCTTCTCTCTGATGGTTCACCTTAAACCCCATAATCGGCATGGGAAAGATTACATTTGGCATTCTGCTACGAATCAGATGAAAATATTGGACAGCAACATAGTATAAAGACAAGGACAAAACTGCACTGTCTGACTGTCTGCTTGCTCGGATGTTAACAGTTTCTTCACACGTCTTTCTGAACCGCAGTAATTTGAGCTAGCCAAGTAGCTGTATAGACTACCATTGCTGTGGGGTTTGCAATTTAGGCCTTCAGTTCAACCATTGTGTATTTTTAGCATTGCGTAAAATATGGTACATGTCAGTGGTCGCCCATGGCCCTGGCAGGTCCCTTCTTGTGAAAGTTATTATGGAAATTGAAATTCTTATTTAATCAAGCAGATTAAATGTTTTCAGGTTGTGGCCGGAGCTTAATACAAATTGATGTGGTGGATATTGAACCGTGGCCTCCCCTGAGAGAGCACAGAGGTCTGAGGATGCCTTAAATACCTGCACTGTATTGATGACAGGATGTAACGGCTCTCTGTCTCCAGGTCTGGCAGGGTAACCTTTAGAAATATACCAATTACACCAGACTCAATGCTTATGTACAGTATCAAGTGTAAAACACGTATAGGTGATTATGTTGGTTCAGAAGCACCACTGGACATCATAATAATTGTGTTTACATTTTTTAAGTACCATAAAGTACCCATGGTTACCACCTAGTTTCCTAATACTAGGTAAATACCACTGGAAATAGTACCGTACAATGAAGTGATACCAGTCATTTATCAGAAGTCTTCGAGGTCTGTTTATTGAAGCAGTTTTTGGTCATCTTAGGAAGTCTAACGATTCTTAAATCAAATGTTATTGGTCACATACACATATTTAGCAGATGTTATTGCGGAGGTAGCAAAATGCTTAGTGTAGACTGTAGAGAAACCTATCCTTGCTCCACCCCACCCATCCCTTACTTTTCAAGAAAGTTCTTACTGTACTGGGGGGTTCTGAGGAGAGATATAGTTTGTCTCTGGTGCATTTCCTCAAATATTAATGTTTATGCTGAATCATCTTAGAAGTCATTTCATGTAGCTAAGTACTTCTGTCACTAATTAATACGTTATTACCATGTAACTACTTACCAATGTTCAGAAACCTGATCAGTTGTTATGCTCACTTAATCTTGTTTTCAGGATTCATGTAGCTTTATGTTTCCCTGGACAATCTGTGCCAAAGTGACAGTAGCTATGAATGGCTGGACCTTTGGCATTGGAGCCCAGTTGGTACCCAGTTGACTTCTTTTGACAGTTGGTACCCCTCTTCTCCCTAAAAAGCAGAGCAGAAATAATGTTACCATGTGTCAATGTGCAGTGGCCAAGTGTTTAAGGAATATAGAGTCTGATACCATATGATTCCATTCTTAGATGTGATAGATAATTTGCAAGATATTTATGATCCCCAATCAGAGACAACAATATAATCTGATTGGGAACCACACTAGGCAAAAACAACAAAGCAATAGAAAACATAGAATATCCCACCCGAGTCACAACCTGACCTAACCAAACATAGAGAATAAATAAGGATCTCTAAGGTCAGCGCATAACAGTACCCCCCCAAAGGTGCGGACTCCGGCCGCAAACCTGAACCTATAGGGGAGGGTCCGGGTGGGCATCTACTCTCGGTGGGAGCTCCGGTGCGGGATGCAGACCCCGCCCCGCTTTAGACTCCCCCCACTTCGGTGGCGCCTCCGGTGCAGGGATCGTCGCTGGAGGCCATGGACTGCGGACCGCCGCTGAGGGCTCCGGACTGCGGATCGCCGCTGGGGGCTCCGGACTGGGGACCGTCGCTCTAGGCTCCGGACTGGGTACCGTCGCTGGAGGCTCCATGCCATGGATCGTCACTGGAGGCTCTGTGCTATGGATCATCACTGGAGGCTTTGTACCATGGATCATCACTGGAGGCTTTGTACCATGGATCATCACTGGAGGCTTCGGGCCATGGATCATCACTGGAGGCTTCGTGCAATTGATTATCACTGGAGCCTTGCACGTGGAGCCGGAAAAGGTTTCACCGGACTGAGGAGAAGTACTGGAAGCCTGGTGCGTTGAGCTGCCACAGGGCTAACCAGGCTGGGGAGACGTACTGGAGGCCTGGTATGTGGAACCGGAACAGGTCTCACTGGACTGGGGAGATGCACTGGAAGCCTGATGCGTGGAGCAGGCACCGGATACACTGAGCCGTGGAGGAGCACTGGATGTCTCAAGCGTAGAGCTGGCACAACCCGTCCTGGCTGAATGCCCACTCTTGCCCAGCCAATGTGGGGCGCTAGCACAGGACGCACTGGGCTGTGCAGACACACCGGAGACACAGTGCGCATAGCCGGCGCAGGATATCCTGGGCAGAAGAGACGCACTGGAGGCCAGGAGCGCTGAGCTGGCACTATCCGTCCTGGCTGAATGCCCACTCTTGCCCAGCCAATGTGGGGAGCTGGAATATAGCGCACCGGGCTGTGACTGCGCACTGGAGCCATGGTGCGCATCACTGCATAACACGGTGCCCGACCGGTCACACGCTCCACATGGTAAACACAGAGAGTTGGCTCAGGTCTAATCCCTGACTCCGCCAATCTCCCTGTGTGCCCCCCAAAACAATTTTTTGGACCTGCCTCTCGGGCTTCCGTGCTAGCCGTGACTCCTTGTATAGTTGCTTCCTCCTTGCTGCCTCCGTCTGCTCCCATGGGAGGTGATCCCTCCCCGCCAGGATGTCCTCCCACGTCCATTCCTCCTGACCACACTGCTTGGTTTTCTTGTGGTGGGGAGTTCTGTGACGACTCTAGTGGGTTGAAGAAGGAGACCAAGGTGCAGCATGGTAGGTGTTTATGATTTTTTAAGAAACTGAACACAACAAAACAACAAAGAAATAGAAAACATAGATTCTCCCACCCGAGTCACACCCTGACCTAACCAAACATAAAGAATAAATAAGGATCTCTAAGGTCAGGGCGTGATAATACTGGGTGATTTGAAAAGTCCTAGTCAATCAATCTATAATGTAATAATTATTTTTGTCAAACATGTTTATCTTTCACGTACACTCTGTAGAAGCTATGATAATTGAAAGGTTCATTCGTTTTTTTAAGCATCACAGCACAGTTTAAAAATATATGGCAAATAGAAATCCAAAATGGATGGTGTTAAAGGCACAGTCAATTTAGTGTATGTAAACTTCTGACCCACTGGAATTGTGATACAGTGAATTATAAGTGAAGTAATCTGTCAGTAGACAATTGTTGGAAAAATGACTTGTGTCGTGCACAAAGTAGATGTCCTAACCGACTTGCCAAAACAATAGTTTGTTAACAAGAAATTTGTGGAGTGGTTTAAAAACTATTTTTAATGTCTACAACCAATGTGTATATAAACTTCTGACTCAACTGTATGTATTTGTATATATGTATGAATGTTTATGTATACATATATAGATAGAGCATCTATTTCTACACGAAAGTAAATATTTGAGTATCTTTTCATGTGACAACACTGAAGAAATGACACTTTGCTACAATGTAAAGTAGTGAGTGTACAGCTCAGTTGAGTCTATGGGGGCGCTATTTCATTATTGGATAAAAAAACGTGCCCGTTTCAAGCGCAATATTTTGTCACGAAAAGATGCTCGACTATGCATAGAATTGACAGCTTTGGAAAGAAAACAGTCTGACGTTTCCAAAACTGCAAAGGTATTATCTGTGAGTGCCACAGAACTCATGCTACAGGTGAAACCAAGATGAAACTTCAAACAGGAAATGAGCAGAATTTCTGAGCCTCTGTTTTCCATTGTCTCCTTATATGGCTGTGAATGCACCAGGAACGAGCCTGCCCTTTCTGTCGTTTCTTCAAGATGTCTGCAGCATTGTGACGTAGCAGCATTGTGACGTATTTGTAGGCATATCATTGGAAGAGACTACATTTTCCAGGGGTCCGCCCGGTGTCCTTTGTCTAAATTGGTGCGTAATCTTCAGCTTCAGGCATTTTCTCCTGGGATTCAGAACAGAAAGCACACTTCCACGAACGATATATCATCGAAGAGATATGTGAAAAACACATTGAGGATTGTTTCTAAACAACGTTTGCCATGTTACAGTCGATATTATGGAGTCAATTTGGAAAAAAGTTCGGCATTTTGATGACTGGATTTTCCGTTTTTTTTGTTAGCCAAACGTGACGCACCAAATGGAGCGATTTCTCCTAAACAAATAATCTTTCAGGAAAAACTGAACATTTGCTATCTAACAGAGTCTCCTCATTGAAAACATCTGAAGTTCTTCAAAGGTAAATTATTTTATTTGAATGCTTTATTTGAATGCTGTAAAAATGTTGCCTGCTGAATGCTAACGCTAACGCTAAATGCTACGCTAGCTAGCTACTGTTACACAAATGATTGTTTTCCTATGGTTGAGAAGCATATTTTGAAAATCTGAAATGACAGTGTTAACAAAAGGCTAAGCTTGAGAGCTAGCATATTTATTTCATTTCATTTGCGATTTTCATGAATAGTTAACGTTGCGTTATGGTAATGAGCTTGAGGCTGTATTCACGATCCCGGATCCGGGATGGCTAAGTGCTAGAGGATAACAGTGTAAATGTGATGTCTCCTCAAAATAACTCAACACACAGCCATTAATGTCTAAACCGCTGGCAACAATAGTGAGTAAATGTCAAAATTGGGCCCAAAGTGTTTATATGGTGTGGCCACCATCATTTTCCAGCACTGCCTTAACCCACTTGGGCATGGAGTTCACCAGAGCTTCACAGGTTGCCACTGGAGTCCTCTTCCACTCCTCCATGACGACATCACAGAGCTGGTGGATGTTAGAGACCTTGCACTCCTCCACCTTCCGTTTGAGGATGCCCCACAGATGCTCAATAGGGTTTAGGTCCGGAAACATGCTTGGCCAGTCCATCACCTTTACCCTCAGCTACTTTAGCAAGGCAGTGGTCGTCTTGGAGGTGTGTTTGGGGTCGTTATCATGTTGGAATACTGCTCTGCGGTCCAGTATCCGAAGGGAGGGGATCATGTTCTGCTTCAGTATGTCACAGTACATGTTGGCATTCATGGTTCCCTCAATGAACTGTAGCTCCCCAGTGCCGGCAGCACTCATGCAGCCCCAGACCATTACACTCCCACCACCATGCTTGACTGTAGGCAAGACACACTTGTCTTTGTACTCCTCACCTGGTTGCCGCCACACACGCTTGACACCATCTGAACCAAATAAGTTTATCTTGGTCTCATCAAACCACAGGACATGGTTCCAGTAATCCATGTCCTTAGTCTGCTTGTCTTCAGCAAACTGTTTGCGGGATTTCTTGTGCATCATCTTTAGAAGAGGCTTCCTTCTGGGACGACAGCCATGCAGACCAATTTGATGCAGTGTACTGCGTATGGACTGAGCACTGACAGGCTGACCCCCCACACCTTCAACCTCTACAGCAATGCTAGTAGCACACATACGTCTATTTCCCAAAGACAACCTCTGGATATGACGCTGAACACGTGCATTTAACTTCTTTGGTCAACCATGGCGAGGCCTGTTCTGAGTGGAACCTGTCCAGTTAAACCGCTGTATGGTCTTGGCCACCGTGCTGCAGCTCAGTTTCAGGGTCTTGGCAATCTTCTTATAGCCCAGGCCATCTTTATGTAGAGCAACAAAAAAAATTTTCAGAGCCTCAGAGAGTTCTTTGCCATGAGGTGCCATGTTGAACTTCCAGTGACCAGTCAGCATGAGGGAGTGTGAGAGCGATGACACCAAATTTAACACACCTGCTCCCCATTCACACCTGAGACCTTGTAACACTAACGAGTCACATGACACCGGGGAGGGAAAATGGCTAATTGGGCCCAATTTGGACATTTTCATTTAGGGGTGTACTCGCTTTTGTTGCCAGCGGTTTAGACATTAATGGCTGTGTGTTGAGTTATTTTGAGGGGACAGCAAATTTACACTGTTATACAAGCTGTACACTCACTGATTTACATTATAGCAAAGTGTCATTTCTTCAGTGTTGTCACATGAAAAGATATACTCAAATATTTACAAAAATCTGAGGGGTGTACTCACTTTTGTGATATACTGTATATGGGTATGTATGTGTGTGTAAGTATATATGTGGATATATATATTTACCCCAAAAACATATGGGGGATTGAAAATGATGCAGACAATTACATTGATGGAAGCAACAATCTTTTCTCAATATTAAAGCTGATCCACCCTTAAAAAAAGGTTCCGTAAATTAGCAGCCTGTGCGTGTCATGGGAGTGTTCCATTTGTGGCTGTTGCCGGTTGCCTGTCCAGTTGTCTGCTGTCTAGTTGGGGGGAGCCAGTCTGCAAACAGAGTTCTGCAGGGATTTAGCAAATGTCATGCAGATCAGCTCCCATTTGCTCTCCAAGGATATGATTCCGAGGGATTCCCCGGTAGCTGGTGTACAACCTGTCCCAACCTGTCAGGGTTTGAGTGTACAACCTGTCAGGGTTTGAGTGTACAACCTGTCAGGGTTTGAGTGATTATCAAAAATATGCCATTTGTACATAATCCCACATGCTGACATCCACATAGGCTACTGAAATTAACAAAAATGTATATTTATAAACATAACATGTCTTTATAAACATAATATGAGACAGGGCTTCGAGTATAATTGTTTTTTATAAGCATTTCTCACAAACTGTGGCCCAAAGGCCGGCAGAAGGCGATATCAAGTCGTTTGTAAAATTAAACCATCAACACCAGATCAATATCCCCACCTGCCAGCCTTTGGGCTACACCAACTGCTTCACACACGGTCTAGATCAGCTGTAGACGTATTTGTTTGCAATCGTTGCAATTTGGATAAATGTATCCAATAGCCTCATATTGTAGGTAATAAACAGAATAATGGAGGCAAAACGTAGTTTCAATTATTGTATTTTTGAGAAGTCACAAGGTGGTACAAGCTCAGAGGAGAACCTACTGCCTTTATTCTTAATGCACAAACAAATATAAAAAAAAATATATGAAAACCTGAATAAGCAGTTTATTTTTCCTAGTCAAAACAACACCAAATATGAGTGGTGAAAAATGAGGGAACAATAAATGCTGAAACGGCCGCGTGGGACCAAGGTTAAAGAGCTGGGGGTCAAGAGTCAGTTGAAAAATGGCTGAAAGATGGCTGAAAGTGGTGCAGGAAGGATAATTTCTGGAGCCAAAGAATGTGAATAATAGTCATTGCTGCAGTGAAATATGATGAAAAATCATCATCAGAAAGTAAAAAACAAACGAGAAGAGAGACGGAAGTGGAGGAGGTGGTGGGATGGAGGGGATGGAGACATCAGGGGAGGGAGGAGACGGTTGGAGAGATGAGAAAGAAGAGAACAAATTAAATTGCACCTCCGATGGGTATTAATGTTTCAGATTGTGTAATAGTTGGGAGAAAATGTGAGGATTTAAGGGTTATGGTGTTGAGATGTGAGAGGAAGGAGGGGTGATGAGGAATGCTGAAGTGATGGCAATCAGAACTGAAGGAACTTGTTTGGATATCCTGGGTCTCTCTGCTTCAGAAGGAATGGAGCCCGTCTGCCGGCTTTCAACCGGCTGGGGGGATCCTGAAAGTGGGAGCAGGAAACAGAGGTATGAAAAGCTAAATAAGTCTGTTGAGGATGCAGGCAGAAGACCACATTGGTTATGACAAAAGTGTGAGAACACCAGCTTAAACACAATGGTGAAGATATGATAGGAGAGGATAGAGACGGAGGGAGTGGGCTGCGGTTCAAGATTGTTGCCTGGAAAGGTGTTTTTAGAAGTTAAGAACCATACTCGAGGCAAGAAAGGCAATAAACGTGTTTTGACAATAGAAGTGGTTTAACATTGTCTTTCACTTTTGAATGAATGAACCAATTCACTTGTTGAAATCGGTTCATGTTTTGCTGAGGCTTATTGTGCCGTTAACTTCTTGAGTGTAGGGGGCAGGATTTTCGTTTTTGGCAAAAAAAACGTACCCATTTGAAACTGCCTACTTCTCAGGCCCAGAAACTAGAATATGCATATAATTGTCAGATTAGGATAGAAAACACTCTAAAGTTTCCAAAATAGTCAAAATATTGTCTGTGAGTATAACAGAACTGATATTGCAGGTGAGGAAACCAGGTAGTGCTGTTTTTCCTGAAAGCTCTCTGTTCCATTGGATGTCTTGCCTCCATTTAAATGGATATTAACCAGATTAATTTTCCTATGGCTTCCTCAAGGTGTCAACAGTCTTTGGACATAGTTTCAGGCTTTTATTTTGAAAAATGAGCGAGAAAGATAATATCGTGTCAGTGGATAGCTGGGTGTTCACAGAGTTTTGCTTGCGCAACAGAGTGGGGCAGCTATTGTCTCCCTCACCTATGAAATAGTGACAGTCCCTGTTGATATATTATCGATTAAAAATGTTAAGAACCACCTGAGGGTTGATTATAAAAAACGTTTGACATGTTTCTGTGGACATTACGGATACGATTTGGAATTTTTGTCTGCGATGTCGTGACCGCTCGAGCCTGTGGATTTCTGAACATATCGCGCCAAACAAATTAAGGTATTTTGGATATTAACCTGTTAGAGCTCTAGGGGCGCTATTTCATTTTTGGATAAAAAACGTTCCCGTTTTAAGCGCGATATTTTGTCACGAAAAGATGCTCGACTATGCATATTCTTAGTTTTGGAAAGAAAACACTCTGAAGTTTCAGAATCTGCAAAGATTTTGTCTGTAAGTGCCCCAGAACTCATTCTACAGGCGAAACCAAGATGATGCATCACCCAGGAATTAGCAGAATTTCTGAAGCTCTGTTTTCCATTCTCTCCTTATATGGCTGTGATTGCGCAACGAATGAGCCTACACTTTCTGTCGTTCGCCCAAGGTCTTAGCAGCATTGTGACGTATTTGTAGGCATATCATTGGAAGATTGACCATAAGAGACTACATTTTCCAAGTGTCCGCCTGGTGTCCTGCGTCGAATTCGGTGCGCAATTGCCAGCTGCTTCCACTTTACCATTTGATTCAGGGGAGAAAGCATGTGTCCAAGAACGATGTATCAATGAAGAGATATGTGAAAAACACCTTGATGATTGATTCTAAACAACGTTTGCCATGTTTTCAGTCGATATTATGGAGTTAATTTGGAAAAAAGTTTGCGTTTTGAGGAATGAATTTATGGATTTTTTTTGGTAGCCAAATGTGATGTATAAAACGGAGCTATTTCTAATACACAAGGAATCTTTTTGGAAAAACTGAGCATCTGCTATCTAACTGAGAGTATCCTCATTGAAAACATCAGAAGTTCTTCAAAGGTAAATGATTTTATTTGAAGGCTTTTATGTTTTTGTTAATGTTGCGTGCTGGATGCTAACGCTAATGCTAACGCTAAATGCTAACGCGAAATGCTAACTCTAGCTAGCTACTTTTACACAAATGATTGTTTTCCTATGGTTGAGAAGCATATTTTGAAAATCTGAGATGACAGTGTTGTTTACAAAAGGCTAAGCTTGAGAGATGGCATATTTATTTCATTTCATTTGCGATTTTCAAAAATAGTTAACGTTGTGTTATGCTAATGAGCTTGCTGATAGATTTACACAATCCTGGATACAGGGGTTTTTTCATAGCTAAACGTGACGCAGAAAACGGAGCGATTTGTCCTAAACAAATAATCTTTCAGGAAAAACTGAACATTTGCTATCTGAGAGTCTCCTCATTGAAAACATCTGAAGTTCTTCAAAGGTAAATGATTTTTTTGAATGCTTTTCTGTTTTTTTGTGTAAATGTTGCCAGCTGAATGCTAATGCTAAATGCTACGTTAGCCATCAATACTGTTACACAAATGCTTGTTTTGCAATGGTTGAGAAGCATATTTTGAAAATCTGAGATGACAGTGTTGTTAACAAAAGGCTAAGCTTGAGAGCTAGCATATTTATTTCATTTCATTTGCGATTTTCATGAATAGTTAACGTTGCGTTATGGTAATGAGCTTGAGTCTGTATTCACGATCCCGGATCCGGGATGGGGAGATCAGAAAGGTTAAACCTCTTCATCCTACCCCCTCCTTTTTCGAACATTCTGTTAAAAATCGCGCAACATTTCAGCGTCCTGCTACTCATGCCAGGAATATAGTATATGCATATGATTAGTATGTGTGGATAGAAAACACTCTGAAGTTTCTAAAACTGGTTAAATCATGGCTGTGACTATAACAGAGCGTGTGTTTCATCGAAAAGCGCAAGAAAAACTGGTCACTGAAGGCTGAAAAAAGTATCCATGCGCCCCTTTCATGGATTGTTTAAAGGAAACCAAATTTAATATGGACACGGATGCAATTCCTACAGCTTCCACACGATGTCGCAAAAAACGTCATTTTCATTGACAAAAATCCTTTGAGACATTACCAATAGATCCGTCATTCCATCCAGCCTACCTCAATCGATTTTGGAAGATTGAAAAATGGACATTGTTTTCTTGAGTAGCTGCTATTGAATACAGATCGCCCAGTGATCAATTTGATCGCTTATTAACGTTTACAAATACCTAAAGTTGGGTTACAAAAGTAGGTTGAAGTGTTTGGTCAAAGAATATAGGCAACTTATATCATTTTTAAAAATGACGTTGCGTGTTGGAAGAGAGCTTTTTTCCTGAAGCAGACAGGCTATACAAATTGATATTTTGGGCATTCATGGACGGATTTAATCGGGAAAAATACCAATTTGTGATGTTTATGGGACATATAGGAGTGCCAACAAAGAATATCATCAAAGGTAATGAATGTTTTATATTTTATTTCTGCGTTTTTGTGTAGCGCCGGCTACGCTAATTCTTTTGTTTACGTCGCCTTCAGGCATTTTGGGGTGTTGCATGCTATCAGATAATAGCTTCTCATGCTTTCGCCGAAAAGCATTTTAAAAATCTGACTTGTTGCCTAGATTCACAACGAGTGTAGCTTTAATTCAATACCCTGCATGTGTATTTTAATGAACGTTTGAGTTTTAACGAGTACATTTAGCATTTAGCGTAGCACATTTGCATTTCCAGGTGCCTACTTGAGACGTCTGCGTCTCAAGTAGGATCAAGAAGTTAAAATAATCTTTAATGAACAAAAGGAACTTTTATTGTGAAACTGGGAGTCTTGTGAGTGCAAAAATCCGAAGATCATCAAAGGTAAGTGATTTAATCTATGGCTTTTCTGACTTTCGTGACCAATCTACTTGGCTGCTAGTGTTTGTAATATTTTGTCTACTGAGAGAGATGTTCTTACATGAACGCTTGTTATGCTTTCGCCGAAAAGCTGTATTGAAATCTGACATGCCAGGTGGATTAAAACCTCCTCATCCTTTTTCGAACATTCTGTTAAAAATCGCGCAACTTTTCAGCGTCCTGCTACTCATGCCAGGAATATAGTATATGCATATGATTAGTATGTGTGGATAGAAAACACTCTGAAGTTTCTAAAACTGGTTAAATCACGGCTGTGACTATAACAGATCGTGTGTTTCATCGAAAAGCGCAAGAAAAACTGCTCTCTGAAAGCTAAAAATAATTTCCATGCGTCACTTTCATGAGTTGTTAAAAGGGCACAAAATTAATTATGGACCTGCATGCAATTCCTACAGATTCCACATGATGTCGCCATTGTCGTCATTTTCCGGGGAGTTTTTTGTTGGTAAATCCAACTAACTGGATTCAATTTCTTCCGGTCTCCGCCAGGATGTTTTGAAGTGCACATTTTCAGCCATTGATTTGAAGACGAGGAGCTATTGAATACACATCACCCTGTAATCATTTTGATAGATTATAAACGTTTACTAATACCTGAAGTTGGATTACAAAAGTATTTCGAAGTGTTTTGTGAAAGTTTATCGTCGACTTTTTTAATTTAAAAAAATGACGCTGCGTTTTAAAACAATGTTTTTTTCTGAATTACACAGCTTCCATAGAAAGCTATTTTGGGTATATATGGACCGATTTAATCGAAAAAAAGACCCAATAGTGATGTTTATGGGGCATATAGGAGTGCCAAGAAAGAAGCTTGTCAAAGGTAATGAATGTTTTATATTTTATTTCTGCGTTTTGTGTAGCGCCGGCTACGCTAAATCTTTGTTTACGTCGCATTCAGGCATTTTGGGGTGTTGCATGCTATCAGATAATAGCTTCTCATGCTTTCGCCGAAAAGCATTTTAAAAATCTGACTTGTTGGCTAGATTCACAACGAGTGTAGCTTTAATTCAATACCCTACATGTGTATTTTGATGAACGTTTGAGTTTTAACGAGTACATTTAGCATTTAGCGTAGCGCATTTGCATTTCCAGGTGCCTAGTTGAGACATCTGCGTCTCAAGTAGGAGCAAGAAGCAAGCTAAACTGTGTTTTGCTATATTGCACTTGTGATTTCATGAAAATTAAATACTTTTAGTAATTTAATTTGAATTTGGCACGCTGCAATTCAGCGGGTGTTGTTGAAAATGATCCAGCTAAAGGGATGGGTGCGTCAAGAAGTTAAAACCTCTTTGGGTTGAGATCCCACTAACAGGATCGATATGACAACAGCCAGTGAAAGTGCAGGAAGCCAAATTCAAAACAACAGAAATCCCATAATTAAAATTCCTCCAACATACAAGTATTTTACACCATTTTAAAGATACACGTCTTGTTAAATCACCCCCCAAAAATACCTCTCTGTAGATATCACATACATTATCAAGCATTTCACACGTGTTATCCAGATACTGATTGTATCATGGTGGTCACATGGTGGTCTATAGCAGCTTCCCACCAGAATGGGATTTATGAAGGCAGATGAGGCAGATGAACCTGTAGCCATATTACTACATCAAATCCTCTCTAATCTTTACACAAATGTGGTTCTGAATATAAACGGCAACACCTCCACCATTGGCATTTCTACATTTTCTGTAAATGTCATAACCTTGTATTGCTACCAGTGTATCATTAAAGGCATTATCTAAGTGAGTTTCAAAGATAGTCAGAATATGAATGACATCTGTTACTAGCAAATTATTGATTTCATGAACCTTGTTTCTTAAGCTACATAAATTATATTAACGTGCTCTATTTTGAGCATTTTTCTTTTGAGATGCTTACTTTCTTTCATTGATTTACTGGGAAGCTTAGTGGCAGTAGATGTGCTCATGTTCTTTATGTTAGTGCAGGGTGAGTTTCTCACAGTGGATTTCCTACTTGGGCACACCGGCTTAGTGCTAACAGTTTAAATCTGGTTCATAGGCACATAATTACTGCACACAATAGCTGTAGGATCAGTAGAGGCATTCAGGGCAGTTAACGGGACATCAATTAGGTTACTTATACTGAAGCCCCTGGTGTAATGTACAATTGCTGAAGCATTATTGCAACTCTGCGTCACAATGGAAGCGATTAGCTGAGCTGGGCTTGAGTCTTGATAAGTCATTGTCTCAACGCAGCCTAATAGTGCTGTGAAAGGATCCAGGATCTCAAATGATTTGGATGGATTCCATCCACCTCATAAAATGTGTTTTGTTTCCAAAAGGTATCGAATTGTCAGCAAAAGTTACACACATTGAGCTGCAATAATCACGTAGCCAGTTGTGAAAAGAAAGAATCCTGCTAAAGCGTTCAATGCCACGATTCAGAGATGGCAGAGGGCCAGTTATGATGGGTCTTATGTTAGTGTTTAGCAGATAGTCAATCTACTCTTTAAAATTCAGTTTCAACTATTGAGAACGGCCCTTCATAATGTCATTAAAACCCACATGGACTACGATAGGATTGACTTCCATGTCCTGGCGTAGTACATTCGGGAGCAGCTTAGTAATGTCATTTACTCAAGCTCTGGGATAAGACATTGTTTTTGCACCAGGAATGGTCACATTTCTTACCATGGAGCTGCTCAGAATCTTGGCTTGCGAGAAGGACGAGGAAATCAGGATTCGGAGAACCCTTTATGGATGGGCAATAGGCAGGATAACTTGAACCTGTTTGCTCCCTGCCCCTGTGGCAGGCCTCCGACATATGGAGAAGCCCCACTCGATCAAGAGCAGGGACGGAAGGTTGTCGATGCACCCCCAGCAACAAAGGTGAAGGAAGATCAGGTTCCCGGATGGCGAAACTGTTCGCTGTTTGTATCATCTCTGGGCATCTCGTTGGGAGTGTAGACTGCTTTGCAGGAGGTTGGTGTCTTCGGCTTCCATGGCTCAGAACACGGGACCATTGTTGATTGTCTTGCTCCTCTTGCTGAGCTCCTTCTACTCCACTATCAGATGGGGGAGCTCCGGGCAATACCGGCCAGTTGGATAACGACAAGGTGGAGATGCATTCAACAAGCACGAACGCCGTCCAGCCAATGGGGTAGCAAATATGAACATTCCACTCTGCATTTCCCCCAGTTTCTTACGTAGGCTGGAGCCCAGCATGATCAATGAAGCCACTTCAAGCCTAGAATCCTCAGCAAGTAATCATTTGCCGCATTGGAACTCCCAGTGGTCCGGTTTGTCCTGAAACAGTGCGTAATAGATACAGCTCCTACAGCACTGGAACCGTTCATTTATTTCTCCAGACAAAGAGGGCTCCATTGCAAAAGCTTAGTTTTAAGCCTGATTGACAGAGACACTATCTGTTAAGTGGGATTCCAGGGCAAAGAATAACGGTCCATGCTGTTAAAAGCTAACAGCGTCGCGAAATCCACGCAAAAACAATTTCTGTATTCGTATTTAATGAATTTCACTTTTGTTTCAATCAAAAATAACAAATTGAGTGTTTTCCAGCATACAATGTTCAGCTACGCACTCTGATGACGTGTGTCAATGTGATGTGAATTTGTGATCATGGCTCATACCATTATCCCAGAAAACCTAGAACCACTCCAATTTGCATACTGCCCCAACAGATCCACAGATGATGCAATCTCTACTTGGACAAAATTAACACCTATGTGAGAATGCTATTCATTGACTATAGCTCAACATTCAACACCATAGTGCCCTCAAACCTACTGACTAAGCGAAGGACCCTGGGACTAAACCTCTGCAACTGGATCCTGGACTTCCTGACGGGCTGCTCCCAGGTGGTAAGGGTAGGTAACTACACATCCTCCATGCTGATCCTCAACACGGGGGTCCCTCAGGGGTGAGTGTTCAGTCCCCTCCTGCACTCCCTGTTCACTCATGACTGCATGGCCAGGATTCACTCCAAAATCATCATCAACTTTGCCGATGACACAAAAATGGTAGGCCTGATCACCAACAACGACGAGACAAACTATAGGGAGGAGGTCAGAGACCTGGCCGTGTGGTGCCAGGAAAACAGCCTCTCCCTCAATGTGATCAAGACAAAGGAGATAATTGTGGACTATAGGAAATGGAGGACCGAACACGCCCCCGTTCTCATCAATGGGGCAGCATTGGAGCAGGAAGAGAGCTTCAAGTTCCATGGTGTCCACATCACCAACAAACTATTATGGTACAAACACACCAAGACAGTTGTGAAGAGGGCACGACAAAGCCTATTCCCCCTCAGGAGACTGAAAAGATTTGGCATGGGTCCTCAGATCCTCAAAAGCTTCTACAGCTGCACCATCGAGAGCATGGATGAATCACTGCCTGGTATGGCAACTGCTCTGCCTCCGACCACAAAACACTACAGAGGGTAGTGTGTACGGCCCAGCACATCACTGGTGCCAAGCTTCCCGCCGTCCTGGACCTCTATACCAGGCGGTATCAGAGGAAAACAATTGTCAAAGACTCCAGCCACGCTAGTCACAGATGGTTCTCTCTGCTACCGCATGGCAAGCTGTACCGGAGCTCCAAGTCTAGGTCCAAAAGGCTTCTTAATAGCTTCTACCCCCAAGCCATAAGACTCCTGAACAGCTAATCAAAGGGAAACCCAGACCCCTCTCTGTTTATTATTTATGCATGGTCACTTTAACTCTAACTACATGTACATATTACCTCAATTACCTCGACTAACCGGTGCCCCCACACATTGACTCTGTGCTGGTACCCCCTGTATATAGCCTTGCTATTGCTATTGTTATTTTACTGCTGCTGTTGAATGTTACTTTTATTTGTTTGTTTTTTTTACTTACTTACTTATCTATTTTTTACTTAAAACGTTCTTAACTTCTTAATGCAACCGCTGTGTCACATTTTTTTTTAACGTTACGGAAAAAGCCTAACATTGCAATAATCTGAGACGGCGCTCAGACGTAACAATATTTCTCCATCATGTTGGAGTCAACAGAAATACAAAATTACAACATAAATATTCCCTTACCTTTGATGATCTTTCATCAGAATGTAGTGCAAGGAGTCCTAGTTCAACAATAAATCGTTTTGTTTCATAATGTTCAATTCTAGTGTCCAAGTAGCAGCATTTGCTACCACTTTCAGCTCAAATGCCCAAAAAATGACTTCTGGTCCAGGATAACTTTGCATCAAAACATCAAATGAAATCAAATGACATATTACAGGTCGACGAAACTGGTCAAACTAAGTGCAGAATCAATCTTCAGGATGTTATAATCATACAGATCCAATAGCATTCCAACCAGATCATTCATTTTCATCTGGGGCTGATTGGAACAGCCGAAGCACTCAAACGCATATGCGCCTCAACAAAATGGAAATATTTTGCGACACCTACTACTTTCCTTCCCATTAGGTCAAAGTTCACAGCAAATGCTCCATTACACTTTTTACTGAATGAGGACATCTAGTGGAAGACGTAGGAAGTATTTCCAGATCCATAACTTGTTGGGAAAAGTTGCCCCAACTTTCAGGATTTCAAAACTAGTTTGGAAGATCGCCTGCCCTGTGAGTTCTGTTATACTCACAGACATAATTCAAACGGTTTTAGAAACTTCAGTGTTTTCTATCCAATATTAATACTAATATGCATATATTAGCAATTTAGGACAGATTTTGATGCAGTTCACTATGGGCACGCAATTCATCCAAAGGGGAAATACTGCCCCCTATCTCTAACAGGTTTTAAATATTGAGTGGTTTTCATCAAGCTGCACACTCAAGAAAGAGCTTTAACTTTAACCAGTGCCTGCAACCTATCAGGGTAGTTACAAACAGCACAGGAATGAAATCATCAACATGCATTGATCACATCTTTACTAATGCTGCATAAATTTGCTTGAAACCAGTATCCAGATCCATCTGATGTAGTGATCACAATATAGTAGCCATATCTAGGAAAACCAAAGTTAAAAATGCTGGGCCTAAGATAGCGTATAAGAGGTCATACTTTGCACATTCTTCCATTGCAAATCTACCATTCCAGTGTTTTACTTGCTATATTGTATTTACTTTGCCACCATGGCCTTTTTTTGCCTTCACCTCCCTTATCTCACCTCATTTGCTCACATCGTATATAGACTTGTTTATACTGTACTATTGACCGTATGTTTGTTTTACTCCATGTGTAACTCTGTGTCGTTGTATGTGTCGAACTGCTTTGCTTTATCTTGGCCAGGTCGCAATTGTAAATGAGAACTTGTTCTCAACTTACCTACCTGGTTAAATAAAGGTGAAATAAATAAATAAATAAAAATGTTAATGATGTAAAGGAATATGTTGGTCCGTGGTGTGTAATGAGGAGCAAACAGACACTCCCTTGACACATTTATGAAATTGCTTGTTCCAGTTGCTAATAAGCATGCACTCATTAAGAAAATGACTGTAAACACTGTTAAATCCCTGTGAATTGATGAGGAATAGAAACAATTCAAGTACAAATCCCTGAGCTGACAAGGTACAAATCTGTTGTTCTACCCCTGAACAATATTCTAGCATCTTGTCCTAGGTCGTCATTAAAAGTAAGAATTTGTTCTTAACTGACTTGCCTAGTAAAATACATTTAAAAAATTCATTGAAAGAGACCAAAGCCAAATACTTTAATGATTTTGTCATTGTCAAAATTAGGCATAACATGCCAGCAACAACAACACAACCAAGTATATCTGACCAAATTATGAAAGACAAGCGCTGTAATTAAAAATTTATAAAGCTAGTGTGGAAGAGGGGGAAAAATTGCTGTTTTTGTTTGAAAGAGAAACACATCTACTACTATGAGAGATAGTACTCCCTTATTTCTGCTGAACATCACCTGTTATAAAATGACAACAATGCCTTGCTAGCTGACTAACTTTTCCACTGAAAAAGCCCTACTTCTGAAGCATTCTGTCCTGTTCTGAAATTACACCCTGGGTGTAATGTCATGCTCAGTGTTGCCAGGTCCAGGTACAATTTCTAGCCAAATTACCTCTGAAAACCTGCACACAAGGCCTGAAAACTAGCCGACAAAAAATGTTTGCAGCAAGAGAGGAGTTGCCACATTTATCTATGAGAATTAATGAATATCTACGTAATTTTTAACAAAGTAGGCTAAGAAGCTAAATTTGCTTTTCAATCAAAGTAATAATTCTTTAAAGTTCAATACTATGTCACAAGACAAAAAATAAATAGCCCTTAAACTCTCCTTCAAAGAATGTCAATTTAACTTGTTTTGACTTTTGACAGTGCCCTGCGGCGATATTCACCTTTTTGGCATTTTTCCTATTTTGTTTCCTTACAACCTGGAATTAAAACAGATTTCTTGGGGTTTGTATAATTTGATTTACACAACATGCCTACCACTTTGAAGATGCAAAATCTTTTTTTATTATGAAACAAGCTAAAAATATAAGACAACAAACCAGAAAACCTGAGCGTGCTTAACTATTCACCCCCCCGAAGTCAATACTTTGTAGAGCCACCTTTTGGAGAAATTAAGGCTCAAGTCTCTTGTGATATCTGTCCATAAGCTTGGCACATTTAACCACTGGAGGTTTTGCCCATTCTTCAAGGCAAAACTGCTCCAGTTCCTTTAAGTTGAATGGGTTCCTGCTGGTGTACAACAATCTTTAAGTCATACCACAGATTCTTAATTGGATTTTGGTCTGGGTTTTGACTAGGCTATTCCAAGACATTTCAATTTTTCCCCTTAAATTACAGGTTGTAATGCAACAAAATAGGAAAAACGTCCAAGGAACTCTATGATTAAACAATATGGTCCTAGGTGATGTGGTATATGACCAATATACCACGGTTAATGGCTGTTATTTGGACATAGCCCTTAGTTGTGGTGAAATGGCCATATACCACAAAACCCTGAGGAGCCTTATTGCTATTACAAACTGGTTAACAATGAAATTAGAATAGTAAAATTAATTTTTTTGTCATTCCCATTGTACACAGTCTGATATACCATGGCTTTCAACCAATTAGCATTCAGGGCTCAAACCACTCAGTTTATAATTGTAATTATAAACATGGTGGGTGGAGCCCTGAATGCTGATTTTCTTACAGCCATGGTATATCAGACCATATACCACGAATATGAAAACTTTTATTTTTACTGCTCTAATTACGTTAGTAACCAGTTGATAATAGCAATAAGGCACCTCGGTGGTTTGTGATATATGGCCAATGTACCATGGCTAAGGGCTGTGTCCAGTCACTCTCCGTTGCGTCGTGCTTTAGAACAGCCCTTTGCCATGGTTTATTGGCCATATACTACAACTCCTCTGGCCTTATTGCTTAAATAAATGTGCATAACTATCGATAAATCCAACAAGAGAGATTGAGTGATGAAAGTTGGACAGGGGATCTCAATATCTGTGCAAAAAACACTTGGATGAACTTCAAAAAATGAATCTTAGGTTGTTTTCAGATGCCAGGTGTTAATTATGCTAGCGGAACCCCTCGACAACATTCCGCTGAAAAGGCAGCGCGTGAAATTCTATTTTTTTTTGTTGAAATATGTAACTTTCATGCATTCACAAGTGCAATACACCAAATTAAAGCTTAACTTCTTGTTAATCTACCCATCATGTCCGATTTCAAAAAGGTTTTACAGCGAAAGCACAACATATGATTATGTTAGGTCAGAGCCTAGTCACAAAAACACATACATCCATTTTCCAGCCAAAGAGAGGAGTCACAAAAAGCAGAAATAGAGATAAAATGAATGACTAACCTTTGATGATCTTCATCAGATGGCACTCATAGGACTTCATGTTACACAATACATGTATGTTTTGTTCGATAAAGTGTGTGTTTTGATTCCAAAACATCCAGTGATTTTGCAGAGAGCCACATCAATTTATAGAAATAGTCATTGTAAACTTTAATATAAGATACAAGTGTTATGCACAGAATTAGAGATATACTTCTCCTTAATTAATCAATGCCATTTATTAATCATACCTGGGTAGGCTATCTGGGTATTACACTTTAAATAATCTGAGAAGTTGCTTCATCCAGGTTAATATGAGAAGTTTAAAAGTGTCTCATTTGTTTGGAAGAACATTAAGGTATGTTCAACAATTTAACTCTTTCAATTGAATGAGATGATAATCCATACAATCTCCATTGATTGGATATCATAAGTGTAAACAGTAGATAAAATGTTGGGAACATTCATCACTATGGTACACTTCTCCCTAAAGCCGAAGCCATATGGGATTCCCGCTGGAGGCGGAACTGATTGATTGTGCTTTGCAATAGCAGATTTTACTGATTGATTAAATTTAATGAATAATCAAACCTGTATAGACTATCTGGGAATTAAACTTTAAATTATCCTGAGAGCTTTGCTCAAATAGGTTATTATTGCAAAGTTTTAGGTGTCTCATTTAATTGGAAGAACCTAGAACGGTATGTTCGACAATTAAAATAAATTGAATGAGACAATGATACACAAGCAATTGAGATTGCTGGATTATCTTAACGTGATCCACGTTTGGATTTCCCCTACTTCTTTTAAGAGATGTACTTGCGACCACCAGTGATGCAGAAATCAAACGGAAGTACAAAGGGCGGGACCTCCGTCGCGCCAGGCGGAGGAATTTAAACTGAACACAGGAAGCAAAAAAAAAATTCCCCCTTTTGTGAGCTTAGCATCTCATATAAGCTAATCCTACTTTGTTCAGAAATCTCACTTCCATGCACAAAATAGGGTCCTCTCATCATGGAAAGGGTGGGTTTACTAGTGACGTCTCACATTAACCCTATGTTGACCGGAGCGACACGGTACATTAATACAGAATACCTGTGATCTGCCCACACTTGCTTAGTGCGGTAGGTGGACAGAATACTTCGGCTCGGTCACCGAAAGGGTATCTTTTTTTAATCCAATAATGAAATAGCGCCCCCATAGATTCAACAGGTTAAATCATTTATTTACTAACTAAGTAATTCACAGAAATGCATAAACAAAGAGTAGATAGTTACAAGGAAATGATAGCAGAAGTGCCCTAGTGGGCTAAACCGGCATCGCGGCTTGGTGTACAAAAAGGGAAGTGGGGGTCAACTGAGAAGACACGACAAAGATGATAATTATAACAATTGAAATGCTAATCCTTTGCACATGAACGCTCACTCATTCGGGAACAATTTCAATCCAATATATATATTTACACTCAGTGTGTCATCGGGATCTCTGTTGAAAAGTTTGTTTCTGTTGGAGAGCCTGTCCGCCCTCTCTCTCTCTGTCATGGTTATAATGGATGGTCCAGAGTGACATTCATTCATGTTGTTATAGAATAGATGTTTTGGCGGTTGTCGGTCTTACCATTCAATGATACCGAATTCCTAGCTGAAGACTAATAATTAATATCAAAGACTTGTTCTTATTCTGTCGGTATCGATAGTCTTAAGAGTTGAACTTCTTCGATATAGGGGGTGCTTTTTTAATTTTTGGATGAAAAACATTCGCGTTTTAAACAAGGTATTTTGTCAGCTTTGGAAAGAAAACACTCTGACATTTCCAGAACTGCAAAGATATTGTCTGTGAGTGCCACAGAACCCAGATAAACATACAATCAGGAAGTGTCGCATTTTTTGAAACCGCCTCATGGCAATGGCTCCTTATATGGCTGTGGAGGAGCTAGGAGTCAGCTTACCTTTTCCACGTTTTCCCCAATGTGTCTGCAGCATTGTGACGTATTTGTAGGCATATCATTGGAAGATTGACCATAAGAGACTACATTTACCAGGTGGTCGCTTGGTGTCCTCCTTCACAATTATTGCGTAATCTCCAGCTGCAGTAGTTTTCCGTTTGACTCTGATGAGAAACCGACTGCCAGGAATGATTTTTCATCAAATAGAATTGTGAAAAACACCTTGAGGATTGATTCTAAACAACGTTTGCCATGTTTCTGTCAATATTATGGAGCTAATTTGGAAAAAAGTTTGGCGTTGTAAGTGACTGCATTTTCATTTTTTTTCCTAGCCAAACGTGATGAACAAAACGGAGCTATTTCTCTTACACAAATAATCTTTTTGGAAAAAATGAACATTTGCTATCTAACTGAGAGTCTCATCATTGAAAACATCTGAAGTTCTTCAAAGGTAAATTATTTTATTTGAATGCTTTTCTTGTTTTTGTGAAAATGTTGCCTGCTGAATGCTAGGCTTAATGCTATGCTAGGCTATCAATACTCTTACACAAATGCTTGTGTAGCTTTGGTTAAAGCATATTTAGAAAATCTGAGATGACAGTGTTGTTAACAAAAGGCTAAGCTTGTGTTTCAATATATTTATTTCATTTAATTTGCAATTTTCATGAATAAGAAACGTTGCGTTATGGTAATGAGCTTGAGGCTATGATTACGCTCCCGGATGCAGGATTGCTCGACGCTAGAGGTTAACCACGTGGGATGGTTAAAAGATTCAGCAGTCTGGTCTCAAACCTTGGCCCTCTCTTTATCGAGGTAAGCTGGTCTGCAACCTTTGTCCTCTCGTAATTGAGAGAAACATGGTCTGGTGATAGAAAACCCGGGTAGGGGTTGTATTCGGAAGAGAAGAAAAGGGCCTGTCCCAGGATGCCCGACCATAACTGTGCTCATGGGCGGTCCTCTGATTTAGTTAAACTCCAAAAGGAATTGGAGTTTCCTTCATTAAACAGTCCAAAATCACATTACACAATTTCACAAACAGTATCATCCTCACTCATTCATCTTATATACCAATTAGATTTAAGCCTAATATATGAGGCTATTATATAAAGAGCAGTATGGTAATGTGGCCGTATTGTCTCCCATGAGTTTCTCAAAATTGTACCAAACGGACCAGTTCGTAGCTAGATTCTTCAACGATCTTTTATACCTTCTCCAGAACATAAATATTGTTTGGTTCTCCAGTTCTGTGAGGTGGAAGAAATTCCTCTGTTCTCTCTATGAAACTGTACTGTCTCTCTATACTGTGGCCATGAGGAGATAATCTCCTCCAAGAATTTACGACCTCTCTCTGACCACAGCAGCCTGGGTGTAGGAGACAGGGGGTAGGGGGATGGTGCATAGAAAAGGGCTGGTGCAGAGGGAGGGGTAATCGCTGTACCCAAAGAGGGCAACGTCATGACAGCACTTTAGGCATGGACTTCATGGCATAAATCCATGTTTCCATTCACAACCAAGAGTGCCCACTAGATAAGGTATTTATGACAAGTTACTGAACACAGGTTAAAAAACAACTACAAGACATGAAAGTTTAAATCTCACTTTAGTCCTAAGTCATTCTTTCACGGCACTTTAAGCATGACATTCATTGCATGAATGCATGTCCCTGCTTTCATTCACAAATGCACTCTTGAAGTGCTTTGAAGAACTATATGTAAGAAACGCTGACATTTGGAGGATGTTTTTAAGTGACCTCACATACTGTCTCGTAGATATCTGTCACTTTCAACTCTTTCACTCCTGACTGTGCATCTTCAACCTTCTTAGTTGACCTCGTGTTCTCCCCTGTTCTCTACTTTCCAGAAAGCTCTTTTCCAGAATGAATATTTTAATAAACATATAAAAGTTAGAGTTTCTCTCTCGAGGTGTGATTATTTTTGCATGCTTTTTAGGTCACACCGCAACAAATCCATGAGCGAGTCAGCGACATCCGCCTTTTTTCCGCTCTTCACCAAGCATCAGCACTGACCTGAAACGCAACAGTGTTGACTCATCTTGTGGTCACCTTAGAACCTTTTCCGACCTGTCAACATCCTAACACGCATTCTGCCCTTTCCTCACAATGGATCGCGGTTGTTGTGAGTGAATTGGTGGAGTCACGCTCGGGTCAGGGCACAGCAGCAGGCTTTGGGGTATAATCTTGAGGTGGGATATTTGCTCTGGCCGGGCGGATATGGCACGAGCACAACTGATTTGCATTCATTATTTAGAGCTAGGGGAAGCTGAGGTCGAGTCCCTGGGGGGGGCGGGGGCTAACGCTGGACTATGACATACTGTAGCTAAGGATATTGCATTTGCCGTCTGCATGGCAATGAGGACGAAAGGTATGAATGTGAACTGGTACAGACCATGCTCAGGAGTGTTGTTACTGATGATAAGGGAAACCTCAGGGTCAGAGGAGTGGACTTTAAGCAGACATGAGGAAGTAGATGAATTCTCTATTGAGGAAGGATCCTGACCATAAAGTGACTGGGCATGGGGGTGTAGACAGTATATTAAAGAGTTCAATATAATTATTAGTTGCAGAGTTATTAAATTACATTTTCCTATGTAATGTATCGGTCACTGCCAAAATAATGTAAACACTTGAGTAAATGAGGGATACAAAGTCTATCCTTTTTTCATCAAGATTGATTTAAACATCTGTCTATCTTAGACTGTTTTTCTGACCATTTAAAGGATATCGTCACTACTTCCAGTCCTGCTGCTTTTCATTTGTGGATGGAGGAGTTCAAGGCTCCAATTCTCTTTAGTATAAGCCTTGGGGTGTGATGTGAAAAGGTGTGACTTCACACATAATCTGTTCTAACCTGCCCCTTGGCATTTTGGGTAAGTCAATAATCTACCTCCCTTTATTTGGATGCTGCTGAAGTATCTCTACGCCTCTCTAAAGACTGCCACACTTTCAAAACATTTGAGAAATAACACAAAAATTGAGTTACTCAGAGTAAGTGAGGGAAATAAATGGTTTGTCCCTTTTTCTGTGTGCACTTTAGCATTTACAATAATTGTATGGAATCTTGCCAAGCTTTTCAAAGCCGTGTCATAATGAATGAGGGGCCCCAAAAAAACTTTTGATTTATACCTAGCCATAACTATGGTTGACTGATGGGCATCATACTCATAACTCCCCTCGCTGTCGGGTATAAATCACATTGTGGAATGAATGGCACACAAATACAATTGTTTAACTCCAACCAGGGTTGTTTATCAGGCTGGGATCTGGGGTTAAATATGACAATGCTCTTGCTTTCTAAAAAGGGGTGTTTGATAGTGTACTATCAAACATATTCACTGCCTTACATTCTGCTGCAATTCCCCTCAAAGAGTATGTGTTTTGTTGTTTCCAGCAACTCTCCAAAGAGATATAGAACTCAGAGAGAGTGGAAGTGAGAGGAAGCCATATATTCCACCTCTTCCATCCTTTATCTGTTTCCTCCTTCTCCCTCTCTATAAGTAGTTTCAGAGCCAATCATGTGGAAACGTATAACTCAAGCATGATGAGATGGGCTGAGTTGTTCTGAAGGAGGAAGTAAAGGAAAAAATAAGGAAAAAAGGGGAAAAACTTCCCAAAACTTCAGGAAGAGAAGTGTGAAAAAGTAACATTATTGTGCCTAATCTTTTTCATTGAAATGGATAATGTTGTTTTCCAGGCCAGGTTCACAGGAATCAGATAAGTCCGGCTGGCATTGAGGCTGTCAACTTGTTCTCTCTTGACACATCCCTGTTACCTTCTCTCAGTCACCAGAATGCCCTCAGAACTCTGTCACAGAGTTCACAAAATTCCATCCATAATATCAATGGATTTACGCCCTTGACGCCCATGGCAGCTCTGTGGTTTCACTGTGGTAGGGGCAATTGGTAGGCAAATTAAAAACAACACACGCAACTAGGCCCAGCTCAGCAGCTAGCAACCACAGGCAACCAATCAGTATCCCTCACAACGGTTGTCAGAAAGTAGCCTTTCTTGTAGTATTTATGCCATTTATGTCAGAAAACCAGTGGTGTACTCAAGACTTCTAAGGCCACACACAGTATTACTTTAAGGCCAGATAGACTACAAAACATTGCATCATCATGTCTGAGGCAACATGTACGGTACAGTCTGCATGTACTGGTCAGTGTGCAATTTGTACAAGTACACACTGGCCTGTACATCGAAATATGAATCCAAATCGGAAATGTGGTCTTTATGATCAGTCCAGTGAGGTAGAAACCCCAAAACAAACCTAGCATCACAACAATGAGGTAGAGGGCCGTACAAATCGAATGAAAACTTGTGCCGCACGAAAAAACAACAATCCATTAAGCATTCGCTCTCAAGAGGAAAATAATTGTGCCTTTATCACTGACACGTGGTGGCTTGATGAGATTTTAACTTGATTAGTACAAACAAAACCGATAGCTGCAGATTCAAAAAGGGAGCTGCTCTTGAGTCGCATTTGTGCTGTAAACCCGAATTATAAGCGGATAAAGCTGGTAATGAAAATCCAACCATTTACTGTTATGACAGAAAGTAAATTAGAGTGTGCTTCAGGATATGAGGGGAAAACCCAAGAGAATGTAAAAAGGTATGAATTTAAATATTGTGAGAAAGGGAACTAAATAAATGACCACTTAAATAATATAATGAGTGATTAAAGTATCAGACCCCAGGAAATGGGAGGGGAGGACGTGCCCATTGAAATGACTAGAAACCTTATTTGGAGAGCAAAACTATGAGAGTATTTTTCACAGCAGTTTCACTGTAAAACGGAAGAAGTAGATATTGTATATCAAGGGATCCTTTCAAATAGTTACAATGCCATGGACTAAAGCCTATCTGTTGATGCAAAGGACAATGTTGGCAAATCCTTCGTTTTGAGCCGAGTCCTGGATGACATCTGTTTATGAATAATCTAGATTGAGTGGCAAAGATATGGAATATACTGTATGGGCCTTGACTTGAGGATAACACAATATGATAAACCCAGATATTCTACAATACATGAGAATCATTCTGAAAACCTATAACGTCAGATGTTTAAATGACTATCAAAATCAGATCTCAGTTATAGCCCTTTTTTTATACTTTCTACTTGAGGAAGTATTGGATTCTAATAAGTTCTATAGCACATCTGGGGCTTTTACACCTGCATTGCTTGCTGTTTGGGGTTTTAGGCTGGTTTTCTGTACAGCACTTTGAGATATCAGCTGATGTAAGAAGGGCTATATAAATAGATTTGATTTGAGGTAATGTCCAAGTCCAAAGACATCAGGTAGGTCTATGGTAGAAAAATGACAAGATAATGTTAAAGCATCAAACAGCCTTGATGAGTACTCTCTCATCTGTGTCTGTGGGACTGAGTTGGGCCTTGAGACGATGCCTTGGTGATGAAACCTAAAGACTACATTCCATAGACAGGATGCAGTGTGTGAGACCCAAGATGGAGATAACCCGGAGGAGGAGAACAATCCCTCATTGTTTCTAATCGATCTTGCATCTGGGAAACCGAACTGGGGGTAAAACAACACCCAGTGCAGATAACCACAAGATGAACCTAAGGTGGCTTATGATCCCCCCTCCCCGATCTGCATGGGAGGGGTAGAACCAGCCATGTCTAAGAATTTTTAAATATACTATTTAAGAACTCTGCATTTGTCTGTAACACCCAGTGCAGGTAACCACAAGATGAACCTATGGTGGCTTATGATTCCCCCTCCGATCTGCATGGGAGGGGTAAGCTCTCAGTCCAACACTCAAGAGTGTGGGGTCGACAGTTTCATTATTGCAATAATGAATTGATATTAAATAAAGATGATCGTTTGAAGAAATGACAAAGTCTCTCTCACTTGATTAGAATATTCCACGACAGGTCCGCTTCTCTCCGCGACACAGGGCTTATTATAGGCACAGACCTGTGAAATACAGTGCCTTGCGAAAGTATTCGGCCCCCTTGAACTTTGCGACCTTTTGCCACATTTCAGGCTTCAAACATAAAGATATAAAACTGTATTTTTTTGTGAAGAATCAACAACAAGTGGGACACAATCTTGAAGTGGAACGACGTTTATTGGATATTTCAAACTTTTTTAACAAATCAAAAACTGAAAAATTGGGCGTGCAAAATTATTCAGCCCCCTTAAGTTAATACTTTGTAGCGCCACCTTTTGCTGCGATTACAGCTGTAAGTCGCTTGGGGTATGTCTCTATCAGTTTTGCACATCGAGAGACTGACATTTTTTCCCATTCCTCCTTGCAAAACAGCTCGAGCTCAGTGAGGTTGGATGGAGAGCATTTGTGAACAGCAGTTTTCAGTTCTTTCCACAGATTCTCGATTGGATTCAGGTCTGGACTTTGACTTGGCCATTCTAACACCTGGATATGTTTATTTTTTGAACCATTCCATTGTAGATTTTGCTTTATGTTTTGGATCATTGTCTTGTTGGAAGACAAATCTCCGTCCCAGTCTCAGGTCTTTTGCAGACTCCATCAGGTTTTCTTCCAGAATGGTCCTGTATTTGGCTCCATCCATCTTCCCATCAATTTTAACCATCTTCCCTGTCCCTGCTGAAGAAAAGCAGGCCCAAACCATGATGCTGCCACCACCATGTTTGACAGTGGGGATGGTGTGTTCAGCTGTGTTGCTTTTACGCCAAACATAACGTTTTGCATTGTTGCCAAAAAGTTCAATTTTGGTTTCATCTGACCAGAGCACCTTCTTCCACATGTTTGGTGTGTCTCCCAGGTGGCTTGTGGCAAACTTTAAACAACACTTTTTATGGATATCTTTAAGAAATGGCTTTCTTCTTGCCACTCTTCCATAAAGGCCAGATTTGTGCAATATACGACTGATTGTTGTCCTATGGACAGAGTCTCCCACCTCAGCTGTAGATCTCTGCAGTTCATCCAGAGTGATCATGGGCCTCTTGGCTGCATCTCTGATCAGTCTTCTCCTTGTATGAGCTGAAAGTTTAGAGGGACGGCCAGGTCTTGGTAGATTTGCAGTGGTCTGATACTCCTTCCATTTCAATATTATCGCTTGCACAGTGCTCCTTGGGATGTTTAAAGCTTGGGAAATATTTTTGTATCCAAATCCGGCTTTAAACTTCTCTGCGCTTTTAACGGACCTCTGAGACTATCACAGCGCAGGTGCATTTATACGGAGACTTGATTACACACAGGTGGATTGTATTTATCATCAATAGTCATTTAGGTCAACATTGGATCATTCAGAGATCCTCACTGAACTTCTGGAGAGAGTTTGCTGCACTGAAAGTAAAGGGGCTGAATAATTTTGCACGCCCAATTTTTCAGTTTTTGATTTGTTAAAAAAGTTTGAAATATCCAATAAATGTCGTTCCACTTCATGATTGTGTCCCACTTGTTGTTGATTCTTCACAAAAAAATACAGTTTTATGTCTTTATGTTTGAAGCCTGAAATGTGGCAAAAGGTCGCAAAGTTCAAGGGGGCCGAATACTTTCGCAAGGCACTGTATCAGCCAGCCTGGGAGTCAGCTTGCTCAGCAAAATGATGTAATTTGAAAGGATGTCACTCACCCCTGCCTGACCCCACTGTGGCACATTGGGAATGGGGGATGGGGGCAGGAAAGTATAAATTGCAAGGGAGAGATGGAAGGGATCTCCCAGATCTACCTTGCTCTTTCTGTCTTTCTATTTCTTGTCTTTCTCTCTGTATCGTGTCTTTGTCTCTCTCTCTCTCTCTGTCACTATGCCACTGTGTGACTGCAGAGGAATCCTCCTCCTCACTGGATGTTACCTTCAGAAGACATGCATGTCTATTCAGCCAGAGCATTTGCTCAGAGTATATACCCTTCAGCATGGCACTGATGCCTTCTGAGTTCATCGTGCAGTAGCCACCGTTATCTCAGTCGACACAGCAGCCTATCTGATAGCAGCGTATTCAGTCATTGTTTAAAGGTTTTCTTTCCGTCTAGGACCATTTAATAAGGAGTGAACTGACACCCACTAATTCACAGCAGGAGAGTGTAACAATGGTTGAACTTTAAACTATGATACATTTCAATTGGGAAAGTATACATAGAGAAGTACAGTATGACATGAGAACATTACCACTACAACAGAGACTCATTCATACAAATGCCTACACTTAATTCACAGTTACACAATTAATCTAACCTTCTCACCTAACAATACCACTTCAATCTTCTCACAACATGAAATAATTACCAGACTCGATATCCATTGCATTCAACATCCACTTGTACAGTGAAATCCCATTTCAGATCATTGGAATATTGCATAACGTTACTTTTGCTAACACTTATTCCTGTCAGTTATCATCATATGACTTCGCCATACTGCACATCATTAAGACCACAATCAAGCGTCTAATGAGGGGATGGAGAGGGAAAAGGAGCGAGGAGAATGCTTGCATTATCAGATGGCGGAACAACTGCACTCGAGCCAAGGACGAGGCCAATTAGATGAAAACCATTAAGCTCAAACGCATCAGGATCATTTGGTGTGAAAATGTGTGTTAATGAACTGGAGAACCGAGAGACTGTGACCAGCAGAAACGACATTCCCTAGAAAATACGTTGATTAAAAAGATACATGGTTGCAACCTCAGTATAGAATACTGGTCCTGTTGAGTTGAAGTGAAGTCAAGAATATTGTGTGAGAAGCAATTAAGTTTCCTAGAAGATATGTTTGATTGAAAAGGAAAAAGCTAAGAGTTACGTTTCCGTCTAGCTATTGTATATTGACTGTGTTGTGTTTTCGCAGCCTCTGTATGTACGGTATGCTGGTTCCGTTGAGTTGGATTGGATTCAGGGATATGATGTGTGAAGTTGGATACATGCAGACAGGCTCATCTCTAAGAGGTTTCCGCATCTGGCATCCAGGCATCTGCTCTGCTGCAGTAGCAGAGCTGAAGACATTACTTTTCTGCATTCCCTCCATACTTCCGACTGAGTGATTAAGTGACAAGGTGCATACTGTGAGTGTTTCTTCAGTAAGCATACTATAAATGCCCTTAGGAACTAGGATCTCCAGTAAGGGAGATAATTTTTGGCTACCTACACAGAAGTAGAAAAGTGCACAAATTCCCCAAATAATCACATAATGTATATCAAAAACTTCTGTGTATACCTGTGTACCTATTTGCTAAGACTGAATAATTAATGATCAATAAACTGCTCAACTGCCAAGTTAAGATACTCAGAAGACTTAGATGAAGACAGGAGCCAGATCTGAATGACAAGAGATCAATTTTCATCATTAGGGTACACAGTAAAAAGTCTGCCTACATTTCGCTCATATCCCCAAGCATCCAATTGAGATATGGGACCGCTCCTTTGAATATTATTCATAGGAATTACAGATCTGCTTCCATTGTTTAAGGTCAGGGCGTTCATTAAAATTGACAGGCTGACTTTCAGATACTTGAAGGCGTTGGCTGGAGTCTTGACCTTTATTGAAAAGTCAGCATCTGTCCTGCCATTTGGGCCAACAGCATGGACGCTGTGGTATAAACAGATTCCAACGGTCTCTCCAGAGCTGTGATCTCAATTAACAATGAATATTATGGACAGAGAGGAACAGAGTAAATCAAATGCAGAGACATTGCAAAGTTTATGGCTGCGATCATTTGTTGATTCATGGGTATGAACTATAACGTTCTGGAAGTTTATGACTAGTATTTAGATCGATCTCACTCTAACTCTCTGTAACTCTCTGTTTCTACTCGTTCTCTCTCTACATCCCTCACTCTCTCTCGGTCCCACCAGGTCTCATTTGAACAATGTCGAATATGTTCATATGTGCCCTGGTTTCATTGATATGGAATCCCAGCACTGTGGCAACCGTCACAGTGATGTATCAGACACCCAGCCAAGCAGGGAAGGTCCCATACAACGGGTGGGTTACTGCTCTAACTGCCTTCTCACAGCGGAGGGACATGACTCGGCTGAACGAATGCCAGGGCACATCTCAGAGGCTTCGGGATGTCAATGTTCTTCTAACACCCAGGATTTTTTCTTCAAGTACTTTAAATGCTGACAAAAACACCTGGCTTATTTATCAGTTTTCCTGCCCTGTAACTCATTTTGAAGAGCTTCACTGTTGGATTATGTATTTTGTTAGATGTTGAAATATCCTTTTTCTAAGACAATTCATTTTGAATTATTTTTGGAGACTGACTCATAGTAGCAGACTTTTCTCTGCTCTATAACTACTTTAAAGGATCTTTGAGATTGAACAAGGTCTTCGGTTAGATACTGGATATCTATTTGGTAAGATTTTGTTGTATTTTTTTTCTGGGAAAGGGTGTCACTTTGATTTCCCAGCAAATTACTGATTTCCTAGCATCTCTCTCTCTCTCTCTCCACGACAACAACCTTAAAACCTCTTATGGATAGGGGAGACGCTGGCCAATTGCCAGGGGAAATGCAGAGCGCCAGATTCAAATAAAATGCTATAAAATTCAAACGTTCATTAAATCACACATGCAAGATACTCAATTAAAGCTACACTCGTTGTGAATCCAGCCAACATGTTAGATTTTAAAAATGCTTTTCGGTGAAAGCATAAGAAGCTATTATCTGATAGCCTGCATCCATCTGCACCAGCAGTAAACAAAGGAGCTAGCGTAGCAGGCGCTACACAAAACGCTGAAATAAAATATAAATATGCATTACCTTTGACGAGCTTCTTTTGTTGGCACTCCAATATGTCCCATAAACATCACAATTGGTCCTTTTGTTCGATTAATTCCGTCCATATATATCGAAAATGTCCATTTATAAAGCACGTTTGATCCAGAAAAAAACAGCTTACCAAAACACAACGTCACTACAAAACATTTCAAAAGTTGCCTATAAACAAACTGTGCCAAAATATTTCAAACTACTTTTGTAATACAACGTTAGGTATTTTTAAACGTTAATAATCGATCAAATTGTAGACGGGGCAATCTGTATTCAATACAGGAACGAAACCAAACCAGCACTGCTGTCCACGTCTTGCGCAACTCACAAATGTGTCCCCAGTTCCGAGTTGGCTTACTTCCTCACTGCACAAAGGAATAACTTCAACCGTATTCCAAAGACTGGCGACATCGTGTGGAAGGCACAAATGTGAAGCTTACAGGGCTATAGTGCCACTAACAAAGATTACTACCCACACTGAAAGGAAGGAAAAAGAGCTACCTAAGTGTGATTCCCAATCAGAGACAACGATAGACAGCTGTCCCTGATTGAGAACCATACCTGGCCAAAACATAGAAATAAAGAAACATAAAAAACAAAACATAGAATGCCCACCCCACATCACACCCTGACCTAACCAAATAGAGAAATTAAACGTCTCTCTAAGGTCAGGGCGTGACAGGTAGGATACTGATGCAACCAGGTCACATATGGCATCTATGGAGGAGACAAACAAAGAGTAGTACTGGGAAGACAACACTGTCTCTATATAAATGTCACAGCCAGATGGTCACAGCGCCATTGGCAATTGACATTTTCCAACTCCGGGTTGCGTCGTTAATTCCTAGGTTGACGCTGGAATTTGTAAGATGCAAAAACATGGAAAATAATTACTCGTCGAAAAATGTAATTATTTACCATTCGTCACGACACAGATGACTTAAGTGTGTACAGGGAAGAGGTTTTACATTCAATTCGCTGTAAGGTGATTTGCTAGCTGTCTCTCTTCGTCTTGCCTCACTACATTTAGAGATATACATCAGGAATATGGAACTCAGGAGGGAGAAGGGAATAAAGCCAACACCAGTTGTTAGACTTGACTTGACCCAAGGACTGGCCTGGACCTCCCTGGGGAGCCACTGAGGGTTCTCTCTGAGAGGGTGACACCTACCCGGGGCCCCTCTCCTCCTAAGACTGTGAGCAGATGGTTCGGGCCAGGCAAGATTGCACCAGCAGAGAGGGCAATGTAGAGATAAAAGAAGAAAATTGGATTCATGCCATGCTTGTAAAATGCATTGCAAAACTACGTTTTTGTTGGAGTGCTGGTAGTGTGTGTGTGTGCGCTTGCATGTTTTTGCTTAATAAGAGTGTGTGTGTGGAGGTTCCTGCAGGGGTCTGATGTTGTCAGACAAGCTCGTTCTCCTTGTCCAGGGGGTGGCACCACACAGACAGGTAGCAGTCCCCTTCTATGACAGCATGAATTGAAAATTCACATCAAATAACTGGGGCACCAGCTGAAATCCCAGAGAATACCCAAAAACATACGGAATACAAATGGTGAAAGCATTAAATGTAGGGCGGTTGCGAAAAATACTAAACTTTCATCAACTCCTTGTAACATACAGGTATTTTAAAGTTTGTTTACTTAATGCCAATCTTTGTGGGTCCTGTTTAGTCAACTGACAATGGATTCAATGCAATACAGAATTGCTTCAAAATGTAAACAACTTTTAAATATATTTATATTTAACCTTTATTTAACTAGGTAATTCAGTTAAGAATGTCCTAAATTCTATCAGCATATTGATTCCGCAACCAGGGCTGGTAAAACCCTGGATCATTGTTATTCTAACTTCCGCAACGCATATCAGGCCCTCCCCCGCCCTTATTTCGGAAAAGCTGACCACGACTCCATTTTGTTGCTTCCAGCCTACAGATAGAGTCTAAAATAAGAAGCTCCCACGCTCAGGTCTGTTCAACGCTGGTCCGACCAATCTGATTCCACGCTTCAAGACTGCTTCGATCATGTGGATTGGGATATGTTCCGCATTGCGTCCAACAACAACATTGACGAATACGCTGATTCGGTGAGCGAGTTCATTAGAAAGTGCATCTGCAATGTTATACCCACAGCAACGATTAAAACATTCCCAAACCAGAAAATGTGTGTTGATGGCAGCATTCACGCGAAACTGAAAGCGCGAACCACTGCTTTTAACCAGGGAAAGGTGACCGGAAACATGACCGAATACAAACAGTTTTATCTATTCCCTCCGCAAGGCAATCAAACAAGCTAAGCATCAGTATAGAGACAAAGTGGAGTTGCAATTCAACGGCTCAGACACAAGAGGTATGTGGCAGGGTCTACAGTCAATCACGGATTGCAAAAAGAAAACGACTTCCGGCGCCGACAGAGATGGCCGCCTCGCTTCGCGTTCCTAGGAAACTATGCAGTTTTTTGTTTTTTTACGTGTTATTTCTTACATTAGTACCCCAGGTCATCTTAGGTTTCATTACATACAGTCGAGAAGAACTACTGAATATAAGATCAGCATCAACTCACCATCAGTACGACCAAGAATATGTTTTTCGCGACGCGGATCCTGTGTTCTGCCTTACAAACAGGACAACGGAGTGGATCCTATGCAGCGACCCAAAAAAACGACTCCGAAAGAGAGGGAAACGAGGCGGTCTTCTGGTCAGACTCCGGAGACGGGCACAGCGCGCACCACTCCCTAGCATTCTTCTTGCCAATGTCCAGTCTCTTGACAACAAGGTTGATGAAATCCGAGCAAGGGTAGCATTCCAGAGGGACATCAGAGACTGTAACGTCCTTTGCTTCACTGAAACATGGCTCACTGGAGAGACGCTATCCGAAGCGGTGCAGCCAACGGGTTTCTCCACACATCGCGCTGACAGAAACAAACATCTTTCTGGTAAGAAGAGGGGCGGGGGCGTATGCCTCATGGCCAACGTGACATGGTGTGATGAAAGAAACATACAGGAACTCAAATCCTTCTGTTCACCTGATTTAGAATTCCTCACAATCAAATGTAGACCGCATTATCTACCAAGAGAATTCTCTTCGATTATAATCACAGCCGTATATATATCCCCCCCCAAGCAGACACATCGATGGCTCTGAACGAACTTTATTTAACTCTCTGCAAACTGGAAACGATTTATCCGGAGGCTGCTTTCATTGTAGCTGGGGATTTTAACAAGGCTAATCTGAAAACAAGACTCCCCAAATTTTATCAGCATATCGATTGCGCAACCAGGGGAGGAAAGACCTTGGATCATTGTTACTCTAACTTCCGCGACGCATATAAGGCCCTGCCCCGCCCCCCTTTCGGAAAAGCTGACCACGACTCCATTTTGTTGATCCCTGCCTACAGACAGAAACTAAAACAAGAAGCTCCCACGCTGAGGTCTGTCCAACGCTGGTCCGACCAAGCTGACTCCACACTCCAAGACTGCTTCCATCACGTGGACTGGGAGATGTTTCGTATTGCGTCAGATAACAACATTGACGAATACGCTGATTCGGTGTGCGAGTTCATTAGAACGTGCGTTGAAGATGTCGTTCCCATAGCAACGATTAAAACATTCCCTAACCAGAAACCGTGGATTGATGGCAGCATTCGTGTGAAACTGAAAGCGCGAACCACTGCTTTTAATCAGGGCAAGGTGTCTGGTAACATGACCGAATACAAACAGTGCAGCTATTCCCTCCGCAAGGCTATCAAACAAGCTAAGCGCCAGTACAGAGACAAAGTAGAATCTCAATTCAACGGCTCAGACACAAGAGGCATGTGGCAGGGTCTACAGTCAATCACGGACTACAGGAAGAAATCCAGCCCAGTCACGGACCAGGATGTCTTGCTCCCAGGCAGACTAAATAACTTTTTTGCCCGCTTTGAGGACAATACAGTGCCACTGACACGGCCTGCAACTAAAACATGCGGTCTCTCCTTCACTGCAGCCGAGGTGAGTAAGACATTTAAACGTGTTAACCCTCGCAAGGTTGCAGGCCCAGACGGCATCCCCAGCCGCGCCCTCAGAGCATGCGCAGACCAGCTGGCCGGTGTGTTTACGGACATATTCAATCAATCCCTATACCAGTCTGCTGTTCCCACATTCTTCAAGAGGGCCACCATTGTTCCTGTTCCCAAGAAAGCTAAGGTAACTGAGCTAAACGACTACCGCCCCGTAGCACTCACATCCGTCATCATGAAGTGCTTTGAGAGACTAGTCAAGGACCATATCACCTCCACCCTACCTGACACCCTAGACCCACTCCAATTTGCTTACCGCCCAAATAGGTCCACAGACGATGCAATCTCAACCACACTGCACACTGCCCTAACCCATCTGGACAAGAGGAATACCTATGTGAGAATGCTGTTCATCGACTACAGCTCGGCATTCAACACCATAGTACCCTCCAAGCTCGTCATCAAGCTCGAGACCCTGGGTCTCGACCCCGCCCTGTGCAACTGGGTACTGGACTTCCTGACGGGCCGCCCCCAGGTGGTGAGGGTAGGCAACAACATCTCCTCCCCGCTGATCCTCAACACTGGGGCCCCACAAGGGTGCGTCCTGAGCCCTCTCCTGTACTCCCTGTTCACCCACGACTGCGTGGCCACGCACGCCTCCAACTCAATCATCAAGTTTGCGGACGACACGACAGTGGTAGGCTTGATTACCAACAACGATGAGACGGCCTACAGGGAGGAGGTGAGGGCCCTCGGAGTGTGGTGTCAGGAAAATAACCTCACACTCAACGTCAACAAAACTAAGGAGATGATTGTGGACTTCAGGAAACAGCAGAGGGAACACCCCCCTATCCACATCGATGGAACAGTAGTGGAGAGGGTAGCAAGTTTTAAGTTCCTCGGCATACACATCACAGACAAACTGAATTGGTCCACTCACACAGACAGCATTGTGAAGAAGGTGCAGCAGCGCCTCTTCAACCTCAGGAGGCTGAAGAAATTCGGCTTGTCACCAAAAGCACTCACAAACTTCTACAGATGCACAATCGAGAGCATCCTGGCGGGCTGTATCACCGCCTGGTATGGCAACTGCACCGCCCTCAACCGTAAGGCTCTCCAGAGGGTAGTGAGGTCTGCACAACGCATCACCGGGGGCAAACTACCTGCCCTCCAGGACACCTACACCACCCGATGTCACAGGAAGGCCATAAAGATCATCAAGGACATCAACCACCCGAGCCACTGCCTGTTCACCCCGCTATCATCCAGAAGGCGAGGTCAGTACAGGTGCATCAAAGCTGGGACCGAGAGACTGAAAAACAGCTTCTATCTCAAGGCCATCAGACTGTTAAACAGCCACCACTAACACTGAGTGGCTGCTGCCAACACACTGACACTGACTCAACTCCAGCCACTTTAATAATGGGAATTGATGGGAAATGATGTAAATAAATCACTAGCAACTTTAAACAATGCTACCTTATATAAATGTTACTTACCCTACATTATTCATCTCATATGCATACGTATATACTGTACTCTATATCATCGACGGTATCCTTATGTAATACATGTATCACTAGCCACTTTATACTATACTATGCCACTTTGTTTACATACTCATCTCATTTGTACATACTGTACTCGATACCATCTACTGTATCTTGCCTATGCTGCTCTGTACCATCACTCATTCATATATCCTTATGTACATATTCTTTATCCCCTTACACTGTGTACAAGACAGTAGTTTTGGAATTGTTAGTTAGATTACTTGTTATTACTGCATTGTCGGAACTAGAAGCACAAGCATTTCGCTACACTCGCATTAACATCTGCTAACCATGTGTATGTGACAAATAAAATTTGATTTGATTTGATTTGAAACCACCCCCATCGCGGAACAGGATGTCTTGCTCCCAGACAGACTAAATAACGTTTTTGCTCGCTTTGGGGACAATACAGTGCTACTGACACGGCCCACTACCAAAACCTGCGGACTCTCCTTCACTGCAGCCGACTTGAGTAAAACATTTAAACGTGTTAACCCTCGCAAGGCTGCAGGCCCAGACGGCATCCCCAGCCGCGCCCTCAGAGCATGCGCAGACCAGATGGCTGGTGTGTTTACGGACATATTCAATCAATCCTTATCCCAGTCTGCTGTACCCACATGCTTCAAGAGGGCCACAATTGTTCCTGTTCCCAAGAAAGCTAAGCTAACTGAGCTAAACGACTACCACCCCGTAGCACTCACTTCCGTCATCATGAAGTGCTTTGAGAGACTAGTCAAGGACCATATCACCTCCACCCTACCTGACACCCTAGACCCACTCCATTGCTTAACGCCCCAATAGGTCCACAGACGACGCAATCGCAACCACACTGCACATGGCCCTAGCTCATCTGGACAAGATGAATACCTATGTGAGAATGATGTTCATAGACTACAGCTCAGCATTTAACAGCATTTTACCCTCCAAACTCATCATCAAGCTCGAGACCCTGGGTCCCGACCCCGCCCTGTGCAACTGGGCACTGGACTTCCTGAGGGGCCGCCCCCAGGAGTGAAGGGGGCTGAAGGGGCAGAATAATTTTGCAAGTTTTTGATTTGTTAAAAAAGTTTGAAATATCTAATAAATGTCGTTCCACTTCATGATTGTGTCCCACTTGTTGTTGATTCTTCACAAAAAAATACGGTTTTATATCTTTATGTTTATGAAGCCTGAAATGTGGCAAAAAGTTGCAAAGTTCAAGGGGGCCGAATACTTTCGCAAGGCACTGTATATACTGTACTCTATATCATCTACTGGATCTTTATGTAAGACATGTATCACTAGCCACTTTAACTATGCCACTTTGTTTACATACCCTACATTACTCATCTCATATGTATATACTGTACTCGATACCATCTACTGCATCTTGCCTATGCCGTTCTGCACCATCACTCATTCATATATCTTTATGTACATATTCTTTATCCCTTTACACTTGTGTGTATGAGGTAGTAGTTGTGGAATTGTTAGGTTAGATTATTCATTGGTTATTACTGCATTGTCGGAACTAGAAGCACAAGCATTTCGCTACACTCGCATTAACATCTGCTAACCATGTGTATGTGACAAATGCAATTTGATTTGATTATGATTTGATTTGAAGAACAAATTCTAATTTACAATGACAGCCTACACTAAGCTAACAACTAAGATTCACAAGGTGGCAATTATTCCAGTACACTCTCCCCTCCTCGAAATCCCCAATTGACCTGCAATGAATGGAAGAAATTGTCAGCTTGTTGCCTCGCAATTAACCAACTGTGGCGAAAACATATTATTAGCATAACAAAATGTCCCATGTCCACAAAGACCAATTCAAAGTGCCAAATGCAATTTTGAATGTTTATTTAGTTCTGTGATGCGCTAATGATAGGTCGCTAATGACTTTGAGAAAACAGTTCATCTCTCCTCCAAGCCAGTCAGAAGTTTAATTGTATTAGCCCTGTGAATTGCTGGTGTTTATTGCCGGGGTCAATGCTATGCGGCCCGGTAACAAGTACACCAAATTAAACATGCTTTTCCATAGTGAATACTTAATGAATATCTATTCCCTCAGGAGTGTTGACTCAGTGAAGCATGGCGGAAACACCTGGCTAATAAAATAACACCTCAGAATGTCTGTGTCCTTGTAGATATTTTTTTTTAAATTTAATTAGCTAGGCAAGTCAGTTAAGAACAAATTCTTATTTACAATTACGACCTACATCGGCCAAACCCGGATGACGCTGGGCCAATTGTGCGCCACCCTATGGGACTCCCAATCACAGCCGGTTGTGAAACAGTCTGGATTCAAACCAGGGTGTCTGTAGTGACGCCTCCAGCACTGAGATGCAGTGCCTTAGACCGCTGCACCACTCAAGAGCCCCGATAACTGGCGCTGCATGTGACGACCGTGTTGTATCATGATTGCATTAACCATACAGTAGCTGTTATGGAACATTGGACACGTCAAAGAATAATCATTAAAACATACATGTGGTGTGGGGAACATTATTTGACCGTTTATTTGTATATATTTTTCTTGAGACACCTGTATGTATGTTAATGAGACTTCTGCCTGTTTACACAACAATTCTTCTCATTCAAAGACTTCAGTACCTGTTCCACACAAATGTAGCTACATTTTATACCCCCCATAACCACACTACTGATCAGGTCCACTCTACTCTTAAGCCCCGGGAACAGCATCATTTAACTCTGATGCAGAGAGAGAGAAGAGCCAGACAGAGAAAGAGAGGGTGAGAGAGAGAGAGAGAGAGAGAGGGAGAGACACAGAGAGTCTGAAAGCCATGTCCAAATCCCCCAAAAAGCAGCAGAGAACTTGCAAATCAAACGTAAGAACAGATGACACCAAAATGGCAGCCGAACGAAACGCTGATCTATATCCAAAAGTGATTAAGCCACCTGCCTTTTAGTAGCGTGTTAGCGGCCAAGCAATGACTCCATCAAGTGGAGGGAGAGGCCTGTTAATGAGAAAGGGAGATGGGAGATGTTTGATGGCTCTATCAGGGCACACACATCACAAATGGAGAGGTTTGATGGTTCTTTCCGAGCTGTTTGTGTGTGTGTGTGTGTGTGTGTGTGTGTGTGTGTGTGTGTGTGTGTGTGTGTGTGTGTGTGTGTGTTTATGGCGCCTGTCATTGGAAAACAAGATCCATTTTCCTGTCATGATTCTCCTTGACTGACATGTATGCTATTGAGCTGGCGGTAAGCACATTTACTAAGTGCCTTTCAAGTGGCCCCCACACAATTACTTATAGTTTCCAATTGGCTCATTCATCCCCTCTCCTCTCCCCTGTAACTCATCCCCGAGTTGTTGATGTCAATGAGAATGTATTCTCAGTCAACTTACCTGGTAAAACAATGGTAAACTAGATAATAAATAGTGAGATAAAAAAATGTCTGTGTCTACATAGTGTGTGTGTGAGAGAGAGAGAGAGAGAGAGAGAGAGAGAGGCTGCCGCTAGGCCTTGGAGTTAGTCAAGCGAATCAAACGCTATCTGGCTGCCCAGGAGAATCCTTGGCGGGGGTTTGAACGTGCACACTGAGGAAGAAGGATAAAAGCACAAGCCAGGCCTGGCGGACCCAGACACTCTCCCTCTCTCTGACTCCATATTATCTCCAGTCTTGAGTGGTGAGATATCTCCTTCCTTCTACTCTCCCTTCGACGCTGAACTGTGAACCTCTTGCCAGAGACTTCAATGTCTCTCATGGTACATTATCATAGGACAAATTCTAAAAAAGTTAAGAACTAAAATACAAGAAGGTTATGGAGTAGGGGACAGAGAAAATGCAGGATGATTTGATGGGAGACCAGGTTTGGAGATATACTGGGGCTTTGGTATGGTCTAATACACAGTGTTCATCAGGGTAGAAGACATAGGTAGACTAGTGTCTAAGAACAAGGCCATAAGTGGAGAGTACACTACAATAGAAGCAGCAAGACAACTGAATGGTCTAAAAATATTCTTCAAAGTGCAAATAGATGAATCTTCCACTTCTTCTCACCTCCTCCACCCGCTACATAAAATACCGAACTCTTGATCTTTCCCATTTCATTTTGAATTTGTGGTTACTGAGACATATTCTACTATATTCATCCAGTGAGGGACAAAACATTTGTTTGGAGTTTGTCTTCTCCTCTTTTTCTTTCTCTTTTTCACAGCTCTGGTATTTTTCTCTGTTCCCCCTGTCAGGCAGAGAAGAGGTGAGGGAAAGAAGAAGGGAGTCTTTATTCACCAGAGGCATACCCGTGTGTGTCATTGTGAATCTTCCTCAGAGGTGACACGATAAGGCGACAGCAGGACACCTGATTAACGCTGAGCCGCATCTCCTAAAAGTTTTCTTAGAATTTTTCAACAATGTCTTCCTATCGGTCACCTTGCTGGAGCAGCAGACTAATGTGTCCAATATAGAGGAGGTGTTGTAAAAATAAAGATAATACATTTAAAAATGTGTTACCTATAGTGTGCTGTTGTAGTCGTAGGTTCTGTCAGGTACAATTAAAAATGCAAGAATTGTTCCTTTTAGTGGCCTGTGTTGAGATATGCTTTCTCCCTCAGCAGATGACACAGGTGGAATGGTCGCTGTCATCCATCAACCAAGTGATCCATTCGCTCAATGTGATACGGCCCACCAATAACGCGGATCGACTTGCAGGAGCCACCCACCAACATTAACATCTTGATAAGACAGTGTCAGGGTGATAGACGATGGCTGTTGTGCATTACCGTGCCAATCTTCTCCCACCATCCCGCCATCCACGACGCCATCCATTACTGCTTTTTGCGACTGTTTATAATTGATCCAACATTTTCGAGAATTGCTTTGGCAGTTGTTGCTCTCCAGAGAAAACGATGAGAGATGTTGGTGATTCACAGAGGGGATGAAAACAGGGTGTTTAATACACTTACTGTAACATATTCTGTCTGTGGAGAGACATGGTCCTGAAGGTGAATCTTCACATTATTTAAATGGCAGAAAATGTATATCTAATTCGATAATTACAATTTTAAAGAGGTCTGTTGGTTAAAGAGCCCTGGGAATTATTAAATTATTTAATCTGATTTTGGAGTATTGAGAATAAGAAAACAATGTAAGTCTTATACAAAAAAGTATTTAGTCAGCCACCAATTGTGCAAGTTCTCCCACTTAAAAAGATGAGAGGCCTGTAATTTTCATCATAGGTACACTTCAACTATGACAGACAAAATGAGAAAAAATAATCCAGAAATCACATTGTAGGATTTTTTATGAATTTATTTGCAAATTATGGTGGAAAATAAACTTTTGTTATTGACCAAATACTTATCTCAATACTTTGTTACATACCCTTTGTTGGCAATGACAGAGGTCAAACGTTTTCTTTAAGTCTTCACAAGGTTTTCACACACTGTTGCTGGTATTTTGGCCCATTCCTCCATGCAGATCTCCTCTAGAGCAGTGATGTTTTGGGGCTGTTGCTGGGCAACACGGACTTTCAACTCCCTCCAAAGATTTTCTATGGGGTTGAGATCTGGAGACTAGCTAGGCCACTCCAGGTCCTTGAAATGCATCTTACGAAGCCACTCCTTTGTTCCCCGGACGGTGTGTTTTGGATCATTGTCATGCTGAAAGACCCAGCTACGTTTCCTCTTCAATGCCCTTGCTGATGGAAGGAGGTTTTCACTCAAAATCTCACGATACATGGCCCCATTCATTCTTTCCTTTACACGGATCAGTCATCCTGGTCCCTTTGCAGAAAAACAGCCCCAAAGCATGATGTTTCCACCCCCATGCTTCACAGTAGGTATGGTGTTCTTTGGATGCAACTCAGCATTTTTTGTCCTCCAATCACGACGAGTTGAGTTTTTACCAAAAAGTTATATTGTGGTTTCATCTGACCATATGACATTCTCCCAATCTTCTTCTGGATCATCCAAATGCTCTCTAGCAAACTTCAGACGGGCCTTGACATGTACTGGCTTAAGCAGGGAGACACGTCTTGCACTGCAGGATTTGACTCCCTGGCGGCGTAGTGTGTTACTGATGGTAGGCTTTGTCATTCACTAGGTCCCCCCGTGTGTTTCTGGGATTTTTGCTCACCGTTCTTGTGATAATTTTGACCCCACGGGGTGAGATCTTGCGTGGAGCCCCAGATCGAGGGAGATTATCAGTGGTCTTGTATGTCTTCCATTTCCTATTACTTGCTCCCACAGTTGATTTCTTCAAACCAAGCTGCTTACCTATTGCAGATTCAGTCTTCCCAGCCTGGTGCAGGTCTACAATTTTGTTTCTGGTGTCCTTTGACAGCTCTTTGGTCTAGGTCATAGTAGAGTTTGGAGTGTGACTGTTTGAGGTTGAGGACAGAGGAGCCTCTTAAATAAGAAATTACAGGTCTGTGAGAGCCAGAAATCTTGCTTGTTTGTTGGTGACCAAATACTTATTTTCCACCATAATTTGCAAATAAATTCATAAAAAATCCTACAATGTGTTTTCAGGATTTTTTTTCTAATTTTGTCTGTCATAGTTGACGTGTACCTATGATGAAAATTGGCCTCTCTCATCTTTTTAAGTGGGAGAACTTGCACAATTGGTGGCTGATTAAATACTTTTTTGCCCCACTGTGTATGTATATATATATATATTTATTTATTTATTTATTTATTAGAGGGCTATTTTCCCAGCATAAAAATACAACTAAGCCAGAACCAACAAAAATAGTATACAGAATATTGCTACATTGTCCGCATTAGGACAGCATACTGTACCTCGGTGAAACTTTGATGTTAGATAATACACACAGTTGATGTAAATTGGAAAACATGGTGACTCAGTCATGCAGAAAGTCACTCTAGGCCCTGAATGTCTATCCATTGGCTCATTCAGGTCTGGCATGGGTAATTTACACACAGTCGGCATCACCCATTCCCAGGCAGCCTTAACAAACAGTTCTGCCGTTTGTTGCATGGTATGATGAATTCAGACATCCATGGCCATCCAGCGACCTCACAGGGCACATCCGATGAGTCACCCCAGCAGACTGGGCCTGGGATACGCTCTCAGGGTTGGAGGGCGATCACCATGGAGGTTCAGTTATGGCTACAGTGTAGTGGGGACAGCCACTAAAGACCGGTTAGTTAGCCCCTTGAGCTAAAGGCTAGGCAGTCTGCTCTTGAGTCATGCTGATGACCAAGGTTCAATATATGATCCATCACAACAGCTACAAAAAATAAGTAGGATTAGCTGAAGGCTACGGTATCAGCTGTACTGTATGTGCAATTGAGCTGTGGAGAGATAGATAGGAGTTACCTCAACTATAGATTTTCTACTCTGCTCACAAGTACAATTGGAGCTAACATAACATTTTAGAGCATGTAAATGCAAGATAGATGAAAGATTACAGGTATGGGATTGTGCTATAACACGATAAACCACATTGTTTTTCTAAGGTTGCTGTGTACTTTGAAAATGATATTATATAACAAACTCAACCTCATTCAAAGAACCTGTCATTTTCAATAATCATCTCGCCTAATATTTTCAAATATTTTTCCAAAATATAAAATCACTGCTTCTGCAACCCTTTCATGTAAATAACACACCTTCCACAACTAACAGGCGCAAATCACAGTCCTCCAAGCTAGTATTATCTCAATTGAAACATGAAAAGACCTAAATATCAGGCCTCCTGTTGTTGTGAGGCTCTAATCTAAGTGTGGATGAGAAAATAAAGAATGTCCTATTGAGGGAGGCGAAATAAGACTTTTAAGTCTCATTAACGGCTGTGATTCGGTCAGTATGGGCCTGTGTGCTGTGCTCCTTGATATTGAGCATGCTACGTAGATAGCACCAACTGGCCTACAGTGATCATTACAATGAAGAGCACATTTATTCTCGCTGTCAGAGACACAGTCATTGCATTTACATGACTCACTTATTTCTTAAAGGGAAACTTCTGTATTTTGGCACTAGTATGCTAGCAGATGCTCTGTTATTCACCACATTCTTATCAGCAGACTGAACAGCCTTGATTTCTCAAATGAATGCCTGACCTGGGTCACCAACTACTTCTCTGATAGAGTTTAGTTTGTCAAATCGCAGGGCCTGTTGTCAGGACCTCAGGGGACCACAGGGCCTGTTGTCAGGCAGTCTCTATGCCACAGGGTTCAATTCTCGGAACGACTCTCTTCTCTGTATACATCAATGATGCCGCTCTTACTGCTGGTGATTCTCTGATCCACCTCTACGCAGACGACACCATTCTGTATACTTCTGGCCTTCCTTTGGACACTGTGATAACTAACCTCCAGATGAGCTTCAATGCCATACAACTCTCCTCCTGTGGCCTCCAACTGCTCTGAAATGCAAGGCATGCTCTTCAACCGATCGCTGCCCACACCTGCCCGCCCATCCAGCATCACTACTCTGGACGGTTCTGACCTAAAATATGTGGACAACTACAAATAGGTGTCTGGTTAGACAGTAAACTCTCCTTCCAGACCCACATTAACCTTTTAAGGTATAGGGGGCAGCATTTTCACTTTTGGATAAATAGCGTGCCCAATTTCAACTTCCTGCTACTCATGCCAGGAATATAATATATGCATATTATTAGATGATGTGGATAGAAAACACTCTGAAGTTTCTAAAACTGTTTGAATCATGTATGTGAGTATAACAGAACTTATGTAGCAGGCAAAACCCCGAGGACTAACTGTTCGAGGACTAACTGTTTTTTTTGCCTCTGACTGCTCCCTCAGTTGTCTTTGCTAAGGGATATTTGATAGGAACCATTTATTTTTTAGTTCCTACCACTTCCACTGTATGTCACCAGTCTTTGGAATTTGGTTGAGGTTATTCATTTGTGCAACGAAGAAGAAGCACATCCTGGAACAACGTTACACTATTGAGAGTTGCGCAAGACGTAAAAAGGAGCATGGTTTGTTTACTTGCTGTATTGAATACAGATTGCCCTGTCTACAATTTGAACGATTACTAATATTTTAAAATACCTAAAGTTGTATTACAAAAGTAGTTTGAAACATTTTGGCAAAGTTTATAGGCAACTTTTGAAATGTTTTGGAGTGACGTTGTGTTTTTGTAAGCTGTTTTTTTCTGGATCAAACGTAAAAAGTAATGCATGTTCTATATTTTATTTCACCGTTTTGTGTAGCGCCTGCAGGTTTGAAATATGCTACCCGCTTTATTGACATTGTGCTATCATCAGATTATAGCTTCTGAGTGCTGTCGCCGAAAAGCTTTAAAAAATCTGACATGTTGGCTGGATTCACACCTGGTGTAGCTTTAATTGAGTATCTTACATGTTTGATTTTATATCATTATTTGAATTTGCCGCGCTGCATTTTCCCTGTTTTTTTTCCAAGTGGGACGCAAGTGTCCCCTATACCATAAATTAAGCATCTCCAATCCAAAATTAATTATAGAATAAGCTTTCTATTTCACAACAAAGCATCCTTCACTCATGCTGCCAAACATACCCTCGTAAAACTGACTATCCTACCGATGCTCGACTTCGGCGATATCATTTACAAAATAGCCTGCAAAACTCTACTCAACAAAATGGATGCAGTCTATCACAGTGCCATCCGTTTTGTCACCAAAGCCCCATATACTACCCACCACTGCGACCTGTACGCTCTCGTTGGTTGGCCCTCGCTTCATACTCGTCGCCATATCCACTGGCTACAGGTTATCTACAAGTCTCTGCTAGGTAAAGCCCCGCCTTATCTCAGATCACTGGTCACCATAGCAGCACCCACTCGTAGCACGCGTTCTAGCAGGTATGTCTCACTGGTCACCCCCAAAGTCAATTCCTCCTTTGGTCGTCTTCCCTTCCAGTTCTCTGCTGCCCATGACTGGAACGAATTGCAAAAATCTCTGAAGCTGGAGACTCACATCTCCATCACTAGCTTTAAGCACCAGCTGTCAGAGCAGTTTACAGATCATTGCACCTGTACATAGTCCATCTGTAAATAGCCCATCCAACTACCTCATCCCCATACCATATTTACTTATTTATTTTGCTCCTTTGCACCCCAGTATCTCTATTTGCACATTCATCTTCTGCACATCTATCACTCCAGTGTTTAATTGCTATATCGTAATTACCTCGCCACTATGGCCTATTTTATTGTATTACCTCCCTTATCTTACCTCATTTGCACACACTGTGTATATAGTTGTATTTTTTCTACTGTATTATTCACTGTATGTTTGTTTATTCCATGTGTAACTCTGTGTTGTTGTATGTGTCGAACTGCTTTGCTTTATCTTGGCCTGGTCGCAGTTGTAAGTGAGAACTTGTTCTCAACTAGCCTACCAGGTGAAATAAAAAAAATAAAAGACACCCATAGACTTCCACTCATTGCACTAATGCTAGTTAGCATTGGCTCGCAAAACTATCTCTAACTTCTTTCATACTGGACACAGAGACATACAGTTAAAGTCTGAAGTTTACATACACCTTAGCCAAATACATTTAAACTGTGTGTTTCACAATTCCTGACATTTAATCCTAGTAAAAATTCACTGTCTTAGTTTAGTTAGGATCACCACTATAATTTAAGAATGTGAAATATCAGAATAATAGTAGAGAGAATGATTTATTTCAAATTGTATTTATTTTATCACATTCACAGTGGGTCAGAAGTTTACAAACACTCACTTAGTATTTGGTAGCATTGCCTTTAAATTGTTTAATTTGGGTCAAATGTTTTGGTTAGCCTTCCACAAGCTTCCCACAGTAAGTTGGGTGAGTTTTGGCCCATTCCTTCTGACAGAGCTGGTGTAACTGAGTCAGATTTGGAGGCCTCCTTACTCGTACACGCATTTTCAGTTCTGCCCACAATTCTTTTACAGGATAAAGGTCAGGGCTTTGTGATGACCACTCCAATACCTTGACTTAGCTGTCCTTAAGCCCTTTTTCCACAACTTTGGAAGTATGCTTGGGGTCATTGCCCATTTTGAAGACTCATTTGCGACCAAGCGTTGACTTCCTGACTGATGTCTTGAGATGTTGCTTCAATATATCCACATAATTTTCCTTCTTCTTGATGCCATCCATCTATTTTGTGAAGTGCACCAGTCCCTCCTGCAGCAAAGCACACCCAGAACATGATGCTGCCACCCCCGTGCTTCACGGTTGGGATGGTGTTTTTCGGCTTGCAAGCCTCCCCCTTTTTCCTCCAAACATAACGATGCCCATTATGGCCAAACAGTTCTATTTTTGTTTCATCAGACCAGAGGACATTTCTCCAAAAAGTACAATCTTTGTCCCCATGTGCAGTTGCAAACCGTAGTCTCGCTTTTTTATGGCGGTTTTGGAGCAGTGGCATCTTCATTGCTGAGTGGCCTTTCAGGTTATGTCGATATAGGACTAGTTTTACTGTGAAAAGATATACTTTTGTACCTGTTTCCTCCAGTATCTTATCAAGGTCCTTTGCTGTTGTTCTGGGATTGATTTGCACTTTTCGCACCACAGTACGTTCATCTCTAGGAGACAGAACGCATCTCCTTCCTGGGAGGTATGACGGCTGCGTGGTCCCATGGTGTTTATACTTTCATACTATTGTTTGTACAGATGAACGTGGTACCTTCAAGCATTTGGAAATTGCTCCCAAGGATGAACCAGGCTTGTGGAGGTCTACAATTATCTTTCTGAGGTCTTGGCTGATTCCTTTTGATTTTCCCATGAGGTCAAGTGAAGAGGCACTGAGTTTGAAGGTAGGCCTTGAAATGCATCTACAGGTACACCTCCAATGGAATCAAATTATGTCAATTAGCCATTCAGAAGCTTCTAAAGCTGTGACATCATTTTCTGGAATATTCAAAGCTGTTTAACCTCTCTGGGATATGTGGGACGTCCCACCTGGCCAGAAGCCAGGGAACACGCAGAGCGCCAAAATCAAACTTTCATTAAATCACACGTGCAAGATAGCAAATTAAAGCTACACGTGTTGTGAATCAAGCAAACATGTCAGATTTAAAAAAGGCTTTTCCGCAAAAGCAAACAATGCTATTATCTGAGGATAGCACCTCCGTAAACAAACAGAAACCATATTTCAACCCTGCAGGCGCGACACAAACGCAGAAATGAAAATATAATTAATGCCTTACCTTTGACGAGCTTCTTTTGTTGGCACTCCAATATGTCCCATAAACATCACAAATGGTCCTTTTGTTCGATTAATTCCGTCGATATATATCCAAAATGTCAATTTATTTGGTGCATTTGATCCAGAAAAACACCAGTTCCAGCTTGCGCAACGTGACTACCAAAATATCTCAAAAGTTGCCTGTAAACTTTGACAAAACATTTAAAACTACTTTTGTAATACAACTTTAGGTATTTTTTTACATAAAGAATAGATAAAATTGAAGACGGGATGATCTGTGTTCAATACAGGAAGAAAACAAACTGTAGCATGCTTTCTGGTCACGCGTCTCTATCTAACAGTACACTTCAAGTGACCCTCTGCAAGAAGGTCCCTTAGAAATCTGGATTCCCAATGAAAATCCATTGAAAAGAGAGTGACCTCAAAAAAAAATATCTGGATGGTTTGTCCTCGGGGTTTCGTCTGCTAAATAAGTTCTGTTATCCTCACAGACATGATTCAAACGTTTTTTAGAAACTTCATTGTTTTCTATCCACATATACTAATAGTATGCATATCTTATCTTCTGGGGATGAGTAGCAGGCAGTTGAATTTGGGCGTGCATTTCATCCGGATGTGAAAATACTGCCCCCTGTCACCAAGAAGTTAACGGCACAGTCAATTTAGTGTATGTAAAACTTCTGACCCACTGGAATTGTGTACAGTGAATTATAAGTGAAATAATCTGTCTGTAAACAATTGTTGGAACATTTACTTGTGTCATGCACAAAGTAGATGTTCTAACCGAGTTGCCAAAACTATAGTTTGTTAACAAGAAATTTGTGTAGTGGTTGAAAAACGAGTTTTAATGACTCCAACCTCAGTGTATGTAAACTCCGACTTCAACTGTACATATGGTATCGACTAGCTCCTCTGACTCTGGGGAAGTAGATATTAGGCCTCAATGCCAAAATCCTGAAAAATCCCTTTTAGTCGATAAAGATGGGGGGGGGGGGGAGATTTCTTCCGACGCAATGTTCGCAAGCTTTGTTTATGCAATGGATGAAGCATGATTTTGATGTTGTAGCTACACCTGGATGTCAGGAGGGAAGGAGGTAAAGTAATATATTGAGGGAAAAAACATTCATTCATCCATTTAGAATAGATCAACATCACGGACGAATATCCCGCAAATACCAAATACGATATACAGCTTTTAAATGAGCTGACACTGTTATTCATGAGAACAGCAAGAACGCAACAACACAACTAACGCATCGTATTGCCTTGTTCCTAACCCAAGAAGCCCAGTATCCTACAGCTTATTAATGCTCTTTGTTACCTTTTCAATTATTTTGCATAAACAGCAAAGAATCTAACTTGTCTTGCTGTACCTACAGTACAGTATCTGACTATTTCTGCACCTCTGACTACCTCTCCTCCTGCTCTTCTGCTAAGGTACATTGACTATAAATAGAAGAAACTCAGGCAAACGTGCAGGTTAATAAAGCTGTCAAAGCATCACAATCACATTGAAGAATGACAGCTATGGCAACGTGTCTATGTATCCATTAAGGGTAACGCATCATTCCAAGCTAAGTCCTCATTATCAGGGAAGGAATACATGTGGTCTATCTCTTTCGGCAAAGGCTCATGAGTGTGGGAATAGTGTCGGCATGCTCTCGGATACCTCTCAGGTCAGGTGCAATTTGGCTGTGCAGAGGCTCAAAGCTAGCTCAATTAGGACATTGCGGTACTTCTCACTCCTCAAGATCAACACCCTCTAGTAACTTTGCTCCTCTCTCTCTCTCTCTCTCTCTCTCTCTCTCTCTCTCTCTCTCTCTCTCTCTCTCTGCTGGAGTAGAGGCAACCAATCGGACGGCTTGCAGAATGCGGTCAATAAGTGTTGCAGTCTGTAAGTTGAGAGTGGATGGGTGTTCTTCTGTGGAGTACTAGTCAACTATTGAACAACTAAAACCAAACAAGTTATCTTGACAACAACCATATTAGTAACAGGGGATGGTGCTGAAAGTACAATGCATCAGTAGAGTATAAAAGACTCCGCAGTCACGTACACAAATTGGCATTGTCACCTCGTCCCAATTATACAATGATCATCATCATTAACATTTAAAAGGTGACCCGTTGTCTTGGCACAAGTTGCTTTACTGGATTCCTGTTTGTTTTCTTTCTCAGCTCCCTCTTCTGATCCAGCCTTTGTCTCTGATGGCCTGGAAGGGGAATTTGGTTATTGCCCCCTACAGACATTTTCAGATGGGCCAATGCAAACAACAGATTTTCCTTTTTTCTACTCTTGTTTTGGTTCAATTCCCTGGCCTGAAGGTTGGTTATGTCTGACTGAATATATGGATCTAAATAACTGTAAATGGGCTGTCATTGTAAATAAGAATGTATTCTTAACTGACTTGCCTAGTTAATAAAGGTTAAATAAAAATACATAAAAAAATAAAAATACATTGCAGTCTTGTTGAGACAATATAATTGATCAAATGTGTTTAGATCTGTCACGCCCTGGTCTAAGTATTTTGTGTTTTTCTTCATGTATTGGGTCAGGCCAGGGTGTGGCATGGGTTTTTGAATGTGGTGTGTATGTATGGGGATTGTAGCTAGTGGGGTGTTCTAGCTAAGTCTATGGCTGTCTGAAGTGGTTCTCAATCAGAGGCAGGTGTTTATCGTTGTCTCTGATTGGGAACCATATTTAGGCAGCCATATTCTTTGAGTTTGTCGTGGGTGATTGTCCTTAGTGTCTTGATGTCATTATTCTGTGTTTGTTTACACAATTATAGGCTGTTTCGGTTTTCGTTCATTACGTTCTTTTGTTTTGTAGTGTTTGTGTTAATTCGTGTTTACGTTGCTCATTAAACATGGATCGCAATCTACACGCTGCATTTTGGTCCGACTCTCCTTCTCACCAAGAAAACCATTACAGAATCACCCACCACCAACGGATCAAGCAGCGTGTCAACAGGCAGCAACAGCAGCGTAAAGAGGAATGGACATGGGAGGACGTTTTGGATGGCAAGGGCTGTTACACTTGGGAGGAGATACTGGCTGGAAGAGATTGCCTCCCATGGGAACAGGTGGAGGCACTTAGGAGAGCAGAGGCAGCCGGAGAGAGGAGCCGGCGATATGAGGGAACACGGCTGGCAAGGAAGCCCGAGAGGCAGCCCAAAACATTTATTGGGGGGGGCTAACAGGGATTATGGCTACGCCAGGTAGGAGACCTGCGCAAACTCCCTGTGCTTACCGGGGGGCTAGAGAGACCGGGCAGGCACCGTGTTATGCTGTGGTGCGCACGGTGTCTCCAGTGCGGGTGCATAGCCCCGTGCGGTACATTCCAGCTCCGCGTATCGGCCGGGCTAGAGTGAGCATCGAGCCAAGTGCCATGAAGCCGGCTCTACGCAGCTGGTCCCCAGTGCGTCTCCTTGGGCCGGCTTACATGGCACCAGCCTTGCGTTCGGTGTCTCCGGTTCGCCTGCATAGCCCAGTGCAGGCTATTCCACCTCGCCGCACTGGCAGGGCGACCGTGAGCATTCAACCAGGAAAGGTTGGGCAGGCTCGGTGCTCAAGAGCTCCAGTGCGCCTGCACGGTCCGGTCATTCCAGTACCACCTCCACACCCCAGCCCTCCGGTAGCAGCTCCCCGCACCAGGCTTCCTGTGCGTGTCCTCGGCCCAGTACCACCAGTGCCAGCACCACGCATCAGGCCTACAGTGCGCCTCGCCTGACTAGCGCTGCCGGAGCCTTCCTCCTCTCCAGCGCTGTCGGAGTCTCCCGCCTGTTTAGCGCTGTCAGAGCTTTCCGCCTCTACAGCGCTGCCGGAGTCTCCCGCCTGTTCAGAGCTGCCAGTCTGCAAGGAGCTGCCAGTCTGCAAGGAGCTGCCAGTCTGCAAGGAGCTGCCAGTCTGCAAGGAGCTGCCAGTCTGCAAAGAGCTGCCAGTCTGCATGGAGCAGCCAGACCAGCCAGTCTGCATGGAGCAGCCAGAGCAGCCAGTCTGCATGGAGCAGCCAGAGCAGCCAGTCTGCATGGAGCAGCCAGAGCAGCCAGTCTGCATGGAGCAGCCAGAGCAGCCAGTCTGCATGGAGCAGCCAGTCTGCATGGAGCAGCCAGTCTGCATGGAGCAGCCAGTCTGCATGGAGCAGCCAGAGCAGCCAGTCTGCATGGAGCAGCCAGTCTGCATGGAGCAGCCAGTCTGCATGGAGCAGCCAGAGCAGCCAGTCTGCATGGAGCAGCCAGAGCAGCCAGTCTGCATGGAGCAGCCAGTCTGCATGGAGCAGCCAGAGCAGCCAGTCTGCATGGAGCAGCCAGTCTGCATGGAGCAGCCAGAGCTGCCAGTCTGCATGGAGCAGCCAGAGCTGCCAGTCTGCATGGAGCAGCCAGAGCTGCCAGTCAGCATGGAGCAGCCAGTCAGCATGGAGCAGCCAGAACTGCCAGTCAGCCAGACTCTTCCAGATCTGCCAGACTCTTCCAGATCTGCCAGTCAGCCAGACTCTTCCAGATCTGCCAGTCAGCCAGACTCTTCCAGATCTGCCAGTCAGCCAGACTCTTCCGGATCTGCCAGTCAGCCAGACTCTTCCGGATCTGCCAGTCAGCCAGACTCTTCCGGATCTGCCAGTCAGCCAGACTCTTCCGGATCTGCCAGTCAGCCAGACTCTTCCGGATCTGCCAGTCAGCCAGACTCTTCCGGATCTGCCAGTCAGCCAGACTCTTCCGGATCTGCCAGTCAGCCAGACTCTTCCGGATCTGCCAGTCAGCCAGACTCTTCCGGATCTGCCAGTCAGCCAGACACTTCCAGATCTGCCAGTCAACCAGACTCTTCCAGATATGCCAGATCTGCCAGTCAACCAGACTCTTCCCGATCTGCCAGTCAGCCAGACACTTCCAGATCTGCCAGTCAACCAGACTCTTCCAGATCTGCCAGATCTGCCAGTCAACCAGACTCTTCCAGATCTGCCAGTCAACCAGACTCTTCCAGATCTGCCAGTCAACCAGACTATTCCAGATCTGCCAGTCAACCAGACTATTCCAGGTCCGCCAGTCAGCCGGGATCTGCCAGAACCGCCAGTCAGCCAGGATCTGCCAGTCAGCCAGGATCTGCCAGCCAGCCGTGATCTGGTAGATTCATCAACCTGCCTGAGCTTCCTCTCACTCCCGAGCTTCCTCTCACTCCCGAGCTTCCTCTCACTCCCGAGCTTCCTCTCACTCCCGAGCTTCCTCTCACTCCCGAGCTTCCCCTCAGTCCCGAGCTGCCTCAGTCCCGATCTGCTCCTCAGTCCAGTAGGGTTCTGGGTGAGGACTACTAGGCCATGGTCGGCGGCGAGGGTGGACTATCCAGGGATGCGAGGAGAGGGGACTAAGACATTGACTGAGTGGGGTCCACGTCCCGCGCCGGAGCCGCCACCATGGACAGACGCCCACCCGGACCCTCCCTATTGTTTTGAGGTGCGTTCGGGAGTCCGCACCTTAGGGGGGGGGGGGGTTCTGTCACGCCCTGGTCTAAGTATTTTGTGTTTTTCTTCATGTATTGGGTCAGACCAGGGTGTGGCATGGGTTTTTGTATGTGGTGTGTATGTATGGGGATTGTAGCTAGTGGGGTGTTCTAGCTAAGTCTATGGCTGTCTGAAGTGGTTCTCAATCAGAGGCAGGTGTTTATCGTTGTCTCTGATTGGGAACCATATTTAGGCAGCCATATTCTTTGAGTTTGTCGTGGGTGATTGTCCTTAGTGTCTTGATGTCCTTATTCTGTGTTTGTTTACACAAGTATAGGCTGTTACGTTCATTACGTCCTTTTGTTTTGTAGTGTTTGTGTTAATTCGTGTTTACGTTGTTCATTAAACATGGATCGCAATCTACACGCTGCATTTTGGTCCGACTCTCCTTCTCACCAAGAAAACCGTTACAAGATCTGTGTTGGTGGGTATTTCTCCTTTGCTGAAATAATCCATCCAACTGACAGGTGTGGCATGTCGCAATAAAAAGCAACTCTAAAATGTGCAGTTTTGACACACAACACAATGACACAGATGTCTAAAGTTTTGAGGGAGCGTGCAATAGGCATGGTGACTGCAGGAATGTCCTCCTGAGCTGTTGCAAGATAATTAAATGTTCATTTCTCTACAATAAGCCGCTTCCAACGTTGTTTTTAGAGAATTTGGCAGTACGTCCAAGCGGCCACACAACCGCAGATCACGTGTAACCACGCCAGCCCAGAACCTCCACATTTGGCTTCTTCACCTGCGTCTAAGAGCAGCCACCTGGACAGCTGATGAAACTGTGGGATTGCATAACCGCGACACCATCTCAGGGAAGGTCATCTGCGTGCTCGATGTCCTCACCAGGGTCTTGACCTAACTTCGGTGTCGTAACCAACTTCAGTGGGCAAATGTTCACCTTTGATGGCCACTGGCATGCTGTAGAAGTGTGCTCTTCACAGATGAATCCCAGTTTCAACTGTCCTGGGCAGATAGGAAACAACATGTATGGCGTCGTGTGGGTGAGCGGTTTCCAGGACTCCGGCTCTTACAATAAGTGCCATGGGATCATTAGTGACTCCAGACAGTCAGGATACTCCCATCTGAAAGACAGCACCATGCACATGGCAATGTCCCCAAATCAATGCCCTGGGACTTTGAGATTTTTTATTTTTGTATTTTTTGACCAGAGAAAAGGATGCCTCCTTCTGGCTCGCCAACACCACTTCCAGCAGCATTTGGTCTCCCATCGAGGGACCAACCAGGACAAACCTAGCTTAGCTTCAGAAGCAAGCCAGCAGTGGGATGCAGGGTGGTACAGTATGCTCCTGGCAAATGAACTGTAACTCACTAAAATCTTCGAAATTGTTGCAAATTGGGTTTATATTTCTGTTCAGTGTATATTCCCATAATGTTTTGCAAGGCAACCGCTTGCAAGGCTACTTCATCCTTATTCCAAAACAATGAACCAGAGTTTAAAATAAGACCATAAAACTTTTATTTACATTGCTTCCTATATGATACATTAAGGCAGGGTCCCAACCATCGCCTTAATTGGCTTTCAAACTAGAAACGACTTTGAGAAGAGGCAGCAGAGGCACATCATAATAAACATACTCATAACCTCAGAAAGCTATCAATAGAAAATGTACCCCGGTCCTTATTTTGTGAAATGGGCAAATATCCCAATTACATTGTAAATAACATAATTGCAAAAAAGACATAACAAACTTTATAAAGTAAGCCATGTTTACTGACAGTATTGCCTGAACCCTAATCTCTCATGGACGGACTATGTAACCACAAATGGTACCGTAGATCTGTCATGATACAACAGGATGTGTGAGATCAGCAGCATTAGTTCCTTCCGGTGCTTGAGTTTTTTGTCACTGGTTATTTGGACAAATTAGGAATTTTGCAGGTGTTAGAAGGGGAGGGGACATTTGTCCCATAGACTTGCCCGTAACTTGCAAAGACGGAGGGTGGAGCTCTTCGTTCTATCGATTTTCATAACACGTATGGACTCAGAACTTAATAGAGCATCTGACATATTACAAAATACTGTAGTTCTGGGCTAACCAAAATGACCTAAACCCAAACCAAGACCCATCAACAGTTTCCTTATGTGCTTTGTATGATATAGCTCGTCTGCACATCTCTTCACCAAAGGTTATCTGGTCAATTAAAAAGTTCAAACCTCTTTCTGTGTTTTCATGATCAAGCCTTTTATCTGAAATGTGAAAGATAAGGTGACCAAGAAGTGCTTGTCAAGGGTTCTTCTGGCGGCCTTGGCCTTTTAGAAGACTGATAACACACGCCAGCCCCCTGTCACCCTTTCAACCTCAGCCTGCCATGTGAAGACTGCCGTAGGCTCCTCACGTTAGCTCTGTATTAAGCCAGATCTCATGGAAGAGGTGGACACAACTCACACACTCCGAGTTGTGTACATTGACATTAGCAGTATTCTCGCACACAATCATCTCTCTCTCTCAACAACCACACATACATGTTAAACCTCCGCTCACCGCCGTGGGAGACCCTCCGTTCTGTTCATGGCTACAAACGAGGGACAGATGTCTGCAGCACACAGCTGCATCTCGATGTGTTTGCTTAGCCAGTGAATCTTTACAAATGACTCACAAGGAGCTGTTTGGGAAAGAGGGGAGAAAATGATTCACTATCGATAAAATCCTGATTGATTCTTGATTCTCTTTTCGGTTTTGAAAACGAACGGCAGCCTCATTGAGGTTGTTTTTTTCCCCCCGTCCCTAATAGTAACTGAGATAAAACATATGTAGGCATGCCTTTAAGTGAGTTTGTGAAACAAAGGCCCAGACAGAATTAATTCCATTCTTTCATGCTTGGGTATTTCCATATGTCCCCCATAGCTCCCTAATCCACCCATCCATCACATTTCACTGTGGGCTAGAAAGCTGTCCAGGGCTAAAGCATACTCACAGTCCAGCAGTCCAATCAAATTGGATCTAATGCCATCGTTCCTTAGCAGTCAAGGCGGGCACACAGAGAGGTGAAATTCAGTGTATGTCTTTCCTTTTAACCTTATTCAAGGGTTGAATAGGCTTCTTTATTTTAGTGGGGGTGGGGGATTTGCTTTGTGTGTAAGTGTGCATGTAATCCTAGCACATGTGTGTCTTTGTATCACATGTGTGTGTGCGTGTGTTTGTGTGGCATGTGTTTGTGTGTGTGTGAGAGAGAGAGAGAGAGAGAGAGAGAGAGAGAGCAAAAGTGTCAGAGGCACAGCCATGTTGATACAACATGTCAAGATTAATTAGAGGATCTTGCTCTGGCTCTTGTGTTAAGATGTGATGTTAGCTTACAAAGGAGCCCCTCCACAGTAAACTGTTGGCTCACTACTGCATAATGACATGTGTTTACTCAACCCAATCCCATTTGGCCTTTAAAGACATTGCAGTATGAACAAAATAGCAAACAGGCCTCTTATGTTGCCATGCCACTTAAAGTAATCAATGTACAATGTCTTCCGAACAATACAACTAAATAACATATTAGAGTATGGTATAAAATGTCTGCCTAACACTACAACTAAATAACATATTAGTTTATGATATAAAATGTCTGCCTAACAATACAACTAAATTACGTATTTTAGTATGGTATAAAAGGTCTGCCTAACACCACAACTAAATAATGTTTTACAGTATGGTATAAAATGTCTGCCTATATGCCAAATAAATAGCTTATAAGCCTCAAAAGACAGACCGTTACACAGCTTTATTGATGCCCAGTAAGAAACTCCTTTGTGGTTGAGGGTAATCTACACAGCTCTTTATCACATGGTGAGGGACACTTCTCTTCTCTGTGTGGGCGTGCCAAATCTACTGTGTAATGTCATTTCAGATAAGGAGCCTAGAGAGAATATAGCATAGCTGAGGGGACACTGGCCTGATAAACTGGACTCTGGTGTGTGTGTTTGTTTGTGTGTGTGTGTGTCTGTGTTCTACAAGCTGTTCTCACCATCCCCAGTAGTGATATACTAGGCCTAGACTTTTCCATTTGGAGAGTGAGAAGTCAATGTTTCAAGCATGATCAAAGCACATCAGATGAGGACAAACTCATGACCTGAATCATGGCACATGTGGATATCAGTTGTTATTGGTTTTAACTCAATGGAATTGATTGTGCAAGCGGCGAAAAGCCTCCACTAGCCAGGTGACTGACAGTGATTGGCACCACATGGTAATCCCTATCCTGTCAATTCCCAAGAGTACAATTGCCAGACTTCTATATTCCTTCAATCCTTTCTAATCCACCATCCCTCTCTACCTGCCGGCTTCTATAACAGTGCACCAATGTCACTAAAAAAGAAAGAGGTCCTCAGGAAAACAGATTTTCAATGTTAGTGGTAAAACTCAAAGCTTCATTCCATTTCATGGCTTTTCAGATGTTGTGTGTGTGTGTATGTGTGTGTGTTTCTGTGCGTGTGCGAGTGCCTGTTTGGTTTACGGCTTCTATGATTGGGTTGGATTTGAATGAGGCCCATTGTTTTCCCACATGGGGGTTTGCCACGGTCCCCTCCTCATGAAGATTGCCTTTTTAACCCACTCAGTGAGTGAGTACAGGATTGCACTTTATTTAATGTATGGTGGCAGCTCTCCAACAATGTCCGTTTTACATTACGGTGAGCTGTGAGCTCTGCCACCATAACCACTCCAATCTCTTTCTATTATGGCTTCTCTCCTCCCTGCCTCGTACCGACTCTCATCCCCATCATTACACTGTGATGAACTTCTGATGACGATCATCCTTTCAGAGGATTTGAGAGGCCTGATAAATACAAATTGGACAACATTATACAACTGAATGGAGTAATGAGGAGAGAGGCTTTTTTGTCGTTCCTCTTTGTCGCAAATGTAATGTGGCCATTCACATTACATTCCTAAATAATCAAGATATGTTCTCCCATGAGTTTTGAGGGTACACACTGTCCATTTATATTGTAGCCTTTGGTTATATGCTTTAGCCAAACAATAATCACATGTATCTCTATTACAGTATGTAGGTAGGCCGTAATTGTAAATGAGCTGACTTGCCTAGTTAAATAAAGGTAAAATAAAAACATTTCAAAATTAAACAGTACCTTAAATATTACTTTAAGCAACATATTCATTGCTAAGTACCTCAGAACACCTCACAAAACAAGAGGATTGACATTCAAGTTTAATAAGACTGCCAATCAGATACTATTTGTAGTGCCATGTTACATGTCCTTAAACACTATTACTGTTCTGCCTTTCACTTTCCATCAGCAGTTTCTGATCTGAATTTCACTTTCAGACTAAAGTTCAGCCTAGAAGCAGGTAGAAACGTGTAGTCCGTCAGGCTTGATGAGGTGTCATTAGAGAGTGAGTTAGAATGATTGATATCTTCAAAGGGAAGTGTGGATGTGAGAAAAGGCACCGTTTCCCCCTCAGACAGACGTCTGTATTAATAAAACATTAGTAGGAATAAATCACCAGCTCTGCCTGTGCCCTCAGAGGGACTTAATGATTGTTGTTTTACCTCACGTAGGTATAAGTGTTTAGATGCAGTACTAGCACTTCTAAAAGTCCTAAATGGAAAAACTCCTGTGAACTTTACCCACGTCAAATTTCAACAAATGATTGCTCGGCTACAACACTTCTTCTGTGTACAATTATTTTCCATCCTAACTATTTCAAATACAACCATTTGAAAAATCAATCATTTGTCACTGGTTTCTAAAACCATTTTCATTAAATTGGTTGTGAGTTAAATCATTATGGTGGTGGGACACACACAATATATTTAGGTCACTCTGGCGGTGATACTGCGAGAGCTTGACGTTTGGTTACTGGAAGCCATTTGGAGGTAATTAGTTGTGCAAATATTTCCACCTTAATCTATATTCATTGTCCCGACTTGCTTTCTTTTTGTATTGTGCCTTTGCATCATATACAGGGTAGTAACGATGAGGAATTCAATTATGTCTGCACGGGACCATTCTGAATCTAAAGTAGATTCACACACTAGCTCAAACAATGTGAAATTGTCTGTCCTTGTCAAAACTTCTAATTCAGACAGGTCATATGTAGCCTACTTAGCTACGTTTATCATACATTGCCCAGGACCATTTCCTTTCCTCTATGAAAGTCACGCCCGTTCCACTCTCCTTCCCTGGCGCTCAAAGGCGCCAGCCCCCCCAGCATTACGCACACATGCTCCCCTCGTCATGTGCATCAGCTATTCATTGCACTCACCTGGACTCAATCACCTGTGTTTATTTCCTCTGCTATATATGTCTGTTCCCTAGATCTGTTCCCCCGCTTCCGGATTAATATTTGTTTGTCATTTAATTACCTGGTTCTGACGCTGTTCCTGGCCTGTTCAATATTTGTTCCACATTAAATGTTCAACTCCCCGTACCTGCTTCTCTTCTCCAGCGCCGGTCCTTAGAATGAATAATGTGGACTGTGTGTTCTGCATGATAATGTTTTTAATGAAACAACTGTCTTTAGATAGTCTTTAGACTGAATGTTTTATATAGTCCTATTAACAATGAGTACCAATCATATTGTTTTCAGAGTTATAAACTATTAATATGTTCTCAAATCCCCATCTTTTAAGAGAGCAGAGAGGGGACGGATGACCCTATATTTATCCAGGTATATGTTATCACATGAAGACAGCTACCAGCCACAGAACATGGATTTATAATGGCTATATGCAGGAAACAAAACTATATCTATAATCCCCCCCCCCATTTTTAGATTCCCAGTCCCAGTAAAATTCCACATCCCCCATGATACTCAGGCAATTGAAATTCTCCTGAGATTCCATTATGTAGAGACTTGCAAAACTCCATGGTAACAGAACCATCCTGAGCATTTATTTTATTTTGAATACCCTGCCTGCCCTGATACCACCAGCACAACACAAAAAGGGTATTCAGACAAATACAATCTGGCAACCTTCCCCTAGTCCGGTTTCTTCTGCTGGACCAGAGGCTAGGAACCAGGGCCGCAAACCTTGACCACTCTTGCCACAGTGTGCGGTTGTTGGAGGGAGTTTGGGACTATATGAGGAAAGAGGTTGTGACCCCATCCTCAAGTATTAAATGGATCATTCCAATTACATTCTGCAGCTAAAACAGTGCCGTGAGCAAAGAGAAAGACAGAGTCAGAGATGACACCATTAACAACATAACAAGCTCCAGTGCCTCTCGGTAAAACAAATGAAATCATGAAGATGTGTTTTTATATTACTTATTTCTTCACTTCCTTTGCTTCTAACCTTGGGGACACAATCCATCATCATTCTTGTCTCGGCTCATGGCTCCGCTGGTTTTCACTCATGTCAAGTGTGTGCCATATGGTGTCCCCAACAAAATACTTATTCTCATCCTTCTCCATCTCCTTTTTTCTCTCTCTCTCTTCCCCCTGTACTTTTGGCCTTTGAAACACTTGGCGAGCCACATGGAAGACGACTAGCCTCTTCATTAAATTGAGAGTTGAAGAGAAATTCCACCACTTTTCAACTTCATTTTCATTATCTACTGCACAATACCAGCATCAACATAAGTGAAAAAAAGTGCATTTCTACGTTTTGGAGAAAATAAATATACAGTTAAAAAGTTTTACCCGATGACATCATCAAAGTTTGATTATTTTTAAACACGGTTAGATTCTGGGTTAAACTTGGAACAGTGTTCCAAGGAGTGAAAAGAGATTGGTTTTTACATCAGAAGTGAATGGTTGTCTGTAGGAGCCAGATGGCTTTGGAATGTGTAGGGGAGACGGGTTGAGATCTCAGAACCTAACAATGTGACTGAGGGAGAGAGGGTAATGTATAGCGTTTACATTATGTCAGAATATGTTATTTTTAGCCATCAGGTGTCCTATGGGAGGGATCCTCTGGGATGAGAAGAGACACAGTCTGGTATCAATCACCATGACAGCCTTTAGTTGGGAAGGAGTGAGGACTTTGAGGTAGAGGTCAGGTCAGATGAAGTGAGGAAGAACAGATATCTAAGGTTCTGTCTAGCAACAGAGATGCACTGGCTGTTCAGATGTGTAGGAGGAGACTCCGCCTAGGAGAAAGGGTTAAACATCAGTGTTTGTGTGAAATGTTGTCTGAATGCAGCTGTATTGGCCCTTTAGGAAGAATTACATTTGTTTAAGCTTTTCTAGTGTCCGTTGAGTTATTTACTCTAAGAATTAGAACCTAACAACACTATGAGAATTGTGGGAGCAAAAAATACCCTCCCTTGGGCTAGACATTTGTTGCAGGTTTTGAAAATCACTGTTTTTTTTTGTACCTTACTTGTTTTCTTTTTAACCACAGATCATACATTATGTAGACACTGTTATGGTGCTGGAGATGATGAATATGATGCACTTTAACAAATGGAGGTTAAATATGACACAAAAAGGAACATTATCGAGATGAATCTGCCTGAGAGGCAGAGAATAAGGCTATATTCAACTTAGTTACACAGACAAGCAGGCAGTTAAGAAATGAATTATCTCTGTGAATTATTAATAAGATTATTCTGTAGGAAGAGAAACTGTTTATTACCTCATTTTGCCATGGATATGGAAGAGATTGTAAATAGAGGAGGCATAGGCGTGTGTGTGTGTTCTAAAATGTAATGTTAAATATGTATGTGTTTGTGTGTGTTCAAATGGAGTAGGTGTAATGAACACGATGGGCGACAGAGAGCTGGTTTCAAGCACAGGGCACAGCAGGTGTTTATTTGTAAAGGACCACAGGAGGAGGCAGGTAGCTGGGTCCAGGACCAGGCAGGTCATACACAGGGGGTCCAAAAAGGCAACAGTGCAGACAGGGAAAAGGCTAGTAACGTCGTCCGGGAGATCAGGCAACATGTTGATAACAGGAAATCCGATAGGCTAAAGCACAAGCAGGGAATAGGCAAAAGGCATCGTTAGTGAGGCAGGCAAACACTATCGTACACGAGAGGATTACATTACGGGAAAAACAGAGCACTGAATAGAAGTGTCACAAAGCAAACAATACTTCACAATGATGGGGTGCAAAGAACTGAACTAAATAGTGTTTGATAATGACATACAGGTGTGTGAACAGGTGATCAGAATTCAGGTGATTGGGATCTGGAGAGTAAGCTGCGTTCAGGGGATCTATGTGTTTGAGAGTGTGAGCTGGAAAGTGGGCTGGAAAGTGAGCTGCATTCAGGAGATCTACGTGTTTGAGAGTGTGAGTTGGAAGCAGACGTTACAGTAGGTGTCTGTGTCTAGGTCACAGAGGCTGCCTCACAAAGCAATATTCATGTACTTAATAACCTTTTGTGACCAGGGGGCAGTATTTTCATTTTTGGAAAAATAACTTTCCCGTAGTAAACGGGATATTATGTCAGGACAAGATGCTAGAATATGCATATGCATATAATTGACAGCTTAGGATAGAAAACACTCTAAAGTTTCCAAAACTGTCAAAATATTGTCTGTGAGTACAACAGAACTGATGTTGTAGGCGAAAGCCTGAGAAAAATCCAATCCGGAAGTACCTCATGTTTTGAAAGCGCTGCGTTCCAATGCGTCCCTATTGAGCAGTGAATGGGCTATCAACCAGATTACTCTTTCTTCGTATTCCCGAAGGTGTCTACAGCATTGTGACGTAGTTTTACGCATTTATGTTGAAGAATACCCGTAAGCGGCTACATTGCGCAAGTGGTCACATGATGGCTCCCAGAGTAACTCTCTCGTAAAATACAGAGGTAGCCATTATTCCAATCGGTCCTACTGAAAAACTAATTGTCCCGGTGGATATATTATCGAATAGATATTTGAAAAACACCTTGAGGATTGATTTTAAACAACCTTTGCCATGTTTCTGTCGATATTATGGAGCTAATTTGGAATATTTTTCGGCGTTTTCGTGACTGCAATTTCCGGGCGATTTCTCAGCCAAATGTGAAAAACAAACGGAGCAATTTTGCCTACAAAAATAATATTTTGGCAAAAAAGGAACATTTGCTATCTAACTGGGTGTCTCGTGAGTGAAAACATCTGAAGCTCATCAAAGGTTAACGATTTAATTTGATTGCTTTTCTGATTTCCGTGACCAAGTTACCTGCTGCTAGCTGGAAAATGCTATGCTAGGCTATCGATGAACTTACACAAATGCTTGTCTAGCTTTGGCTGTAAAGTATAGTTTGAAAATCTGAGATGTCAGGGTGATTAACAAAAGACTAAGCTGTGTCTCAATATATTTAATTTGTGATTTTCTTGAATAGGAATATTTTCTAGGAATATTTATGTCTGTTGCGTTATGCTAATTAGTGTCAGTCGATGATTACGCATGCGGTATGGGGAGTCACTAGTTAAGAAACATATTAGCAACAAAGGAGTTATATACTAGGGCAGAGAATGGCAACGCATCAGTGCACCTGTACAACATTACACATCAAACTGGAAATGACTTGCCTGTCAAGTCGGCACCTGCTCCCCTCCCCCCTGGCGCTTGAGGGCGCCAGGCTGCCCTGCATGACACACTCCTTCCATTCATTCCGCACACCTGCCTGCCTTCCCTCGCAATATTGGACTCACTCATCTGTTTATTTCCTCCCATATATTTGTTAGTTCCATTTCTCTGTTCTCTGCTGCTGTATTGATTGTCTTTTGTTCTTTTACCTGTTTGCTGACGCTGTTCCTGTCTCGTTCCATGTCCGTTATATATTAAATGTTTTACTCCCCGTACCTGCCCCGTACCTGCTTCGTCTCTCCAGCGTCATTCCATGTGACTTTGCCGTCCCTTGATCTCCAAATACAGAATTATAGTATCCTCATCAGATGTCCATACGTCACAGACAATCACCGTTTCACAATCACCGTTTCACAAATAAACCATCTGGTTCTAAACAGTTTTAGAAACTTCAGAGTGTGTTCTATCCAAATCTACTAATAATATGCATTTCTTATATTCCTGGCATGAGTAGCAGGAAGTTGAAATTGGGCATGCTATTTATCTAAAAGTGAAAATGCTGCCCCCTATACCTTAAGAAGTTAAACGACTTGTGTTAAAGTCAAATGAAGGATGAAGACACAATCCCACTCATGTACCTCATTACTAGGATGAGCATTCTTTACCTGACTTAGCTAGACACATCAGCTGTCAAACACCTGCTTTCCATGTCTGTCTGCGAGACAGAGACAGAAAGACAGAAAAAGAGCAGCTTAAACCTGTTATGGCTGCATCCCTTTGTTCTCAATTTCCGCCTGAAGACATACCCTAATCTAACTGCCTGTAGCTCAGCACCAGAGGCAAGGATATGCATATTCTTGGTATCATTTGAATGGAAACATTCTGAAGTTTGTGGAAATGTTAATTGAATGTAGGAGAATATAACACAGTAGATCTGATCTGGTGGAAGAAAAGAGAAAGAAAGAGCATACGTTTTCTGTTTTTTAATGTTGTAGTATCATCTTTCACATGTACTAGAATAGCCACACAGTCAGATAGGATGCTGGAGATAATGTTGATGGATAACACAAGTGTGCAACTGTAGGTGTGCAGCGTTTCAGACTGATACTTTCAGGAATGGGTGAGCTACATGACATTTAGCATGAAGTCACCCAGGTGTCCCACACAAGTTGCCCAAATGTACCCAAGTGGCCGAATTGGTGAAATGACCTAACTATATACAGCAGTGCAAATAACTATATACAACATATCAAAAAGCAATTCTAACACACACACACAATTATTTTTTTTTATATTAGAAAATAAATATTTAAAAAAAACAGTACACCCTTTGGAAGTCCTCGTCACAATATTTTGCTGCCTGTGCCATGTCCCATAGCAGTCTCTTTCTGATGTAAAGCAGAGGCAAACTGAACAAGTGATGCATTTCATGCGACACAGAACACAATGACGCCTCCATGCTGTGCCCTTTTGGCCCTGAGGCACAGTCATGCCTGCAGTAATGAACTGTGGCATATGAACACCACTGGGGGCAGAGGTAGAGCGGGCGCTATCACTGTGAAAGAAAACATTTAAAAAATATTTGTATTGTATGAGCCTTTTATCATCACATAAAATAAACCGATATGTATTGTATAGAGCAGAGGGAACAGTGACTAAGATGAAGTGCTGTTCCATTCAACTCCGGCCATTGTTGTGGGCCTCGCCCCCAGCACCCAAAGGCTTTTTCATATGGAAATGAAGAGGAGTAGCAGGCGCAGTGGCCATGTGTGTGTTTGCTGTTCTACTCCATTCCATTTTAATAAAAAAATGGAAAATATAATCTGACTTGGGAAAAACATTTTTTATATATATATATATATATATATTTTTTTTTTTCCCAAGTCAGATTATATATATATACACACACACACACACACACACACAAAACAACACACACACATACAAAAACAAACCACACATTTCATTACAATTTTTTTTATATATATTTATTTTTTATATATATAATATTAGCACTTACCCGTCCAGAAGTACATCCTGTCCTTGCAGAAACAGCTCCTCAGTTCTTTTGAATCATAACACTCCAAGATTCCTCAAACAAAAAATCTGTCTCACGTTCACTTTTTCACTTTCACTTTAGACTTTGACTTCGCTTTACCTGATTTATTCGCCATGATATCTTCAATGAAGTCGTTGAAACTACAACTTTCCGAAATACAGCTCCACGTAAAAAGCCTTACAGCAACTCCTCTGATCGTCAAGGCGAGAATGGAGTTCCCTGCGCGTGTGATTACAAACAAGGAATTGTGGTCCAACCCAAAACCATTACATACTGGCGTTTACCTCAGCTCATTGGCTATCTACCCAGCTAGATTTCAAGAAGATCAGTGGTCATTGGGCAGAAATATAGTCAATCAATGAAGCTTCACTAAAATTATTGGTGCGCAAGGTAGTACTTGCTCGTTGTCTTCAAATCAGTTCACTTCGGTCAATACTCCCGCAAAAAAAACAATGACGTTTGGCTGTGTTGCAAACATCCAGAGGAATGCACTGAAACCAACCATGACTTGATAAACGATTGTTTACGGGGGGGGTAATCACGTCGAATGCTCCGTAAAAAATTGATAGAGATGGAATTCACGGCACAAACGGTTTACAAAATGTTTCGATTTAGGCTATAAAAATGGATTTTATCAAAGAAAACGGCACTTCATTTGATTACTGGGACCCTCAGGAAGAGAAATAAGAGCAAGATATCAGAATGTAAGTCATACATTTACCTTCTGATGTGAATGTGTAAAAACTGTCATGGCGGAAAATGTTTCTGTTGTTGATTGCTCTTCTCAAACAAAAGCATGGGATTTGTTCTCTGTAATAGCTATTTTAAATTGGAAAACATAGTTTGATTACCAATATTCTAATCTTTTGAAGGGTGTAAGACACTTACATTTTCAAGAATGTTTAATGTTACGAAGTTGTATTTTTAGTTGTCACTCTGACATTTCCCCTGATGTTGATCCCTGTATGGGGATCGCAGCCATAACCGGTTTTAAGAGGTCAAGTGCAACCAGTCGGTGTGACTGCAAGACTGGTACACTTCCAAACCAGCTGACATCAATGAGAATATGCTGCATCGCAATGAGTGCGACCTGAGACAACCCTTGCTTGTTTTTGTATAATTCAGAAGTTCACAACTATAAGTGTGATGAAGGCTGCAGGTATTTCATGTAGATTGAATAGTTTTAGAGTAACTTCTAGGATCTGTTGTCACAAACACCTTCAACACTGTGATTAACATCTACACAGTGACTGACTTTCACAGAATAAAACATATTTTGGGTTTGGTTTTTATTCCTTTTCACCTGATCTGAAATCTTCCAGGAAATAATCAGTTTTACTCTGGGTGAGTGTCCCTTGTTAGTTGGTGTATAATTGTGACTTGTCACTCAAGCTAACACCTGTCCCACAAGAGGTTTAAGGGATATGTTCTGCTCTGTCATTTAGTCAATTGCATTGATCATTCTCTCATCTCAATGTGGGCCTTGATGGTGATATCATACCTCAGTGCACCCTCCCTAACTTTGCATCAGTGCCTGGTTAAAAGGAAAATATTGGGGAATGAATAATGAATGTCGTTTTAAGATTGTGACAATAATATTAAATGTTACTGTTGTTGTTGTTGTTGTGCTCTGGTCTCGACCCTGTTTTTTCTCACTTGACGCCTCTCACTGGGCCATCTCATTGCCTTTCCCAGTTGCCTCTTATCACCCCTATGCGCATGATACTTGTGCAGTTAAACAAGTTCTCATTTTTTCGCTCTTTGTTTTTTTTTACGTCTGTCCTTCTATCGAGCTGGTCACAGACTCCTCTCCTCCTGTTCATCTCTGCCAACTACCTGAGGGTGTCCTCCACCTCCTTGCTGTCCTCTCTCACATTAAAACACATTTACATCCTCTCTGAGTAGGTAATCCCTTCCCCTTTACTCCTTTGACAATTTCAAAGAGTGAATATTGTGTTAATGCATTAAATCTCACAAAATAATATCTCCATCCAGAGTTGAAAATGACCTTAAGCCCACTCTATATTTCTCCAGTGCTACACACATCAATGCACATTCTTAGAAGTCTCTTTACAAGCTCAGATACATTTGAGTTTTTTGAGACGCATCTTGGCAACACACAATATATGTTTGTTTTGATGATCAGAAGCTTCAGAGAAGGATAAACTAAATTCATACAATTTAGAATTTGGAGACAACATTGAGACAACATCAAGGGTGGGGTTAGCTAGCATGTCGATGTTCTTACACAGCCGTACACTCCCAAGTAAATTCTATAATCCAATTGGATAGTCTGTAAGTAACTGTCTCAGAGAGAGATATGAAACCAAGCCACTTCCATACACCAACAGCTGACGTCCTGACCATCCGCAAACAATGTCAGGAACATGGGGAGAAAGGCATTGGATGCTCCATGCCTCTGGCAAACTGGGAGCCATGGCATATCAACAAGTTGAAAGGTAATCCATTGGATTTGGGAACAGATGGTGTGAGCCGTTTACCAAGGGGTTGGAAATGAGAAGATCAATGCATTCTGTTTTCCCTGTCATATAGGAAAAAGTGGAATCGTCAGAGACATAATGAACTCTCGGTACCCAGATGCACACTTCTGCGTGTCATTCTCAATCTTTCATCATTTGAGGGTTGTGATTATTTTGCATAATCAGAGTTCTAAGTAAGGAGTCTCAAGCAAGCCAATGTAATGCTCTTTACTCATATATTGACATAGTTCTTAACATAGTTCTTTAGTTGAGAATTTTGAAGACAACAGATCTCTACACATAGATACGAACTGTTTAGCTTCATTATATCTTTCATGAGTTGTAATAATTTCACATAACCATTGTTCTCCAGTAGAGCATCCTTTCTTAACTCCTTTGGTGTACCCCCCATTCTTCTCAATTTCCGCCTAAAAACATACCCTAATCTAACTGCCTGTAGCTCAGGGCCAGAAGCAAGGATATGCATATTCTTGGTATCATTTGAAAGGAAACACTATGAATTTTATGGAAATGTGAATTGAATTTCGGATAATATAACACAATAGATCTGGTAGAAGAAAATACAAGGAAATAAACATACATATTTTCTGTGAACAAGAACAGCCAAACATACAGATAGGATGCTGGAGATGATTTGAATGAAGATCATAAGATGGCAACAATAGCTTAGCAAAGTGCTAGACAGATAACTTCAAAAATGAGCGAGCTACATGACATTGAGCATGAAGTCAACCAGGTGTCCCACACAAATGTACCCAAATGTACACAAGTGGCCAAATTGGTACAGTGATACATTTTGAAGGAAATAACAAGTAATACTTGTGTGTGCGGGGAGCTGTCCTCAGAAAATCGCATGGCTTGCTTTCGCAGTAAAGCCATTTTGAAATCTGACACAGCGGCTGGATTAAGGCTAGGGCTGATTTGAAGGTTTTACTGCTAATCTACAAAGCATTACATGGGCTTGCTCCTATCTTTACGATTTGGTCCTACTGTACATACCTACACGTACACTACGGTCATAAGACGCAGGCGTCTTTATTGTCCCTGGAATTTCTAAGTAAACAGCTGGAGGCAGGGCTTTCTCCTAAGAGAGAGAATACAGTAGATTGCACATGTCAAACGTGTGATTTATGACCCTATGTGTCACGATCGTCGTATTGAGGAGACCAAAGCGCAGCGTGATATGAATACATCCCTTTAATGATAGATGAAAACAAACACGAAGTACACCAAACAAACAAACAAACAAACAAACAAAATATCAAAACGAACGTGACCGCTATAAATACTGAGTGCAAACATGCAACATCACGTAGACAATAACTCACGAAATACCCAAAGAAGATGGCTGCCTAAATATGGTTCCCAATCAGATAAACAACTGCCTCTAATTGAGGACCAATCTAGGCAACCATAGACATACATAAACACCTAGATGGTAAACAACCCCATGAACCTACAAAACCCATAGACAGTACAAAAACACATACATCAACCATGTCACACCCTGACCTAACAAAAATATATAAAGAAAACAAAGAATACTCAGGTCAGGGCGTGACACTATGTCATGGGTCACGTGTGTGTGCCCATATATGGGCATCCTGTCAGGACATCCTGGAGTGCCCATACATGGGTATCTTGTCATTCCTGTTCTCACGCTTTAGTGAGTGTTAACAGGAAGCCAATGTAGAGAGACTAGAACTGGAATAATGTGATCACATTTTTTGGTTCTTGTCAAGATTCTAGCAGCCGTGTTTAGCACTAACTGAAGTTTATTTAGTGCTATATCCGGGTATCCGGAAAGTAGAGCATTGCAGTAGTCTAAACTAGAAGTGACAAAAGCATGGATTCATTTTTCTGCATCATTTTTGGATAGAAAGATTTTTGCAATGTTATGTAGATAGAAAAATGCTGTCCTTGAAACAGTCTTGATGTGTTTGTCAAAAGACAGATCAGGGTCTAGAGTAAAGCAGTGTCACGCCCTGGTCGAAGTATTTTGTGTTTATTTTCATTTATTTGGTCAGGCCAGGGTGTGGCATGGGTTTTTGTATGTGGTGTGTTGGGTTTGTAGCTTAGTGGGGTGTTCTAGTGAAGTCTATGGCTGTCTGAAGTGGTTCTCAATCAGAGGCAGGTGTTTATCGTTGTCTCTGATTGGGAACCATATTTAGGCAGCCATATTCTTTGGCTGTTTCGTGGGTGATTGTCCTTAGTGTCCTGATGTCCTTGTTCTGTGTTAATTTACACAAGTATAGGCTGTTTCGGTTTTCGTTACGTTCATTACGTATTGTTTTGGTAGTGTTTGTGTTTAGTGTGTTTTTTCATTAAACATGAATCTCAATAGCCACGCCGCATTTTGGTCCGACTCTCCTTCACACCTAGAAAACCGTGACAAGCAGAGGTCCTTTAAAGTTTTATTTCAGACGACTGTACAACCATCAAGATTAATTGTCAGATCCAACCGAAGATCTTGTTTCTTGGGACCTAGAACTAGCATTTCTATTTTGTCCGAGTTTAAAAGTAAACATTTTGCCAACATCCACTTCCTTATGTCTGAAACACAGGCTTCCAGGGAGGGCAATTTTGGGGCTTCACCATGTTTCATTGAAATGTACAGCTGTGTATCGTCTGCATAGCATTGAAAGTTAACATTATGTTTCCGAATGACATCATCAAGAGGTAAAATATATGGTGAATACAATAGAGGTTCTAAAACGGAACCTTGAGGAGCACCGGAATTTACAGTTGATTTGTCAGAGGACAAACCATCCACAGATGATATCTTTCTGACAGATAAGATCTAAACAGGCCAGGACTTGTCCGTGTAGCCCAGTTCTGGTTTCCAATCTCTCCAAAAGAATGTGGTGATCGACGGTATCAAAAGCAGCACTAAGGTCTAGGAGCACAAGGACAGATGCAGAGCCTTGGTCTGACATCATTAAAAGGTCATTTACCACCTTCACGAGTGCAGTCTTATAGCTATCATGGGGTCTAAAACCAGACTGAAGCGTTTCGTATGCATTGTTAGTTTTCAGGAAGGCAACAGCTTTTTTTTTTTTAAATGAGAGCAATGGGATATTTGATACAGGCTGAAAGTTTTTTTTTTTTTTTCTGGGTCAAGGTTTGGCTTTTTCAAGAGGTTTTATTACTGCAACTTTTAGTGAGTTTGGTACACATCCGGTGGATAGGGATATTATGTTCAACATAGGATAGGATAGTCTCCCTTGATCCTAGGTCCTGGCGGTGTTGTGCAAACTCAGGACAACTGAACTTTGGAGAAATACGCAGATTTAAAGAGGAGTACATAATTTGCTTAATAATGATCATGATCTTTTCGTCTAAGAAGTTCATGAATTTATCACTGCTGAAGTGAAAGCCATCCTCTCTTGGAGAGTACTGCTTTTTAGCTGGCTTCGTGACAGTTTCAAAAACAAATGTAGAATTATTCTTATTCTCCTCAATTAAGTTAAAATAGGATGATCGAGCAGCAGTGAGGGCTCTTCGATACTGCACGGTACTGTTTTTTCAAGCTAATTGGACACTCCCAGTTTGGTGTAGCGCCATTTCCGTTCCGATTTTCTGGAAGCTTGCTTCAGGGCTAGGGTATTTTCTGTATACAAGGGATCTAGTTTCTTATGACAAATGGTTTTTGTTTTTAGGGGTATTACGCAAGGTTAAATTAAGGTCCTCGGTTAGGTGGTTAACTGATTGTTGTACTCTGACATCCTTGGGTAGGTGGAGAGAGCCTGGAAGGGCATCTAGGAATCTTTGGGTTGTCCGAGAATTTATAGCACGGCTTTTGATGATCCTTGGTAGGGGTCTGGGCAGATTATTTGTGGCTATTACAATCATAATAAAATGGTGGTCCAATAGTCCAGGATTATGAGGAAAAACATTAAGATCCACAATATTTATTCCACGGGACAAAACTAGTTCCAGAGTATGACTGTGGCAGTGAGTAGGTCTGGAGACATGTTGGACAAAACCCACTGAGTCGATGATGGCTCCGAAAGCCTTTTGGAGTGGGTCTGTGGACTTTTCCATGTGAACATTAAAGTCACCAAAAATTATACTATTATCTGCCATGACTACAAGGTCCGATAGGAATTCAGGGAACTCAGTGAGGAACACTGAATATGGCCCAGGAGGCCTGTAAACAGTAGCAATAAAAAGTGATTGAGTAGGCTGCATAGATTTTGACTCAAAGCTCAAAAGGAGAAAACGCAGACATTTTTTGGGGGGAAATTGACATCTTCTAGCGTAAATGTTAGCAACACCTCCGCCTTTGCGGGATGCGCGGGGGATATGGTCACCTGTGTAACCAGGAGGAGAGGCCTCATTTAACACAGTAAATTCCTCAGGCCAATCACTTAAATAATACGATGATTAGTCAATTGACTATAACTGCCTTGGAAGTGAGGGATCTAACATTAAGTAGCCCTATTTTGAGATGTGAGATATCACATCTCTCGTTCGATAATGACAGGAATGGAGGAGGTCTCTATTCCAGTGAGATTGCTAAAGCCAACATCGCCATGTTGAGTTTTGCCCAACCTAGATCGAGGCACAGACACAGTCTCAAATGGGGAAAGCTGAGATGACTACACTGGCTGTGCTAGTGGCAAACACCCTGCTGCCTGGCCTGCACCCGATCTCATTATGGAGCTTGAGGAGTTAGAGCCCTGTCTATGTTCATAGGTGCGATGAGAGCACCCCAATATGAATGAAAAATACATAGAAGGACAATGTTAGATTACATCATCTTTCATAGCTGACCTGCTCTACAAATGCGTCCCTATCTTTCAAGCCATGTATCACTAAATTCAATTAGGCCCACATAAATATTTTCATATGTGGTAAGCGAGCTATGAATGGGAATGGTAACGGACAAACTCAGCCTCAGCCTGACACAGGAGAGAGAGAGTAAGAGAAAGCTATTTAAATAGAGACTAAGGCCCGAGACTGAGTCAGTGGTGGTAGAGACTAGGCATATTAAACATGAGCGAACTCCAGCTAATAATGGCTCTCTGTGTCTGTGAAGGTCTCTATTCCGTTCTGCCTATCTCTGTGTGAGTCCATTATGGCCTCACATCTCAATAGCAACAGTGGTAGTAGCTATTTATAATCAATCTGGGGACTGAGGAAACTTCAAGGGACACACCCAGACAAACCAGGATATCTGGCAATGTTCGTGTCTTTGTATTGAAGCCTGCTAAAATGTGTCCCAAATGACACCATATCCTCTATATAGTGCCCTACTTTTGACCAAAGCTCAATGGGCCCTACATAGGGAATAGGGTGCCATTTTGGGATGCACCCCTAGACAAGGCATAACAAGATATGCAAGGAAAGCAGTAAAAACTGCGTATATGTAGACTGTTTGGAGGTAGAAATAGGCTGTTCTCCAATGGACCAGACAGGTGCTAGCCTACATATCAAAGACATTTAGAAGCAATTAACACCTTACCTAAGGACATTGTTCACACAAGGCCAATAATTCACATTGACAACGCATTTCTAGTGGTGAAGTGTTTTCATGACTAGGCCCTGGAGCGTTTCCTGACTTGATTAAACTGTGGGGCCTAATGAACAAGGGCCCAGAGTATTACCTTAGGCACTAAGTATAGACTATCACAAGGGCTCAGAGTATTTCCTGGTTGGGTCACACAGTCAGGGATAACTCAAGGCCCTTTTCATTCATAACAATACCACATTTTGTAAAAAAAACCTTCTAAAACGGTAAACCGAGCAACTCATGTTTTGATGCCCCTCCCACTTAGTAAAACTCCTCTGAAGAGAAGGCAAATGAATAATGCATTGATATCTATAAACACCCTCTCTTTCTCTGTTTTACTGAGCACAGTTGTATTATTAGGTTTCAAACCAAGCTCGTCTTTACTTCTCTTAAAGAGTTATTACAAATGGGCTATTACAAAGAGTTATTACAAAAATAAAGATATAATACTAATGTAAAATAAACTTTATAAATACAGTGTGATCTATTTCCATAAGTTAATAGCGGGCTCGGGAGAAGGAGAAAAACAACTATAATTTTTTTAGGGGCTACTTTCGTGAGTGTAGTCAAGATCAGAAAGAGAGAGAGAGAGCGAGAGTGAATACAATGGAGCGACAGGAGTTCAAAGTCACGTACTTCTTGCTTCCCCAGACTGAGTCTGTTAGCAAATCTCCCATCATCATGCCACATATTTTTCCCTCCACTAAATGAAAGATGCTTACACAATATGTTTGGTAACGGCCGATGTTTAAACAGGTTATTATCATTAAAATCTAAATGGGAATAAAAAGGGAAGGAGAAGGGGACAGTAAAGTTAATGTGGCGTGGCCCCGTTTTACGGCCATTCGCAGTCTTTTTCATTGATAAACCGCTAGATCATTTTAATTAGACAGTGTGTTAATTGAGTGTGGGCCCTGGGGTATAATGTGTCATTATTAGTCTGCATCAACGGCAACCCCTCACGAGTGTGACACCAGTCACCCGACCGAGTGAGAAAGAGAGAAGAGAGTGACAGAAAGAGGAAGGGGGAGTGTGTGTGTGTGAGAGACAGATGAACGAGAGATGAACGAGTGAAAGAGAGAGAGGGTGAGAAGAGAACGACAGATAAAGAGGTAGGTGATCTCCCCCATCAACATCTTCTCTGACATCATTACTTACTCATCTCGTTCTGCCTGTGTGATAATGTTCAGGAAATGCCAAGAGAGATCGACATTACAAGGTATCCTTCTTTGCCTCAAAAGCAGGCGGTAAAGGTCATGACTCTATGCCCAGGGGAAGCATGCTGCATATACCACCAACTTCAATCTATCTACTAAACTGCACAATGCAGTTGTCGTGTCTTTGGCTATGCCGGATTAATTGCTATGACATGCTATTCTATAAAATAATTTATCCGTAATTAATATCACCTGATTTGAGCTAATCATGTACATGTAATTAACTAGAGAGTTGGGCACCACTAAATGATATTTATAGAGCTGTTATCTTCCGAATAAACTTAATATATATATTTTACATCAATAGCAGTCAACATTAATCGTCATCTTACTTCAGTCTCATATTCTGAAAGTTGTAAATTGTTGTTGAATCAGCAATACAAAATTGGGTTTAATTATTTATAGCATATACAATAACAATAATATACAATAATAATTAATTCATAACTTGATTACTAATTGCCGTCATAAAGGAAAACGTCCCTAGTGGGCGGAACAGATATGACAGCTTGTTACACAAAGGAAAAGGAGCTGGGTTTTAGCGAAAGAGCGGGAGACTGGAACAAAGGCGAAGCTGTGCTATCGTAAATACAGTATCTTATGCATTCCAAATTACCGCCCATTTGGAAAAGGAAAATGCAATAAATATATACTCTGAGCTGCGCTTCAGTAGGTTGGTGGTAGATGGAAGACCGTGTTGCCAAACCGAGTCCTTTGTCCTTTGAAGAATATCTCTGGTGGTCACTTGGATAAGTTGTAGTAACGTCGTTGTGTGGTAGATGGGATACTCTGTCTGTTCCTTCCTAACCTGCATTTGCAGCTGCGTTCGCTAACTCAACGGCTAGGAGGTATCACTTCTGTCGTGAATAAGAGTTCAAGGTTCATACCATTCGCAACCAAAGCTCATGCTGATGTTGGCTTCGTTCTGTAGTTTTTATCTGAACCATTCTGACATGGGATCGTCATCTCACATCCACGGAACAGAAAGTTATGTTGTCGTTAAGAGCTTATATAGGAAGGAAGAGAAGGGGTGTCTGTGAAAAGTTTACGACCTCTGTCTCTTCACGGGGGCGGGCCACCGAGTGAGCAGCCCTAACTTCTGAAAACCCACATCTCACATTTTACAAGCTAAAATCACATTTCATCCCATCACAAATAATTTCATATTCAAACATTTAAATTGAACAACATTTCCATGTGAATCTGATAACTCTGATGTATAGACTTTCCACTGTGGAGTTTATGTCATCTTATCATTGATGAGAATGTCTCAGATGACAACCGAACTGACATCATATTCATTAAGTACCACTGCATATGTACAATTTTTCGGATTACCAGAATATAGTTAATATCCCCCCACATTCTGACGTTCCCAGAATCTCTATGTTAACCAAGGGGTTTTGCACATGTAACCTTAGTAGGGTAGAGAGAGGAAAAAGGTGGGAAGCGGTATTTATGACGGTCATAAACCTACCCCCCAGGCCAACGTCATGACACAGTCCAACCACTACCATGCAAAACTGGTTTGAGATCAGCTGTTAGAGAACTAAAGACAGTCATACTTCGTCAGTGAAACCACTACCATCCAAACTGTACCGGGATCAGCAGTTAGAGAGCCAGAGACAAGGTCACGGTCAGCCGCTACTTTATCTTGAGATACCCCCCCGTGGGAAAAGGGGTTTAATAGAATAAAGATGGCACTAAATCACATTTTACACTCTTTTATATAAATGTAATTAACACCCACACACAGACTCTCTCTAACACACTCACACAGACGTACGCCACAAAGACATGCGGCTCGGTGCTCTGTCGACACCCTTGTACAGCAGAAATGGATCAGTGGCCAAGCGTATTATTACACTCAAGTCATACAGTCTTAACGTATCCTTCCACCAAGGCCTACTCTAGTACCGCTACCGTGGCGATGGTACAGGAAACATATTGAGACCATTAGCTTGGTGATTGGCTGCCTTCAAAGCCTATCATCCAATGAGTATCTCTGAGTCATGCAGGAGACGTGAATCTCAAGGCTTTTAGGGAAATCTGTGGTCTTAGATCATATTTTGTTTTGGCAGCAGGTGCTATGTAATGTGATTGTAATTGACCCTGAATATGTTGTAATGCAGCATCAATTCAGGCATACTTGGTAAATGTGTTGCTATCAGTGGAGACTGATGAGGGGAGGACAGCTCACAATAATGGCTGGAGCAGAACAAATGGAATGGCATCAAGTTGTAATTGATACCATTCCACTGATTCCGCTCCAGCCATTACATCGAGCCCATCCTCCCCAATTAAGTCCAACCTCCTGTGGTGGCTCTCAAATGCTGATAAGCCATCTGTAGCTACATTCAACTAGCTTCATTGGTAGGTCTTGGAGAGCAATTATGACAAGGAGTTTCATGACCTGGCCCGACCAGGGAAAGTTCACCAAGGTAAAACGAGGACCCTAGTTATAATAAGGACCCTAATATAAATTGATAAAGTGACTAAACAAGATGCTAAACACAAACACATAGCTCAGCGCTAGCCTGAAAAGGTTGGGCCAAGTGCCCCATCTCGAATCCCGGGCCAAGATGTTAGCTGTGGGGTGCAAGTCAAGACGAATCCTCTGTCTAGTCGTGGCGGCGCATGGTGTCTTGCCACCAAGCTTCACTACTTCCACTGAGGAGAGGAAACAAGGGCTGGGAAAACACATTTGTAAACACAAAGTAAACGAAGAGGGGAGGGGATGGACGTATGAAAAGAGGAAGAGTCCCTTTGGAAGAGGGCATTATTTATGACACCCCATCCTATCCTCCTCTCTTCCCTTCTTCCTCCAGAGCAGTTAATTCCACCACAGTGCTAAGAAGCAAAATAGTGCAACTTTATATTTAGCATCACTAAATGGAAGGGAAGCCAACCAAGTGGTGAGACGAGACACAGACAGGGCTTGGAACAAGCCCCCTGTGTACATCCTAAATCATGTTCCAGGCCACTGCATGGATGCCAAAGCTGTGTTCAGCTATGCCAACCAACTACGCCACCCTCTCCTCACTGGTTGGTGGGTGCAGTAAGGGGGTTGGCGAACAACGATATTCTTCCAGACGAGTGGATGTTTTTGACTAAGGAAGTTCAGTTCAATTCAATTCCGTTTAGTTAAATTAATTTCATTTAATTTCAGTTGAGTTCAGTTCATTTTAGTTTAGTTCAGTTTATTTCAAGATCATTTCAGTTTTTTTCAGTTTATTTAGAGTGGAAGAATCCTTTTGTACCAGGATATTCCTTTGTTCGGGTTGAGGAGCCACATGACTGAGTCTAATAAATGCTCTGCAATTATTGAAACAAATTATCCAACTATGTCCTATACAGCATGCCTACAGTATGGCAATTAGGACTTACAGCCTAAATATTGCAGTGGATAGTTACTTACTGAATGTGAATAAAATACTTCCACATGTACAGTAGCCTTACAAAATGGGCCTCGTGTGTGTGTGTGTGTGTGTGTGTGTGTTCATGTGTTTGCCTATGAACATTTCAGAAGACCAGCTCACTCACTTCATTGATAACTAATATATAATTAACTCTCCATGAGGTCCCTTACATTAAAGACTACTCACAGTGTGCCATTCTGCATCTTATGCAAATCCATATTTAGATTTTCCCCACTAGATGAATGAAGACCAAGAGAAAACCGTATGTTGCATGATGAAAAAATAACATCAAGAGAAAATAATTTACATTGAACAAGCCAAGGCTGGCAGACTTACGTGCAATATTGACAAATGTGTAGATATTTACTACCAGCGAAGTACATTACTGGAACCATCAACTTAAAAAAGTGGCTTTTATGATAATAACGATCAGCATGAGGCACAATAATGGCGGCCATTTTTAATCCACACTGTCAGGTAAAATAAATCCTGCCATTATATTCATAAACACCACTGAGACTGAGAGACTTGACACTCAGCCCATCTCTCTCCCCCTAAGGTGTCTCGGCTAAGCTAGTATCCACCCAGGGCTTAGGCACACAGACAGACAGATGGATAGACAATGAAGAGACCACATTAGCCTTGTCTACACGCCTCAGAGGACACAACCTGTCTTGGGGAACATAACACCACTACTAACCAGGTCATCCTAGAGGGAATAGTGGCAAAACACACCACAGCTCAGCTCGGGCAGCACAAGCAGAGCAGGACATTCTTGTAGAGGTAGGGAATAAAAGAGAAAAGGAGGGAAAAGCAACGGTGGCACAACAACATGTGAGTGAATGCATGGGTGAGGCCAGAGTAGACTCAGTCCCCCTTTCAGCCACCCACCCCCGCCACACACACACACCAACCCCAACTGCTGGTTAAGTTAGAGTTAGAGCACTTCAGGCTCCATCAGGCTGTCCTTGAGGGCTTAATTCATCACCCATACAATCAGGATCTAAAGCCCAATGAAGATAAAGTAGCCCAGTACTAGTGTCTGAGAGCTGGAGAAAACATGCTTGAGTAGGCAGTCAGTCCCTTTCGCCTGGCAAGAAGAAAATATTTCAAAACCGATGCCAGTTTCCATCTTCAAAATAATTATTAAAGATTTACAACTAAGGGGAAACAGAGGCAGCAAGGAAGGAGGTAGACAGTACTGTTATATCTAGCTTAGCTGTCAAAGAACGCACATCTGCACAGTTTCACATTGCACATTACTCTCTTGTTTAATGACATGTGCCACTCATTCTGACAACCTATCCATCTTAAAGTATACCATAACAACGTACAGTACGACAAACAGCACGTCGTACCATACATAACACCCCCCCCCCCCCTTTCCAAGACCAAGGACTGGTACCATATATAAAATGCCCATAGGGCAAGTACCTAGAGTGATACCTGTAAGAAAGAAAGATTAACCCTTAAACGGAAGAGGTAAATAACGACTCTCTGAACTAGCCAGTTCAGTCCATTAACCTGGAGGTTGACTAAGACAGCTAACGGAGCCTAAGATTGAAAGGAGGTTAAGACGTCCCCCAGATGAGCAGGGCGAGTTCATGCCCTCATAGGCCGTTCTTCAGTCGCCCCCACTGGTGTCTCTGGCCCTTGGAGAGCCCACAGAGGCTGCGGCTCGGGTGGTAGTAGTGGAGGAGGTCCATCAGGTGGCGTTTTGTGGGAATTAGTGGTCCTTGAGGGGAAGGAACTTTTCTGAGGTGGCTAGCAAGCCAGCGCGATCGATTGCTCAGCGTGGTGGCGAGTCACAGTTGTCGACTGACCTGCAAGGGGTCCGACCAGAATGAGGCCATTTTATTGCACCGCTGAGGTCGTCGGGCTCGGACACAGTCTGACACCTGGATGATTGGCTTCTTCACAATGTGTGTCTTGTCGAAACGCTCTTTCATTGTTCTTTGGTGCCTGGTCACTGCTTGCCTTTCTTGGGTGTGCCTAGTTGCCAGTTCTGCTACTCTCTGTGTTCTGAGTTCTGTCTAGTATGAGAGATGTCGGGGAGACCTGTGTTGTTGTCTGTTTGCATGCTCTGTATTGCATTAGCATTTGGTTCAAAGCAGTTTGGAACGTGCACCCATGGACCAGGTATACTCTGATGCCGTTCTTCAGCATTTAATTGAAACGTTCCAACCCTCCGTTAACTTGTGGGTTGTAGTAGGCTGTGCGGATGTGTTTGATTCACTTGTTGCTGAGATTGGAGGAGAATTCGACAGATGTTAGCTGGGGTCCATTGTCTGTGGTGAGGGTGAGAGGTAGGCCCCACCTTGTGAACATGCTGTCGATGGCCTGTGTTGTGACAGTCTGACAGGAACCACTTCTAGCTACTTAGAGTGGAGGTCATATGCCACCACCAGGAAGCGCTGATGGTGAGGGACTGCGTGCCCATGGATATCCCCACAGATGTCTAGCTGGATGTGCTCCCAGGAGTGGGACGGCCACGTGAGAAGCTGCAGGGGGGACGGGGGGCGGACCCTCCCTGTTTTCCCACTGAGGAGGCATTCAGCACAATCCCTGACCAGGGTTTCAATGTTGTGGTCGATGCCTGGCCACCACACAAGGTCTCGACATCACTGCTTGATCTTCACTATGCCCAAGTTACAATCGTGTGCCATTGACAGAACACACGCACGAAGGCCACTCGGGACCATAGTGCAAAACCCTTGAGAGACACATACTTCTTCCCAGCAAGAAAGTTTGTGCTTCACACTAGCGAAAGTCGCCAGCTCTTCCGGCATACGTGCTGGCCATCCAGTGCGTATGTATTTGCGCAGGGTAGACAGTGTGGGATCCTGTTCCGACGCTTTCTTCAGCTCCTCCAGTGAGACGGCTGACTGAAGGGGAGCGTAGAGCATTTGTACGAGATCTGTTTCGTTGTCGTCTGGCAAAACGGTCGGAGTAGGAGCATCAAAGGAGCATGAGAGGAGGTTTGCCACCACGTTATCCCTCCCCGGAGTGAACTTCAGCTGATAGTCATACTGTCTGAGACGGTCGGCCCATCTGTGCAGCCGAAGTGGCTTGTGGCCAGTTCCTGATGCTGACAGTAGCATTGTAAGGGACTGGTGGTCAATTCGGAGTGTGAACAGCCGGCCTTATAAGTAGAGGTGCCACCTTTCGCACGCCCAGACACAGGCCAGTGCTTCTTGTTCCCCCACAGAATACCGTTTTTAGTGGGGCTCAAGGCCCTTGAGGTGAAGGCGACGGTCCTCTCTGTGCCATTCTGCAGCTGTGAGAGGACAGCTCCTAGTGCTCCAACTGAGGCGTGATGGGGTCAAAGTGAGCCAAAACCTGGAGCTGTGGTGTGCTGGCTCTTCAGTGAGCGGACAACGTCTGAGCAGGCTGCAGTCCAGCCCCATGGCTCATACTTCTTGACAAGCTGGCGCAGGGGTGCTGTGGTCTGAGAGTGGTGGGGTAGAAACCGGAGGTCGTAGGCTGTCATGCCCAAGAATGAGGCCACCTAAGAGGCTGAGGTCGGTTCCGGGATGCAGAGGATGGCTTCAATGTTCAACATCAGTGGGTAAATGCCTTTGGAAACCCACAAACTTGATGGCTGGAGCTGCAAATGTGCACTTTCCAGCGTCCAGGGTCAGGTTGTTCCGCAGTAGATCACTGATAACTCTGTGCAGTCAAAGGTCATGGATGGGGAGGTCAGGGCCGTGGACCACGATGTCGTCCAGATAGCCTGCCACCCTGGGTATTCCAGCCGAGGATGGTGCTCATCACCTTCTGGAAGCAACTTGGGGCGGAGCTAAGTCAAAAAGGCATGCGTGTATATCTGAACACACCAGCATGTGTGACAAAGGCTGTGAGGTCTCTGCTGGCTAGGTGGAGGGGCACCTGAAGATTACCCTGACGCAGGTTGAGCTTCGTGAAGACCTTTGAGCCATGAAATTGTGCGGTCAGCTCCTCAGCTGTAGGCAAGGGGTACTTCTCCAGGACAACAGCCTTGTTCTCAGAACAGAGATCCACACAGGTCTGGATTCCACCTAACTATTTGGGTGTGATGACCAAGTTTCAAATCCAGGGGCAGCGTTGACTGGCTCAATGATGCCTGCCTCCAACTGTGACTGGATATACAGTGCCTTGCGAAAGTATTCGGCCCCCTTGAACTTTGCGTCCTTTTTCCACATTTCAGGCTTCAAACATAAAGATATAAAACTGTATTTTTTTGTGAAGAATCAACAACAAGTTGGACACAATCATGAAGTGGAACGACATTTATTGGATATTTCAAACTTTTTTAACAAATCAAAAACTGAAAAATTGGGCGTACAAAATTATTCAGCCCCCTTAAGTTAATACTTTGTAGCGCCACCTTTTGCTGCGATTACAGCTGTAAGTCGCTTGGGGTATGTCTCTATCAGTTTTGCACATCGAGAGACTGAAATGTTTTCCCATTCCTCCTTGCAAAACAGCTCGAGCTCAGTGAGGTTGGATGGAGAGCATTTGTGAACAGCAGTTTTCAGTTCTTTCCACAGATTCTCGATTGGATTCAGGTCTGGACTTTGACTTGGCCATTCTAACACCTGGATATGTTTATTTTTGAACCATTCCATTGTAGATTTTGCTTTATGTTTTGGATCATTGTCTTGTTGGAAGACAAATCTCCGTCCTAGTCTCAGGTCTTTTGCAGACTCCATCAGGTTTTCTTCCAGAATGGTCCTGTATTTGGCTCCATCCATCTTCCCATCAATTTTAACCATCTTCCCTGTCCCTGCTGAAGAAAAGCAGGCCCAAACCATGATGCTGCCACCACCATGTTTGACTCTGGGGATGGTGTGTTCAGCTGTGTTGCTTTTACGCCAAACATAACGTTTTGCATTGTTGCCAAAAAGTTGAATTTTGGTTTCATCTGACCAGAGCACCTTCTTCCACATGTTTGATGTGTCTCCCAGGTGGCTTGTGGCAAACTTTAAACAACACTTTTTATGGATATCTTTAAGAAATGGCTTTCTTCTTGCCACTCTTCCATAAAGGCCAGATTTGTGCAATATACGACTGATTGTTGTCCTATGGACAGAGTCTCCCACCTCAGCTGTAGATCTCTGCAGTTCATCCAGAGTGATCATGGGCCTCTTGGCTGCATCTCTGATCAGTCTTCTCCTTGTATGAGCTGAAAGTTTAGAGGGACGGCCAGGTCTTGGTAGATTTGCAGTGGTCTGATACTCCTTCCATTTCAATATTATCGCTTGCACAGTGCTCCTTGGGATGTTTAAAGCTTGGGAAATATTTTTGTATGCAAATCCGGCTTTAAACTTCTTCACAACAGTATCTCGGACCTGCCTGGTGTGTTCCTTGTTCTTCATGATGCTCTCTGCGCTTTTAACGGACCTCTGAGACCATCACAGTGCAGGTGCATTTATACGGAGACTTGATTACACACAGGTGGATTGTATTTATCATCATTAGTCATTTAGGTCAACATTGGATCATTCAGAGATCCTCACTGAACTTCTGGAGAGAGTTTGCTGCACTGAAAGTAAAGGGGCTGAATAATATTGCACGCCCAATTTTTCAGTTTTTGATTTGTTAAAAAAGTTTGAAATATCCAATAAATGTCGTTCCACTTCATGATTGTGTCCCACTTGTTGTTGATTCTTCACAAAAAAATACAGTTTTATATCTTTATGTTTGAAGCCTGAAATGTGGCAAAAGGTCGCAAAGTTCAAGGGGGCCGAATACTTTCGCAAGGCACTGTATTTTGTGACATCACCACACATTGCAAAGGAATGCGCAGCAAGGGCTGCATGACTGCGGTCACATCCAGGTTCACTAGGGGCCTGTGAGTAAAGGTTGTGAGGCAGCCCAGTTCTTTTGCCATGTGCCGGTAACTTGGTGGATAGCTGACCCACTGTTATCTCCCGCTTAGTACTCAAGTAATTGGTTAGTACTCCATCCGGACCTGTTCCAGAGCTTTGGCCGCCTGTCTCAGACCCAGCTGCACGTGTACAGTTGTAATTCCTCCAGGTGTAGCTGGACCGGAGACGGTCACAATGGGCAAATTATATCCCCATTAGCATTTAGCTGGGTATGACCGGAGATCTGAACCCAGGTACACAGAGTTAAGTGCAAGCAGGGGCGTCAGTTGTGCATGCCAATCTCAGATCAAGACCAAAAACGTAAAAGTAGGCTACAAAAAAGTAATCATTTACTTTAATTCCAATCTCTATTAAAATGCCACCGCTGTTTAACATATCGGATGGTTGGCTTTATGACCATGCAGATCAATGCTCTGAGTGAAGTTACCACCCTGTGCGCCAAACTGTCTGGCAGAGACAGTGCCAGACAGTTTGCTAAACCAGTCAGTCCTTTAGGCAAGGCGCCTATTGTTTTATTCATCGGTTACTTTCACATTGATGTCATGTTGTGTTGTTAAAGTCGGCATAGGCTGGCGTCAAATAAACTAGGGGAAGACAAGCTTCCCCTGAATTAAATTGAATAAAATGTAATTACTGGTGCCTTTACAGAAATATATAAAATAATTTTAAAAACTACAGAGCAATGAGTTGTGGATTCTTTTAAGCGTGCAATATGAGCAGCATGCCTGACAAATAGCCTACCGTACCAAATAGCTGATTGTTGAGTTACAGCTTTCAGTGAAAAGCAGTTAAATAGCAGTCACAATATTTCAAGATACAATCGTAGGAAAAACATAGCTTAGAAAACAAATGGTTATTGGTGAAAATACTAATAAAAGACAAAGAAAATACTCTCTAATTACTCTCTAGTTATCAAAAGTCCAAACTCTGAATTGAGCGACCAGTAGCCTGTTTTATTGACACCAGCAGAGGACATATTCACAGTCCTTATCATTAGATCAGTACCACTTGAACGTTATTTTGAAGACAATAATTTCCTCTTCCTGTCTAGATGGTGGTCATGTTGTACAATTTGTGTCTCCCCTTTTTGAGATCCAGATTAAATAGTTGAATTCAAGATAAGGTCATTTTTACTGATCTGTTTGTCAGTATCAGCATAGTAGGCTACTAATTTGTGCCTTAAAAAAAATATTGCTTATGTCTCCAGTCATATAAAGTGTAGTAGAATTGCATAACAAGTGTTTCTAAAAGGCCACATTTTTTCTGCGCAAAGAAAGGAGAAGAAATGTATCTCATTATGCCTATACTTTGCATTCGGAAAGTATTCAGACCCCTTGACTTTTTCCACATTTTGTTACATTACAGCCTTATTCTAAAAATGATAAAATAAAAAATGTTCATCATCAATCTACACACAATACCCCATACTGTGTAAAGATTTAATTTTTTGCAAATTTATAAAAATAAAAACAGAAATACCTTTTTCACATAAGTATTCAGACTGAGCTCAGGAACATCCTGTTTCCATTGATCATCGTTGAGTTCTTTAAAACCTCTTCCGGCTAGGGAGCAGTATTTTCACGTCCGGATGAAAAGCGTGCCCAAAGTAAACTGCCTGCTACTCAGGCCCAGAAGCTAGGATATGCATAGTATTAGTAGATTTGGATAGAAAACACTCTGAAGTTTCTAAAACTGTTTGAATAATGTCTGTGAGTATAACAGATTTGGCAGGTGAAACCCCGAGCACAATCCATCCAGGGAATTTTTTTAGGGGGGCTCAATGTGTTTTACATGACGTTTCTATGGGAAGTTCTTTTTAATACAAATATGCTTGCAGTTCCTATGGCTTCCACTAGATGTCAACAGTCTTTAGTAATTGGTTGTTGTTTTTCCTTTGAGAAATGAAGAAGTAGCCCTGTTCTTTCCATGTGTCATACAAAGGGACTCAAGTCTTTTGGAGCGTGCAATCTGGAACGCGTTTCAGTTTGTTTTCGTCCGGTATTGAACACAGTATTTCCCGTCTTAAATTGTATTGATTATTTACATTTTAAGATACATAAATTTGGATTAGGAATGTTGTTTGAAATGTTTGGACCAAGTTTACAGGTAACTTATTATATACTTTGTAGGCGAGTTGGAACTGGTGTATTTCTGTATCAAACGCGCCAAATAAATGGACATTTTGGGGATGTAATGAAGGAATTTATCGAACAAAAGGACCATTTGTGATGTTTATGGGACATTTTGGAGTGCCAACAGAAGAAGATCTTCACAAAGGTAAGACATGAATTATATCGTTATTTCTGATTTTTGTGTAGCACCTGCCTGGTTGAAATCTGATTTTCATGTGTTTGAATGCGGGGTGCTGTCCTCAGATAATCGCATGGTCTGCTTTCGCTGTAAAGCATTTCTGAAATCTGACACTGTGGCTGGATTAACACGAAGTTAAGCTATATTTTGATGTATAACACTTGTATGTTTAATGAATTCTTATTATGAGTATTTCTGTTTTTGAATTTGGCGCACTGCAATTTCACTGGATGTTGTCAAATCAATCCCGTTTTCGGGATCCGAGCGGGAATGGGGGCGAAGAGATCCCTAAGAGGTTTTAATATGGATCTTACCCAAAAACAGTAGCCTGCAATGGACAGCAAGGTAGAAAATCAAATGCTAACCAAACTGGGGCAGTCAATTAAAGTTTGACTCTCATCAAAAGTTCAGAGAACATTATCAAATTAATTCCAGACATAGACACAAAACTAAATGTTGACTCAGCAATAGCTACAACTTATTGGTTTCCCCGCCCCAATTAGATAGCATTTTTAATGTGTACACCCACACATGAGTACACACACAACGTAGCCTGGAAACATATAGGGTTGTTTTTGGAAATGCAAATACAGGCACCCACAGGCAGGCATTACTTGAAATGACTATTCATTAATAAAAACTTCTCCCCTTAACAGTATCGGTCCCGAGACACGAGCAAAAATTGGCTTTTCATTTATCTGAGTTTCATTTATCTGTATATCCAGCCCTTAAATTTAGCCTCAAAATTAAGTATTTTACCTGTTTCTTTTCAGGATAACCTGGGCTACAAGTACAAAACAAGATAATTTTACATAAACGGTTGCATTCATGAGTATTATTGACAAATGTTAATAAAATGACAAATGTCAATAAAAAAATAACATCTGTCAAAGAAAAAACTTGATAAAAATGAATTTATATGAATCCTGTAAGTACAGAAATGTGTTTCTCAGTGGGAAATTAATATTCATCTAGTCAGTGACAACTGTGTGGATTTGGGAGTTTGTGACAGCAATTATGAGCTTATTACAGTATTATAAACACTACGTCAGGGAATTTCCTATGATCTTCTATGTAGAAGACACCGTTACCTTCTAACAACTCTTGTGAACAAAATTATGTTATATGTGCATGTTCGTGAGAATCAGCTTATCATAGAAAGTGTTTACTGCTATAGTTTGTTGCACCATTCAGACACTACAGTTTTGTAAAAACACCCAGCCCCGGTCTCCTTCGGTATCCACCGTTGTCTCAAAACACCGTTCTAGCTCAGCACTCAGTAATCAAGAGATAGATTAATCCAATGGTCCATCCCATAAGTCTGTAGCTCAAACACACATTATTTAAAAGAGGTTAGAAGTCCAAAGAGCGCCGGCGTTACGGTGAGACTCATTGGGTTAATGTCAACAATGAACAGCTTTTTTATATATTGTCAACATGTATTAAGGGTGTTTTACATTGTAGTGTATACCAAGAGTAAATTATTTCTCTCTCTCTCTGCCCCCCTCTCCTCTTTCTCTCTCTCTGCTCCCCTCCTTCTCCTCTTTCTCTCTTTCTGCCCCCTCCCTCTCCCCTTTCTCTCTTTCTGCCCCCTCCCTCTCCCCTTTCTCTCTTTCTGCCCCCTCCCTCTCCTCTCTCTCTTTCTGCCCCCTCCCTCGCCCCTTTCTCTCTTTCTGCCCACTTCCTTTCCTCTCTCTCTTTCTGCCCCCTCCCTCTCCTCTTTCTCTCTTTCTGCCCACTCCCTTTCCTCTCTCTCTTTCTGCCCCCTCCCTCTCCTCTTTCTCTCTTTCTGCCGACTTCCTTTCCTCTTTCTGCCCCCTCCCTCTCCTCTTTCTCTCTTTTTTGCACCCACCCTCTCCTCTTTCACTCTCTCTGCCCCTCTCTTCTCTTTCTCTCTTTCTGCCCCCTCCCTCTTCTCTTTCACTCGCTCAGCCCCCCTCCCTCTCTTCTTTCTCTCTCTCTGCCCTCCCCCCTTCTTCTTCTCTTTGGATTAGGTAATTACTATCAATGAATGTGCTTCAGCATAAGTTTTACTTTGCATCTCCAAATAGATTGAAGTCAAGTTGGTCCAATAAACAAGTTCAATTTGTGTAATTTCACTAACATAAACAGACGTTTGCTGCAAGAAACCGATTGATGATCTTGCAAGAATTTCTCTTCTCTTGGGAATGGTCAACACCTGAGTGAAAAATAGTTTACCTACAAAATAAAGCAGAGGCAAAGCCAGGTCACATCTCAAACTAAAATATATTCTTTCTTTTAGCAGTATTATTTTGCAAGTATCAATGTGTGTTGGATGAGCTGCCAGAGCGCAAAGGTTAAAGAACAGTTATAGATATTGCTTTGACACCCAGAGAAGGAATGTCAGATGAATATTCTGCACAAGCAGTCAAAACTCAGTCTGAAAGAGGCTTAAGTCAACAGGTCTTGGTTTGCACAGCTCAAAAAACAAATATGCTTCTGTCAATATAAAAAATATCTGTCATCTAACATATTGTAGCGATCCTTGCTATATATGAGCCATGTTACAATTCCCACCAAGTGTGTTTACCCTACTAGCACGATGTGTAGGTTGTTCGCTATTCACAGCAGAGACCCAGGTTTCCTGTCCTGCCGTTTGCTACACTGGTGTCAGAAGTGGGATGGCGGCTGTGAAGCCGTTGGAATAGCATAGCCCGGAAGTGTGATTGGGCTGACTAGTGATACACGCTATACGAGACATTTTACAATTCCCATCAAGTGGGTAAACACTAGTGGAGTGATGTGTAGGATATTTGCCATTCACGGCAGCGACCCAGGTTTACGTCACTGTAAAAGGACATGAACCACACAATGAAGTCAGCTTTCATGTCTTGTTATTAAAAAAAATCTATATTTTTTTGGTCAAATTCTAATCCTACCAACACCTTCATATCATTCCATTTCTTCTAGTTATATCACACATCTGATTCACATCAACAACTGACATCCACAGAAACAAAGACAAGATTGTCTGCAATGACACATCTTTGCATCTTAATCGTATCAGTTGTATGTGTTTTTCAGTTCCCTCCATTGCTACCGAGGTAGCCCTCTCCACGTCTACACAGGCATCAGACAGATGCATTGTCGCCCTGTGTCTCTGGGGCTAACTCAATCTATATCACATTGGCAGCGCTAACAGATGATCATTAGCCCTGTCATGCAAACTCTGTAATTAAAAGGCCAAACTTAATTTAGCTGTAGAGGTCACACTAGCTGTCATTGAACTAGAGCAGCTACGCTCCAATACACTTCAATAGCTGCATCTCTTTGCATTTCCCTGTTTAGCTTTTCCTAAGTGGACAGATCTGAGGGAGTGGATCAGGGGGTAAACAATGTTTTAAATCCACCTTGAACCCCATTGGACAGTCACTCTTAAATAGCTGCATCTCTCTCTTTTTAGCTATTCCCAAATAACCATATCTGAAAAGAGTGGAATGGTGAAGAAAACATTGAATGTTTTAAATCCTCATTGTCTTCATTTGGACAGTCAGGAGGAGTTTTCACCAACTTTGATTCACCAGTCTAAACTAAAGTCAGTATAGAAAACAGACGAGATGATCAAAGGAGAACATGTACTAGTAATTAACATAAGCCTGTAGACTGCAGTATTTTGGCTACAAAGAAGTCCAGATTACCTTTTGGAATACTAAACAACAGACTAGATGAAATTGTTTTTTGGGGGAATTAATAATTGTAACACGGTTTTTCGTTCTTAAATAAATATGATCAAAAACTTTATCTCATGTGGCGCCGTGGAGTTTATGTCAAACGTGAATGACATCGCGTCAGTCAAGTGTTTGAGTGAGTGACACTGAGCTGGTAGGGGGCATTCCAAATATATAACACCATTAAACTGTTTGACAGTTTCTCACAAAGAGTTGCGTCGTGAGGATGTGAACCCAGCCGAACTCCAGATGACAGATCAATTCCACCCTTCTTCCAGCCCTCGGCCTGGGAATCGAACCGTCCACCTTTCTGCTAAAGGTCACTGGGCTAACTACCTCCCTATTCATCTGTATATACAGCCTGGTCTCATAGAATAGACGTAACATAGTAATTGTAAATCCGTGACACTCAAATGAGTATGATATGTTAAGTTTGGTATGGTTACATATATCAGAAGGACAGTGGTGGGTCAGGGTGGACGGGTAGATGTATCATGCAAATGTGTAGCAACCCAAAGGTTGCGCGTTTGAATCTCATCACAGACATTTTGTCTAATTGTCTTCAATTGGCAACTTTATAAGTACTTGCTATGGTTTAGCTACTTTTCAAATACTTAGCATGTTTGCTAAACCTTCTCCTAACCCTAACCGTAACCCTTTCATCTAACTCCTAACCTTAACCCTAACCTTTTCCCCTAACCCCTAGCCTAGTTTAACATTCGGCACCTAGCCACCTAGCTAACATTACCAATAGCAAATTGGAATTCAAAATATATTATACAAATTGTAATTCCTAACATATAATACAAATTGTGTGATGGACAAATTAATACATAACATTCGAAACGTAACATATCAAACAAAATGGAGAGAGCCTATCCCTGAGTCCAGGTTGGTATATACTGAACTGCCAATCCACACAATTTAATAATTACAGTAGTATTACGACGTTGTATGATTTGATTCTGCAGCTATTATTATTCATCAGTAAACAGTTGTAATATACCTATTACAATGCGTGTATAATGTGATAAATGTATCCCTGCAATCCTCTTGTCAGCCAAAACAATTGTACTGCAACAATTGTCCTGCAAGTCTACATAATTCATACCAGAAACAATATGACAGCACATGATTCATTGGCGGTGGTATATACACTGCCTCTGTAGGACAACAACAGTATGTTAACCAACAAGCCCGACTTGATCAAATCAACAAGCCTTTTTGTGACTACTTTGGCACATAATGCCACTCCGGCTCCGTTCATGTCACAGAGGAAAAAGGAAGGGACCGGAAAAAACAAAGATTTTGGGTCCCATCCTCCTACACTGCTTGTGATAAATGGGAGTGAGGTTGCTAAAGCTGAGGTCATCAATCATAGACTAGACTATTAATTAATGTTGTAGGAGGTAAGCCAGCAAAGACCACTTCCCAATCAGCAGATGAAAGGAAAGCTATTCCGAACACAGTCTTATTTTAGTTATCGCAGCAACACCACAAATGCAGTTCTTGGAAACAATTGCAGGTCTAATGGATACACACACAAGCACACACATACAGAAACCCTAAACCCCTCCCACCACACACACACACACACACACACACAGACACACACACCCTTGTATTATTGGAATTGAGCTAAGAGTTAAGACAATCCAGCTTGTGCTGTAATAGCCTTATCGTTAAACGTCAGCATTATCAGGCTTGGGATGTGACTCACAGTATTCATTACACTATGATGTGATTCATGCCACTGGTCATTTACTATGCTATTGTAAATCATCCCCAAGACGAATACTGGAAATAAAAAGTGGGCCATTTTTGTCACCGCAATGTGATTTCTCCTTCACAATGGCAGCGCCGCTGCTGGGATAGACCTATGTCCAGTCAAAGAGAATGCCACACCATAGAAAATGAATGGCAAATAGTAAGTTTACTATACACAGAGCCCATGCGACTACTATTAGGTTGTTTTAGTATTTATTTTGTGAGGTTATTCAGTCCAAAGGTTTAAATGAAATGTAAATTAAAGTGTTATGCCACAGCCTTGGATGAACAAGGTTACCATGTTTCCTTCCTCTGCATTGAAACCTTATGTTTGATAAAAGACTTTCCATTTACTTTAAATGATAAATGTGTACAGAAAGTTCTGACTGCCAAAAGATAATTTGGTGTCAAGTAATAAAATATATATAGTTTGAAGGGGGCAACAAACAGTCCTGTCACGACTTCTGCCGAAGTTGTTGCCTCTCCTTGTTCGGGCGGTGCTCGGCGGTCGACGTCACCGGTCTTCTAGCCATCATCGATCCATTTTTCATTTTCCATTGGTTTTGTCTTGTCTTCCCACACACCTGTTTTCAATCCCATCCATTACCTGTTGTGTATTTAAACCTCTGTTTCCCCTCATGTCTTTGTCAGAGATTGTTTATTTGTATAGGTGCGCGACGGGTCTTCGTACCCATATTTGTTAATATAATCTTTTTTTTTATTAGTGTTATGGAGCATGTTACTTAGACATTTATTAAAAGACTCCATTTTACACTCCGTTTGACTCTCCTGCGCCTGACTTCCCTGCCACCTATACACACGTCTCTGACTACGTCTCTGATATGATGAATAACAATGGGAAAATGTATCCTCTAACACAGGTATTCCCAAACTGGGGTACATGTAAAAATGTAAATGACAAAATATCTTCACATTTCCAAACGGTCCATTTATATTTTCCAACGGGGCTATGCATTTGGGTGAGGTTTTTCTCTCGCCTGAGTAGCTTTGTTTCACTGCCAAAAATAAAATTAAACCATCTAGTGTTCAGCGAAATAACAACAATGTCAAATACAGGTAGCCTAGTCATATAATTAACATCCAATCACATTAACCGTTACTCTCTCACAGGAATTCCACTAACGATCCGTATGTAGCCAAACGTAGCTGCTGCTCATGTTGGTATCTGTACTGATGGCGCAAAAGCCATGACAGGGAGACATAGTGGAGTGGTAATGCACGTGCAAGCAGTTGCTCCCAACACTACTTGGGTACACTGCAGCATCCACCGAGAGGCTCTTGCTGCCGATGGAATGCCTGACAGCTTTAAAGACGTTTTGGACACTAATGGTTAACTTTGTTAAAGCAAGGCTCCTGAACTCTCGTGTATTTTCTGCACTATACAATGATATGGGCAGTGACCGTGTAACACTTTTACAACATAGAGAAGTGTGCTGGTTATCAAGGGGCAAAGTATTGGCACGTGTTTTTGAAGTCTTCTTTACTGACCATAATTTTCACTTGTCTGACCGCTTGCATGATGACTAGTTTCTCACACGACTGGCCTATCTGGCTGATGTGTTTGATCACCTGAATTATCTGATTCTAGGATTACAGCGACTCTCCACAACTATATTCAATGTGCAGAACAAAATTGAGGCTATGATTATGAAGTTGGAGCTCTTCTCTGTCTGCAATAACAAGGACAACACACAGGTCCTTCCATCATTGTATGATTTTTTTGTGTGCAAATGAACTCAAGCTTACGGACAATGTCAAATGTGATATAGCGAAGCACCTGAGTGAGTTGGGTGCGCAGTTACGCAGGTACTGTCCCGAAACGGATGACACAAACAACTGGATTCATTATCCCTTTCATTCCCTGCCTCCAGTCCACTTAACGATATCTGAACAAGAGAGCCTCATCAGCATTGCAGTAAGAGGTTCTGTGAAAATTTAATTTCATCAGAAGCCACTGTCAGATTTCTGGACTGGGCTGTGCTCAGAGTATCCTGCCTTGGCAAATCGCGCTGTTAAGACACTGATGCTCTTTGCAATCATGTACTGTGAGAGTGGATTCTCGGCCCTCACTAGCATGAAAACTAGATATAGGCACAGACTGTGTGTGGAAAATGATTTAAGACTGAGACTCTCCAATACAACCCAACATTGCAGAGTTATGTACATCCTTTCAAGCACACCCTTCTCATTAACCTGTGGTTCGTTATTCACCGTTTTCAATGAACAAATAAGCTTTTATATGTAAGATGGTTAAATAAAGAACAAAATTATTGATTATTATTAAATTATTACTTGTGCACTGGTCCTATAAGGGCTCTTTGGCACTTCCCGCAAGCTGGGTTGGGACAAAAACTCACACTCTTTCTTATGTTTATTAATTAATGCATAGTGTGTGTGTGGTAGGCTTATAATGATGGTAAAAACAATATTTGAGAGTGCGCTGACTCTGGTGCGCAGCTGGAGGTTGAATGTTTGATAAAAAGTTTGGGAACCCCTGCTCTAACAGATTTGTCTCTTTAAGATCCGCACATAAAGTCAGATTTAAAGCCTCTTTTAAAGGGCAACTGACCTGCTGCCAAGAACACGGAGGTCAATTATCTGTTCTGCCACTGTTGTGACAGAAAGTCTAATAAAATAGATGTATCTAGCACATAGTAAAGGTTAAAAACTGCTGAGGTGTTTCCGCTAAGTCTAGCTAACAATAACAAAATGTTGGTACCTTCTTCGGAAGAAATTGTACCGATATTTAATTGAGTGAAGTTAAAGTTAACCCTAAAAGCGACAACATATTTTGCTTAAAGGAGACAACGGGGTTCTATTTTTACCCCTAAGAGACAGTCTATCAGACAGTACCACTTCATATAAAAACATTTCGTAACACAAGTAAATGGTTTAAATTCTCCATGTAGTCAAATGAGATTTTTCAAATAGAGGTTTTTCGATCAGTTCGATCAACTTAATCTATAGCCACATTTCCTCTCAACTATCCAAGATGGCGTAGAAGTAGGATGTGTGCATATGTCTTTGTCTTATCCCGTGTCTTATCCCGTGTAAATAGCCAGTATTTTCATATATATCTTAATCTCACTTTCTATCTACGAACTAAATATACTTTCCTGCAACCCGCCTCACCCAATGTGGTACGGATCTGCTATTATTATTACTTAAAACTTTTTAGGGATAGGGGGCAGTATTCGGAAGTTTGAATAACTGAGGTGCCCAAAGTAAATTGCCTGTTACTCAGGCCAAGCAGCTAGGATATGCATATAATTGGTTAGGATTTGGATAGAAAACACTCTAAAGTTTCCAAAACTGTTAAAACCTCTTAGGGATAGTGAGATGCTAGCGTCTCAAGTGGCCAATAGCCTCGGGAAATGCATAGCGCCAAATTCAAATAATATGCGATAAAACTCAAACTTTCATTAAATCACACATGCAGGGTACTCAATTAAAGCTACACTCGTTGTGAATCGAGCCAACATGTCAGATTTTAAAAATGCTTTTCGGCGAAAGCATGAGAAGCTATTATCTGATAGCATGCACCCCCCTGAACCAGCTGATCCAGTTGTAAACAATAGAACTAGCGTTAGCAGGCGCTACACAAAACGCTGAAATAAAATATAAAACATGCATTACCTTTAACGAGCTTCTTTGTTGGCACTCCAATATGTCCCATAAACATCACAATTGGTCCTTTTTTTCGATTAATTCCATCCATGTATACCCAAAATGTCCATTTATGAAGCAGGTGTGATCCGGAAAAAAACAGCTTTCCAAAACGCAACGTTATTACAAAACATTTCAAAAGTTGCCTAGAAACTTTGCCAAAATATTTCAAACTACTTTTGTAATCCAACTTTAGGTATTTTTAAACGTTAATATTCGATCAAATTGTTGACGGGGCAATCTGTATTCAATAACAGCAAGTCAATAATACATGCACGATTTTCTTCGTTTCACCAATGATTAAAACCAGTTGAAGCTAGGGGGGCGCTATTTCATTATTGGATGAAAAAACATGCCCGTTTTAAGCGCAATATTTTGTCACAAAAAGATGCTCGACTATGCATGGAATTGCCAGCTTTGGAAAGAAAACACTCTGACGTTTTCAAAGCTGCAAAGATATTATCTTTGAGTGCCCCAGAACTGATTTTACAGGCGAAACCAAGATGCAACTTCAACCAGGAAATGAGCAGGATTTTTGAGGCTCTGTTTCCCGTTGTCTCCTTATATGGCTGTGAATATGCTGTGAACGAGCTTATGCGCTCTGCCGTTCCTCCAAGATGTCTGCAGCATTGTGATGTATTTGTAGGCATATCATTGGAAGATTGGCCATAAGAGACTACATTTGCCAGGGGCCCGTCCGGTGTCCTTAGTCTACGTTGGTGCGTAACTCTTAGCGGCCAAAATTTTACCATGCGATACAGACAGCGAAGTATCGTTCCTGGAAGTGTGCATCATTGAAGAGATATGTGTGAAAAACACCTTGAGGATTGGTTCTAAACAAAGTTTGCCATGTTTCAGTCGATATTATGGAGTTAATTTGGAAAAAAGTTCGGCGTTTGGATAACTGAATTTTCGTTTTTTTTTTGGTAGCCAAACGTGACGCCCCAAACGGACCGATTTCTCCTGCACAAAAAATCTTTCAGGAAAAACTGAACATTGCTATCTAACTGAGAGTCTCCTCATTGAAAACATCCGAAGTTCTTCAAAGGTAAAAGATTTATTTGAATGTTTTTGCTGGTTTTTGTGAAAATGTTTCCTGTTGATGCTAATGCTAAATGCTACGCTAGTTATCAGTACTGTTACACAAATGCTAGTTTGCTATGCTTGAGAAGCATATTTTTGAAAATCTGAGATGACAGTGTTGTTAACAAAAGGCTAAGCTTGAGAGTTAGTATATTAATTTCATTTCATTTGCGATTTTCATGAATAGTTAACATTGCGTTATGGTATTGAGCTTGAGGCTATCATTACGCTACCGGATCCGGCATGGCTCAGCGCAAGAGGTTAACTTCAACCCAATTCCAAAGACTGGTGACATCCTGTGGAAGTTGTAGGAACTGTAAAATGGGCGCTATCTAATTTACCTTGACAAAGACAATTCAGGGAACTGTCAGAGGGATATTTTTTTTTTCTGAACAGTTTTTCCTTGGGGTTTTGCCTGCTGCATAAGTTATAGTTATAGTCGCAGACATGATTTAACCAGTTTTGGAACCTTCAGGGTGTTTTCTATCCACACCTACTAATCATATGCATATAATATATTCCTGGCATGAGTAGCAAGAAGTTGAAATTTTGCACGCTTTTTATTAAAAAGTAGAAATGCTGCCCCCTATCTCTAAGAGGTTTTAACCCTTTCACACGTACCATCACACGAGTGTGATCGTTCTACAGTGGTCCCTGAAGCGTACGATCACACCCGTGTGTTTAGAACACTCATTTAGAATGCTCGTTTAGAACGGCAGTTTAGAATGACGCAACAATCAGCGTTTGAGCTGACCACACTTTTTTCAGAAACTATTTACACAAACACAGTCTTTACAAAGTTATGTCCAGAATGTCAGCAGTTTATTTTTGGATGCATTGTTCAGATATTCACAGAAGTAAATATAGCATAACACAATCATCCTAACCGGAAAAATGTAGGCTACATTTGTCCTAGCGCTGAGGAAAGATTGACCCAACACAAGCAGTCATGTTTTCTAACTCTCGGCTGACATAAACTACAATATGAATTAGCTAATAGCAATATATAATTAATCACATCACGGGTGAGCTCACCATTGATCGAAATAACTAGGTAAAACACTTTATAGAAATCGAAAGTAATCCGACGATTAGTTTCAGCGCGCAGCCATGCATTTTTTCCTCACAGAAACCGAAGATAATAAGAGAAGACGAGATGAGTTTGGTCTGTTTATAGTATGCATGTTGAAGGGGTGTGTCATCTACCGTCGTTCACATCCCATCATTAATTTCCGGAAGTCCTCAAAAAAATTTGTGAACTGTTACTCACCTCATTTTGTTATAACATCTTTGGTCAAACAGACGTGAATCCCAGAATGCATTGTATGTCAACAAACATGACTACACAGCTGGAATTAGCTTAGCTCATCATAACCAGTACAACCTTCAAAAAAGTATTTTACACACATAATATGTGCCCATTACAATCTGTGCAAGAATCGGAATGCATGATTTGTCACCTAGAATTGAAAACATGTGAATAAAACCGTAAATACACAAATAATTGCCACACAAAACATTTTCTGATAGTGATTTATTGATACAAGTGGCGCGTGCTGGCAGTCAGCCACATAACCTCCCACTCTGCGCCATTCAGTGTTGTTATTTATGTATGTTGCTAGTGAGCTAAGCTGTAGCATTAACAATGTCTTTCAAAAGGAGACAACTCACAAATGTGGAAATTCTGGAGATTTTTTAAAATTCTGACAATGAGTCTGAGTATGAAAGTCAGGAATCAGATTCTGACAGAGGAGCTGCCCCCCCCCCAACCTTGTAGTCATTGAGAACCCTGAATCTGAATTTCCCTTGTCCATTGAGGAAGTACCAGTTCCCTTTGAAGATGCTGGTGGTGATGGAGACAGACCGACAGTGGATAAAGTACAGGAGTTCTGTGGTAGCTGGAAGGCCACCAGTCATTTCTCCCCTCCTGGCCCTGCTGTTTGCTTTGACGAGTCCCAGTCTGGAGTGCAACGCCCCTTGCCATTTCCAACTGAGTCAGAGTGCTTCAAGTTGTTTCTGACAGAGGAGCTGGTGGGAGACATAGTTGAGGAGACCAATCGCTATGCCTTAGAGCTACAGGAGAAGAGAGAGACAGGAGTGAGGGGGAAACTCGCTAAATGGGTGACAACCACAATTAGTGAAATGTATACCTTCCTGGTGACAGTCCTTCTCATTGGAATAGTAAAGAAGAACTCCCTAAGAGAATACTGGTTTACACAGGGTCCACCACTGACATCCAACATTATGAGGGGCTTGGGGTGTCCGGGTCCGTGGTGATGACCATGCTGGCTCCTCATCTCGGCAAGGGACACACTTTGTACGTGGACAATTGGTACAGCAGTCCCACATTCTTCCAGCATCTGCAGCAATAAGTGACTGACTGACCTGTCAGGTGATCTGACATGTGACTTGCCATGATACTATGCCTTTAGAGATGGGGGTGGAAATGCAGTTGTTGTTCAGTCACTGCATGAATATTAAATATGGGTTATGCATATTCAGTTTTTTGTCCTCTAGTAAAACAAGTTGTTGAACCAACTACCAATACTGCAATAAAATAGATGACTATTACATATTGGCATATGTGTTTTCTTGCTGTGTTTTCATCCAGTAAAACTGTTAAAGAGTGTACGTTAGCATACAAAAGCTGTCCTCATTCTTCAGCTCCAAAGATGTCCAGCTCCAGTTATAATATTGGCAAATAATGTTTCTGGTTTCTGAAAGTACAGAATAAAGATGAATTATTCATTAGAATACAATATAAGAATATAGCAATAAAACAATACTACAAAGAAGTAACATAATAAACACTGCTATAAAAAATAGTTTATTGCATTGATAAAATCACAGATTTGAGTTATAACTGTAAGAAACTAACTTTTGAGCTCCACAAGGGGCAAGGCAGGGCAGAACAGAGCTATGCTGAATAGACCAAATAAACAAACCATGGTCATATTTTTATTTTATTTAACTAGGCAAGTAATTTAAGAACAAATTATTATTTACAATGATGGCCTACACCGGCCAAACTCGGACAACGCTGGGCCAATTGTGCGCTGCACTATGGGACTCCCAATCACAGCCAGTTGTGATACAGCCTGGATTTGAACCAGGGTGTCTGTAGTGCCATAGACCGCTGCGCCACTTGGGAGTCATAAGGCCAGGGTAGCTTCAAAATACAACACAAGCTAATAGTTTTCTGACGCAACTAGCATTGTTTTACAGAGCTAATAGAATAATGTAGCTAGGTAAGCATGATTGACAATAACACCACAAAGGTTATAAAATGTGTAACGTTACCTCACGTGTCTGCAGTTATAAGGAATATATTATGATCTACAGCTACAGCAGAAACGGCATACGGAAACTATTATTATAACTATTATAACGTAATAAGGCACTTACTTTGATAGAAACGCAGCCTGGATTTGAACCAGGGAGTCTGTAGTGACGCCTCTAGCACTGAGATGTAGTGCCATAGACCGCTGCGCCACTTGGGAGTCATAAGGCCAGGGTAGCTTCAAAATGCAACACAAGATAATACTTCTCTGACGCATTTAGCATTGTTTTACAGAGGTAATAGAAGAATGTGGCTACATAAGCACCATTGACTATAACACCATAAAGGTTATACAATGAGTAACGTTACCTCACGTGTCCGCGGTGATAAAGAATATACACAAATATATTATGCTCCATACATACAGTACGCTACAATAGAAATGTGGAATGGAAAATGTGAACACGTGTGCAGATCCTGTTCTGACGGGAGATGAGCTGCAGACGTGAACTGCACAAACAATTGGGAAGTGCTTGGGGAATTTTGTCCGTGTCAGAAATGTCCCAAAAATTTAATTATCCGCAAAAGTAAAAATGACTATTTTTATGTGAATAAATGAGGAGGCGGAACACACCTAAATTCAAACTGTTTTTAGAAAATAAAAACTTGTTAGAAAATCATTTGAAATTGAAGTTAAAACAACCTATACATATAAACAGTCTGCGTGCTTTAGTTTGAGGGCAGCGCGGATAAAATGTACTGTTACGTATCAATCACATTCTGGAATGGAGAGGACATTCTAACATCACGTGCATAAAAAGACCGTTAGAGATATTTGGAACTCACGCATGAAAGGGTTAAGGAGAAGTCTATCTTTAATTCTGTGAATAACACTAGTATCTTTTATCAATGTTTATTATGAGTATTTCTGCAAAATCAACGGATGTTTTGGAAACAAAACATTACTGCACGTAAGGCGCCTATGTAAACTGAGATTTTTGGATAAAAATATGCACATTATCGAACAAAACATACGTGTATTTTGTAACATGATGTCCTATGAGTGTCATCTGATGAAGATCATCAAAGGTTAGTGATTAATTTGATCTATATTTCTGCTTTTTGTGACTCCAATCTTTGGCTGGAAAAATGGCTGTGTGTTTTTTCGACTTGGCGGTGATCTAACAAACATATGTTGTGCTTTAGCTGTAAAGCATTTTTGAAATTGGACACGATGGGTAGATTAACAAGATGGTTATCTTTCATTTGCTGTATTGGACTTGTTATTAATTAATGCAACCGCTGTGTCAGATTTAAAAAAAACTTTACGGAAAAAGCAATCTGAGAACAGCTCTCAGAACCCAAAACAGCCAGAGGAATATCCGCCATTTTGGAATCAACAAAGTCAGAAACAACACCATAAATATTCACTTACCTTTGATGATCTTCATCAGAAGGCACTCCCAGGAATCGCAGTTCGACAATAAATGACTGATTTTGTTCCATAAAGTTCCATCATTTATGTCCAAATAGCCACTTGTTGTTATCGTGTTCAGCCCAGTAATCCATCTTCATGAGGCGCGAGCATTTCATCCAGACAAAAACTGGAAAATGTTTTTCGATGTATGGAATCAATCGTTAGGATGTTTTTAACATAAAACATCAATAATGTTCGAACCGGAGAATTCCTTTGTCTTCAGAAAAAGCACTGGAATGCGAAGTAACTCTGTCGGGAGCGCGCTTCATGAGAACAAGGCTCTCTGCCAGACCACTGACTCAAAGCGGTCTCATGAGTCCCTCCTTTATAGTAGAATCCTCATTCAAGTTTCAAAAGACGGTTGACATCTAGTGGAAGCCCTAGGAAGTGCAACCTCATCCATATCTCAATGTGTACTCGGTAGGCCAAGCTTTGAAAAACTACAAACCTCAGATGTCCCACTTCCTGGTTGGATTTTACTCATATTTTCGCCTGCCATATGAGTTATGTTATACTCACAGACATCATTCAAACAGTTTTAGAAACTTCAGAGTGTTTTCTATCCAATACTAATGATAATATGCATATATTAGCATCTGGGACAGAGTAGGAGGCAGTTCACCCTGGGCACGCCATTCATCCAAAAGTGAAAATGCTGCCCCCATCCCAAAAAGGTTAATACCTTTATGGTACTTTGTCACCAGGTAGTTCAGCCTGAGTACCATACGTATGGGATGCCATTGTCTCATATGTGAACGCACACTGTGCTCCACCTCTTATGTCAGAACATCCCTTGTCAACAACCTGCTAAATACAGTCATTCATGATGCCCAATAACACATTATCTGAAATAAACAAGACAGGGCTGGAGTCAAATGTCGTAAATGGTAGAAGTGAAAACCCTATAACAATTTTGTACCAACAAATGCCCCCGCTGGAACGAGAGCATCAGTTGTTCCTCTAATCAAACGGCTTCCAAGCAGGAAACTGACGTTCCACTGACACTGCCAACTGTCAATCTCCACAGCTGCAGTGTCGAGGACTCACAGGAGGCATTCATGTCTGGCCCAGCTTGTGACATCACATACTGTACATAGAATATATGATTACTAGAACTACAACTAAATGTTCTGTGACGGATACGCTAGCGGCCATATTGTGTACCCATGCCAGTAATTATATTTCTATGTTCAGATGTGAACCACCAGTGGTTGAAACTCGATTAACACAGCATTTCTCAGCAGGTCTTCTGTGCCATTTTCTCTCAGCTAATTATGTTTATCTCTCTAATTGATGCAGGACATATGCTACAGGAAGTTTTGGTAATGCATGACCTTTGGAGAAAAAGTATTGATTTAGTGACTTGATCTCTAATTATGCATGGCTAGTACCGAACCTACTGTAGTACAACTGGACCGAGGGATTTTGGAATTCAATGTATTGTTTGTGTGCTATCGATGTAGGATCTTAATTTGATGGGAATGTTCCTACACTATAGGAAATGCTAAATTATTTGTGTATTTGAGGTTTAAAAAAGGTTCTAGAGTTTGTAATTTCCACTTTGACATTTTAGACTTGATTTGGCCTAACGAAAAATGTATTAACCCCTATGTAATGTCCATGAATTATAATCCACATAATAACTGACCTTTCTTGTTGCTGTAGGATTATTTTCCTGCTGTAGCAAACTAGCTCAAATTAAGATCTTACATCTCTCTTTTATTGCTTTATATTCCCTAAACACCAATGAGTCATCATGTTGTAGTATTCTACCAGCAGATCTACACCACCAGAGTTACATGAAATCACTGTGACATTCAAGACTGTCAGAAACATTAGCCAAGAAATTAGTGTTAGTTCTCACCCATTAGCAGCCCAATACCAAAGCATACTGCTAAATAGCCAACAAACTGGCAAAGTATGTGAGTTGACCCTTGTATTTTATAAAACAAATTCTCTATGCACACTCACAGGACTCTATACACTCACGCACACTTACACTTAAACATACACTTAAACATGCACGCACGCACCCACCCACACACCATTTGCTCCCACCTTTATACTGACTCTGCACACTCAAACTCACATACAATAATCATATACACTGCATATACACACTCTGTTTATCATTTATCCTGATGCTTAATCATCTTACCCCTATACATTTAAAACTTGTTTTACCTCGAGTCACAGTGCATGTTGCAGTGTGCCGTTCAGACTCATATCGGCCCCCATTTGGAATTATGCGGCCGACTCGTGAGTTGATTAATTACTCAATAATCCATCCGTCAGTCAGCAGAGGAAAGCAGAGGGCAAGACGAGAGTATGGAAATAATGTGGTTTTGATGTTGCACAATGTTGTCGTGTCTTTACTATGGATTAAATTATATAACATGCTATTTTATTAAATAAATTCTGTAATTAATATTACCTGATTAAACTAATCATGTAAATGTAATTAACTAGGAAGTCGGGGCACTACAGAAGAATGTTTATAGAGCTGTTGTCTTCCGAATAAACTCTTAAAGACCTGGTAAACTTTTATATCAATGGCAGTCAATTATTAATCTGCACCTTATTCAGTCTCATCTGAACATTGTAAAATTATTGGTTATCTTCACGAACCTTGGCTAACAAGTTGAATCAGCAATACAACATTTGGTTGAATTATTTATTTACTAAATACCTAAATAATCACACAGAACTACATATACACATGAGGGATCATACATTGATTACTAATTATGTAATAAAAGAAAGCATCCCTGGCAGACAAAATTTATATGACGGCTGGTTACACAAAGAAATGTCGTTGGGTTTGAATGAAAACGTGGGAAGACTGAGGAACAAAAGAATTTGGTCTCTATCGGACCTTATGAAGCTATGCCATCGTAAATACAGAATCTTATGCATTCTAAATAACCGCCCATTCGGTAAGGACAATGCAAGAAATATATTTACTCTGAGCTGCGCTTCGATAGATTGGTCGAAGATGGAAGGCTGTGTTGCCCACCAGAGATCACCCTTGTCCTTTGAAGAACATTTCTGGGCGGATACGTTGTGGTATGTTGTCCTGTCGTAGAACGGAGACGTTGTAGTAACCTGTCTTTCTGAAGAGATTGTCCATCCTTTCCTAGGCCACGCACATTTACAGCTGCTGCTGATAACTCGACATCTAGGATGTATCACTAGTGAATAAGAGTTCAAAGTTCATACCAAGTTGCCATTCTATAAGCTCATGCTATATTCTGGCTGGTGTAGTCCAATTCATCCTTCCAGCGTGGCGATCGTCACCTCCACATTGAAATTCAACCTTCTAAATTTATGGATATCAGTCCTCACGTCATCGAGAACCCAATGTTAATTTCGTTAGGTTGTAGTCGTTCAACTATTCGCAACCAGAGCTCACGCTGAGGTTGACTTAGTTCACCATGAATTGGGTCACGGGGGCTCTTATAGAATTGTAGAAAAGGCGTTGGCTCATCATTTCCAACCAATGCCTATTCACGTGGGCATGGCCACTGATTAGCATATTTTATTTATGAAAACCAATTCTCTCATTTTAAAAACAAAAATTACATTTCATATTTTCACAAATAGTTTCATATTTAAACATTTACATCTCTGATTGAGAATCCTACTTAGGTTGCCTGGGTTTCACTTTTGGATGGTGGGTGTACCTTTCCGTGTGAGTGTTTGTTGACACACGGTACTGTTACGGCTTTCGTTCATGTTCACGTTTATTGTTTTATATTTCATAGTGTTCAGTTTATATCTTATAATAAACGTTACTTACCACGCTGCGTATTGGTCCTCCGATCCTTCTCGCTACTCCTCCTCAGAAGAGGAGGAAGAATGCCGTTACAAGGACGCCTATCCCTAAGAAGTTTTTTTTAATACAGACACAGATAAGCGTGTACTAATAGAACTGTATTCTATTGCATAAAACAAACATTGTTGCAATAACAGTATATTTGAAACAAAATGCTTTTAGACTTTTACTCAAGTAGTATTTCACTGGGTGACTTTCAATTTTACTGCCATGAGTATGCCAGATCAGAAGTAGTAGGACTGACCAAGGATGTTCTCTTGATAGGTGTCTGATTTAGACCATTTCCTGTCCTGCTAAGCATTCAACATGTAACTAGTGCTTTTGGGTGTCAGGGAAATTGTATGGAGTAAAAAGTACATCATTTTCTTTAGGAATGTAGTCAAGTAAAAGTACAAGTTGTCAAAAATATAAATAGTAAAGTAAATCATAGATTTTCAAACGCTCTGGCGTGGAATGTGGACCCCACTTCACCACAGTTTTTCTCTGCCTCATTGTCCGCCTCCGTGGCCTCTTAAACACGGCGACCCTCGCCACCGACCTCGGACTGGGGACCCTAGAAATGGGTCCCGAATGGATGGGAGATTCCGGCAGCGCCGAACAGGCGGGAGACTCCGGCAGCGCCAGACAGGCGGGAGACTCCAGGAGCGCCAGACAGGCGGGAGACTCCGGCAGCGCCAGACAGGCGGGAGACTCCGTCAGCGCCAGACAGGCCCCTGGCTGACTGGCGGCTCCTGGCTGACTGGAGGCTCTGGCGGCTCCTGGCTGACTGGCGGCTTGGGTGGCTCCTGGCTGACTGGCGGCTCCTGGCTGACTGGAGGCTCTGGCGGCTCCTGGCTGACTGGCAGCTCTGGCGGCTCCTGGCTGACTGGCAGCTCTGGCGGCTCAGGACAGACGGAAGACTCTGGCGGATCAGGACAGACGGGAGACTCTGGCGGCTCAGGACAGATGGGAGACTCTGGCAGCGCTGGAGAGGAGGAAGGCAGAAGGCAGAAGTAGGAGAGTAGGTAGGCAGAAGACGGAGAGACAGCCTGGTGCGGGGGGCTGCCACTGGAAGGCTGGTGCGTGGAGGTGGCACTGGGTAGATCGGACTGTGCAGGCGCACTGGAGCTCTTGAGCACCAAGCCTGCCCAACCTTACCTGCCCAACCTTAGCAGGACAGGAAATTGTCTAATTCAGACACCTATCAGACACCTACCGTAGCCAGGGCTGTGCTGGCGAACCGGGGACACCATGCGTAAGGCTGGTGGCATGTACGCTGGCCCGAGGAGACACACTGGAGATCAGATGCGTAGAGCCGGCTTCATGGCACCTGGCTCGATGCACACTCTAGCCCGGCCGATACGAGGAGCTGGAATGTACCACACCGGGATATGCACATGCACTGGGGAAACTGTGCGCTCAACCACATAACATTCACCGTTCCCGGTCCCTCTCGCTCTCCGGTAAGCACGGGAAGTTGGCGCAGGTCTCCTACCTGGCTTCACCACACCCCCCACCCAATACATTTTTGGGGCTGCCTCTCGGGCTTCCAGCCTCGCCGCCGTGCTGCCTCCTCATACCAGCGCCTCTCTGCCTTCGCTGGCTCCAGGTCTGCTTTGGGGTGGTGATATTCCCCTGGCTGTGCCCAGGGTCCTTTGCCGTCCAGAATCTCCTCCCATGTCCAGGAGTCCTGTGTTCTTTGCCGCTGCTGCTGCTGCCCTTTACCACGCTTCTTGGTCCTTTCTTGGTGGCTGTTTCTGTAACGGCATTCTTCCTCCTCTTCTGAGGGGGAGTAGCGAGAAGGATCGGAGGACCAATGCGTTGCGTGGTAAGTGTCCATAACATTTATTATAAGATATGAACTGAACACTATGAAATATAAAACAATAAACGTGAACGAAAACCGAAACAGTACCGTCTGGCAACAAACACTCACACGGAAACAAACACCCACCATCCAAAAGTGAAACCCAGGCTACCTAAGTATGATTCTCAATCAGAGACAACTAACGACACCTGCCTCTGATTGAGAACCATACTAGGCTGAACTCAAAACCCCAACATAGAAAAACACACATAGACTGCCCGCCCCAACTCACGCCCTGACCATACTAAATAAAGACAAAACAAAGGAAATAAAGGTCAGAACGTGACAGTCCTGCTAAGGGGACAACTTCCGGTGAAGCTGGAGGGCGCTCATCTCAATAAATAATCATAAAATGTATGGATATTAAACATTTAGATACATATTAGTGTCTTATATCGGCTGAAAGCTTAACGTCTTGTTAATTATTAATATAACTACACTGTCCGATGTCCAGTAGCTTTTACAGCGAAAACATGCCATGCGATTGTTTGAGGACAGCACCCCACGTCAAAATATTTTTCCACCGTCACAGGTTTCATACATTTACAAATAACGATTAAATATTCACTTACTTTTTGAAAATCTTCCTCTGGTTTGTCATCCAAAGGGTCCCGGCTATAACATGTAGTGTCGTTTTGTTAGATAAAATCCTGCTTTATATCCCCAAAAGTCAGTTTAGTTGGCGCCATCGATTTGAGTAATCCACTCATTCAACATGCAGAGAAACAAATTCAAAAATCTACCCCTAAATCTTGTTTCAACAAATCAAAATACGTTTCAATTTACTCCTCAGATACCCTAAAATATAATCAAACTATAATATTTCTTGCGGAAAGAACTATGTTCAATAGGAAACCGATTTTAGCAGGTGCGTACTGTCTTCATGGCTTGCTCAAACACAAATTTCCAAGACAGTGTCCCTGTACTAAAACTGATATATCTTATTTGGTTTTGAAGTTACAAGCCTGAAACCTTGAACACAGACTGCTTGCACCCTGTGGAAGCCATAGGAATTGCATGCAGGGAGCTAATTTTCAACATGACCTTTTACTTGCCTTTCTAAGAGGATGCTCTCTCTCAAAAAAAATCTGGTTGTTTTTTCTTTGGATTTTCTCCTACATTATTTTAACATTTCTACAAGCTTCAAAGTGTTTTCTTTCCAATGGTACCAATTATATGCATATCCTGGCTTCGGGGCCTGAGCAACAGTCAGTTTACTTTGGGCACATCATTCAGGCAGAAATTGAGATAAAAGAGGCCTAGCCCTAAGAACTAAACTGACAGTAGATTTACCATGCCTTAGGTGATAAACCTAACAAGCCACATTCCATTAATGTGAGGGAGACGGCTCCGGTCTAACTGAGCCTGCAGGACATACACTGAATTGGTGTTTGTGTAATGGAAGGTACCAGGAAGAGATGGCTCGTGTTGAGAAGAACCTCGTTTTGGGGGCCAAACCCTGTTTTCCTTACAGTGAGAACAGTCTTCACAGCAGATACTGCCTGCTGTGAATTATTATTTTCTTTCATACAGACGCTAACCTTATGACTCATTCCATACATCTGTTGTTTGTCATGTTGACTAAGAGGGTGTATCTTTGTAATCTTTGTGTCAGGGCTCTCAACCCAACAGTTAAGAGTGTACTTTTTCCACCACTGCCCACGAGACATCGTTTTGTGCCGAGTCAGAGAGGATATAAAAGTTAATTGACCTTTTAACTGATATTTGAACCTTGCGGGGTAAGCTTTTAAGCTGTCCTTGCCTTGCTCTGTTGATTTGTGTCAATGTAAATACAGGCATAAATAATCAAGGGAGGAAGGTTGAAAATACTGTCCATCCTCTCAACACACACATTCATGTACGTGCGCACACACCGTTACAGACAGCTATACCTGCATTAAAGATCCCCCTGTGTGCTGGTATCTATCACTGCTGTGATGAAACAAATGCCACCATATCTCCCCACTCGACACACAACTCTGTGAAATACAAAGTACGTCTTAAACGCTCAGTTTCAAATGTGCAGGGTCTAGTTCAACCTTCGATTGTAATCAATTTCATCGCCTACTTCAAACATTTAAGAAACGTTTCAGACAAACTCATAGAAAATGAAATGGCCAAGATGTTACATGGCTAACGTTCATAGATGACCAGCAGGGTCAAATAATAATAATGATCACAGTGGTTGTAGAGGGTGCAAAAGGGTCAGCACCTCAGGAGTAAATGTCAGTTGGCTTTTCATAGCCGAGCATTCAGTTAGAGACAGCAGGTGCGGTAGAGAGAGTGCCGAAAACAGCAGGTCCGGGACAAGGTACCACGTCCGGTGAACAGGTCAGGGTTCCATAGCCGCAGGCAGAACAGTTAAATTTGGAGCAGCAGTACAACCAGGTGGACTGGGGACAGCAAGGATTCTTGAGGATGGTCCCAGGGCTCAGGTCCTCCAGGAGGGGAGGGGAGGGGAGTAGGAGGGGAGGGGGGGGGGAGAGAATTATAGGGTGCATACTTAAATTCACACAGGACACCAGATAAGACAAGTGAAATGCTCAAGACATAACAGACTGACCCTAGCCCCCCGACACATGAACTATTGGTAACTCCCCACGGCATCCACCTTGATTTTTTTACAAGGCGCCAAGCATCAAGGACAAGCATCCACAAGAGAGGGAGGGTGAAAAGGAGTACACCAGTTTATCTTCTTATTTGATGATTCCAGATGCTTCATTAGGACTTGATGTCTTTCATCATTATACTTTCATGTTATTCTGTAGTGCGCGGCATCTGCACTCCACTCAGCTTGCACTCCACTCTGGCTTTGAAAAAGTACTAGAATATTTCAGAATCTTCCAGCAATTGCTGAAATCATGAGGTGAAAGTTACTGTTTAACATTGATGTAAGATTTGCCCAATGATCTGGAGTTACAAATCTGGATACATTTCACAGCTGAGATGTGTGTCTTTCATTTTCCGTTGACTGAGGACAACCGCAGGCAGATCCATATGCGTGTTTATTTATCTCTATTTTGGGTTTGAAATGACAAAATAACTTCTGTGGGTGCAACACTTTTGATACCCTTTGATATACATATGAACACAATCATAATGTTTAATTTTGTGCTATTGCTAATGATTCACGTTTCAAACAAGGCCTGCTGGCCTGTTGATTATTTTACATTATCTGTGGATTTCAAGATGTAATAATAAAAAGTGTTTATTTATTTAAAATTATGCGAAAGTCATTCACATCAAACATCAGGGATCAGGGACATGAATTACAATTCCAGCATCTTTGGTCTTTTTTTTCATTTCATAAATGAGATCATAGTCCTCTTTCCCCATCCATTGTTGATGGAAAAGTAATATGTTTAAAAGCTTGTTTGTTCGTAAAGATCAAAACCACATCAAGATGACAACATCTTGAGACCAAGTGACGTTCAGTTGAGAGACTCTACTCAGCGCCTCAAGTACACAGGTGAACTGTGCTTGACAGGTGACTTAAAATGCTAAGGGACTCAGGAAGTGAGACTTGAAAAAGCCACACTCATTGTTATGCCAACTGGCTCATCCCATTCAACAGGGCTCCTTTCTTACTAAATGTGTATCGTACAACTTCCCACACATTCTGACATACAAAGCATCTTGAATATGTAGCTAACCATATGCAAAGCAAAACCCTGTCAGGGAATCTTATATCAAAACAGTGTCATATCAATGTGCATCAGAGAGGATCAGAATACCCACTCAGTTATATGGATCTCCAAGGTATTACATTTGGGGAAGGGGATATCCAGTTCTTAAAAACCAAAACTAGGTTCCATTTTTTCTTTGACTTTACTGTTGTTGACACAGCTAAGCTTCAACTTTGTTGGTACCTAAACTTTAAGACAAGTCTTTGGTTGTCTATCTTCAACGGCACAGGTGGATGAGTTTATAATGTATTTAACATATATTCCTCCACCGAAATTGCCTCCTCTATTGAAACTGAGAGATACAATATAATGACAGGTTACAGATCTGTTATAGACCCATCCACTGTTATTTCCGGTCACAACTTGTAGACTTGTTTATGTGCTGCTGTGTTACGTGCTGATATGAGGTTTGTTGCTAACCTTACTTTGCCAACTGCCAACTTCACAGTTTTGATTTTTTTCCCTCGCTCAAGCTTTTTTCATTCAACTTTCTCAACCCGGACGCTTTATCTGGACGTGGTTCGTCAGGACCTCCACCAGCCGAAGCTAAGTAGTAACATTAACGTTATGCCTTCTAATTCGGTCACTGTACTCATAATATACAGGAGAACTATCGCCTTATGGCGAGGATAGCAATGCTGCAAGCCCAGCTTCAGACGCAATTGTTAGGCAAGGGTAATTTAAGTGTAGGAAAGGATGAAACAGCAGCTGTGCCACCAATAAGTACAGATAGTAGTATAAATCCCCTCGCACAGTCCCCGCACAAGACGATTTTCTCATGGCTTCTGGAAGGAAATGCTGTAGGAATGTTCAACCGGCGTCGCTCATTCAGCCGACAGAAACTCTCAACCGGTTCTCCCCATTAAGCAACGGGTCACAGGCCAAGCCTTCTCTGGTCTCTCCTCCTCCCATTACAGGGTCTGAGACGCCGAAGCCTCCCACCATTAGCTCTGACAAATGGAAAACCCAAGTCATTGGCGACTGCATTACCCGCAGTATTAGACTTTAAAGGAATCATCCAGCGATCATACACCTTTTACCAGGTGGCAGGGCTACCGACGTTAAGGCTAATCTGAAGTGTAGAGAGTATAAGGATATTGTTATCCACGTCGGCACCAACAATGTTAGGATGCAACAGTCAGAGGTCACCAAGCTCAACATAGCTTCAGCGTGTAAATCAGCTAGCAAGATGTGTCGGCATCGAGTAATTGTCTCTGGCCCCCTCCCTATTAGGGGGAGTGATGAGCTCTACAGCAGAGTCTCACAACTCAATAACTGGTTGAAAACTGTTTTCTGCCCCTCCCAAAAGATAGAATTTGTAGATAATTGGCCCTCTTACTGGGACTCACCCACAAACAGGATCAAGCCTGGCCTGCTGAGGAGTGACAGACTCCATCCTAGCTGGAGGGTTGCTCTCATCTTATCTACGAACATAGACAGGGCTCTAACCCCTAGCTCCACAATGAGATAGGGTGCAGGCCAGGCAGCAGGCTGTTAGCCAGCCTGCCAGCTTAGTGGAATCCGCCACTAGCACAGTCAGTGTAGTCAGTACTCAGTTATCCCCATTGAGGCCGTGTCTGTGCCTCGATCTAGGTTGGGCAAAACTAAACATGGTGGTGTTCGCCTTAGCAATCTCACTGGAATAGAGACCTCCTCCGTTCCTGTCATTATTGAAAGAGATTGTGATATCTCACACCTCAAAATAGAGCTACTTAATGTTAGATCTCTCACTTCCAAGGCATTTATATTCAATTAACTAGTCGCTGATCATAATCTTGATGTGATTGGCCTGACTGAAAAATGGCTTTACTGTGTTAAATGAGGCCTCTCCTTCTGGTTACACTAGTGACCATATCACCCGCTTCTAGTCATGAAATCTATGCAGCCTACTCAATCACTTTTTATAGCTACCGTTTACAGGCCTCCTGGGCCGTATACAGCGTTCCTCACTGAGTTCCCCGAATACCTATTGGATCGTGTAGTCATTGCAGAAAATATTATAATTTTGGTGACTTAAATATTCACATGGAAAAGTCCACAGACCCACTCCAAAAGGCTTTCGGACCCATCATCGACTCAGTGGGATTTGTCCTACATGTCTTCGGACCTACTCACTGCCACAGACTAACTCTGGACCTAGTTTTGTCCCGTGGAATAAATGTTGTGGATCTTAATGTTTTTCCTCATAATCCTGGACTACCGGACCACCATTTTATTACGTTTGCAATCGCAACAAATCATCTGCTCAGACCCCAACCAGGGTTCATCAAAGCCGTGCTATAAAATCTCTGACAACCCAAAGATTCCTAGATGCCCTTCCAGACTCCCTCCACCTACCCATGTACAAAAATCAGTTAACTTCTTGGTGACAGCGGGGCAGTATTGAGTATTGGATAGAAAACACTCTGAAGTTTCTAAAACTGTTTGAATGATGTCTGTGAGTTTAACAGAAAACCTGAGACAAATCCAATCAGGAAGTGGGAAATCTGAGGCGTGTAGGTTTTCAAAGCTTGGCCTATTGAATGCACATTGTCTATCGGGTCATTTTTGACCTCCTAAGGCTTCCACTCGATGTCAACCGTCTTTAGAAACGTGTTTGGGGATTCTACTATAAAGGAGAGGCTCATGAGACCTGTTTGAGTCAGTGGTCTGGCAGAGTGCAGAGTTAGCTCTCGTTCCATTGCTTTTCTTCAGACATAGGAATTCTCCGGTTGGAACATTAGTGAACATTTGTTAAAAACATCCAAAATATTTATTCTATAATTAGTTTGACAGTTTTCTACGGACTATTATATAACTTTTCGTCTCACTTCTGCTGTACCTGCACGCGCGTTTGGATTTGCTTACCAAACGCCCTAACAAAAGGATCTATTTGGACATAAATGATGGACATTATCGAACAAATCAAGGATTTATTGTGGACCTGGAAGTCCTGGGAGTGCGTTTTGATGAAGATCATCAAAGGTAAGTGAATATTTCTAATGCTCTTTTTGACTATTGTTGACTACCCAATATGGCGGATATCGCTTTGGCTTCTTTGTTGTCTGAACACTGTTCTCAGATTTTTAAATGGTTTGCTTCTTCCCTAACGTTTTTTTGAAATCTGACAAAGTGGTTGCATGAAGGACAAGTATATCTCTAATTCCATGTATAATAGTCATATCTTTATCAATGTTTATTATGAGTATTTCTGTAATTTGATGAGGCTTTAAGCTAAATTATTTGAAGTTATCTGTCCAAAACTTTGCTCAGCTATTGTTGCCATCTTATGTTTTTCATTCATATCATCCACAGCATCCTATCTGTATGTTTGGCTGTTCTTGGTCATTTGAACGATGATGCAGCGGCAATAAAAAACAGAAAACGTTTGTTTATTTCCTTGTATTTTGTTCTACCAGAACTATTGTGTTATATTCTCCTACATTCAATTCACATTTCTACAAAATTCAGAGTGTTTCCTTTCAAACAATACCAATAATATGCATATCCTTGCCTCTGGGCCTGAGCTACAGGCAGTTTGATTAGGGTATGTCTTTAGGCGGAAATTTGCGAAGAAGGGGGGGTGCCCCAAAGAAGTTAATGGCATCAGACCGAGACTCTGCATCTGTCCTCGTGGTCCTAGACCTTAGTGCTGCTATTGATACCATCGATCACCACATTCTTCTGGAGAGATTGGAAACCCAAATTGGTCTACTCGGACAAGTTCTGGCCTGGTTTAGATCTTATTTGTTGGATAGATATCAGTTTGGGTTTGTCCTCTGACAAATCCATTTTTAAATGTAGGTGTTCCTCAAGGCTCCGTTTTAGGACCACTATTGTTTTCACTTTATATTTTATCTCTTGATGATGTCATTTGGAAACATAATGTTAGCTTTCACTGTTATGTCGATGACACACAGCTGTACATTTCAATGGAACATGGAGAAAACCCCAAATTCCCCTCCCTGGAAGCCTGTTTTTCAGATACAAGGAAGTGGATGGCGACAAATGTTCTACTTTTATAGACCCATCCACTGTTATAGACAGTGAATAATCCTAGAGTCACCTGAATATCAAATCTGAATCAATTTGTATCGCTGAAGTACCGTGGAGAATCTGCTTAAAAATGGACAAATGCAGTGTTTAGGCCTACCATGAATACAGTCACCACAAATGTGGGAACATCGCATTTAATCTTCAGCACTACGGATCGAATAGAGCCCTTTGAGTGTATATCTTCAGCGGCACAGGTGGCTGCGTTGATAATGTATTTAACATAAAGGTAACTGCCAAAATAATGGAAACACGTAAGTAAATAAGGGATACAGTACAGTATATTGAAAGCAGATTCTTCCACACATGTCTGGTTCCTGACTTAGTTAAGCAATTTACATCCAATCATGAATTGGGTCATGTATAAAATGTTTGTGCATGCCATTATTTTAGCTACCATGGCTATGCCCCCAAAGCATAACATTGCCCCCATCCACAGGACACAAGTGGTTACTGAATTGTTTTAGGAGCACAAAAACAAGGTAAACCATATGCAATGGCCATCTCAGTCACCAGATCTCAGCGTAATTGAACCCCCATGGTAGATTCTGGAGCGGTGTCTATGCCAAGGTGCATTGAAACTGTTCTGGCTTGTGGTGACCCAACGCCCTATTAATTAAGACACTTTATGTTGGTGTTTCCTTTATTTTGTCAGTTACCTGTATCTTCCTCCACTAAAATTGCCTCCACTCTTGAGACTGACAGATACAAAGCAAAAACAAAAGCTCAACTGATATTCATTTGTATTTATGAGCCTCGCTGAATTGGTTATGTGTCTGGCACACTGAGAAGATGCCGTGCTAAAACTCAGAGATGAAACCTTGCGGCATTGTGGAAGGAGCTCGATGATCTGAATACACAATAGCTTCAGACACAATAGCTTTAGACACATTCAGTATGGTCCTTTGGTGGCGGCGAAATTGAAAATGAAAGCATAGATGCTGTCTTAGTACGTTCGGGGATCACTCTTCCTCAAAGAGTTTTAAAAGTGTCACGAAATACCAAAACCATTGAGTATATGCTGCTCAGTGCAGGCGAGGGCTGACAACCCCACTTACATAAGGTATAAGTTACATTTTCTCTCTAAGGTGAGTCGAATCATATCATTGAGGGAAAGCAATAGAAAGCAGGTTATGTTATCTTGTCTCCACAGTCCAATGTTAGACAGTGTAATGTGCAGCATTAGTGTGTGCTGGTTCTTTCACACAAATGTACAGTGATTTGTCCTTGAACTAGCAATGAACCAACTATCTAGTTGGCCCAATGATGAAAAGCAGCTATTCCATAAACTGTTAAAGCACCATGTTCTCTCTGACTACATCCCAAATCACCCCCTTCCCCTCGCCACTCGGCCCTCCATTTGCACATTCACGCGCGCCACCACCATTTGCGCATGCACGTGTCCCAAAGCTGAGGGAGTGAAAACTATAGAGGGGCTAACTAGACCCTTAGATAGCCACGTCGACTGAACAAGCAAGCCTGCTGGCCTCAGTGCAAAGTGCTATCCCAGCACGCAATGACATATGTTTTAAGTTTGCTCAATTTTATACTAAATATTGATTTTGAGATTTGACATGTAAAAGACCAAATAGTTCCGAAATTATATATGAAACAACAGGGGGGATTTGTTCATTAGAATTTCATGCTTGTTTTATTATTTAAAAGTGTAACATGAATTGCATCATTCAAGTCAGGAGTGTGTCCCGAAGTTGATGGGTTTATTGATCCCATCCCCACTCTCTGGAAGTCACCCTCAGAGTTTTGTCCACAACACGTGACAACGGAGGGCCCCAGAGAGCGAGTTGGTTGTCTTTCTCTCTCTCTCACTCTCAAAGACATACATGACAGAATATTACAAACTTAACAAGTTTATGCATGTGCCTTGATATTTTTACGTACATACGCTTGTCTTTTAATGGATATTGCTAATCCAAATATCTACATTACGATCAATATATTGATATTGACAGTAAGCTCATTATCTAACTAACGGATCCTCCATATCTCCCTTATTTATCTATTTTCTAAATCTCTGCAGTGAAGCTGGACCTTCTGTTCACCCATGCTCCTCCATGAACCTGTTATCATGAGGTCATAGAGTTACTATCAGGCTTAGCCAATTATATTACCTTCATAAATTAAAGTTAAACTAGAACGTAGTGTATTTCCTTTTCGCTTTAGATGGAGCTCATGTCCAAACGTGTTAGTGCAGATCATTTTTCAAACAAAGTTTACCTAGATATGGCTACAACAATACATATTCAGCCTTTGAATTATAACAAATAGCCTCCGGCGTTGTCATGCTAACTGATCGAAAATGCCTGCATGTCTGACAGCTCCATTTTGAAGAGATGTAAATAATGATTTTTTTTAGTCTGCTGACCGTGTGAAATCATCAATAAATAAATGAGTTATTCCCTTGTTTTTTAAATATTATATAAATATGAATGTTTCATTACTCATTTTACGAATTTATTTATGTTAAACTCTGAGAGACATTGTTCAAATATTGTGGACAGCAGTACATCTCCTCAGATTCTTCAGTCTGTAGTAGGACCCTAGAAGGAATACTAAATATGTTGCTGTTATGGGCTAGCACTCATTTCACATTTTTCATTAAGATAATCTCTAATGTTAAATGTATAAATTTACTCCCACTTGAAGATTCAAAAAGTTTCTGAGCTAATTTAAGGGGATATCAAACCGATTATCTTATGATAGTCGACAGAGGTAGATGTCTATCCCCTCTCTTCAGTGTAAGTGTTTGCCGAACTCTTGAGTGTGTCACGGCTGGCTAGGTGTGTAGAGAGGAATCAGGCGCAGAGAGGTCCAGGGGAAAGATGCACTTTAATGTGACACCAAGTAAATGCCCAAACACGCAGGGCGCAAAACACTGACCAACCCAAAACAGCATGTAACATGGTCCAGAGCACAAACAACACCAACGACACAACGTGAACATGAAAATAATCCCGCACAACAAAGGGGCGGGATCCACACGCTAAATAGGGAAGCAAATCAAGCACACACAAAATAGGAACAGGTGTAACTCATGAGACAAAACTAACTGAAAAGAAAAAGGGATCGGTGGCGGCTAGTAGGCCGGTGACGACGACCGCCCAGCACCATCCCGAACAGGCGGGGGAGCCAACTTCGGCGGGAGTCATGACAGAGTGACTAGATGGGCTTTTCATCTAGCTAAGTGCCTCTGTTCATGTAATAGGCTTCTTTGTGAATGTGATTTTGTGGTAGATTTAATAAATGGATTATTATTATTGCAATATGCATAAGCCACCCCTGTAATGGCTTCATGTCCTCTTCCGGTCCCTGTGGGATGTAAGACAAGGGAAAGCTGTCCTCTAGCCTGCGTGTTGTTAGCAGAGGAAAATAACCCGAAGTAAGAGGCAATAGATGCTTATGGAGGTTGTTTTCCTCTACGTTATGCTCAATGGGAGACACAAGATTATGATATTGCAGTTTTCAAGCAAGACCATACCATTGCACATCACATGACATCACTGTTTGTGCCATACCACAGTGGACCTATACTTGACCTAGACCTATACTTATATAATACTTACAGTGCCTTGCGAAAGTATTCGGCCCCCTTGAACTTTGCGACCTTTAGCCACATTTCAGGCTTCAAACATAAAGATATAAAACTGTATTTTTTTGTGAAGAATCAACAACAAGTGGGACACAATCATGAAGTGGAACGACATTTATTGGATATTTCAAACTTTTTTAACAAATCAAAAACTGAAGAATTGGGCATGCAAAATGATTCAGCCCCCAACCTGTTAAGGATATGGCAGACATATGCCCCCTTTGGAGAGATTGGGTACCCCTAGTAAACTGAAAAAAAAATCTGTCAAAAATTGCTAATATATGCAAATAAAAATTATTATTGGATAGAAAACACTCTAAAGATTCTAAAACCGTCGGAATTATGTCTGTAAGTATAGCAGAACTCACAGGGCAGGAATTCTTCCAAACTAGTTTTTGTGGCCATGAAAGTTGGAGCAACTTTGACGTCATTGCCCCCACCCTTCCCAACCAGTTATGATTCTGGGGAGACTTTCTATCTCTTCCGCTAGATGTCCTCTTTCAGTAGAGCTTTGAATCGCGAGAATTGACCCTATGGGAGTGAAATTAGTGCGTGCCACGAGAAAATAGGCTGTGCGTAGGGGCGCGAATTGGTCCCAGCCATTCCTTTGTTCCAGCACTCAAGAGAAGGGCAGACGATGGCCGATTGAATTGAAGTTTGTTTTGCGTTTCTAAAAGATCATAAAGCTTGCTTCTGCACTTAGTTTGACGATGACCTGTTTAGTCGACATATAATATGTAATTTTGAAGTTTTGATGCGCAACTTTTCCGGACCAGAGGACGTTTTGGGTGCATTTCAGCTGATGTTATTAGCAGTAGCTAATACAAAGACGCAAGACTTGAAACCAAACGATGTATTGGGTAAGTATGAAGCCTTCCAGAACATTCTGAACGAAGACCATCGAAGGTAAGGGAATATTTATGCTTAAATCTGTGTTTCTGTTGACTCCAACATTACGTAGAAATGTAGCTTGGAACTGAGCGCCGTCTCAGCATATTGAATAGTGTGCGATTTCTGTAACGTTAAAAATTAATCTAACAAAGCGGTTGCATAAAGAAGCAGTGTATCTTTCTAACTATATGTAGAACATGTATATTTAGTCAAAGTTTATGATGTCTATTTACGTTATCTTGCCGCGCTACCTAGATTTCCTGCGGGCATTTTTGAGTAATTTCTGAACGTGAACTCACTGTAAATGGACATTTATGGATATAAATGGCATATTATTGAAAAAAAAAAATGTACTGTGTAACATGTCATATTACTGTCATCTGATGAAGATTTTCAAAAGGTTAGTGAACGATTTATTTTTTAATCCTGCGTTTGTTGATTGCATGTTTTGGCTATTCAAATGAGCTGTGTCTGGTGGTGGTTTTACATATATATGTGCTATATGTGCCGTAAAACATTTTAGAAATCTTGCTGGCTAGATGAACAAGGTGTTTATCTTTCATTTGAGCTATTGGACTTGTTAATGTGTGGAGGTTAAATATTTTTAAGAATATTTTTGCGTTCCATGCGCCACCGTTTCAGCTGAACGTGGGAGGGTTGATTCCCAATTGGGAACCAATATCGGAGACAGGTTAATACTTTGTAGCGCCACCTTGTGCTGTGATTACAGCTGTAAGTCGCTTGGGGTATGTCTCTATCAGTTTTGCACATCGAGAGACTGACATTTTTTCCCATTCCTCCTTGCAAAACAGCTCGAGCTCAGTGAGGTTGGATGGAGAGCATTTGTGAACAGCAGTTTTCAATTCTTTCCACAGATTCTCGATTGGATTCAGGTCTGGACTTTGACTTGGCCATTCTAACACCTGGATATGTTTATTATTGAACCATTCCATTGTAGATTTTGCGTTATGTTTTGGATCATTGTCTTGTTGGAAGACAAATCTCCGTCCCAGTCTCAGGTCTTTTGCAGACTCCATCAGGTTCTCTTCCAGAATGGTCCTGTATTTGGCTCCATCCATCTTCCCATCAATTTTAACTATCTTCCCTGTCCCTGCTGAAGAAAAGCAGGCCCAAACCATGATGCTGCCACCACCATGTTTGACAGTGGGGATGGTGTGTTCAGCTGTGTTGCTTTTACGCCAAACATAACGTTTTGCATTGTTGCCAAAAAGTTCCATTTTGGTTTCATCTGACCAGAGCACCTTCTTCCACATGTTTGGTGTGTCTCCCAGGTGGCTTGTGGCAAACTTTAAACAACACTTTTTATGGATATCTTTAAGAAATGGCTTTCTTCTTGCCACTCTTCCATAAGGCCAGATTTGTACAATATACGACTGATTGTTGTCCTATGGACAGAGTTTCCCACCTCAGCTGTAGATCTCTGCAGTTCATCCAGAGTGATCATGGGCCTCTTGGCTGCATCTCTGATCAGTCTTCTCCTTGTATGAGCTGAAAGTTTAGAGGGACGGCCAGGTCTTGGTAGATTTGCAGTGGTCTGATACTCCTTCCATTTCAATATTATCGCTTGCACAGTGCTCCTTGGGCTGTTTAAAGCTTGGGAAATATTTTTGTATCCAAATCCGGCTTTAAACTTCTTCACAACAGTATCTCGGACCTGCCTGGTGTGTTCCTTGTTCTTCATGATGCTCTCTGCGCTTTTAACGGACCTCTGAGACTATCACAGTGCAGGTGCATTTATACGGAGACTTGATTACACACAGGTGGATTGTATTTATCATCATTAGTCATTTAGGTCAACATTGGATCATTCAGAGATCCTCACTGAACTTCTGGAGAGAGTTTGCTGCACTAAAAGTAAAGGGGCTGAATAATTTTGCACGCCCAATTTTTCAGTTTTTGATTTGTTAAAAAAGTTTGAAATATCCAATAAATGTCGTTCCACTTCATGATTGTGTCCCACTTGTTGTTGATTCTTCACAAAAAATACAGTTTTATTTCTTTATGTTTGAAGCCTGAAATGTGGCAAAAGGTCGCAAAGTTCAAGGGGGCCGAATACTTTCGCAAGGCACTGTATATAATACTTATTTTGATGAAGTCAATGTTTGAGTGATTATACTGAAAGCCAAGTTCATTTTAGTTGACATATGATAAACAACATGTGGGAGGTATGGAGTAATCCTAAAATAATTTATAACAGAAAAAAATAGCTGTTGAAATCTTTATTTTTGTTATGCTTACTCACAGTCAACTATCCTAAGCACCACAACAGTCTTGGGCCCTGGGCGGTCTCAAAATGTACATCCTTATGATCAAACCACCTCTTCACAGTATTGCCATCCTAACCAAAATCAGTGTTATCCTATATGTGGGAGCTTTGCATATGCATGGGAGCCCAGCTAACATTAAAACAATGTGTAAATACACTTTTGCATAGCTTTTATTCCCCTACCCACATGTCTAACAGCAACCCTCGCCAATCACTAGAGTATGTGTTTGGGGTTCTAAGGCTGTGTTTACACAGGCAGCCCAATACTGATCTTTTGTCCACTAATTGGTCTTTTGACCAATAACATCAGATCTTTCCACCTCAGTCTTTTTTAATGCTGATCTGATTGGTCAAAATACCAATTAGTGGGAAAAATATCAGAATTGGGCTGTCTGTGTAAACGCAGCCTAAAAGACATGCATAACAGTGTGATGGGTCCCAAGGTGAAAGAGGGAGAAAGGCCCCAATATTAATCTAACCCTAGGTATAATGAGGCTGCTCTGAAGGCTTTCCCGTCTGAAGGCCCTTGTTTATGCCAGGCTTTGCTGTCCAGCGGCATTCATTTAATTTTCAAGTCTGCCCATCTGCCAACTACGCCAGAAACTGCGAAACATAAATAAACTGTATTCGAAGGACAGTCTTTATTCGCCAATTGCTGACAGAGTACGTTTAAAGTCTGGTGAAGGCCCAATCCCTTGAGAGGACGGTGGCTTCGCAGATGACAATTCTGAAATATTTATTGATAAAGGGTATTTTATCAACTGCAAAAACTCTGCCTCCAATCAATACTTCACCGCTTCGTCCGCTCTTACCGTCTATAGGTGGCTAGAGGATAATGAAAAAAGAGTAGCCACTTAGACAACACTCATTGTTGATGTTCGAGTGGTAGCAGGTGTCACATGACGTGGCTGTCAAATTAAGGACGATTTACCTGTCAGTGTCAAAAGAATGGCTGTAGAACAGATCAGAAGGGGAAGTGGCATCCCATAACACCGTGAAGTCATCCTGGCGCAGTGGTGATAAGTAAACCAGTGCCTCATAGCAATACCTCATCACCTGTTTGGGTTCAGGAAGGAGACACTCAGTGACCTCGCTACCATAAAGGAATTTGAGAAACTTCTCTAAAATAACCAGATACAGTATTGTATATATAATAACAATATGCTGTATAGCATCTACAATAACAAGATACAGTCTAGTATCTACAATAATGAAATACAGTATAATATCTACAGTAACAAGATGCAGTAGGTTTAACAGGAACTTACTGTATAACATGCCTGCAATATCGGAAGATTAACTTGTAACACATAACTGATTTTATCATTACTGAACAAGTGTCGGTGACTGCTATCACAAACTATCCCATTAACAAGATTAATTATCTACCTTTGTCTTACCGCCTTTGCAAGTATTTTACAATAACTGTTGTAGCTGCTATTTGCTAATTGCATGCCCGTCACTAGACACACACATACATATCCCCCTAATAGCTGTAGATAATGTTTTCTCCACACAGTAACATTGTGACGGACAGGAATACAGCAGTATATTGTCTAAATGCCTGCAGCAGTGAAAGTAAGTGATGGCTGATTCTGATCTGCAGTGTTGGTGCTAGGGAGAGCATTGTGTACACTTTAACTCCCGTCTGTAGCTTCTGTAGCTGGCTGAAGCAGGTGTAATGTATCAAGGTTTGTCAGACAGTGTACAGTGATGCGATTTGCTGGCTCCTTAACGACTTCAGTGCTGATGAACTAGGAGGAACTGGAGTTGTTATACTTTGAGTAAAGGTATCTGCTGAAGTCGGGCTTTTTGAACACTTTTTTCCACAACACTGTTGACACTGTTTTTCAGCACTGGTTTTCCCAAAACAATATTTTTCTCTACACTGTTTTAACACTGTAATACTTGGACAACTGTTATGAAGAAGGAATGATCTGCATAACATCAGTTTAACAACCATCAATCTATCAAACAAATGTATTTTATAAAGCCCTTCTAACATCAGCAGTTGTCATTATGTGCTTAGACAGATAGCCAGCCTAAAACCCCCAAAGAGCAAAAACAATGCAGATGTGGAAATACAGAGGCTATGAAAATCTCCCTAGAAAGGCAGGAACCTAGGAAGGAACCTAGAGAGGATCTTGGCTCTGAGGGGTGGCTCCTCTTCTGGCTGTGCCGGTTGGAGATTATGAGAGTACATGGCCATAAAGGCTAGATCATTCTTCAAGCTGTTCAAACGTGCATAGATGACTAGCAGGGTCAAATAATATAAACAGTGGTTATAGAGGGTGCAACTGCTCAACACCTTAGGAGTAAATGTCAGTTGGCTTTTAACAGCCGAGCGCTCAGAGTTCGAGACAGCAAGTTTGCGAAAGAGAGATAGAAATCTGTGATGGTAGTCAACGTCGTTTTAACTGTATTGCAGTTGATTGGTCAAGATGACATCCATACAAGGCTTGAACTCCAATTTCTACCTCATCATAGTGAAGAAAACAAAAGCCTAAATGTAGGCAAATTTTGCTGTGGGGCAATGAGGAGTTTCAGGAAATTTTTCCCATGTCATCTTTCCCCCACGCGTGTTCATGGCATTTCCATTAATTTGGTCGAGTTCAACTGACCTCATTACTGCATCTGTGTACACTAACATTTCTTAATTTCCCTTTCCCACAATCTTGATTCCCTTTCCGATTTAATAGGTTTTCAACATTTGTACCAAAAAATAATCAAACCAACTTAATATAATCTGATGTATAGCAATGAACACAAGAGAAAACTATTAAAACCAACCTTGCAGAATAAAATATCTAAACCAATAAATAAGCACACACACTGTAACGAATGTAACAAAACCCAACTACTTTCCCTACAAACCTGCACCAGTACAGACAAATATATTTTCAAAATAGGTCTTGCTTCTGAAGGATGTATGAAGAACTGAGCACTGTTGAATGATCAACGACCAAGGATAAAATGCCAACCTATGTTTCCCGCTCATAGGGTAAAAGGAGCTTCGAGGCTCATGGGATGAATGGTTGTAATCCACCGTTCTAATGGCCTTACATGTCAAAGGAAAGTCTTTCCGAAGAAATTCAGGAGAAATAAAAGGAATTATACATGTGGATGAACTCTGAGTGACCTTTTAGCTCAGTGTTAGAGGAATTTAGTTCCTGTGTGTTCATTAACCAATTAAATTAAAACACTCTCTCCGTTTATAAGAAATTGTAAGGTTCTGATTTACATAAAATAGACAGAGACCAGTCATCAACATTAACCAATAGCGTTTATTCTCCAGAGCTCTGATCAAATACCACATTGGTTTACATATCTCACATTTTGTCATGAATGTCCCTCCTCCTCAGATACAATAGCAACATAGTTCACAAGTCTTCTCACCTTGTCTGCCACCTGTTAAACAATCTACTACAAGCCCAAGGTCTCTCCCCTCCCTGGGTGGGGACAGAATGTCCTGTAAGGAACACAGTATTCCAGTCGGTCTGACAATAGCTCCATTTGTTTCTAACAAGGAACAGAAAGTCCTTGTTCTAATTCAGAACTAAAACTTCACACATTATATTTAGTGTAATGATTCTAATAAGATTCATACAATCATACAGTGACAGGGTGGTAGTCGGTTATTTATATTTCTACGTTAAATGTATACATCATTTGGTCATTATTCATAAAAATCCCATAACACTCAGCTAGTTCAGCTTTGTCTGCTTGCGGAGGAGTTGCCGTAGGAACTGGTGGTGGCAGAGATGACACAAAGAAAAAACACTTTAATGTTCCCGTTATCTGTCACTACGTTAATCATGTTTCTTTTTAATAAGTATTTGAACAAATCCGGCGTGAAATTTGAGAACATCAAAGTGAGTTGTCAACAACAAACAAAATAGGGACAATCTGATGAGTGAGGATGATGCAATTATCATTCAACAAAACAAAGTGTTGTGTTATGTCATGTCAGGAAGAATGCCTCTGTGGATGGAGTTTCATGCATCATAACAACGTTAGATTGTTGCTATTGCAACAGCTTGTTATGACAACTGCTATAACACTCATATTAAAACGTAACTCCACTCTTGTTACAATGTAACAAGGGACTACAGACAAAGAAGCTCCACCTCTTATCTTTACTACTGAACTTATATACACGATCATGGGAATCACTTTCCTTGTGCAACAAACAATCTCTAAACATTCCTGTCCTTCTCTCCTCTCACTCTCATGTGTGTAGTCACATGCCGACTCCAGGCACGGCATTTACCGAGAGACTGGCTACACCTGCTGCCAGGGACCTGTGCGTGCCTTCAAGCCGCTGGCTGGCTGACTGGACCTCCTGCTACTCCTGCTAGTGACAGCTTTCAGAGGACTGCATTGCACAGCGGTGTAGTGGAGGAACCTAGCTACTTGCTAGCATGCACACTATTGTGTGTACATTATTTCACTACAGTAGGGAGTTCAAGTGGTGGAACTTGACTCGACAGTTGGACAGTTCTAAAAGAAGCTGATGAAATGTGTTGATAGTGGGATGATTTGATAAGACTCATATGGATGGGGTGGTGGTTGAAAATCATTGTCTTGTGTAGTGTTTACTCTAGACACCTCATCAGATGAGTGGAAAGTCAACACAAAGTTGTTTTGTTCCCTTCTTGTATGGAAATAATGTTTGAAAGATAATGTTTGAGAGACAATGTTTGAGGAGATTAAAATGAAACTCTATGAGAGTTGATATGCTTTACAGAGACAGAACACTCTATGAACAGATTCCAGCAAAGGACATGATCAAATACATCACTGCAAAATACCCCGAAGCTACTTGTCCCTGTCACGCTGATAGGCCTTATACAATATACTCATCAGTAATAATAACTGATATGTACAACAATGTGTGATCATCTTGATGTGTAACGGTTTTCTTCCTCTGAAGGAGAGGAGGACCAAATTGCAGCGTGGTTAGTGTTCAACATCTTTAATATAGACGATAACCGAGAACACTACAAAATACAAAACAGAAACAGTCCTATCTGGTGCAATGACACAAAGACAGAAGACAATCACCCACAAAATACCCAAAGAACATGGCTGCCTGAATATGGTTCCCAATCAGAGACAATGATAAACACCTGCTTCTATTTGAGAACTAATCTAGGCAACCATAGACTTACATAAACACCTAGACTAGAAAACACCCCATAAACATACAAAACCCCTAGACCAGACAAAACACATAAATCCCCCAATGTCACACCCTGACCTAACCAAAATAATAAAGAAAACAAAGATAACTAAGGCCAGGGCGTGACATGATGAGTCAGACAAACATTATATTCATGAATCATAAATGGTTGATTCCACTTTTCTCGTTACATTCAAGGGCAAACAATACAAATAATCCCATGATGTTTATGGCAAGTGTTGTCTGTTACAAAGAGTTTAACTGTTGAGATGCAGGTAAAAATTACCACCAATTCTGTGTTTTTTTTAAATTTCAAGCAGGGGTGGCTTTGTGTAAACCTGGTTTGATATTTAGAAAATGATGCCCATCTTAACAGTTAAACCCTTTGTACAAGACAGATACATTGTAAATTAACTAAATTAATAATATGCAAGTCTTTATATATACTGTATGTAAAAATGGCTGAGCTCTTTTAATTAATAGAAAATAACTATTTACAACACTTGCTTATCTACAACACATACATCTCGTACTTAATAATAACATGCACAAGTCAAGGACCTCATTAAAAACAAAGTTGGACTCTTTCTATAAATAACATTATTCTTTTTAACAAACTTTTAAGAACTGATAACAGGCCATAACTAGATCTGCTGTGTTCGGCATTGTACGTTTACTACAAGAATGTGGAAAGTTAATATACATATATTATATACAGAGCGATAACAGATATCTAAAGATGATATGTGTCACGACTTCCAACGAAGGTGGCTCCTCTCCCTGTTCGGGCGGCGCTGCCACCGATCCCTTTTCTTTTTCGTTTGGTTTTGTCTCTCTTGTTGCTCACCTGGTTCTAGTTTAGGTTATTAGTGGGATATTAAATCTCGCCCTACCCTCTTGGGTTTGTGCGGGATTGTTTGTGTAACTATCATTTGTTTGGGTTTGTTCTGTGGAACAAGTGTTTTTCTTTTCTGGAATTCGTTCCTGTCGTTTTGTGGCTACTGTTGGTGTCCTGTTCCTGTTCTTTGGACTTGTAAATAAATGCCCTTTCTTGCAATTTGCTCTCTCCTGTGCCTGACTCCACACCCACCTCTCCTAGGGAGAATCTGACAGAATCCCGCACCGCAAATCATGGAGTCAGCAGGAACGGACGCGCCCTCCCCGTCCATGGGGGAGCTTGTCCTCCAGCATTCAGCCGTGCTACACCGTCTGGGGACGGCTATGGATCAAGTGATGGCGAGAATGGAGAAATGGGAGAGGTGCAGCCTCCCTACCCCGTATTCAGCCACTCTCCAGCCTGCACCACCACCTTCTCCGGCGGCATCCGGACCCAGCGGGATTCGGCCCGCGCTCCCGAGGGACTACGATGGGACGGCTGTCGGGTGCAAGGGGTTCCTGCTCCAGCTGGAGCTTTACCTTTCACCCGACTCCCTGGAGCTTTACCGTTCACCCGACTCTCTCAGGAGAGGAGAGTGTCAACGTCCTCGTCTCCTGCCTTTTGGGCAAAGCCCTGGAGTGGGCCAACGCGGCCTGGAGGGTCCAGATTTGGCGAGGGACCATTACCCATAGTTCACCTGCCGCTTCCGGGCTGTGTTCGATCACCCACCGGAGGGCAGAGCGGCGGGTGACCGGCTGTTTCTCCTGAGGCAGGAGATGAGTAGCGCACAGGATTTCGCGCTGGAGTCCCGGACCCTGGCCGCCGGTGCGGGTTGGAATGACAGGGCCCTGATGGACCACTATAGGTGTAGCCTGCGATAGGACATCTGCTTGTCGAGACACCACCCTCACTCTGGACCAACTGATCGACATGTCCATCAGGCTGGACAACTTGCTGGCTGCTCACAGGCGTCCAGATAGGGGTCTGTTCGTTCCACCTCCCAGCGCTCCCTCTCCGACACTCATGGAGTTAGGAGGGGCGGCAGCTGGGGTGACCGGAGGAGGAGCCTCCTCCTGCACCAGTTGTAGTCTGAGAGGGCACACTTCTGATCGGTGTTGGAGGAGCTCATCTGGGAGTCGAGAGGGCAGGCAGAGCACTGCTTGGACACCTCAGGTGAGTCAGCACCAGGCTCACCCAGAGCTCCCTGTTGGTCATATGTATGTGTTGATTTCCTTTCCTGAGTTTTCCCCTCATTCCCAGCATAAGGCGCTAGTAGATTCAGGCGCAGCAGGGAGTTTTATGGACTGCGGGTTCGTGCTTAAGTTAGGGATTCCCTTGGTTCAGATGGACCAACCCTTAATCGTGCACTCCCTAATTAGTCAACCGTTAGGTTCAGGGCTGGTCAGGGAGGCCACGGTTCCACTGGATATGGTAGCGCAGGGGTGTCATGAGGAGTGGATTAGTCTCTTCCTCATTGATTCTCCTGCGTTTCCAGTGGTGCTGGGGATTCCCTGGTTGGCTTATCACAATCCCAAAATTTAGTGGACACAGGGGGCTCTAAGAGGAGTGCTCAGGTAGGTGTGTGGGATTTTCCATTGGTGCTACGACGGTGGAGAGTCTGGGCCAAGTCACCACCATGCGCATTCCCCCCGAATATTCCGATTTAGCTATCGCTTTCTGTAAAAAGAGGTCGACCCAATTACCACCTCATCGACGAGGGGATTGTGCGAAAAACCTCCAGGTGAACGCCGCTCTTCCCAGGAAGAGCGACAGATGTCACCGAATCTCTGGGACAGGGGTACATTCGGCCCTTCACGACACCCGCCTCCTCGAGTTTATTTTTTGTGAAGAAGGAGGGAGGTCTGCATCTGTGAATTGACCATAGAGGTCTAAATTCCATCACAGTGGGGTTCATTTTACCCGCTACCTCTCATCGCCACGGCGGTGGTGTCATTTCACGGAGCATGCTTCTTCAAAAAACTGGATCTCAGGAGCTTGTATAACTTGGTGCGAGTCCGGGAGGGAGATGAGTGGAAGACTGCGTTTAGTACCACAGTACCATTATGAGTACCTCGTCATGCCGTATGGGTTGAAAAATGCTCCAGCCATTTTCCAATCCTTTGTAGCCGAGATTCTCCGGGGACCTGCACGGACATGCTGTGGTGGTTTACATCGATGATATTCTGATCTATTCCACCACACGCACCGCGCATGTGTCTATGGTGATTAGGGTACTTGAACGACTGTTGGAGCATGACCTGTAAGTCAAGGCCGAGAAATGTGTGTTCTCCAAACAAGCCATCTCTTTCCTGGGTTATCGCATTTCCACATCTGGGGTGGTGATGGAGTGTGACCGCATTGCGACCGTGCGTAATTGGCCAACTACGACCACAGTAAAGGAGGTGCAGCGGTTTTAGGGTTTGCCAATTACTACTGGAGGTTTATCCGGGTTTTGGGCAGGTGGCTGCTCCCATTACCTCACTGTTGAAGGGGGGAGGCAGTGCGTTTGCGGTGGTCGACGGAGGCGGACAGGGCTTCTGGTCGTCTGAAGGCGTTGTTTACCGATGCTCCCATATTGGCGCATCCGGGCCCCTCTTTGGCATTCATAGTGGAGGTAGACGTGTCCGAGGCTGGTGTTGGAGCTGTGCTATCACTGCGCTCGGGCACGCCCCTGATGCTTTTCGCCCTTGCGCCCTTTTCTCTAACTAAAAGCCATCTGCTTAAAATAAGCATAGCGACATTCATATTCCAAGGTAAATGCTAAATAATGCTAAAAACAAGCCTTTTAAAATGAGAACTGTCACAAATAAAGTGCAACAGTTACTGTGGAATAAACTGGAATATTGTGATGCTAATTATACTATTCAACACATTCATCTCACCCTCTCTCTGGGGTAATACATTGACTTTGTAATGCATATTAATAACTATTATCAAAGCTAGCACACAGTATATTTTCTACTTTGTATTTTTTCCAGCCCTAGCCCTGAGAGGTGGCCTCTGATGTCAATGGCCTTTCTGAAGCGGCTTGAAGGCTCTTCCCACTTTTTCTAAGGTGAGAGACACACAAACACAAACAAACACACACACCTATCCCCACCCACGCTCCAACTTTAACCCTCAACTCTTCAATATGGACCCAGCTGGTGTCGTACGTATGGTGTTATATGAGTATATAGAAGGAGGCTGGACTACTGCTCTGAATCCATTCAATACTCTCAACTCTCAATATACTCTATTTTCCATTGTGGAGGAGATTTTGTGTTGTTTTTGGGTAGACGCTGGCAAATCATTTCATTTGCAGCCAAGAGTAGTTATTTGTTCGTCTCATTTTGAGCCAATACTCAAACTGATGTAATGTTGTTGATCATTTTTAGGACATTCTGAATTCTGCATATATTTATAACCAAACTTTCCTTTTTTTTTCAACAAATTATTCTCAGTGCAACACAAATTTTGTGGTTGGATGGTAAAGACAGTGAACAGATGTTGGGCATATTGATGGTAGATATAAAATATGCCTTGTCTCAAGAAGTTCCACTTTAAAATAAAATCCATCCTTCCTTTCCTCCATTGTCCTCCTCCAATCTTCATACACCAAGGATGATGACGAACATATAATGCATTTTAAGAACAGAACAAAACATGTGCTTGGCTTATCCTATCCAAATATGGCTCATGAAGACATTATCTCCAGTAAATTACATTGCATTTCTGACGTTACAAAAATAAACAAACACAGCTAAAGAAACAGGAGAATGTGTAGAGAAAATAATTATTTATCTTGCAAGTACATACAGTTAATATATGTCATTATTTTGATATTGTCACACCCTGATATGTTTCACCTGTCCGTGTGATTGTCTCCACCACCCCTCCGTGTGTCGCCCGTCTTCCCCATTATCTCCTGTGTATTTATACCTGTGTTCTCTGTTTGTCCATTGTCAGTTTGTCTTGTTTGTTAAGTCAACCAGCATTTTTGTTCTCAGCTCCTACTTTTCCCAGTCTCTCATTTGTCTCGCCCTCCTGCTTTTGACCCTTGCCTGTCCCTGTGCCTACCTGCTGACATGTACCTTTGCCCCACCTCTGTTTTACTGACCCCTGCCTGCCTTGACCTGTCTATTGCTTGCCCCTGTTGGAATATTAAACCATTGCCAATTCTACGTGTCTGATTCTGGGTCTTACCTTGATTCCTGATTGATACTAACTTCTTTCCCTACCCACAGTTAGCTGTGTGATGTAAACGATTACTCTTGCTTCTGGCTTTAGTTCAAACTCCACCAGATTCTGGTTCAGAGCGCTGGCAAGTATCTCAGAGATCTGTTGAAGGAGATGAAAGAAACATCATTTAGTCAAACAATTATCACCCTTTACAGCTCTTTCAATTCACACACACTGCATAATTAAATATACATCTTGTCATGATACTGACCACTTTGGATAATTTGTCTCAATTGTCAGACTCGGGCATGTAGAATTAATGTGTCTGTGTCTGTCATTTCAGCCATGACAATGTCTTTATCCTATTGTGTGAATTGGCGTGAAGGATTGGAAACAATTTCTCATACATGCAATGACAGATTTACAATGACACTCAAAATGTCTGTGTCCAATCTAACTATCCCATACCTGCTCTAGCTCCACCTCACTCTGTTTCTTGCCCTCTGATTGGTTCTTGTGTGGTAACAGGAAGAGCTCAGCGGCCATTGGCACACCTGGAAACACTGCAAACAATAGCTGACCCTCTGGAAAGTCTGACACCTGTTGACAATACTGTTACAATATGTTCATACTTGTATGGTATTCTTAATCTACAGTCCAAATTACTTCCCTTAGATTATATTAATATGTAATATGTTTGAAATCAAAGGAGAGGGAGGTGACAATTAAATACATTTGGGCATGACCAAGATGTGGTAATAACCAATACAACCTCCAGGTAAACAATGTTACAACATGTCACTAAACCAATAGATGACAAGTCAACATTAATACAACTTAATTTTTTTGGTGACACTTTATTTGACACCTAGCATCATAATACATTATGACGCGGTTATAACCATGTCATAATCTGTCATAACATTTTACATAACTTGTCATAACATTATCATAACACTGTCATGACACATATATTTAGACTTGTTGTGACACACAGTACCAGTCAAACACTTGCTCTGGGTGTGCAGAGCCACCAGGGACCTGATCACCCTGTGCCCCCCTGATCTCCCAGTGTCTGCTAGCAGGGGAGGACCTAACGCCCCAGCTTGTGCTGTATGGGGTGGGCCGAAGGCCTATTCCACCGAAAGGCCTTCACCAAGCTCTGGTCTACCCTCACGTCTCTAAAAAATGCACTGTGATCCTCCCACAACCTGCTGGTTGCGGAGTAGAGACCGACCCCCCAGACAGTGGCCATGGTAGCCCCGGAAGTACTGGGGTGGTACAGAAGAAAGGGGGCCTTGACCCAAGGCGAAAGGTCCCCCACAACACCCAAGGTCCTGGCGGCCACGGCCTGACAGCGCTGCGGCGCCTAGGGCGACGCGCCTAGGGGAGGTATCTCCTCTGGGCCGCGGAGGAGCAGGAGGAGGCGAGTTTGATAAGGACTCAAACAACAATACAAACGACCGAAGACAGCCATTTAACAGTGACTTTTTAACATGTTTTTCATGTCTTAAAAATGTTTTACCTTTGTTAAATAATTTGCACACATTTGAAATGGCTTTTACAGAGTTGGATGGTTTTTACAAGAAAACATACTTTTATTCATGGTTGTTTCTATTGATTTTAACAACATCTACTTTTTAACACATTTAAATTATGTTTTTTATGCAGTTTTTATGTGTATAAAATGTGCAAAAAATATATGGGCTATTATAAAGGACATGCAACAACAAAACTTTTCCAAAAGAAAAGAAAAAAAAACTGTCAAATATTTGGACACACCTACTCGTTAAAAGGTTTTTCTTTATTTTTTTATTTCCTACATTGTAGAATAATAGTGAAGACATCAAAACTATGAAATAACAAATATGGAATCATGTAGTAACCAAACAACTGTTAAACAAATCAAAATAGATTTTCTGTTTGAGATTCTTCAAAGTAGCCACCCTTTGCCTTGATGACAGCTTTGCACACTCTTGGCATTCTCTCTACCAGATTCACCATGAATGCATGTAAATTAACAGATTAACAGCCCTGTTATAAGTTAATTTGTTAAAATGCTTTCCTTCTAAATGCGTTTGAGACAATCAGTTGTCTTGTGACAAGGTAGCGGTGGTACAGTATAGAGAAGATAGCCATATTTGGTAAAAGACCAAGTTCATATTATGGCAAGAACAGCTCAAATAAGCAAAGAGAAACAACAGTTCATCATTACTTTTAGACATGATGTAAAGTTAACATGGAACATTTCAAGAACTTTGAAAGTTTCTTCAAGTGCAGTCGTAAAAACCATCAAGTGCTATGATGAAACTCTCTTTCATGAGGACGACCACAGGAAAGGAAGACCCAGAGTAACCTCTGCAGCAGACAATAATTTAATTAGAGTTACCAGCCTCAGAAATTGCAGCCCAAATAACTAATTCAGAGTTCAAGTAACAGACACATCTCAACATCAACTGTTCAGAGGAGACTGCGTGAATCAGGCCTTCATGGTCAAATTTGTATTTTTTTTTGTTTTTATTTAACCTCTCTGGCGCAGGCGTGCCGCTAGCGACCCACCTTGACAATATCCGGTGAAATTGCAGAGCGCCAAATTCAAATGACAGAAATAGTAATAAAAAAAAACATGAAAAAATAAGTGTTATACATCGGTTAAAAGATTCACTTCTTGTTAATCCAGCCACTTTGTCAGATTTCAAAAAGTATGGGAACTCTTTCAATACTGTTGGAAAAGCAATCAAGGTGAAGCTGGTTAATATAATGTCAAGACTGTGCAAAGCTGTCATCAAGGCAAAGGATCTACAATATAACATATTTTGATTTGTTTCACACTTTTTTGGTTACTACATGGTTCCATATATGTTATTTCATAGTAGAAAATAGAAAATAGTAAAAATACAGAAAAACCCTTGAATTTGCAAACTTTTGACTGGTATTGTATGTTAAAATATGTTATGTCTGGTTATGTCATCTATGTGTCAAAGCCTACAAAATCTACCACACAAGGCAAACCAATCCATTCTAGTTGTAAATAGTATGTTATATAACATTTCCTAAAATTGGCAATTTCACCACCATTGCAATTGTACAGACATTGATGTCAAACATGTGCCTAGCCCAATGCTCTGTCACTGATGATTGGGATGAAAACAGGAGAAGGACCAAACACCCTCTTTGGAACTTATAACTGACATATGGTCATGTACGTGATAGACATATCTGAATTATATTATTATTACCCTTGCAACAACAAAACAATTCCATATTTTGGCAACAAAGCTTGTTTGTTCACAACATTATGTACACCGCTGTTAACCGCTAACATTAGCAAGCCGACCATAGCTAGCGAATTGTTGTTTGTTGTCAATGGGTTTTTGTTACATTTAGCACACAAGACTCTTCTGTAATTAATTTGTACAAGTAGCACCATATAGAGAAAGTGATTCTGATGTACTGTTGTTTCCTCAACAACAGCATTGAGTGTAATGAGTTGTTTTGAACACCACCATATTTAGTGGTAGGGCAGCTAACCTTAGCTAAACAAACACCACTGTAACTAGATGGTAGCTAACATTTAAGTAGCTAGCTACATAAGTAGTTGAGAGCTAGCTTTAGAAAATAAAACATTTAGAAAACAGGATTGTAATGTATTTGAGGATGTGTGAAAGTGTTTGCTGTTTTCCATAATGCAGTATATTTGGTATGAAGTTTAAGTTTTTAGCTTTCTTTAGTGGTGTCACTGCATTGCAGCATAGTCTATTATGTTCATCTGCTGCATCCAAGGGCTTCTTGGCAGGGAAAAAACCCATTTGAATAAATAATACAATTTAGAGTTAAGTCCTTTTGATGTTGTTGCAATTATTATTTTTTCATCGTATTTTGAGTAACCCATGGAAAAAACATACTGTCATGAAGCATTATGACCATCCTGTGTGACTTTACTTGGACTAAGAAAATACAGTTTATGACACTGTCATTAAGCATTATGACCATTATGACCACACTTCACGACATTAGAAAATGTAATATAACATAAACATACTGTTTACAAGTAGGCTATGATGTAATGGAATTGTTTGCTTTTTGTGGTAGGTTTTGTGGGTTTTGACACTCTTATGTAGATTTCATAATCAGCCATAAAAATGTCACAACAGGTCTAAATACATGTGCCATGACAATGTTCTGACCATATAATGAGTTTGTTGATTCAGCTGTTATGACCTTCTATGACATGGTTATGAACGTGTCATAATGTATTATGACCCTAGGTGCCAAATAAAATGTTACCCATTTTTCAATCCAATCTCAACCTCCATGTTTTCGCAAAAGTGTATTTATTTCTTGATGGGAAAAGTACATCTTGCCAAATAACTATTTTTCCAAGACTTCAAAATAGCTGCTACTAAATGTTTTTCGTTATAATGGCCTTTATCCACTTTGCCAGCGAGGCACGGGTTCCAACCAGCAATAAGTGTCCATTTTAAAAGCCACTAATGTTTTTATGGGTTCTTTATAGGGCTATCGGCAGACAATGGAGTGGCGTAGTCGGCAAGTCACATACACATGAAGCACATACATTTTCAAGCCTTAAAATCACTATTTGAGTAGCAAAGTAGTGGACAAATAGAGAGCAAAGGAATGACTTGCAATGAGGGAAAGAGGTAAAGAAGGAATGCGAGAGGTAAGGGGATAGGATGCAATTGCGATTACTCATTAGTCTAAAAAGCCTTCTGGCTCCGAGTACTGAGGTAGCGCTGGCATTTTATGCCCTCCACTCATTGGAAAAGTCAAGTGAAAAATCTGATATGGTTTAAGGGAGGAGAGCAGGTGGGTCAGACTGTCAGATGAGTGAGCGTTTGAGGAAATTTTGTCCAAGCCCAAAAGTGGCTGAAAAAACACCTCTGCAGGGCAGTATCTTGTCGCTTTAATAAAGCTAAAAAAAATCAGATGAAACAGTTGTCAAATAGTATTATAAACACACCAGGAAGTGGATTCTGTTTTTCATTCTTCGTGAACAATATTGGGTTATTATATCTTCATAACATCTTCCATAGTGCATTATTTCCAACAGTGTTGTTATAAATAGGTTATGACGATTCACCTATAACTATAATTTTATTCTGTGAAGTAAAGTACAGATGTCACCCAGGAAAGGGAGGGGTGTGAGAATGAGAAAGGGATGCCCACATGAAATGCACTCTCTTGGGTAAAAAAGAGGACATGTTAACCTCTTGCACCACTCTCTATGGGATATGTGGGATGCGTCCCACCTTGCCAAAAGCCAGTGACAATGCAGAGCGCCAAATTGAAATAAATTTCTATAAAAATCTAACTTTCATGAAATCACAGCTAAAATAAAAAAGCTACACTTGTTGTGAATCCAGCCAACATGTCAAATTTCAAAAAGGCTTTTTGGTGAAAGCGAACGATGCTATTATCTGAGGATAGCACCATAGTAAACAAAGAGAGAGAAGCATATTTCAACCCAGCAGGCGCGACACAAAACGCAGAAATAAAAATATTATTCATTCCTTTGATGAGCTTATTTTGTTGGCACTCCAATATGTCCCATAAACATCACAAATGGTCCTTTTGTTCGATTAATTCCGTCAATATATATCCAAAATGTCAATTTATTTGGCGCGTTTGATCCAGAAAAACACAGGTTCCAACTTGCGCAACGTGACTACAAAATATCTCAAAAGTTACCTGTAAACTTTGCCAAAACATTTCAAACTACTTTTGTAATCTGGATTCCCACTGAAAACCTATTGAAAAGAGAGTGACCTCAAAAAATAAATAATCTGAAAGGTTTGTCCTCAGGGTTTCACCTGCTAAATAAGTTCTGTTATACTCACAGACATGATTCAAACAGTTTTAGAAACTTCAGAGGGTTTCTATCCAAATCTACTAATAATATGCAAACATTATCTTCTGGGGATGAGTAGCAGGCAGTTGAATTTGGAGTTTGAAGTTTAACAGGTGGTGGTGAAACCAGGGGGGGCTTCCGCAAAACATACTAAATTATATGAATTTGCCAATGGATCTCTTAGCCCCGGCCAGTCACTGTCTGGAACACGAGAGATGGATTGACTTCCGAAAATAACTTAAAATAGCCTATATTACTGAACTCCCCATTCAAACCTCTATTAGGCATTAGGTTGAAATCAGCTGAGGAGCAAAAGTGCATCCCTGCCTGACTCTCATTATTGTCAGCCATAGAGCTGTAATGTAATACGGCAAAACCGCAGTTTAATGGTTTAATGGACCCTGACTTTAATTGCGATGTTGATGCCCCTTCTTCTCCTCATCTTGGCTTTATTGTGGGGAGTTGTTTACCTTGACATGGAATATGTTTGAATTTGGAGGTGAACTGAATGCCAACCAGATGATCAGTTGCACACTATCTAGGCTATGAACCTTATGTCAACTCTAGCAGTACATGGATAAATAGGCCTTAATATTATTTTATTTTAGAGAAATGGTGAAAGAGATGAAAGGATTAAAATGTATATGGAGGAGCATATGACACATGAACTAGTGTTCATAAACTCAATAGAGACCCATATATCGTATAAAGTATCTATTGTAGGGCCTAAAAGGTTGTATAACAAAATGTTTTATATGAAAATAGGTGCTGTAACACTATTGAGGCTAGAAATAAATAGCCCAAGCAAGATCTCTAGCTTTCTATAACTGAGTGAGCCCCTCAGTTCAACACAGTTCAATTGGCTGGTGCTATACTATACTGCCATGAACATACTATGTGGCTCCCAGGCACTCAGGTGACAAAGTGCACTTTATTTCTAACAAAGCCTCACTTTGACCTCTATCACAGTAGCTCCCTCCACTGGCTCTCAGCCTAGCTCACCTTAGTCTGCTCTCTTGTCAAATCCACATTGGAGTTGGTGAAGACACAGAGAGACCACAAGTTGCATGCTACAGGCTTAAACCTCCACATGAAGTGGAAGAATAACACACTTAACTATGTCATATCAGCGCTAGCCCTCCTCCGCAGATACTACGCACATCCAATGCGACGGTAATGGTAAGATCTCCTTCATTCCAGACCAATTCCGAAGAACGTAATTCATCACTCTGACTTCTGAAAATAAGTTATTAGCGCTTAGCAAGCTGCCTCGTGGGGGGGAGAAGAAGCCGAGTCTCTCGCACCTGTGTGATAACGAATAACATGACTGCCAAAAGGGTGAATGCCGAAGCGACTGAGTGGATAGAAAGAGAAGAGAGAGAGGGAGTAAAAGAGAGAAGGAAGGAATTCACTCCTCTTTGAAGCAGAGCCTTCTTAATGACTCTCCCCAAATCCGGTCTCCACTCGGGGAGATCACTACTGATCCTTATCTTGGACTTCTATCGCCTTGGTGTCTTGAGGTATGGCGTTGGTAGAAGACACTTGGAACGTAACAGTGTTCATTCCCTTGTTGGTGAAGGTGTACGAGATGCTCCCATCTAAGCTGATCACCGGCTGGAGGAAGAAGAAACATGGACAAAATGAGAGATCACACTTTGATCAGGTAATAATCCTTTCACCTAAAACCTTTAGCTAAAACCCTAGAACATGAAAGAAACCAATTTCAGATAATAACAACTTCTCCTTGAACTTCTCACTAAGAGTAGTCATAACTTCTGACTGGAGTAGTTAGAGTTGACGAAATTCTGACTTGAGTAAAACCCTAAAAAAAAACATCCTCCCCATTAGACCTAGCACCAATGCAGCTAAGGTAATAACTTATGACACACTAATAAGATGTTTGAACAAAATACCAAATCAGAGACTGCTCCGCCTCTATCATAGCCGCCTTCAATCAAAGAAGAGGTTCATGTACGTAATACCATAGACATGTATAACCCATATATACATCAGAGGAGGCTTCTGAAGGGAGGACAGCTCATAATAATGGCTGAAATGGAATGAAACTGGGATGGAAACCATGTCTTTGATGTGTTTGATGATGTTCCACTGATTCCATTCCAGCCATGACAATGAGCCACACTTCCAGGGTCCTCACCTCCTCCCTGGACGCTGCCTCGTCATTGTTGGTAATCAGGCCTACTTCTGTTGAGTGAAGAAGCCAGCCAAATGTCAAGTAAATAATATCAGGGAGACTTTCATCAATTAGTGAAGGTGCCATTTAAATGTTGTCTCTGGTCACCACAACACTTTCAATCAGTGTACTTTTTGAAAACGTCCTGCACGGTGTTGGGCTGTAAGCACAACCCCCACCTGTGGACGTCGGGCCCTCATACCATCCTCATGGAGTCTGTTTCTGACAGTTTGAGCAGACACATGCACATTTGTGGGCTGCTAGAGGTAATTTTGCAGGGCTCTGGCAGTGCTCCTCCTGCTCCTCCTTGCACAAATACGGCGGTAGCGGTCCTGCTGCTGGGTTGTTGCCCTCCTACGGCCTCCTCCACGTCTCCTGATGCACTGGCCTGTCTCCTGGTAGCGCCTCCATGCTCTGGACACTACGCTGACAGACACAGCAAACCTTCTTGCCACAGCTCGCATTGATGTGCCATCCTGGATGAGCTGCACTTCCTGAGCCACTTGTGTGGGTTGTAGACTCCGTCTCATGCTACCACTAGAGTGAAAGCACCGCCAGCATTCAAAAGTGACCAAAACATCAGCCAGGAAGCATAGGAACTGAGAAGTGGGCTGTGGTCCCCACCTGCAGAACCCTTCCTTTATTGGGGGTGTCTTGCTAATTGCCTATAATTTCCACCTGTTGTCTATTCCATTTACACAACAGCATGTGACATTTATTGTCAATCAGTGTTGCTTCCTAAGTGGACAGTTTGATTTCACAGAAGTGTGATTGACTTGGAGTTACATTGTGTTGTTTAAGTGTTCCCTTTATTTTTTTGAGCAGTGTACATAGACCTGAAATCACTCTTAAAATGGTGTTCCATTTTAAGAATGGAACACCAGTTTACATAATTAGCATTATTATTGCCCAAATATGTATATATTCTTAATTCCATTCATTTACGTGTATTTTGTGTTTTGTTGTGAAATTGTTGTGGCTAGAAACACAAGTAATTCATTACACCCGCAATAACATCTGCTAAACACGTGTATGTGACATTTTTTTTGATTACAAGAGGAAAAGAGCAAGAGGGCATCAATGTGCTGTACTATGTGCAAAGCATTCTGGTACTTTGCCTATAACTGGCTCCATTGTACCCTGCTGTATACTTAGAAAGGTGGTTATTTACAGAGAAATATGAGGCAGATATATTAAATTATGATCCATGAGAACCACAACACTGTTGATTTCCATCCTTTCCCTCCAATCAGGGACTGATTAAGACCTGGGTCACCAGGTGAGCGACCACTCTGGCCAATCAATGGCCAACATAACAGTAACTGACCAATTATCTACCAGGTATAGTGGAAACTAAAACCAGAAGTACTTCATTCCTCGATGGCGGAAATTAAATATCCCTGACAAATAGATGAATGTATAGAGGTGATGTACATGTAACATGGAGTTACAAGGTGGTTTTATCAAATTCCAGGGTGTTTTCCGCCAAGGTCGAGAAACGGAATATCCAGCAGTCTTGTAAATGTGTCTGATCCCCTCTTCGATCCAGCTCAAGTTGGAGTAGGAGACTGCCATGCCATCTCCGAAAACCAGTTGGTTTTGGTTCTCATTGAGTTACCCTGGAAAGCAAGTAAAGTCTCAAGTAAGGACTACAGATGAAGAAAGAAAAAAAGAAAGATAAAGTTCATTATAAAAAAACATAGAGAAATTGTATTTGAGAGCCCAGCCAGATGCTTGCACTTGTGTTTATTCTAGACTTAAATGCATATGATTGTTGAAATGGGGTTTAAAACAATGCCCCAAAACCACAGTACCACTCAGTAATGAGCACACAGCATGCATGGGCACAAGCAGGGCATCATTCTTTGTTTTTGTCCAAATCCTAACAGCTGGTGTGACACATTAACTGCATTCTGAGTCTGACATGTTACATAACACCACTGGGAGTGTCTGGCTCCTGTGGCGTGCGTGCCTGCGTGCGTGCGTTGTGCGTGCGTGCGTGCGTGCGAGATGGAGAGAGAGAACCACAGTGAGGTTGAGACAGTGTAGTAATCAAGAGACAGTAAGGTGGCAGGTATACGAGTCGACAGACTGCTGGGCTACATTCACACACAGATACAAGCAGTCAGAACAACCATATACATTGGGGTTGCATCATATTCTGCCCCACGGTGAGAGCAGTGTGTTTGCCTGCTACTGCTAATGGGGTGTGTGTGTCTCTCTCTGTCTGTGTGTGTCTGTGAGAAAGAGCTAATGTGTGTGTTAGACACTACCTGCTCTGCCTTTACAGTATCTGCAGCAGTTGTCAGTGGCTCCAGCTGCCACTGTGACCAATTCCTCCCACTTATCCTGCCGGTACCCTGCGAGCAAGCACAACTAGCTCCCAGCCTCCCTGCAGCACATTGTAACGCAATTCAATTGGGATCTTTATTTGTAACAATTCATTAGCACAAGGGGGCTCCGGTCCCGAAACAAACACAACAAAAAGCAAAAAAACGATTTCTCTCTCTCTCCTTATTCACTATCTGTTTTTCTTCTTTTCAAGCGCAGCAGAGTGTGAAAAGACGGGAGGGTTGTGTATGGGGGAAGGCTTCTGGGGGTATATTTCACGCCATTATACCCAGAAAATGTAAAAATATGAATAAGCCGAATAAATAAAGGCAGAATAAAATGGAAGAAAAGGGATTACAGTGATAGCTACTGTGTGGAACTGTAATGGCCCACAATCCTTTGCCAAAATGGCACTCAGAATAGGTCTTCGGTGTCGTCGATGTCACACAGGCTTTTGTTGGTATCCGTTGTTCACACTCTCTGGACACTTCTAGTTCTCTATCGAGGTGTTCTGGGATCACTAGCTAATCTGCATGAGACTGATGCTGGCCTACTGGCTAAATGTCAAGCTTTGTGTCCGTGGCTCCATGTGTGACTCAGAGGGCCACCAAATCCAAAATGCATAATAGGGTAAGCGTCATGGCCTGGACACCAGTGCTGGTTGACAATAATGGGTTTTGTTATTTCAGGTCCAAACACAGGACTGTGAACAGGACTCTTGTTCAGGTGAATGTCAACACACAAAGGATGGTATAAACGGTGTGAAGTCAGTGCTGTCATGCTGATGGTGTGTCATACCTGGGTTCAAATAGTTTTCGCTTTCTTTCAAATGCTTTGAGCGTTTGATTGAGCCTGCCTGGAGAGCTAGATGGACGGATTGTCACTTTTGGGATTATTCCATATGTTCTGGTTGGTGTACATATGACATGCTATTAGGTAGCTAATGTTGGGTAAAAATGTTTGGTGTAAACATAACATGCTAATGTTGGGTAAATCTGGTTGGTGTACACATGACATGCTATAAAGTTGCTAATGTATAGTAAATCTGGTTGGTATACACATTGCATGCCTTAAGGTAGATAATGTACAGTAAATCTAATCTAAATCTGGTCATGGCTCGCATCAACACAAGTATTCCAGAAACCCTTTTACCCACTCCAATTTGCATACCGCCCCTACACTGCCCTTTCACACCTGTACAAATGGAACACCTATGTGAGAATACTATTCATTGACTACAGCTCAGCTTTCAAACCCATAGTGCCCTCAAAGCTCACCCCTAAGCTAAGCACCATCATTAAGTTTGCCGATGACACAACAGTGGTAGGTCTGATCACAGACAACGATGAGACAGGCTATAGGAAGAAGGTCAGAGACCTGATTGTGTGGTGCAAGCCCAACAGCCTCTCCTTCAACGTGATCAAGACAAAGGAGATGATTGTGGACTACAGGAAAAGGAGGACCGAACATGCCCCCATTCTCATCGACAGGGCTGTAGTGGAGCAGGTACAGATATTCAGGTTCCTTGGCGTCCACATCACCAACAAACTAACATGGTCCAAGCACACCAAGACAGTCATGAAGAGGCCATGACAAAACCTATTCCCCCTCAGGAGACTGAAAGATATGGCATGGGTTCCCAGATCCTCAAAAGGTTTTACAGCTGCACCATCGAGAGCATCATGACGGGTTGCATCACTGCCTGGTATGGCAACTGCTCGACCTCTGACCGCAAGGCACTACAGAGGTTGGTGTGTACGGCCCAGTATATCACCTGGGCCAAGCTTCCTGCCAGCCAGGACCTCTATACCGGGCGGTGTCAGAGGAAGGCCCTAAAAATTGTCAAAGACTCCAGCCACCCTAGTCGGAGACTGTTTTTTCTGCTCCCACACGGCAAGCGGTACCGGAGCACCAAGTCTAGGCCCAAGAGGCTTCTAAACAGCTTCTTCCCCCAAGCCATAAGACTCAAATGGCTAACCAGACTAAATGGCTACCCAGACTAAATGGCTACCCTCTATGCTGCTGCTACTCTCTGTTATTATCTATGCATAGTCACTTTAATAACTCTACCTACATGTACACATTACCTCGACACCGGTGCCTCCGCACATTGACTCTGTGCCGGTACTCCCAGTATACACTGTAGCCCTGCTATTGTTATTTACTGCTGCTCTTTAATTAAATGTTTGTTATTCTTATCTCTTACTTTTTTTGGTATTTTCTTAAAACTGCATTGTTGGTTAAGAGCTTGTAAGTAAGCATTTCACTGTAAGGTCGACACCTGTTGATTTTGGCGCATGTGACAAATACAATCTGATTTTATTCGATTTATGGTTGGTGTACACATGACATGCTTTAAGATCACTTTGTGATATTGAAATCTTGACATGTGATAGTAATAGTTGTTTTAAATTTTTTGGGGACTGAAATTATTATACAATACATTTCATAAACTTTTTGACCACATGGCATATGTCTCTATTATCAGAGGATGCCTCTCTTAATGAAATAAATATATCTTCATTTCCTCAACTCATCACACTGTAATATGACTGCTGGGCCCGGGAGAGACCTCGTGGGAGAGACACTTACTTCTTAGCTGCAGTGCAGGGGGAAGCACCGCCGCACCGAGCAGTGCACTACCGCACATATTCCACCTGAATTAAATGTGAGGTGGTTGAACAGTGTCTATGGAGTGAGGGGAGCGAGGCAAGGCCCTGGCCCTAGAAGGAGGCTACTCTGAGTTTATCACTCTATAAAGGGGTCTCCAGGGGTGCATCTCTCTCTTAGGTCTTTAGCTCTTACTCTGTCTCTCAGCTCGGGGCTTGGGGCCTGTAGCTGTGTGTGTGTGATGGTATGTTGCAAACTTTCAGGAGATGGTGTATGGGATGACATAACAGGGAAATCATTTCAGGCGTATGCCTGGAGAAGCATCCATGTCGAACATGGGAAATGCATCCAAATTTCACTCAGTAACATAGGCCTACAGTGAGTGAGTTGTACACCAGATGCTAGTTCTACTTTTACAACCATGCATAACAATACCAAATAAGTTGTTTTACATTCCATGGCTAAAGGTAAAAATCAATGCAACTCATAAGAGTGATGCATACAAAGGCATCCATTTGGGCTCCTACAGGCCCATAAGAATGAAATACAAAAAGGAGGCCATTTTGGCTTTTGGCCCAGTCCTACCTCATCCAGATGCACCAGGAAGGTGACGTTGGTGTGCAGGTCGGCAGTAAGCTTGCCCTCTCTGGTGGAGAGAGAAAGGCCTTTTGGAACCCTGTTGGGACACATCTGCTTAATGGGTGTGTACATGTCCTTGACTACCTTGATGCAGTTGTTGGAACAGAGCTTCCGGTACCTTAAGGAGATACCATATGAATATATGAGTTAGTACATGTTAAGCGTGATTTAACGAGGTTACGGCTTCATGACACTACTAGTTAACAAGGCTAAGGTATTGGTCACGTAAATCAATGAAGCTTGACAAGAAATCGCAACGTTTTTATTCTTAACCTCAAAGTGATTGTGGAAGTAACTGAGCTAGTGAACAAGACTTGCTATTATTTGACTAAACTTAAAAATGCTTAGTAATTACTAAACAAAACATGACTTTTAACCCTGAAAGTTAATGTCTGACACAAGATGTACAGTATTTGCCGGTCACATTGACAAAACTACAAAATGCTTACTAACTCCAGACAAAACTTGACTTTTAACCTTGGGGAAACAAATGCAAAAATGAAGGATTCTCCATTCTTCTCAGACCTCATCCATCCTCAGGCGTCCTAATCTGTGAAGGCAACACTTCTGTATATTTCTGCTCAATGAAAGGTAAAATATCTTCCTTGAATGTTTTCCATTTCATTTTGTAAAACATTATGATGGTTATAATATGGTCCATGTTAAAAAGCCTGAATAGGTGTCTCACATATCAAAAGAGAGGTACAAAAACACATTAAAACTTACAGTGGCTACAGTATCTCTCTGTATAGGTTGGCCAATGCTTATCATCTTCCCATCTTCCCACTGTAATGAAACACTGTCAGGGTGTCACACCCTCTGGCACGGCTCCTAGTGTGAATAGTGATATTGGCTTTTTAGATCTGAGTCATTCACCAGACAGTAGATCTATACTGCTTGACATAGTGTACTGCTGAGAGCTACACAGGTCTTTCAAGAGTCCTAGGACACAGATTTAGAATAGACAACATAGAAACGCTACAAAATAGTTATGTGCAACTCACCCTGTGCTGTTGAGGTAGTTATGTCCTTGGCTGCAGCTCCTTGGTACAACAGCTGTGTTGACCCAGAACGCTGGTAGACAGTTCCCTTCTCTACGCCGTAATCACTATTAACAAATCACATACAGAATGTGATCAATATCAACACTTTACCTCTACCTACTGTATATGTACATATCTACCTCAATTACCTCATACCCCTGCATGTCAAATCAGTACTGGTACCCCATGTATATAGCCAAGTTATCATTACTCATTATGTATTTATTATTATTTTTCTATATTTTTCTCTCTGAATTGTTGGGAAGGGCCCGTAAGTAAGCATTTCACTGTTAGTCTACACCTGCTGTTTACGAAACGTGATAAATACAATTTGCACAGAAATACTGTGACGACTCGTGAGGCTCATTTCTTTTAGGTATCTATGACCAACAGATGTATATCTTTACTCCCAGTCATGAAAAATCCATAGTTTAGGGCCTAATTCATTTTTTCCAATGGACTGACATTTTTTCCAATGGACTCATGTGAACTGTAACTCAGTAAAATCTTTGAAATTGTTGCATGTTGCATTTATATTTTTGTTCTCTCTAATACCTTATTTACATAAGTATTCAGACTCTTTGCCATGAGACTCAAAATTGAGCTCAGGTGCATCCTGTTTCCATTGATCATCCTTGAGATGTTTCACCAACTTGATTGAACTCCACCTGTGGTAAATTCAATTGATTGGACATTATTTGGAAAGGCACAAACCTGTCCATATAAGGTCCCACAGTTGACAGAGCATTTCAAAGAAAAAAACAAGCCTTGAGGTCAAAGGAATTGTCCATAGAGCTCCGAGACAGGATTTTGTCAAGGCACAGATCTGGGGAAAGGTAGCAAAAATATTCTACAAAGTTGAAGATCCCCAAGACCACAGGGGCCTCCATCCTTCTTAAATGGGAAAGGTTTGGAACCACCAAGACTCTTCCAGAGTTGGCCGCCCTAAGCAATCGGGGTTGAAGAGCTTTGGTCAGGGAGGTGACCAAGAATCGGATGGTCACTCTGACAGAGCTCTGTAGTACCTCTGTGGACATGGGAGAACCTTCCAGAAGGACAACCATCTCTGCAGCACTCCACCAATCAGGCCTTAATGGTTGAGTTGCCAGATGGAAGCCATTCCCCAGTAAAAGGCACATGAGAGCCTTCTTGGAGTTTGCCAAAGGGTACCTAAAGACTCTCCGACCATGTGAAACAAGATCATCTGGTCTGATGAAACTAAGATTGATTGAACTCTTTGGCCTGAATGCCAAGTGTCATGTTTGGAGGAAACCTGGCACCATGCCTACAATGAAGCATTGTGGTGGCAGCACCATGCTGTGGGGATGTTTTTCAGCGGCAGGGACTGGGATACTAGTCAGGATCGAGGCAAAGTACAAAGAGATCCTTGATGAAAAGTTGCTCCAGAGCACTCAGGACCTCAGACAGTGTCAAAGGTTCACCGTGCAACAGAACAACGGCTCTAAGCACACAGCCAAGACAACGCAGGAGTGACTTCAGGACAAGACTCTGAATGTCCTTGAGTGGCCCAGCCAGAGCCCGGAGTTGAACCCAATCCAACATCTCTGGAGAGACCTGGAAATAGCTGTGCAGCAACACTCCACATCCAACCTGACATAGCTTGAGAGGATCTGCAGAGAAGAATGGGAGAAACTCCCAAATTACAGGTGTGCCAAGCTTGTCACGTCATACCCAAGAAGACTCAACACTGTAATTGTTGCCAAAGGTGCTTCAACAAAGTACTGAGTAAATGGTCTGAATACTTATTGAAATGTGATATTTCAGTTGTTTGTTTTTATAAATTAACAAACATATCAAAAAATGTGTTTTTGCTTTGTCATTATGGGGTATTGTGTGTAGATTGATGAGGAAAAAAAGATTGAATCAGATTTAGAATAAGGCCGTAACTTAACAAAATGGGGAAAAAGTCAAGGGGTCTGAATACTTTCCCAAGGAACCAAAAATGCTATACGCCTAGGCGTTACGAATAGCATTCAAGGAGAAGCACAAGGAAAAGTTATATATTTTGCACTGCTGGCATGGTGTATATAAAACTAGGTTACACTGCATTACACACTGCAATGGATAGGCATTCCCAATCATGAGCCCCGGCTTGCCCTGCTCTTGCTGACGTAAACACTTTTGTGGTGCCTAACAAAATGACTGTGCTGTGTATGATGGCACTTTAGCAGGCGAGTCAAAGGCTTCTTCTGGATGTATTATTTGTCAAAAAAGTATATATCTGTGCACGCGGACTAGGTCTACTGATGCCCTGTTCCGGTTGAGAGGTAGAGAACGAAGATGAATAGAATGACCAGAGGTGAGCTTGCTACTGAGAGAATTGAAGCTGTTAATCAGATGTATTGACCTCACAATAAGCCACATTCAAGTAATTTACAGAACTTAAATTGTTATGAAACAGCACTAGTTTAATTTGACTTTAGGCTACTAACAACAAGAGGACTTTGTGTGGGAGCCTATTTCTTCCTATTCAAGAAATAAGAGGTGGACCTACCTGTTAGGCAGATTAAATTATAGTCTACTATCCATACACTGTCAGCCAAGTCCTTCAGACACCAAACACTCCTTAAAAATGTCTCAGGGTCAGTGAAGAGGGGGTATGTGAGGGTATTGTAGCTTTTGTTTAAATACATTTTTTACTAAAAGCATAAGCCTACTCCCTTGTTCACTTGTTAACCTCTTGAACCTATAGGGGCGCTGTGTCATTATTGGATAAAAAGACGTGCCCATTTTAAGCGCAATATTTTGTCACGAAAAGATGCTCGACTATGCATGGAATTGACAGCCTTGGAAAGACACAACTCTGACGTCTCCAAAACTGCAAAGATATTATCTGTGCGTGCCCCAGAACTAATGCAACAGGCGAAACCAAGATGATGTTTCATACAGGAAATGCCCCGGATTCTGAAGGCGCTGTGTTCCAATGTCTCCTTATATGGCTGTGAATGCGCCAGGAATGAGCCTGCGCTTTCTGTATATTCCCCGAGGTGTCTGCAGCATTGTGACGTGTTTGTAGGCATATCATTGGAAGATTGACCATAAGAGACTACATTTACCTGGTGTCCCGCCCGGTGTCCTGTGTGCGTAATCAGTAAGTCCATGCGCGTTCCATTTCTTCAGAATTGAAAGTAAACTGCCACGATGGATTTTATCGTCGATAGATATGTGAAAAACACCTTGAGGATTGATTATAAACATCGTTTGCCATGTTTCTGTCGATATTATGGAGTTAATTTGGAAAAAAGTTCGCGTTTTAATGACTAATATTATTTTTTGTAAAAACGGAACATTTGCTATCTAACAGAGTCTCCTCATTGAAAACATCTGAAGTTCTTCAAAGGTAAATTATTTTATTTAAATGCTTTTATGTTTTTTTGTGGAAAATGTTGCATGCTGAATGCTAGGCTTAATGCAATGCTAGGCTATCAATACTCTTACACAAATGCTTGTTTAGCTATGGTTCAAAAGCATATTTTGAAAATCTGAGATGACAGTGTTGTTAACAAAAGGCTAAGCTTGAGAGCAAATAGATTAATTTCATTTCATTAGCCATTTTCATGAATAGTTAACGTTGTGTTATGCTAATGAGCTTGCTGATAGATTTACACAATCCTGGATACAGGGGTTTTTTCGTAGCTAAACGTGACGCAGAAAACGGAGCGATTTGTCCTAAACAAATAATCTTTCAGGAAAAACTGAACATTTGCTATCTGAGAGTCTCCTCATTGAAAACATCTGAAGTTCTTCAAAGGTAAATGATTTTATTTGAATGCTTTTCTGTTTTTTTGTGTAAATGTTGCCAGCTGAATGCTAACGCTAAATGCTACGCTAAATGCTACGTTAGCCATCAATACTGTTAAACAAATGCTTGTTTTGCAATGGTTGAGAAGCATATTTTGAAAATCTGAGATGACAGTGTTGTTTACAAAAGGCTAAGCTTGAGAGCTAGCATATTTATTTCATTTCATTTGCGATTTTCATGAATAGTTAACGTTGCGTTATGGTAATGCGCTTGAGTCTGTATTCACGATCCCGGATCCGGGATGGGGAGATCAGAAAGGTTAATTTGGGAAAAACATTTGATAATGATGCATTAGTCCGCAATGCTAGAAACAAGCTGTGAAATGGCGGGTAAAGTGACTCCAATGCAGATGGGATATCGTTGGTTTGTCTTTATGACATTCAAAGGCTGTGCTACAACCTTCTATAGCCGAGGAGACAAAACATGTACTTTGCTTGAGAAGTAATGTGTGATTCTGTCACTATCAATTGACGTTTGACATTTCAACAGGTTATTAACTTCTTGGTGACAGGGGGCAGTATTTTCACATCCGGATGAAATGCATGCCCAAATTCAACTGCCTGCTCCTCATCCCCAGAAGATAAGATATGCATATTATTAGGATATTTGGATAGTAAACACTCTGAAGTTTCTAAAACTGTTTGAATCATGTCTGTGAGTATAACAGAACCTATGTAGCAGGCGAAACCCAGAGGAAAAACCATTCAGATGTTTTTTTTTTAGGTCACTGTCTTTTCAATGGACTTTCATTGGGAATCCAGATTTCTAAGGGACCTTCTTGCAGGTCCGCTTCCACTGGATGTCACCAGTGTTTAGTGTCCGCTTCCACTGGATGTCACCAGTGTTTAGAAATTGGTTAAGGTTTTTCCTTTGTGTAATGAAGAAGTAGCCCTGTTCAAAACGAGGGTCACTTCAAGTGTACTGTTTGTTAGAGGCGCGTGAACAGAAAGGTAGCGTCAGTTTGTTTTCTTCCTGTATTGAACACAGATCATCCCGTCTTCAATTTTATCGATTATTTACTTTAAAAGAATACCTAAAGTTGTATTACAAAAGTAGTTTGACCTGTTTTGGCAAAGTTTACAGGTAACTTTTGAGATATTTTGTAGTCGCAAGTTGGAACCGGTGTTTTTCTGGATCAAATGCGCCAATAAATGGACATTTTGGATATATATCGACGGAATTAATCGAACAAAAGGACCATTTGTGATGTTTATGGGACATATTGGAGTGCCAACAGAAGAAGCTCATCAAAGGTAAGGCATGATTTATATTTTTATTTCCGCATTTTGTGTCGTGCCTGCAGGGTTGAAATATGTTTTCTCTCTTTTGTTTATGGAGGTGCTATCCTCAGATAATAGCATGGTTTGCTTTTGCCGAAAATCATTTTTTAAACCTGACATGTTGGCTGGATTCACAACACGTGTAGCTTTAATTTGGTATCTTACATGTGTGATTTCATGAAAGTTAGATTTTTATAGTAATTTATTTGAATTTGGCGCTCTGTATTTTATCTGGCTTTTGGCCCAGAGTCAGGAGCAAAACATGTAGCCTAAGAAGTAATGAAAACGAATGATTATACCGTCAGTGGCTTGTGAAAGTATTCAGCCCCCTTGGCATTTTTCCTATTTTGGTGGTTTGAATCATTTGATTTACACAACATGCCTACTACTTTGAAGATGCAAAATATTTTTTTATTTTTAAACAAACAAGGAATAAAATTTGAGTGTGCATAACTTTTCATCCCCACAAAGTCAATACTTTGTAGAGCCTCCTTTTTCAGCAATTACAGCTGCAAGACTCTTGGGGTACGTCTCTATAAGCTTGGCACATCTAGCCACTGCGAGTTTTTCCCATTCTTCAAAGAAAAACTGCTCCAGCTCCTTCAAGTTGGATGGGTTCCGCTGGTGTACAGCAATATTTAAGTCATACCACAGATTCTCAATTGGATTTAGGTCTGGGGTTTGACTAGGCCATTCCAAGACATTTACATTTTTCCCCTTAAACTACTTGAGTGTTACTTTAGCAGTATGCTTAGGGTCCTTGTCCTGCTGGAAGGTGAACCTTTGTCCTAGTCTCAAATCTCTGGAAGACTGAAACAGGTTTCCGTTAAGAATTTCCCTGTATTTAGCGCATCCATCATTCATTCAATTCTGACCAGTTTCCCAGTCCCTGCCGATAAAAAACATCCCCACAGCATGATGCTGCCACCACCATGCTTCACTGTGGGGATGGTGGGGTCGGGGTGATGAGAGTTGTTGGGTATGTGCCAGACATAACGTTTTCCTTGATGGCCAGAAAGCTCAATTTTAGTCTCATCTGACCAGAGTACCTCCTTCCATTTGTTTGGGGAGTCTCCCACATGCCTTTTGGCGAACACCAAATTGTGTCACGGCAGTCGAAAGAGGTGGACCAAAGTGCAGCATGTTGAGCATACATTATTTTATTTAAAATGTCGCCAACAAAACAACAAACGAATAAACAACCGTGAAGCTTACAGGGCTATAGTGCCACTAACAAAACTCAACTACCCACAGTCACCGGTGGGAAAAGGCTGCCTAAGTATGATTCCCAATCAGAGACTACGATAGACAGCTGTCCTTGATTAAGAACCATACCCGGCCAAACATAGACATATAATTCATAGAAATAAAGAACATAGAATGCCCACCCAAATCACACCCTGACCAAACCAAATAGAGCCATAAAAAGGTTCTCAAGGTCAGGGCGTGACAGTATCCCCGCTCAAAGGTGCGGACTCCGGCCGCAAAACCTGAACCTATAGGGGAGGGTCTGGGTGGACATCTATCTGCGGTGCCGGCTCTGGTGCGGGACGTAGACCCCGCTCCACCTCTGGCTAACCCCACTTTGGTAGTGCCTCTGGTGTGTGGACCCTCACCGCCAACCCCGGACTGGGGACCCTCTCTGCGGGACCCGGACTGGCCCTTGGAGCAGGCACCGGACTGGGCACCCTCGCTGCGGGCTCCGGACTGGGCACCCCGTGGAGCAGGCAACGGACTCACCAGGCTGGGGAGACCTACTGGAGGCCTGGTCCGTGGAGGAGGCACGGGATGAACCAGGCTGGGGAGACCTACTGGAGGCCTGGTCCATGTAGGAGGCACGTGATGAACCGGGCTATGGGGGAGCTCTGGAGATCTGGTGCGTAGCCTTGGCACCTCTCTTCCAGGCTGAATACCTAATCTAGTCCGGCACCTCCAGAGCGCAGGCACAGGTCGAACCGGGCTGTGGGGGAGCACAGGAACTCTTGTGCTTAGCACTTGCACCGCTCCTCTTGGCTGCATGCCAACTTTAGCCTGGCACGTGCGGGGAGCTGGAACAGGCAGCACTGGGTTCTCCTGGCGAACTGGGGAAACTGTGCGTAGAGCCGACGCAGGACTCACAGGGCTGTGGAGGCGCACTGGAGGTCTGGAGCGCCGAGCTGGCACAAGACGTGCAGGGCTAGGGAGGTGCACAGGAGGCCTGGTGCGTGGGCTGGCACAGTCTTGACCAGACGGCTAGCATGCACCTCAGGTTGAGTATGGAGAGCTGACTCAGGTGACATCAAACCGAGGACACGTTCCGTAGGGCGAATGTCGTGCCTCATGCACCAACACAGCAGCTCTCTCATAGCTCTCTCCTCCAATCTCCCCATCAACTCCATCACTGTCTCTGCTTCGCTCCCTTCGCTCCCCTCCAAGTTCACCCCGACTGGCTCTGGTTCCATCCTCGGCTCTGCCGACCGTCCCGTGTGCCCACCCCAAAAATTGTTTTTGGGGCGGCCTCTCCTGGCCACGCTGCTTAGTCCTTTGGTGGTGGGTAGTTCTATCACGTCCGTTGAAAGAAGTGGACCAAAGTGCAGCGTTGTGAGCGTACATTTTCCTTTTATTTAAAATATTGCCAACAAAACAACAAATGAAGAAACAACCGTGAAGTTTACAGGGCTATCGTTCCATTAACAAAACTCAACTACGCACAATCACCGATGGGAAAAGGGCTGCCTAAGTATGATTCCCAATCAGAGACAACAATAGACAGCTGTCCCTGAATGAGAACAATACCCGGCCAAACATAGAAATATAAATCATAGAAATAAAGATTGCCCACCCAAATCACACCCTGACCAAACCAAATAGAGACATAAAAAGGCTCTCTAGGGTCAGGGCGCTTTTTTCTGGCCACTCTTCTGTAAAGCCCAGCTCTGTGGAGTGCACGGCTTAAAGTGGTCCTATGGAAAGATACCCCAATCTCCGCTGTGGAACTTTGCCGCTCCTTCCAGGATATCTTTGGTCTCTTGTTGCCTCTCTGATTAATGCCCACCTTGCCTGGTCCGTGAGTTTTTGTGGGCGGCCCTCTCTTGGCAGGTTTGTTGTGGTGCCATATTATTTCCATTTTTTAATAATGGATGTTCAAATTTTTGGATATTTTTTATTGCCCAACCCTGATTTGTATTTCTCCACAACTTTGTCCCTGAACTGTTTGGAGAGTTCCTTGGTCTTCATGGTGTCACTTGCTTGGTGGTGCCCCTTGCTTAGTAGTGTTGCAGACTCTGGGGACTTTCAGAACAGGTCTATATATACTGAGATCATGTGACAGATCATTTGACACTTAGATTGCACAAAGGTGGACTTTATATAACTAATTATGTGACTTTTGAAGGTAATTGGTTGCACCAGATCATATTTAGGGGCTTCATAGCAAAGGGGATGAATACACACACACACACACCACTTTTCCATTTGTTAATAAAAAAATAAATAAAATTTAAACAAGTTATTTTTTCATTTCACTTCACCAATTTGGACTATTTTGTGTATGTCTATTACAAGAAATCCAAATAAGACTATTTAAATTACAGGTTGTAATGTAAAAAAGTAGAAAAAACGCCAAGGGGGTAAATGCTTTTGCAAGGCACTGTATACTTTAGCTGCCCGTTATTGAGCCTGCCTGGTCTAATGGATCAAATGGAATCTGCCCAAAAGTGCAAACTCTGCCCATCTGGCACTCCAGACAATTAACTGGCTCAATTAAATGCTGAAATGAAACAAATACTATTTGAATCCTGGTCTGCCAAGAAAGCTTCAACTGTGTTCCTTTCCTCCACTAGTGCACTTAAATCATCTAGGAGACACAACCAGGAAGGAAGGAATCATCCCCACTTGACTGGTGCTAAAAGTAATTTCAAAATGTTTTCCAAGAGTGAGATAAGAAGTAGAGAGATGTGGTTTCAGTTGAGTTGTTCATCACTGAGGCAAAACGTAGGCACTCCAATTTAGAAGTGTCACGCCCTGGCCTTAGTTATCTTTGTTTTCTTTATTATTTTGGTTAGGTCAGGGTGTGACATGGGTATTTATGTGTTTAGTCTGGTCCAGGGGGTTTTGTAAGTTTATGGGGCTGTTTCCTTTCTAGGTAGTTTGTATGTCTATGGTTGCCTAGATTGGTTCTCAATTAGAGGCAGCTGTCTATCGTTGTCTCTGATTGGGAACCATATTTAGGCGGCCATATTCTGTGGGTACTTTGTGGGTGGTTGTCTTCTGTCTTTGTGTCAGTGCACCAGATAGGACTGTTTCGGTTTTCACATTTATTGTTTTGTATTTTGTAGTGTCTCGTTTATTTGTCTATATTAAAGATGTTGAACACTAACCACGCTGCATTTTGGTCCTCCTCTCCTTCAACGGAAGAAAACCGTTACAAGAAGAGAATGGGCAATATGTTAATTAAAGATCTAAAAGGGGACTTAGTGAAGAACACTTTCCCCCAAATTGATTTCTGATGGACTTGTAGTACATTTTTTTGCATATATATGTGCTTTGCAAGTTGTTCCAACCTTGAATACGGTCTTTAATCAACAGATAAAGTGAAATTAAAAAAGTTTTCTTGACATCAATAGAAGGGCTAACATATTACAGCAACCAATTTACAGAGACACAAACAATGATTTAGGTTTAAACCTACTGTTAAACATACATGTAAATGTTATACAGCGATAAGGGCCCCTCATTATCCATAAACCAGACGTTGTGCTCCTTCTCGAATATCTGAAAGAGTACACACAGGCAATTCAATATAATATTTACATACAGTTTGTACTATATACCTACTGTACACATCTATCTCTGGATGTAAGAAACTACAGTAGTTTACTGCTGAATAATTAGAGTTTCAAAACACCTCATGATCTAAAGGCAGAGACAGCAGTACACGTCCATAATACTTATCTCCAGACTACAATATTCAGTGTCTAAACTCATATGTTTCCAGTCGTTACCAGCATCAGATGAGATGAACATTCCAACATTATAGAAACGACAGCTCAGACTCAATATTCCCTGTGGTAAAAATACAACAAACATGAGTTTTGAACTGTGTCATGTTTGTCAGGTTCACCAACTGATCTATGCACCAGCTGACTTGTGCGTGCGTGTGTGTGTGCGTATGTGTGTGAGGGAGCAAGGGCGAGTGCCTCACTGGGCCGAGGCAGAGGGTTATGTAGAGATATCCGAACTCACACACAAACATAATAAATTGTGTCATGTGTTCTCAGTCTGCCCTGGCCCACTTAAATAAACCGGGTGACTTTGAGTCACCAAAACCTAACGTCTGTGAGTAAGGACAACATCAGAAGTGTTATAGTGTGTCTCTGGACATATTCAGCACATTTCTACAGGCTCACAGTGGCTTAGGGATCTCACAGATCCAGTAAGAGATTTGAGGATAGGAGGAGGGGACAGGGCAAATATTGTTTGAGGACAGAGATCAAGAAAGCATATTCATGGATGTAGGTCATTTTTTTGTTGTCGTTGCTAAGATACAATATTTTCACACACAATCAAAGATTAGTTGTTTATAGCAGGACCTGCAGATCCCTGTCAGAAATGTTAGGGATTGGATAATCATCATTATATTCACAGTCAAATGTAATTTCAGCACTGACCTGGAAAAGATAGACAGTTATTCTCCTTTTGTACCATTAACTACATTGAATATACATGTCTTTCTATTCAGTCAAGCGAATTTCCACATAAATGGACATTAAGGGAATATAATCTAATACATCAAATGTTCATTTGTATTCTCGTACCTGTGGCCACCTGTGCCCACTATGATTCCCGGTGCTGAAGCCTTGTTTGATATGCTGCCTGACAGTTAGGGGTTTTCAGACATCTGCAGTTGGAGATGGAGGGAACAGAAGGCCTGAGGGGTGAGAAATGACAGACAGTCCATTATATTTGATGAAGCCATTATACACTGGTCAATCAAATCACCAATGTTACATACAACACAATTGGGTTGATCATCAAAGTTTCTCAAAGCGTATGCTTTTTATTTCAAGAGAAAGCTGCGATGCTGTCTTCATCTCAGAAAGCCTGAAGATACAGACTAATAGAATCCTTTTGATTCTGAATACTTCCAGTGAGCTACATTTACACCAAATGTTAACAACAATGATAACATAGGCAGTTAACTATACAACAAGCTATATTTGGCTAACAATACATGAATAAAACTAAACCCAACTAAGCCAATTCCCGCAGCCTCCCTCCGAAAAACCATGCTGCGACTCCATAGTTTGTTGTAATTGTCGTTATCAGTCATTAATACAGAGACGGAGGGAGGATTTTTTTTAATGAAATCATCAAGTCAAGTCTCAGCGGAGAGCCGACTACAAAAGACAATCATATCTGTTCATGGACGTCACGTCACAAGGGATAAAAGGAAAGATAGCACCTAAATGAATAATAACTGTAAATAGCAAGGAGTGTGTACACAATTTGTCTTCATATCATCGTTTAAATGTGATTATGTAAAGTAATTCCCTTTCAGTTAAGATGAGTAAGCAAACTTACTTGAGTGTGTGATGTAACGCGACTGTTATCATTTACAGTGCCTTGCGAAAGTATTCGGCCCCCTTGAACTTTGCAACCTTTTGCCACATTTCAGGCTTCAAACATAAAGATATAAAACTGTATTTTTTTGTGAAGAATCAACAACAAGTGGGACACAATCATGAAGTGGAAAGACATTTATTGGATATTTCAAACTTTTTTAACAAATCAAAAACTGAAAAATTGGGCGTGCAAAATTATTCAGCCCCTTTACTTTCAGTGCAGCAAACTCTCTCCAGAAGTTCAGTGAGGATCTCTGAATGATCCAATGTTGACCTAAATGACTAATGATGATAAATACAATCCACCTGTGTGTAATCAAGTCTCCGTATAAATGCACCTGCACTGTGATAGTCTCAGAGGTCCGTTAAAAGCGCAGAGAGCATCATGAAGAACAAGGAACACACCAGGCAGGTCCGAGATACTGTTGTGAAGAAGTTTAAAGCCGGATTTGGACACAAAAAGATTTCCCAAGCTTTAAACATCCCAAGGAGCACTGTGCAAGCGATAATATTGAAATGGAAGGAGTATCGGACCACGGCAAATCTACCAAGACCCGGCCGTCCCTCTAAACTTTCAGCTCATACAAGGAGAAGACTGATCAGAGATGCAGCCAAGAGGCCCATGATCACTCTGGATGAACTACAGAGATCTACAGCTGAGGTGGGAGACTCTGTCCATAGGACAACAATCAGTCGAATATTGCAGAAATCTGGCCTTTATGGAAGAGTGGCAAGAAGAAAGCCATTTCTTAAAGATATCCATAAAAAGTGTCGTTTAAAGTTTGCCACAAGCCACCTGGGAGACACACCAAACATGTGGAAGAAGGTGCTCTGGTCAGATGAAACCAAAATGGAAGTTTTTGGCAACAATGCAAAATGTTATGTTTGGCGTAAAAGCAACACAGCTGAACACACCATCCCCACTGTCAAACATGGTGGTGGCAGCATCATGGTTTGGGCCTGCTTTTCTTCAGCAGGGACAGGGAAGATGGTTAAAATTGATGGGAAGATGGATGGAGCCAAATACAGGACCATTCTGGAGGAAAACCTGATGGAGTCTGCAAAAGACCTGAGACTGGGACGGAGATTTGTCTTCCAACAAGACAATGATCCAAAACATAAAGCAAAATCTACAATGGAATGGTTCAAAAATAAACATATCCAGGTGTTAGAATGGCCAAGTCAAAGTCCAGACCTGAATCCAATCGAGAATCTGTGGAAAGAACTGAAAACTGCTGTTCACAAATGCTCTCCATCCAACCTCACTGAGCTCGAGCTGTTTTGCAAGGAGGAATGGGAAAAAAATTCAGTCTCTCGATGTGCAAAACTGATAGAGACATACCCCAAGCGACTTACAGCTGTAATCGCAGCAAAAGGTGGCGCTACAAAGTATTAACTTAAGGGGGTTAAAAAAAAAAAAAAGTTTGAAATATCCAATAAATGTCGTTCCACTTCATGATTGTGTCCCACTTGTTGTTGATTCTTCACAAAAAAATACAGTTTTATATCTTTATGTTTGAAGCCTGAAATGTGGCAAAAGGTCGCAAAGTTCAAGGGGGCCGAATACTTTCGCAAGGCACTGTATGTATATAACTTGAAGGGAACTGAACACATATTCCTGGATTAAAATCAACTGTCAAAGGAGAGAATCTATTGAGTATGTTTTTTTTTATCTCCTGGACTAGGCTTAATCTGGGTCTAGGAAAGCACATCAAAGAGTTCAGGCAGTCTTAGATCATGTATGATCACCACAACGATGAGCCTTCCCTGTTAGCTTCAGTTTAACTCACCAGTATACAGTGGATGTTGTTGCCAGCCAGGTCTGTCGCCGGGGCCTGTAGTAACCTCCAATCACGGCCCTTGTTGTAGATGATGTAGGGCTTTACCTGGTTTTCTAGCCTCTTGCTAGCGACCAGCATGCCTTCTGTTTTCTTTTTCAAGCACTAAACAGCACCCAAAATGCCCCCTGACAGACATAGTGGTGCTGCAACACCCCCTGAAAATAAATAAATAAATATATATATTAATACAAATATGTTTACATATACTGTATATATAGAACAATTGATTTTTTCACAAATAAATCACAGACAGTTTCACCAACAATGCACCCCCATACCATCACACCTCCTCCTCCATGCTTCACAGTGTGAACCACACATGTGGAGATCATCTCCACATGCACCTACGCTGCATCTCACAAAGACACAACGGTTGGAACAAAAAACATCTCATTTGGACTCATCAGACCAAAGGACAGATTTCCACATGTCTAATGTCCATTGCTTGTATTTCTTGGCCCAAGCAAGTCTCCTCTTCTTATTGGTGTCCTTTAGTAGTGGTTTCTTTGCAGCAATTGGACCATGAAGGCCTGATTTACGCAGTCTCCTCCGAACAGTTGATGTTGAGATGTGTCTGTTACTTGAACTCCGTAAAGCATTTATTTGGGCTGCAATCCAAAGTGGAGTTAACTCTAATGAACTTATCCTCTGCAGCAGAGGTAACTCTGGGTCTTCCTTTCCTGTAGCGGTCCTCATGAGTGCCAGTATCATTATAGCTCTTGATGGTTTTTTCAAAGTTCTTCAAATGTTTTGCATTGACAGACCATGTCTTAAAGTAATGATGGACAGTTGTTTCTCTTCGCTTATTTGAGCTGTTCTTGCCATAATATGGACTTGGTATTTTACTAAATAGGGCCATCTTCTGTATTCCACCACTAACTGTTTGGCTTCAACGCATTAATTAACAAGGAAAGAAAATACACAAATTAACTTTTAACAATGCATACATGTTACTTGAAATGCATTCCAGGTGACTACCTCATTAAGCTGGTTGAGAGAATGCCAAGATTGTGCAAAGCTGTCAAAGAAAAATAAAGAAAAACCCTTGAATGAGTAGATGTGTCCAAACTTTTGACTGGAACTGTATGTGTGGATGTCATTTAATAGTAATATTACATATGGACCTACAAGTAACTGCCAAAATAAAGGAAACTATTGAGTAAATGAGGATACTGGTGGCTCTAAACCATATGCCATGGCTGTCTCAGTCACAAGATCTCAACGCAATGGGACATTCTGGAGCGGTGCGTGAGACAGTGCTTACCACCACCCTCAACAAAACCCAAAATAATGGAATATAGTTCCACACACTAGTAGAATCTATGCCAAGGTGCATTGAAGCTGTTCTGGCTTGTGGTCACCCAACGCCCTATTAAGACGATTTATGTTGGTGTTTCCTATATTTTGCCAGTTACCTGTATGCGTGTGTGTGGAAACATCTACGTAGGGAAAACAACAACATCCAGCATTATAGTAATATTAATTATAGACTGATGTATGCATGTGGATCCATCTACATAAACAAAACAAACAACACAACAACTTTCAGAACAGTAGCACTAGTATGATAAATGACCACTGAGTTACCAGACTTCCCCCAGTACATGCACTTGGTCTCCCTGCAGAAAGCCTTTTGCAATCTCTCAATATGCATTAATGAAGCTTTCTGCAATATATTAGAAATATGGATCCACTGCTGAATCAGAGAATCAGAGGCTCCGAATGGGGGGGAAATGGAGGGAGGGGTTAAGATTGTTGGCATAGAACTAATATACACACACACACACACACACACACACACACACACACACACACACACACACACACACACACACACACACACACACACACACACACACACACACACACACACACACACACACACAGCTAAGCTAAGAGAAGAGAAAGGTGCATCATCATCATGACCATTACATTACCTAAATCATCTAGCTAACCCTCCATCCCTCCATCTCTTCCTTCCTCCCTCCCTCCTACCACTCACTCATTCAAAAGCTATTTATAGCTCTGGGTAACTATGGAATCAGGTAGTTCATCATTGGGATGTCATTGCTTCGTAGGCCTACCACTCTGAGTATTAACTGTGTTAGGAAAGTTAGGACGTTCTGTAATTATCAGTTTTGAAGTTCATACCTCTGGGAGATGGATTGAATCAAACACCTAGCACTAATTGGCTAAGATTAATTCAACTGGGAGTTAAAGAAAAACATTCTGATTGAAGGAAAGATTATCCAGATTGAATCCAATTGACACTCAAATTACTCCCATTTGGCTAATGTTGGAAATATATATTTTTCGTTTATCTTTATTTAACTAGGCAAGTCAGTTAAGAACACATTCTTATTTTCAATGATGGCCTAGTGGGTTAACTGCCTGTTCAGGGGCAGAACAACAGATTTGTACCTTGTCAGCTCGGGGGTTTGAACTTGCAACCTTCTGGTTACTAGTCCAACGCTCCAACGTCCTCCCTGCATAAATATAATTTATTTGAAAAAAGAAAGACTGAGAAAGATAAAGTAAGAGAATACTGACACGGGGCAATTAATTATTTGATCTTTCACTCAGTCTCTCTGTCCCTGTTGAGCTCAAAGTACTTAGTGAATGATGCCTCTCTCAGAGCCTTTCTGGCAACTGTGTTTCTGAAGCCCAACACGCCAGGGTATGTGACAACAATACTTCGGACTCCTACAAAGTATTTTGGACAGAATTATATATATAGTCTTTCTCAGAGGAACTCAGGGGAATGGTCTGCCTCTTCAAAAACAATAGTATTAAAGTGAAACTTTGAGGCGATACATACAGCATTACTTCAATTTATAATAGTTTGTAATTAGCATATGCATGCATACCCAGAGAGCTAAACTAGTTAAAACAACGTCATACTGAATGGAAAACTGGATTGGCTTCATTTCAACCAGTTTTACAGACTGGGTGTCACCATCAATTTCAATACTAAGCCCATTTTGGCCCACTACCTCCCTTCATCACACCTGCCAGTGTCTGGGTGATAAACTGGGGATTCATCCTGAGAAAAAGGAGTGGGGACAATCTGCAATGATTGTTAATTTTATTTTATTTTATTTAACTAGGTAAGTCAGTTAAGAACACATTCTTATTTTCAATGGCGGTCTAGGAACAATGGGTTAACTGCCTTGTTCAGGGACAGAACGACAGAGTTTTGCCTTGTTGGCTCGGGGACTCTGTCTTGCAGCCTTTCGGTTACTATTCCAATGCTCTAACCACTTGGCTACCTATGTGATGACATAAGGAATAAGAAGGATATTACCAGTCCGGTGGTGTCGGTGGTAGGTGTCATCCCATGTCCACAAACACACACACACGCACACACACACTGTGAACACTTACCTCATACAGGTCCAGCATCTGGGTGGTCTTGACGTTCTCAATAGTCAGGGTGTCGGAGAGGTACAGGTTTTATATGTCATTCTGGTTCCACTCCTGCACCGCCACAATGATGGAGCTTATGGGTTGGGGTTGTAACATGCTGCCGAGTACGTGTTGGGTGTCACATGATCAGGTCTGGTGTGCATATTGAATATTTAACACTATAGCTGCCAATGTTCTCTACACAACATACAGTGTCTTTTAACAGCTGCAATAGAAGAGTGAGAATACACACTATGAGACTACACATCATTGTGTAGTATTGTTACTAATTACTTCAAATCAAATTATTATTTGTCACATGCACGATGTAGACTTTACTGTGAAATGCTTACTTAAGAGCTCTTTCCCATCAATGCAGAGTTAAAAAGTATAACAAATTTGCTAAAAAGTACTCAATCTGAATATTTGATCAACTGCATGTACTGTATATCCGGAGGCATGTGTTTATCACTGTGAAATGAATGTTGCTTACCTTAGGCAGAGAATATTTCGGCAGTTTGATTTTGAGGAATGGATCCCTCTGCTAGGACACATAGTAGCTGGCCTCTCCTGCTGTAATAACCTGGAACACATTGAGCCAAGACACTGAGTATTCCCTTTGTGTTCACTTGTATCATTTGTCCATGCTGCACATCTGCGACTCATTGTTGTCAACATGAATTAACTCCTTGGATGAATCTAAAACCTTCATAAATGTATCAATCATTACTCATCTTGCATCATTCAAACAAGTGAACATGCATGACATTATTTATGATGTAAAGATATACACCGTGTGCACAAAACATTAGGAATACCTTCCTTATATTGAGTTGCACCACCGTTTGCCCTCAGAATAGCCTTAATCCGTCGGGGCATGAACTCCACAAGGTGTTGAAAGCATTTCACAGCGATGCTGGCCCATGCTGACTCCAATGCTTCCCACAGTTGTGTCAAATTGGCTGGATGTCCTTTGGGTGGTGAACCATTCTTGATACACACAGGAAACTGTTGAACACAAAAAATCTATCAGCGTTGCAGTTCTTGAAACACTCAAATCAATGTGCCTGGCGTCTACTACCATACCCAGTTCAACCTAAATGTTTTGTCAATGTCATGGAAAGAGCAGGCACTCTTAATGTTTTGTACACTCTGTGTATACTTCGTCAGAGAGGAACATTAATGCATAAGGAATTTAAATGGCTATTTCCAGATGATTCTATTGAGAATATAACAATAAAATCTCCTGGCTAGCATACAGCAGAAACTGCTCCTCTCAGGTCCTCTCCTGTTGCCGATGCCCTTTGTGGTTTTGAAGGTAATCAAATGTTATTTGCCACATGCGCCGAATACAACACGTGTAAACCTTGCAGTGAAATACTTACTTAAAAGCCCTCAACAAAAAAAATAAGTGCCAATAAAGTTTTTCTTAAATCATGAATTAAACCATTTTAAATATAAAATAATAAAATAGAAAAATAACAGTAGCGAGGCTATATACAGGGGGTACCAGTACAGAGTCAATGTGCGGGGGAACAGGTTAGTCCAGGTAATTGTGGTAATATGTACATGTAGGTAGAGGTAAAGTGAGAATGCATAGATAATTAACAGAGAGTAACAGGGTGGCGTCAATTTAAAAATTCCGGGTAGCCATTTGATTAGCTGTTCAGGAGTCTAATGGATTGGGGGTAGAAGCTGTTAAGAACCTAGACTTGGTGCTCCGGTATCGCTTTCCGTGCAGTAGCAGAGAGAACAGTCTAAGACTAGGGTGGCTGGAGTATTTTTTTTATTTTTAGGGCCTTCCTAACACCGCCTGGTAAAGAGGTCCAGAAAGGCAGGAAGCTTGGCCCCAGTTGCCAAACCAGGCGGTGATGCAACAAGTCAGGACGCTCTCAATGGTGCAGCTGTAGAACTTTTTGAGGATCTGAGGACCCATGCCAAATCTTTTCAGTCTCCTCAGCGTGGCAGATGTGTTGTTACATACCCTTACCACCTAGGGGGTTCAGGAAGTCCAGAATCCTGTTGCAGAGGGAGATGTTTAGTCCGAGGCTCCTTAGCTTAGTGATGAGCTTTAAGGACAATATGGTGTTGACCGCTGAGCTGTAGTTAATGAATAGCATTCTCACATAGGTGTTCCTTTTGTCCAGGTGGGAAAGGGCAGTGTGGAGTGCAATAGAGATTGCGTCATCTGTGGATTTGTTTGGGCGGTATGCAAATTGGAGTGGGTCTCAAGTTTCTGGGATAATGGTGTTGATGTGAGCCGTGAATGTTGACCTGTTTAAAGGTCTTACTCACATCGGCTGCTGAGAGAGTGATCACACAGTCACCCGGAACAGCTGGTGCTCTCATGCATGCTACAGTACCGCTTGCCTCGAAGCGCACGTAGTCATTTAGCTCATCTAGTAGGCTTGTGTCACTAGGCAGTTCACGGCTGTGCTTCCCTTTGTAGTCCGTAATAGTTTGCAAGCCGGTGTATTAGGATTCAATCTTTGTCCTGTATTGACGCTTTGCCTGTTTGATGGTTCTTCAGAGGGCATAGCGGGATTTCTTATAAGCGTCCGGGTCCCGCTGTTTGAAAGCGGCACGTATACCCTTTAGCTCTGTGGGGATGTTGCCTGTAATCCATGGCTTCTGGTTGTGGTATGTACATATTGCCACTGTAGGGACGACATCATCAATTAACTTATTGATGAAGCCAATGACTGATGTGGTGTACTCCACAATGCCATCAGAAGAATTCCAAAACATATTCCAGTCTGTGCTAGCAAAACAGTCCTGTAGATTAGCATCTGCATCGTTTGACCACTTCTGTATTGAGAGAGATACTGGTACTTCCTGCTTTAGTTTTTGCTTGTAAGCAGGAATCAGGAGGATAGAGTTATGGTCAGTTTGCCAAATGGAGGGCGAGGGAAAGCTTTGTAGACGTCTCTGTGTGTGGAGTAAAGGTGGTCATGAGTTTTTTTCCCTCTGGTTGCACATGTAACATGCTGGTAAAAATATGGTAAAATGGATTTCGTTTCCATGCATTGAAGTCCCCGGCGACTAGAAGCGTCGCCTCTGGAGGAGCATTTTCTTGTTTGCTTATGGCCTTATACAGCTCGTTGAGTGCCAGCATTGGTTTGTGGTGGTAAATAGACAGCTACAAAAAATATAGATGAAAAGTCTCTTGGTAAATAGTCTGGTCTATAGCTTATCATGAGATATTCTACCTCAGGCGAGCAAAACTTTGAGACTTCCTTAATATTCGTAGTCATTCAGCCACAACTTGGTGAAACATAAGATATTACAGTTTTTAATGTCCCTTTGGTAGGTTAGTCTTGATCAGAGCATATCCATTTCAATATGCAATGATTGCACGTTGGCAAATAAGAATGATTATTATTTATTTTATTTTATTTAACCTTTATTTAACTAGGCAAGTCAGTTAAGAACAAATTCTTATTTACATTGACGGCCTACCCAGCCAAACCCTCCCCTAAACCGGACGATGCTGGGACAATTGTGCACCGCCCTATTGGACTCCCGATCACGGCCGGTTGTGATACAGTCCGGGATCTAACCAGGTTCTGTAGTGACACCTCTAGCACTGAGATGCAGTGCCTTAGACCGTTGCTCCACTCGGGAGCCTCTACTGATGGTAGAGGCGGATTACCAACTGGCTGTCGGATCCGTTACAAGGGACCCTGACCTAGGTCCCCGATAACTCTGTCTCTTCTTCAAGCGACTGATGGGGATATGGGCCCTGTCCGACTCGTTAAAGAAATCTTCGTCCAGTATGAGGTGAGTAATCGCTGTCCTGATTTCCAAAAGCTATTTTCGGTCACAAGAAATGGTGGCAGAAACATTATGTACAAGATAAATTACAAATAATCCGAAAAACAACACACACAATAGCACAATTGGTTAGTAGCCCATAAAACGGCAGCCATCTACTCCGGTGCCATTACTTCCAACCATCTAATTGAGACAATCAATATCTTCATTATTTTCTGTCAAAATAAATCTTTAACTTTGCCAAGCAATGCTCAGTGGCCTGTCTTAGGAAAGTCATCCTATATGATACCAGCTCCTCGGCAAGCAAACACTTGAGCTGTTAGCCTATGCAGTCCAAACACCGCGAGCAGAGAAGAAAGTGCTAGAAACCTGTAATTATAGCCCAGGCTTCGTAGGCTATCAGGACAGGAGAATATTTTTGGCCAACAAAAGTGTGATTGTCCTAGCGTCAGAACTAAGGAGCAATTTATTTAATTCACTTACTCTTTCGTAATTCCATTGTATCCACTAAACAAGCTGCTGGCTTTCTGGGTAGGAAATGTTAGGGAAACATATGAATGTGGTCAAACATGGTTAAGGGATCTGGAATGAAGCCAATCATGTGTAGGGCCAGGAGTTTTCCTGAACATGTGACCTGACTTCAAAGAAGTCTTGGCCCTGAGTAGGCTATAACTACATGCCAGATTTTTTTCAAGGCATCACGTGTAGAGGTAGGAGTTCCTTCTGAACCCCTGACATAGGCTTCTAGAGCTTCCTGGTGAAGACACTTGCTCAAGAGAAAACTCTTGGTTCTAATTTAAATAGTTTGGAGAAGGAGCTTTACTTGACCATGTGACCTGACTTGGAAAAACTTGTGGGCCTAATTCATATTCTAATAGAAATATATCCATAGCTCTCCCCTTCAAATACTTCAAACAACTACGTAGGCCTTTGGAGTTCAATTTGGATCCAAAAAATATTTATACTGGACTGGATTGGCGGGATATTTATTCCACTTTTCCTGTTTGCTTTCAAATTTGTGCATCCTCATTTGCTCAATTGGAAAGTAAATACTATTCAGGCAGCGGGAGGGAAATTAAAACATAACTCCGAAATCGCACCAGCATTACTTAGAATTCAGAATATTACTATTTCAGATTCCTCTCTCTCTCACAAATTATGAATAATATGACATACTTGGGGACTGGTGTGGAAAAACATAAAACTCACATCTGAACGAGAATAGACTCTCAAAAGAAAGTTAAAATGAAAGGTTTGGAATTTGGAATTTTACATATGTCATGCGAGGTGCATTTGCCTTATACAGAATGTGTCTATTGTTTTTTTGACCATGTAAATTATGGAAATAGTGGAAAATTATGGAAAAATAAAATACCCATGCAGCATAGGAACTGTTCAAGGTTCAGAGGTGAGAATTACTATTACATAATTTCCAATGCATATGCATATTCAGATTGCACGATGAAATATTAAAACACTTTGTGTCAGTCAATGGTCCCCATATCTATTCAGGTCAAGAACATGCTGCAGTTAATACAATGTGTCAAAACAAGAATGAATCATAATTATTAATATGTTTTATGAATTACAGTTGGATAGCTCTATCATACCATTTCCTCACACCTGAGGATCAACTAGTTGTTGCATCTGGTGCTATATAATATGTAAATCCCCTCTCAGTCCTAGCCAAACCAAGTTGTGCATAATACACAACACATGCCCATATCATTTAAGGCTAACGATGCGCGTCCTATGCAATGCATCACGGTCTACATACAATATGGTACAATATATTCTCCTCAAACAGAACCTTACCAGAATAAACATAGTCATCTTGGACCACCAGTGAACTGATGTCGATGTACCCAGGGAAGGGGTAGTTTCTGTTGGGCTCTGAGCACTTTAGAGCCTGGCATGTTACATACTGTATACCTGCAAGGTAAGGAGATGAAGATTACTGGAGATCTGGATTCATCCAGCTGCGGATCATGCCTCTTATTCCTGGGAACGTGAGGATGCCTGGAAACCGAGGCTATATGTCTGTATGAATTGAACTTCAGGGCACTTTTGTATGGTTTGTGATTGACATGCGATAGAGGAGATAGTGTTAAACTTGTGACAGTATACTTTGTGTGTATATACAGTGTATGTATATATACAGTGGGGCAAAAAAGTATTTAGTCAGCCACCAATTGTGCAAGTTCTCCCACTTAAAAAGATGAGCGAGGCCTGTAATTTTCATCATAGGTACACTTCAACTACGACAGACAAAATGAGAGAAAAAAAATCCAGAAAATCACATTGTAGGATTTTTAATGAATTTATTTGCAAATTATGGTGGAAAATACATTTTTGTTATTGACCAAATACTTATCTCAATACTTTGTTATATACCCTTTGTTGGCAATGACAGAGGTCAAACGTTTTCTGTAAGTCTTCACAAGGTTTTCACACACTGTTGCTGGTATTTTGGCCCATTCCTCCATGCAGATCTCCTCTAGAGCAGTGATGTTTTGGGGCTGTTGCTGGGCAACACAGACTTTCAACTCCCTCCAAAGATGTTCTATGGGATTGAGATCTGGAGACTAGCTAGGCCACTCCAGGAACTTGAAATGCTTCTTACGACTAAATACTTTTTTGCCCCACTGTATATATATAACGTTGTAATTTGACCATTGTGTTGTAGTTTCCATTCTATAATGGTGATTGTTTCATACAATACATACAGTATGTAAACATGATCAACAATGATCATTCTCTGTGTACAGAAAACTAAACTGTCTCTAATTCCGGGGCTCTAACAACATCTGCAGCAGATAGCTAGAATAAATAATCTCACCTATGGAGGACCTTGGGTGGCGTTACTGTGGTGAGTTATAGAGCTGACACTCCCAGAGTGATAGGGATGAGAGGGAAAGGCAATATTAATCAAGTATCATGCACTGCATTTATCAGTGGGGTAATACACTGTCATTCTCCTGGGACACAACGCTTTTAAAACCCAGGGTGGAATTTATTCCTTCTATCGTTTCAGGGATGATAATTGCAAATGTGGGGGGGCTTTCTCTGCTCTGTGCGTGTGTGTGTGTAGTGCTATTCACGTCCATTGGGGGTCTGACTCCTTGTCTAGACCCGTTACAGACCTGGATTAAAGAAGAGGAGGAGGGAAGGAAGGAGGAAGAGGAGGAGGGGGAAGGAGGGGTAAAGTAATGAAAAGAGGGGAAGAGGAGTGTAGACAGAGAGAAGAAGAAGAGGAGCAGAGTAGAAGGGAAGAAGAGGAGAAGAGGAAGGAGGAGGGAAGAACAGAATGGGAGAAGATTGGGTGAAGTGAAGAGAAGGAGGGAAAAAAAAGAGGTGAGGAGGAGGGAAGAGGAGTGAAGAAGACAATAAAGAGAGGGAGATGAGTCTCAGCAGAGGTATTCCACTCCAGATATAGACGTCTCATTTCAGCGTTCCCTCAACAATGATGTCTTTCCATGTGAGGACATTCTCCCCAGAGCTGTGTCACAAAATGTCAAATTACCTTAGCAACCCCATCAGCAACTGCCAGACACTGTGTGTTTGTTATTCTACCAAAAAGTGGTATCCGTCACAAAAGCATGAATACGCAGCAACCTAAATATGGAATTTCTTAAGTCAGGCACTGTCAATGGCAAGGCTGTGCTACATAATTCAAGTTAGAGTCACTGTACTGTATTTCACTGTATTATATCCATCACATTTACAAAAGTTTATTAATCCAACAGGGGCAGGCAAAAGACAGGTCAAGGGCATGCAGGGGTCAGTAATCCAGATATGTGGGGCAAAAGTACAGGACGGCAGTCAGGGTCAGGGCAGGCAGAAAAGGTCAAAATTGGGAAAATTGAAAGACAGGAACAATTAAGCGACAGGAACAGAGGGAAAAACGCTGGTAGGTTTGACCAAACTTAACGAACTGGCAGCGGATACATGGATACATTCTAGGCCTGTCTTCACATTCATCATATACCTTGCACACGAACCGCCACCTTTTTGGAATAAGAAGCAATGAATGTATTTACGTGTTTGAATGCTGTCGTTCGTCATCTATCTCTGTTGACACCAAACCTTTTTGTTTGATTTCAACAAAACACATTCTCTGATTGTCCACCAGATGTCACAATGTCCTTCTTCTTTGTTGTCTGTTCTCCAATGGGCTGGTTTTGTTCTGAAATTGTTCTTAGCTCGTGTGGATAGTCAGAGTTTGAACCCCTTTATACGGACAGCTGCAGCCTGTTCATGTTCGGGGAAAGTCTGGTGAGGTTATCTTCTTCATCTCGTGTTGTTTCAACAATTTCTCACATGTACCTAATGCTCCACATTTCCTGGTCTGATATGTTCATTCTTTCCCAGTCCTTTTAAGCACTCTGATCGAAAAGAGGTTCCATCACACTGACAAGCTCTCTGACCTCACTCGGGGCATGGCTACTTAATGTGCAAAGTATACTCAAAACAATTATCTTATTAGAAAACTAAAATCACATTCCTATTTTAACAAAATTACTTTCATAATTTGTCATATTGTCTAAACCACATATTGGATGTAAACTTGACATATACAGTGTGTACACTTTCCAAATTAAAGTATTTTCATTATACCATTGTTATACAATTTTTTTAATGACATCACAAAATAAACAGTCATTTTCCACGTCTACGCATTGACCTTTTCCCACATTTAGATGTTAGACATATTTGATATAAAGTTCACTTTTTGGACATTAGAGTTTTTGGCTGGTAAAAGTCTCTCTCTAGATAAAGACATTCTGATCCCAATACTGAAGAGAGAGAGAAAGTTTCCCCCTCTAGAGATTTACAGCAGGGTGTGAAGTGTGACCATCCAGCAGCTCCCCCTGTCCTCTCTGTGTTAGAGAGAGAGGCCTGGTTACTGTCACCCCCCCACCCCCCATCAGTTTGATCTTCCCATTCTGATCCTCACAGGACAGTCATGACACTACTCTTAATTATGGATATATACGTGTCCAAAAATAAATATATTGCCCTGTTGACGAGCAGGTGTAGTAGTACCCATGGCCTAATTTCATTGTTCTAATTACATTTCCCACTTCCTGGGTGCACAATGACAGGATGCATTTTGTTCAATTTCGCCGATTGATGATACTGATGTTGCTTTCTGCTGGCTGTCTGTATTGCTATTTTTAGTCCTACAGTCAGAGTCGGTGGCCCCAGTCAAACTCCATGCTAATGTTCTGACATTCAACTCCAAGGCCAACAGTCAAACAACAGATGCACCTTGCCATATTTGCTAAATATTTGATATTTTTTATTAAACCTTTGTTTATACAGGTTTTTATCATTGAGATAAAAATATATTTTTCAAGAGTTGTTGTGCACACACAATTAAACTGTCATCATCAAAATCATCCTGTTATTTATCATTGGCTGGGTACCAGATCTGATCCTATAGCTAAACAATCAGTAAATAAATAGCAGTTCCAAGCCATGTTCCACTTCATAGGATCCTGCATGTGGCAGGCAGGCGGAGCCATGTTCCTCCCAATAGCAGTCTGTGGCTGCAGAAAGGCGAAGCCATGTTCCTCCCAATAGCAGTCTGTGGCTGCAGAAAGGCGAAGCCATGTTCCTCCCAATAGCAGTCTGTGGCTGCAGAAAGGCGAAGCCATGGTCCTCCCAATAGCAGTCTGTGGCTGCAGAAAGGCGAAGCCATGTTCCTCCCAATAGCAGTCTGTGGCTGCAGAAAGGCGAAGCCATGTTCCTCCCAATAGCAGTCTGTGGCTGCAGAAAGGCGAAGCCATGTTCCTCCCAATAGTAGTCTGTGGCTGCAGAAAGGCGAAGCCATGTTCCTCCCAATAGCAGTCTGTGGCTGCAGAAAGGCGAAGCCATGTTCCTCCCAATAGCAGTCTGTGGCTGCAGAAAGGCGAAGCCATGGTCCTCCAATAGTAGTCTGTGGCTGCAGAAAGGCGAAGCCATGTTCCTCCCAATAGCAGTCTGTGGTGGCAGGCAGGTTGAGCCAGGCAGCCGGTAATTAGGCCGGGCTAGTCTCTCATCACTGGACAATGACATACAATGCCACTGGCTGAGCTCAAGCTGCACTCATTCATCAGGCCAATTACATTTTTATTCTAAAACTCAGAGCTGTCACAAAGTGAGCTTCATAGTTTTCCACTCACGTCAATAAATCAAAACACCTGCCGGATCCAGAGTCACTGATGAGGCCTGCCCGGCGATAGCCAAGAGACTGAGAGAGGAAGAGCTGTGCTGGGAAACCTGTCTAAATGGATGTTGAATGATTGAGGATAACAGTTGTTGGTTCCACTTATCTATTCACTTTGATGGTGGATTTTAATATAAATCTACATGGTCGGTACGTACGTCATTGTGTTTTGAGGCTTGTTTAGCTGTGTACTTTAGAATGCAAAATGCTGACACCAATTGCAGAATTTTAAAAGTAGAACATGTGGTTTACCAGGAAAGAGAGACGGAAAAAGAGAGTCATGATTGTTGTGCCTAAGCTAGGTGGGTAAACCATGTAAGCATTTGAGAACATGTCAAGCGGACTAACGAAAACCTCTGATTATGTACAATAACAAAAACATCACGGAGCGTGAGGGGACGGAGGGTGTCGCACAGCAGGTGTTGCATCTTCATCTAAAGAGTAATTTATTCTAATGTGGGCAGAACATTATCTACAAACATTATCGCTGACACATATGATGTGTTGCGGCCCCAAACAGTGGGCATCCAGCAGTCTAAATCACAGTCAAGGCTCCAAGATCATACACAGGCCTTTTTTTACAGACAACAGCTTTTATATTGTCCGAAGCCAGCCAGTGAGAACATTTACAGCTATGCCTTGGTCTCTATGGGAGGGAATACATGGGTTTAATTTTAACATTGGCCATATGACTGATATAAGTTAGATGGGAACAACATGGAATTTCATATGTGGAGGTGCTTTTTATAAGTGAATGTGTGCATATTACTGTGATTAATACATCACAAGCTGTAAGTCATGTCTCCACAAGGCAACGTTCATCACCTCTTAGCACACAACGTCTGACAGTGTCTTGGCCAGTCTGACAGTGTCTTGGCCAGTCTGACATAGATATCATGTATATAAGCTGTACTATGCAGTATGTGGTCAATCTTGACAGCCATCCCTTCAACAATGTCTCTTTTAGTAGCTGTACATAGATACAGTACATGATATCACCGACACATGCTTGTGAACCATGTACTATCACTACCTATTCATTACGGTAGTGGATATGAGGGGATGACTAGGATGACTGTCATTCTGTCCATCATGTCTGGATCCTGATTGACATAGAGGAAACAGGGTGGCATCATTTGACAACAGTCTGGGTCTTGTGGATGCTTAGCCTACTGTGAGCTCTGTATGAGTCCTAAAATGGCAGTCATTTTCAAGGCAGATAGCAGAAAGTGTTTGACTTGTGCTTCGAATTAGTAACATAGGGCTTCCTTTACAATATGTGACTCGTTTCAGGAAACTAGGCATATGTCGCGCATCACTGCTTAACAGGAGCACCATTTGAACTTGTGAACTTTCATGTGACTTAGTAACAAACTTGTATGCTATCTGTATACAAATACAATGGTTAAATTAAAAGCTAGTTGGTTTAGCCCTGGAAAAAGTTAGCAACTTTCCCGTTAGCAATGGATAGGCAGAGATAATGAGTGGGCTGGACATGCCGAGAGATGGTTTCGAATTGGTCTACCATGAAGCACGCTTCTGTCTATAATATGAACTTGTCATTATGTGTAGGTAATCCTTTCTAGTGTAACTTTTTTTTAACCCTTTCATGCGTGAGATACAAATATCTCTAATCAAATCAAAATCAAATCAAATTTTATTTGTCACATACACATGGTTAGCAGATGTCAATGCGAGTGTAGCGAAATGCTTGTGCTTCTAGTTCCGACAATGCAGTAATAACCAACAAGTAATCTAGCTAACAATTCCAAAACTACTACCTTATACACACAAGTGTAAGGGGATAAAGAATATGTACATAAAGATATATGAATGAGTGATGGTACAGAGTGGCATAGGCAAGATACAGTAGATGGTATTGAGTGCAGTATATACATATGAGATGAGTATGTAAACAAAGTGGCATAGTTAAAGTGGCTAGTGATATTTTACATCAATTCCCATTATTAAAGTGGCTGGAGTTGAGTCAGTGTGTTGGCAGCAGCCACTCAATGTTAGTGGTGGCTGTTTAACAGTCTGATGGCCTTGAGATAGAAGCTGTTTTTCAGTCTCTCGGTCCCAGCTTTGATGCACCTGTACTGACCTCGCCTTCTGGTCGATAGCGGGGTGAACAGGCAGTGGCTCGGGTGGTTGTTGTCCTTGATGATCTTTATGGCCTTCCTGTGACATCGGGTGGTGTAGGTGTCTTGGAGGGCAGGTAGTTTGCCCCCGGTGATGCGTTGTGCAGACCTCACTACCCTCTGGAGAGCCTTACGGTTGTGGGCGGAGCAGTTGCAGTACCAGGCTGTGATACAGCCCGACAGGATGCTCTCGATTGTGCATCTGTAGAAGTTTGTGAGTGCTTTTGGTGTCAAGCCAAATGTCTTCAGCCTCCTGAGGTTGCCATGTTTCCGTGAATGATCACTCCAGCGTGTTTTTTTATGCAGGTGATGTTAGAACATTCTCTCCATTCCAGAATGTGATTGTTAAGCAACAGTACATTTAATCCGCTAGCGGAACCCCTAGCCGTAAGAAGATAAACTGCTCAAATTCTGGACATAACTTTGTAAGGACTGTGTTTGTGCAAAATGTTTCTGAAAAAAGTGTGGCCATCTCAGATGCTGATTGTTGCATCATTCGAAACTGGCCATTTTAAATAAGCGTACTAAATATGTGTTCTAATCACACCAGTTTGATCGTATGCTACAGGGACCACTGTAGAATGATCACTCCCGTGTGTTGGCACATGTGAAAAGGTTAAAGATATCATGTAGTAGAACTGCATACATGTTTTGTCGACTTTCTAGAGGACGAGTTTTGAAATCAGTGGAATTTAACTATGATAGCTAAGGTACACAGAAGGCTCCGGATTACATCTTCAAACTAAGGGGAACCATAGCATCCGTGACAGAGAGGTAGAAGCGTCCATCCATGTACACGGGTAACAGAGTCTAGCTAGCTAACGTTAGCTGGCTGGCTAGATAATGCTACGTGTATGATCTGTGTAGTCATTTTATTTGTATCTCAGAGCCATTTGCATTGATAATTATAGACTAATGATAGCTAGGTAACATTGAATCTGTATGGTTAGCTACCTGCAGATTCATGCAGGGTAGTACTGCTGACTTACCCAATTCTGTACAAATTTGCGCAACCGCAGCATTTAAAACTTCTTGACGCTACCCATCCCTTTAGCGGGAGAATTGTCATCAACAACCGCTGAATAGCATAGCGCCACATTCACATAATATTACTCCAAAAAATTATATTCATGAAATCACAAGTGCAATATTGCAAAACACAGCTTAGCCTTTTGTTAACCCACCTGTCATCTCAGATTTTGAAATTATGCTTCACAGCGAAAGCAATCCAAGCGTTTGTGTAAGTTTATTGATCGCATGACAAAACATTAGGTGCACTTAGCATCAGGTAGCTTGGTCACGAAAATCAGAAAAGCAATCAAATTAATAGTTTACCTTTGATGATCTTCGGATGTTTTCACTCACGAGACCCCCAGTTACACAATAAATGTTCCTTTTGTTCCATAAAGATTATATAGCTGTCCAAACTCTGTTGCGCGAGCAAAACTCATGTGACCACCTGACGCGATGTTATCTTTCTGGCTCATTTTTTAAAATAAAAGCCTGTAACTATGTCTGAAGACTGTTGACACCTCGAGGAAGCAATAGGATAAGGAATATGGTTGATATCCCTTTAAATGGAGCAATGGGAGGCTATGGAACATGGAGTTTTCAAAATAGAAGCCACTTCCTGGTTTGATTTTCCACAGAGTTTCGCCTGCAATATCAGGTATGTTATACAGACAATATTTCGACAGTTTTGGAAACTTTAGATTGTTTTCTATTCTAATCTGTCAATTATATGCATTTTCTAGCATCTGGTCCTGAGAAATAGGCCATTTACTTTGGGAACGTTATTTTTCCAAACATAAAAATAGTGCCCCCTTGCTTCAAGAGGTTAAACAAGGCTGCAATGAAAACTAATGGGACTGTAGCGACTGTGTTGGCATCAAAATCTGGTGTGTGAACTACATTTTTATTCAATCATTGATTAACATGGTAATGGCCCAATAATATCGGAGAAAAGCTGAAAAAACTGACCCCTCTGACGCAGTACATTAAATTGTGACGTAATGTACATCACGCATAATGCAACTCATCCTGTGTCGTACATCCTCTCTCCACCAGGTGTAGCGCTTCTCTCACAGTTTAAAAATAAGAAAGGGACAGGGTAAGCAGGGATACCTAGTCAATTGTATAACTGAATGCGTAATTTTTTTGCATGATCACTGCAAGCCATCATGACTCTCAAAACAGCCGCTCACACTTCTGAAGAAACTTTAGCGCCGCCCTAAACACCTGATTCAAATTCGACACAAACCTTCAAATAGGTACGTAATGACACATTATATAAACTTTTATAGTGTTTAATTTACATTTTAGAGGTGATAAGTTGGACAAATCGGGTGAAAAAAAGCAATTTCCCCATACGGCTCCCCCTTTCCCTATAACGCAGTAGGTTTTGCTTCCCCATCCGTCATTTTAAACAAGACCCGATGGAGCTCCTTGCCTTCTTCAATCATGCAGAGACGGGCAGCATGAACATCTCGTCATTGATATTGCTGGAAAAGGGAGAAATTGTGAATTACAATGCTATTCATATTACAGTCGACCTGGAAGTATTATGTTTTTGGGGCGCTAAAAAAAGGTAAATTGTAAGTTACAGCACAATGTACAGAAGTGCGTTAGTTTACAGTAACTTCATGAGTTGGGACGATGGCTAATTGTTTAGCTAGCTAGCCACATCTCTAAACAAAAGACTTCACTATGCAAGTAACTATTTCAATAGAATGTTTATGATGTCACTGTGACAACTGTCAATAGACGTAGCTGATAAATTCGCTCTGGCTATCTACTCCGATTTCAGAGCACTCTCATCTGAGAGTGCCAGAGCGCAGAATAACTGACTGGTGTCAGTAAACGTTGGCAAAAAGAATGTAATGAATTTGTTGCCAGCAGCACATTTGCAGTCACCAATGCTCTTCATAACATAAAAACAGACTAACCAGCTCCGCTAGGGCGACTAAAATGATCAGAGTGAGCTGTTATCTCATTTGTGTCTGGAAGTAGCTAGCAAGCTAGCCAACATTAGCCAGTTGCCTTGGGTGCTTGACTACTGTTGCTAGGTCAGAACGCTCGGATCAACACCACTATTTACGAACACACCCGTAGTATAAACCAGCCTTTAGTCTTGAACTATTTGGTTGTTAAGTACATACCCTCACTGTCACACCCTGATCTGTTTCAAATGTCTTGTGCTTGTCTCCACCCCCCTCCAGGTGTCACCCATTTCCCCCCATTATCCCCTGTACATTTATACCTGTGTTTTCTGTTTGTCTGTTGTCAAGCTACCAGCGTTTTTTACCGTACTCCTGTTTCGTGGTAGTTCCTGTTTTCTAGTTCTCCCAGTTTTTGACCATTCTGCCTGCCCTGACCCTGAGCCTGCCAGCCGGTCTGTAGCTCTTGACACTGCCCTGGATTACTGACCCCTGCCTGCCCTGACCCTGAGCATGCCTGCCGTTCTGTACCTTACGGACTCTGTCCTGGATTACTGACCTCTGCCTGCCCTTGACCTTGACCTTCCCCCTGTTCTGTCTGCATCTGGGTCTTGTCCTGAGGTCTGATACTCACATTGTATCCTTAAATAGATGGGTGGGGCTAAAGCTTAAAAGGTTGTGAACAATGCCAAATGGGTATAGACAAAGAATAGCTCTCCAGTAGGTACCAAATCATTCAAGTCCCATTTTCTCAAAAGTAAGGTTGCAAGTTAATCAACTTTCAAAGCACTATTACTTTCCCGTTGTTCCTAAATTGTAGTGTATGACATAGCATTTTCTAGCCATGCGTCTTTACTTTTATCCAATGTAAAAAACACAATTTCAAATGTTGCTACATTAGACCGAAGTGAGCCGCTCGGTCAAATACTGTATGTTACAGGTCAACAATCCACTCTACTTATTTGATTAACTTCAAACAGTAGCAGATCAAGTACAGTAGGAACTAAAATGGGATTTAAAGCCTGTTGTTGCTGTAATTCAGGCTACATACTTCAGTTGTTTCTGGGTTTCATTCTGAGTTATTCAACTGAAATATTATTTTCACTAATATTCTTGCCCCTGTGGTCAAGATATGTAAGAAAAACAAGTTTGCAGTCACAGAAAGGTAATCTGGGGTTCTTATTATCCAACTTCCTTCTTTCATCTGAACCCTGGAAGCTAGATATCACAACTGACCTCGCTTTATCCATCAAAACATCCTCATTCACTAAAGGACCAATACAGCCGTTTTTATCTCAATTTTACCAGAAAGGCCAAAACTACATTCCACCACAACAGGCTGAAGTTTCAGGAAATCTATTGAAACAGCTTTTAAATTGAATGGCATTATCATAATTTTCACAATTTCACAGTATTATTCAATAGCGTGGACATACTGTATAGATAAAACACAGATAAGTCACGGATTGGTCCTTTATCACCCCAATAGCACCGTAATGGCAGAATCTCCTCCCAACTGAAATAGGACATGTGGAGCTATGGAAATGGTAATGGTGTATTATAGACCCTGTGTCCTGAAAAATTGCGATAAGTCACTTTTACAACACCTAATTAAGCCTCCTATGAATTCGTTAAGCATTTATGTACAGTACTCTAAATCAAACCGTACCGGTTGACAGTGCCTTGGCTCTGACTAGAGAGGAAGAGAAGGTGATGGGACAATTTTGTCTGGAATTTATGGAGCCAGGAGAATGCAACGCGGCGGTGCTGGAGATGATCCTATGGGGAGAGTATTTGAAAGTGTATGCAAATGAACCATCTGGATTGTTTGAACTGCCTGGGTGTTGGGGAATAAGAGGTCTCTGCTCCGGAGCACAATCTACTGCATCACGTGTATGTTCTATAGAAACAAGACTGAACAGTCCAAATGGCCCCCTATTCCCAATATAGTGCACTACTTTGACCAGAGCACCATAGGGAATAGGGTGCCATTTGGGATGTAAACTGTGTCCATATACTGTACAGTAGAGCTGATACTCTAATGAACTCCAGAGTTATTTATAGTTAATTTGACCGTTGTGTTGGCAATTGATGAACAAATACTTGAAATGGAATTAGAAATGATGATACCTTATGGATGTCCATCATGTTTGCTAGGTTCCATGCTGTCACTGCAGTAAGAATATGTTTAATTCCCAGTCTTACAGATTTATAGACCTGTAATACATATTACAACACAGCATTACATCCTCACTCAACTAAGAACCGAAAACGTAATAATCTTCAGAGTTTGAGAAATGAAATGCACTGCAATGACAACAGCAGGTATTCTCATATAGCATACCGTATCGCTAAACATGTAAGTGGAAAATCTAAAGTTGCTAGTAGTATACACTTGCCAAATAAAACAATTATCCCATGAGATGAACTTCAAACTCTAATGGAGCCCACTTTACTGTAAACCAATACCAATTCCCTCTCGCATTACGGTGACGTATTACCCACCACCATCCCCTTGGATCTTAATGGGGCAAACATCTGCACTACCGCTGTACAATAACAAATGATAGCAGCGTTAAAACGGCCCTGAACTGCTTTGGTTCACAATGTCACCAAATGTGTCATCTCTGGTGGGGAGGAATGATGGCTGTTGAGCTCAGTCATCTATTCCGCTCGGTTGGATTCGCTCTGCAAACTCATCAACAACAACCTCGTCCTAGAAACCCATCCACCCTTTATAGGTGTAGTGTAGTGGTGTGTAAAGAGATTTTAAAAAGATTCATGTTTTGATGGAATAATGTGTGTGGATGTGTAAGCAAGTACATTACTTTTTTACTTTTATTTATTTCACCTTTATTTAACCAGGTAGGCTAGTTGAGAACAAGTTCTCATTTGGAACTGCGACCTGGCCAAGTTAAAGCAAAGCAGTGTGACACAGAGTTACACATGGAGCAAACAATAAACAAGCCAATAACACAACAAACAAATCAATGACACAGCAGAAAAAATTAGTCTATATACAGTGTGTGCAAAAGGCATGAGGAGGTAGGCAATAAATAGGCCATAGGAGCGAATAGTTACAATTTAGCAGATTAACACTGGAGTGATGATGTGCAAGTAGAGATACTGGTGTGCAAATGCGCAGAAAAGTAAATAAAATAAAAACAGTATGGAGATGAGGTAGATAGATTGGGTGGGCTATTTACAGATGGACTATGTACAGCTGCAGCGATCGGTTAGCTGCACAGATAGTTGATGTGTAAAATTGGTGAGGGAAATAAAAGTGTCCAACTTCAGCGATTTTTGCAATTCGTTCCAGTCACTGGCAATAGAGAACTGGAAGGAAAGGCGGCCAAATGGGGTGTTGGCTTTGGGGATGATCAGAGAGATATACCTGCTGTAACGTGTGCTACAGGTGGGTGTTGTTATCGTGACTAGTGAACTGAGATAAGGCGTACCTTTACCTAGCATAGACTTATAGATGGCCTGGAGCCAGTGGCGATGAATATGTAGCGAGGGCCAGCCGACTAGAGCACACAGGTCGCAGTGGTGGGTGGTATAAGGTGATTTGGTAACAAAATGGATGGCACTGTGATAGACTGCATCTAGTTTGCTGAGTAGAGTGTTGGAAGCTATTTTGTAGATGACATCGCTGAAGTCGAGGATCGGTAGGATAGTCAGTTTTACTAGGGTAAGTTTGGCGGTGTGAGTGAAGGAGGCTTTGTTGCGAAATAGAAAGCCGATTCTAGATTAGATTTTTGATTGGAGATGTTTAATATGAGTCTGGAAGGAGAGTTTACAGTCTAGCCAGACACCTAGGTATTTATTAGAGCTCCACATATTCTAGGTCTGAACCGTCCATGGGTGGTGATGTTAGTCGGGCAGGCGGGTGCGGACAGCGAACGGTTGAAAAGCATGCATTTGGTTTTACTAGCGTTTAAGAGCAGTTGGAGGCCACGGAAGGGGTGTTGTATGGCGTTAAAGCTTGTTTGGAAGTTAGTTAGCACAGTGTCCAAGGAAGGGCTAGAAGTATACAGAATGGTGTCATCTGCGTAGAGGTGGATCAGGGAATCGCCCGCAGCAAGTGCGACATCATTGATATATACAGAGAAAAGAGTCGGCCCGAGAATTGAACCCTGTGGTACCCCCATAGAGACCAGAGGTCCGGACAACATGCCCTTCGATTTGACACACTGAACTCTGTCTGCAAAGTAGTTGGTGAACCAGGCGAGGCAGTCATTAGAAAAACCAAGGCTATTGAGTCTGCCGATAAGAATACGGTGATTGACAGAGTCGAAAGCCATGGCCAGGTCGATGAAGGCGGCTGCACAGTACTGTCTTTTATCGATGTCGCTTATGATATCGTTTAGTATCTTGAGCGTGGCTGATGTGCACCCGTGACCGGCTCGGAAGCCGGATTGCACAGTGGAGAAGGTACGGTGGGATTTTAAATGGTCAGTGATCTGTTTATTAACTTGGCTTTCAAAGACTTTAGATAGGCAGGGCAGGATGGATATAGGTCTGTAACAGATTGGGTCTAGGGTGTTACCCCCTTTGAAGAGGGGGATGACCGCGGCAGCTTTCCAATCTTTAGGGATCTCGGACGATACGAAAGAGAGGTTGAACAGGCTGGTAATAAGGGTTGCAACAATGGCGGAGGATAGTTTTAGAAGAGAGGGTCCAGATTGTCTAGCCCAGCTGACGTGTACGGGTCCAGGTTCTGCATCTCTTTCAGAACATCTGCTGTCTGGATTTGGGTGAAGAAGAAGCTTGGGAGGCTTGAGCGAGTAGCTGCGTGGGGGCAGAGCTGTTGGCCGAGGTTGGAGTAGCCAGGAGGAAGGCATGGCCAGCTGTTGAGAAATGCCTATTGAATCTTTCGATTATCATGGATTTATCAGTGGTGACCGTGTTACCTAGTTTCAGTTCAGTGGGCAGCTGGGAGGAGGTGCTCTTGTTCTCCATGGACTTTACAGTGTCCCAAAACTTTTAGAGCTACAGGATACGAATTTCTGCTTGAAAAAGCTAGCCTTTTCTTTCCTGACTGACTGCGTGTATTGGTTCCTGACTTCCCTGAACAGTTGCATATCGTGGGGACTATTCAAGGTTATTGCAGTCCACCACAGGATGTTTTTATGCTGGTAAAGGGCAGTCAGGTCTGGAGTGAACCAAGGGATATATCTGTTCTTAGTTCAGCATTTTTTGAACGAGGCATGCTTATCCAAGATGGTGAGGAAATTACCTTTAAAGAATGACCAGGCATCCTCGACTGATGCGATGAGGTCGATATCTTTCCAGGATAACAGGAAAGCCAGGTCCAGGTCGATTAGAAAGGCCTGCTCGCAGAAGTGTTTAAGCGAGCGTTTGACAGTGATGAGGGGTGGTCGTTTTACCGCGGACCCATAGCGTATACAGGCAATGAGGCAGTGATCGCTGAGATCCAGATTGAAAACAGCAGAGGTCTATTTGGAGGGCAAATTGGTCAGGATAATGTCAATGAGGATGTTAACGGATTTAGGGTTTAGGGTCAAATTTCTAGACTGCAAAAAAGCATTTGGTGACTCACAATGCAAATTAATAATATCCAGCTAAGTACTTAGGCTTGGTATGTCTGCATTGTTATCCAATTATGCATAATTGTGCTGTGTAGTGCTATGAGGTAAACACAGAGAAAATTACACTATTAGTCCACTGCCAAAGGCAATATAGGTGCTTTTTAGTCCATTGTTGAAGGCAATATGGAGGTCGGCATTGACATGATAGTGCGTTTCAAATTAAAGTCTGTTAAAGGACTCCTGAGAGGACCTGTTGGGTCCAGTAAGCTGCAAGGGGAGCCAACCTGTTGCAGCTCCAGCTGACAAGTGGGCTGAGCACTAAAGAGACCTTCCATACGGAGGGGCATTGAGTTGAGAAATGCACCACAGTGGAGGATGAGAAGGAGCAGCTATTTTGGCTCTGGCTCAGTAACACCTTTGGGGTCTGACTCTGCAGCACCTTGCTGGTTGCGTCAAGACACAGTGGGCCTATGCACTGCAGTGACGGAGACTGGGGAGGCCATTTTGACTCAAGATCAACATCACCTTCGAGGATTAGTTTATGCAGAGGAGTGAAACTGCTGACGTAGGGAAGCCATTTTGTCATACGTTGAGGTCCATTGCACAGTCTGCAGCACATAATACAATACAACCACAACCTGGCTACAGGTCTGGGAGCACACATAAGGGGCAAATGTTGCTTCTACTAACACAAGACAAGCTCCTTAACCTCTTTCAGCTAGGAGGCACTATTTTTCTGTTTGGAAAAATAATGTTCCCAAAGTAAACGGCCTATTTCTCAGGCCCATATGCTAGAAAATGCATATAATTGACAGATTAGGATAGAAAACACTCTAAAGTTTCCAAAACTGTCAAAATATTGTCTGTGAGTATAACAGAACTGATATTGCAGGCAAAAACCTGAAGAAAATCAAACCAGGAAGTGGCTTCTATTTTGAAAGCTCCATGTTCCATAGCCTGCCTTCGCTCCATTTAAAGGGATATCAACCATATTCCTTTTCCTATCGCTTCCTCAAGGTGTCAACAGTCTTTAGACATAGTTTCAGGCTTTTATTTTGAAAAATGAGCGAGAAAGATAACATTGCGTAGTGGATAGCTGGGTGTTCTCATGAGTGGGGCATCCATTGTCTCTCCCTGTCCTACTGAAGAAGAGACAGTGCCAGTTGATATATTATTGATTACATATTTTAAAACCTGAGGATTGATTATAAAAAACGTTTGACATGTTTCTTTGGACATTACTGATATTATTTGGAATTTGTCTGCATTGTCGTGACCGCTTGAGCCTGTGGATTTCTGAACATAACGCGCCAAACAAACTGAGGTATTTTGGATATAAAAATAATCTTTATGGAACAAAAGGAACATTTATTGTGTAACTGGATAGTCTCGTGAGTGAAAACACCCGAAGATCATCAAAGGTAAGCGATTAATTTGATTGCTTTTCTGATTTTCGTGACCAAACTACTTTGATGCTAGATGTTCATAATGTTTTGTCGAGCGATAAACCTAAACGCTTGGATAGCTTTCGCTGTAAGGCAGGCATATTTTCTAAATCTGACACGACAGGTGGATTAACAAAAAGCTAAGCTGTATTTTGCTATATTGCACTTGTGATTTCATGAATATATACATTTGTAGTATTTTTTTGGAAATGTGGCGCTCTACAATTCAACGGTTGATTATGAAAATTATCCCGCTAACGGGATGGGTTGTGTCAAGAAGTTTTAATCAGAAAAATGTTTTACTGCTCTCTCTCTCCCTCTGTATTGCAGTACATCTATTTAAGTCTTGTCGATGTCAGAAACGGAAGGTTTTAGAATGAAGAATCAGTATTGAGCAGCAGAAAGGTGTCAGCCGCGGATTACAATGACAAGGGACCATCCTGTAAGTGAAAGCGCTCTGGGATTTATAAATTCACTGACTCCTATCAGACAAGGATTGATTTAAACCATCTTATCTGAAGGAGACTCCAACGACAAGAGCTCAAACCCATCCACAGAAAGGCAATATCCCACATATTACTATTACCACATAATTGGAAATGCTAATGCATTTATATAAAGTCAGTTTAATGCAAATGAAGACAGAAAAACCTCAAATCCTGAATAATGTATTTTTCCTATTTATGTTCTCGCTCTGCATACTTTATTGTGACGGATGTTCCCCATTGCATTTGGGCTAACGTTTAGCGGTGATATTCTGTGTAGAAAATAATTAACGGCATACATTTGCGTCCTTAGGGTGGATTAAGTCAAGCAATGTTTCCATATAAAGGACTGGAGGGACTGTGTGGCTTACTCAATGACGCTCTTTCCTATCATTTCCTGATTTTTTTTTTGGTAGCTACCCCAATGGATGAAGGGATTGGAGAAAAACAATTCACTCTGCTGGCAAGTTAAGTGCCAACAGCCAATATACCGAGATATATTTATTTGTGGCCTGTGTGTTTTGATAAGCAAAAACAATGGCAAGCGATAAATGTCGGAGGAACCTAATCACCAACGTTAATGAGTTAGAAAGTGTCAAGAGAAGGACCACATATGTTGTTTTGATGATTTTACACCTTAGCGATAAGCAACATTTTACCTCTCCCTGAGCCTTCTCATTTTACACAACTTAGTTCTGCAACAAAAGTTATGTGCCCATTTTCTTCGACAGTCAGTGTTATTTTCTAATTTCCCAGCCTGCCTCACTCTACAGACTGATAATACCACCAAATCCTAAGACCCTGACAGACTGACGGCAGGTTTGTCCAGATGTGGGCCGCTCCTGTTCAGTATGATCTCTGTGAAACCAGGAGAAGCCAAACTATCCTCCAGACATGTTCACATGTCCTTGAAATGTATGGTTTGCTCTGGGCCGCACTCAATTCCTGTTCATGACTTTATCTGAATAACAGAGAGAGGATGATAGGGGTAGGGGGTATAGGGGTCCATCTATAACTCTACTCAGGATGAGCGACACAAGGCACAATGTACATTTCAGGCTGTTCTCTCTTTCATTATTCAGCCCACATGACTTTAATTTGCTCCCCATTCAAAATGATCCCTGCTGTTTCTTAAAAACACTATTCTTATACTTCCAGGTCTTGCTCTATAAGTAAGTGTACCGTACAGTTGAACAATATGTCATATCCTGATGGGTTTCAGAGGATATTTCCTTCCCACAATGACCTGAATCCCATAACCTAGTATACTACAAAGTAGGCTGTACAATGACATATTTGCAACATTATCTACAATGTTTGTTTCATACTCAATCCAATACTAAACATAAGAGTACATGGAATATGCCACATTGAAATTGTGATGTTGCTATAGAGTATTTTGTATGACAGTCTACTAAACAATAGGTTTATATTTAAAGCAGGAATACTTAACTGTGAAACTCCCATTTGCAATATTATAGCAACAAAGAAGTTACTTCAAGCTACAAACACTGTTTTTTTTCTCTGACATCATTGCACGCGCGATAAACAAAATAGTATGTACTGTGATTTCTGTTTACTGCGATGCTGGATTCTCCTCTCCCCCGTTTCTTCAGCGAAACAAAGGCAATGACAAATGTGCTGGGTGAACAGTGGCACTGTTTCACCGTATGGGAAGTTTTAAAACAGCTTTAAAAAAAGCTTGGAGGGCCTCCCGGGTAGCGCAGTGGTCTAAGGCACTGCATCGCAGTGCTAGCTGTGCCACTAGAGACTCTGGGTTTGAGCCCAGGCTCTGTCGCAGCAGGCCGCGACCGGGGGCGTCGCACAATTGGCCTAGCATCATCCGGGTTAGGGAGGGTTTGGCCGTTAGGGTTATCCTTGTCTCATCGCGCACTAGCGACTCCTGTGGCGGGCCGGGCGCAGTGCACACTAACCAGGTCGCCAGGTGTTTCCTCCAAAGCATTGGTGCGGCTGGCTTCCGGGAAGGATGCGCGCTGTGTTAAGAAGCAGTGCGGTTTGGTTGGGTTGTGTTTCGGAGGACGCGTGGCTTTCAACCTTCGTCTCTCCCGAGCCCATACGGGAGTTGTAGCGATGAGACAAGATAGTAACTACTAACAATTGGATACCATGAAATTGGAGAGAAAAAGGGGGTAAACATTTTTTTTATTATTATATAAAAATAAGCTTGGAAATGTATATTTGTATAATTAGACATATTGGTTTATGTCTCCGTGGTGGCACAATGAACATAATTAAAACCCCTGCATGCATGTTATGAATGCACATGCAGTTGGTAACGTGACAACCAACTTGCCATTAACCTCCAACGGGAATGAACTAACAGCAACAGCATTATACCACAACCCAAAATGGGCCCTGTCAACTTCAGTCACCGATTACCATTAGTCAACCGGTAGAGTAATTCAGCTTACCCCATTACACCAAAGACAACAAAATAGCAAGATGATGTAATTAGTGATATTTTCTTTTGAAAAAGCTTATGAAAACGAGATTGTGCCACCTCCCTCCAGGTAATTTGGTAGATTTTCTATGAGAGGAGATAGGTGGAAACCGTATAATGACAAGACACTTACAGTGCCTTGCAAAAGTATTCGGCCTCTTGAACTTTGCGACCTTTTGCCACATTTCAGGCTTCAAACATAAAGATATAAAACTGTATTTTTTTGAGAAGAATCAACAACAAGTGGGACACAATCATGAAGTGGATCGACATTTATTGGATATTTCAAACTTTTTTAACAAATCAAAAACTGAAAAATTGGGCGTGCAAAATTATTATTATTATTATTCAGCCCCTTTACTTTCAGTGCAGCAAACTCTCTCCAGAAGTTCAGTGAGGATCTCTGAATGATCCAATGTTGACCTAAATGACTAATGATGATAAATACAATCCACCTGTGTGTAATCAAGTCTCCGTATAAATGCACCTGCACTGTGATAGTCTCAGAGGTCCGTTAAAAGCGCAGAGAGCATCATGAAGAACAAGGAACACACCAGGCAGGTCCGATATACTGTTGTGAAGACGTTTAAAGCCGGATTTGGATACAAAAAGATAAACATCCCAAGGAGCACTGTGCAAGCGATAATATTGAAATGGAAGGAGTATCAGACCACTGCAAATCTACCAAGACCTGGCCGTCCCTCTAAACTTTCAGCTCATACAAGGAGAAGACTGATCAGAGATGCAGCCAAGAGGCCCATGATCACTCTGGATGAACTGCAGAGATCTACAGCTGAGGTGGGAGACTCTGTCCATAGGACAACAATCAGTCGTATATTGCACAAATCTGGCCTTTATGGAAGAGTGGCAAGAAGAAAGCCATTTCTTAAAGATATCCATAAAAAGTGTTGTTTAAAGTTTGCCACAAGCCACCTGGGAGACACACCAAACATGTGGAAGAAGGTGCTCTGGTCAGATGAAACCAAAATTGAACTTTTTGGCAACAATGCAAAACGTTATGTTTGGTGTAAAAGCAACACAGCTCATCACCCTGAACACACCATCCCCACTGTGAAACATGGTGGTGGCAGCATCATGGTTTGGGCCTGCTTTTCTTCAGCAGGGACAGGGAAGATGGTTAAAATTGATGGGAAGATGGATGGAGCCAAATACAGGACCATTCTGGAAGAAAACCTGATGGAGTCTGCAAAAGACCTGAGACTGGGACGGAGATTTGTCTTCCAACAAGACAATGATCCCAAACATAAAGCAAAGTCTACAATGGAATGGTTCAAAAATAAACATATCCAGGTGTTAGAATGGCCAAGTCAAAGTCCAGACCTGAATCCAATCGAGAATATGTGGAAAGAACTGAAAACTGCTGTTCACAAATGCTCTCCATCCAACCTCACTGAGCTCGAGCTGTTTTGCAAGGAGGAATGGGAAAAAATTTCAGTCTCTCGATGTGCAAAACTGATAGAGACATACCGCAAGCGACTTACAGCTGTAATCGCAGCAAAAGGTGGCGCTACAAAGTATTAACTTAAGGGGGCTGAATAATTTTGCACGCCCAATTTTTCAGTTTTTGATTTGTTAAAAAAGTTTGAAATATCCAATAAATGTCATTCCACTTCATGATTGTGTCCCACTTGTTGTTGATTCTTCACAAAAAAATACAGTTTTATATATTTATGTTTGAAGCCTGAAATGTGGCAATAGGTCGCAAAGTTCAAGGGGGCCGAATACTTTCGCAAGGCACTGTAGTTTTACTACTGTTTCCGAGTTTTAGGCTCCTGGGCAAGTTACGATCATTAGGGGAACTGTCACGCCCTGGCCTTAGTATTTTGTGTTTTCTTTATTGTTGTGGTTAGGCCAGGGTGTGACATGGGTGATTATGTGTTTGTCTTGTCTAGGGGTTTTGTAGATTGATGGGGTTGTGTTCAGTGTAGTATTCTAGGTAAGTCTATGGTTGCCTGGAGTGGTTCTCAATCAGAGGAAGGTGTTTATCATTGTCTCTGATTGGGAACCATATTTAGGCAGCCATATTCTTTGGGTATTTTGTGGGTGATTGTTTCCTGTCTCTGTGTTTTGCACCAGTTAGGACTGTTTTGGTTTTTCCACGGTTTCTTGTTTTGTATATGTATGTTGTTCACGTTATCATCTTTATTAAAGATGATCAACCATAACCACGCTGCATTTTGGTCATCCTCTCCTTCCCAGGAAGAAAACCGTAACAGGAACATGTGGGGTAGTGGACCGGGGGGTACGACCAGTGGTGGAAAAAGTACTCTTATCATACTTAAGTAAAAGTAACAATTGTCAAAAATACAAATAGTAAAGTACAAATACCCCCCAAAACTTAACTTAATAAGTACATAAAAGTATTTTTACTTGAGTACTTTACATCATTGGGTACGACTAGAGTGAATTGGAAATTACATACATTTTTCTGGTGAACGCAACACTTTTCAACTATACATCTTTGTCCTCTCTACGCACTATTTGTTCAATGGCATTTTGTGCAATGACAACTTCCCTATAATTTCACATTCCTAATGTTGTCCTAAAGAGCCAATCTAGGGGTCACATTAAACAAAAATGTTCTAAGCCATCACGTCGATCATTTTGTCTTCCCCACAGAAAAATGCTGTAAGGATGGCAGCTCTGTTACTGATACCCAGCTCATCCTATTTGCAAAGGTAAATGTCAGCCTTGTCCATGGCCCGAGATACTGAGATACACACTGACTTCTGTCTGCGGGGCAGGAGAAGAGGGGGATTCAACGACAGGGACAGGAAGAAACAATTGAGGGAGTGGGAGAAGAGAAATAAACAAACACAGACACACACACACTCACACTCACCTTCCCGTTATACACACTGTACACCACCCATATGACTTGACAGACAAATACCGATAAACTGAAAGCCCCCCTCCCAACACAGAAAGGTTTTAATGCCACTGAAACATCAAAGCCTTCAGGTGAGTGGATAGGAATTCTAAATACACCCTGTGGACGTGTGGTATTCACCAAGGGCAAGGAGGGCTACTCATAAGACATAACCCAATACCCAATAACCCAGTATCTGTATGAAGGTAGCCTGCCTTAGCCTTGAAACTGGGGCTTGGAATGCAATACAGAAGCTGCCCATCCTTAAAAAAAGGATGTCATACCCACTTACAGTCAGGTACAAAATATTTGACACCCTTGATGAAGATGAGCAAAAAATACTATAAAATTAATAATAAAAATACTGAGCTAATGAAAAAAATAAGGAAATGATATGGTGCATGGTCAAAGGTCTCTATTTTCATGACCATAGCACAGGTTCCAAATCAAGTGGCAATGCCATTTAGCAATCTCGAGGCATTTATGTCACATCTGCTCCTGCTACGCCCTCTGGTGTTCATCCGGTGTCTTCTTGACCTGCAGTTACTCCACCTGTACACTCTCTCTCTCTCCCTCTCCCTCTCTGTGTGATTGTGTGGTAGGAGACAGGTGTGCTGGAGTCAGAGAAAATCCCTACCAGCTGCAACTCGTTCCATAATCAAGACATCTACAAATACTCCACTCTTCCAGATCGTAATCTATGCTCAGTCAGTTCATGATTCTAGCCATTTATGATTATTCAAGATCCTGTTACTCTGCTGTGCCTGTTTCCCTGCCTGACACCGTTTATACTCTCATTGCAGTTTACCGCTCTTTCTCTGGCTCCTGTCTCCCGTTACACATCTCTCAACCCAACTACCTTGCTCTGGATTTTACTCACCACCACTACCTTGGATTCCCCTCAGGACCTGTTTACCCTGTTCTACTCAGCTAACTCCAACCTCAGTCTCCACATCTGTTTTTTCTGCAACTCATCCGAGCTTCCCCGGATCTGCACTCCATATCTCCCTGTGTAACAATACATATTTGGTTCATTCATCCCTGTTTCCTCATCTGAGCCTGCTCTTGAGTTCCCATGTGTCGCTCTGCTTAACAATTTACACATATAGATCCTCCAGAACAACACCTTCTCTAGCTTTATCCTCAACAGGAAGACCCCCCTCCACAACACCTTCTCCAGCTGTATCCTCACCAGGAAGACCCCCTCCACAATACCTTCTCCAGCTGTATCCTCACCAGGAAGACCCCCCACCACAACACCTTCTCCAGCTTTATCCTCACCAGAAAGTCACCCCACCACAGCACCTTCTCCAGCTGTATCCTCACCAGGAAGACCCCCCTCAACAACACCATGTTATTTTATTTCACCTTTATTTAACCAAGTAGGCCAGTTCTCATTTACAATTGCGACCGTGCCAAGATAGAGCAAAGTAGTGCGACACAAACACAGTTACACATGGGATAAACAAACGTACAGTCAATAACACAATAGGAAACTATATGTACAGTGTATGCAAATGAAGTAAGATTAGGGAGGTGAGAAAATAAATAGGCTATAGTGGAAAAATATTGACAATTTAACAATTGAACACAGGAGTGAAAGATGTGCAGGAGATGAATGTGCAAGTAGAGATACTGGGGTGCAAAGGAGAAAAAAAAATATGGGGCTGAGGTAGTTGGGTGGGCTATATACAGAAGGGCTATGTACAGGTGCAATGATTGGTAAGCTGCTCTGACAGCTGATGCTTAAAGTTAGTGAGGGAGATATAAGTTTCCAGTCATTGGCAGCAGAGAACTGGAAGGAAAGGCTGCCAAAGGAGGAGTTGGCTTTGGGGGTGACCAGTGAAATATACCTGCTGGAGCATGTGCTATGCGTGGGTGCTGCTATAGTGACCAGTGAGCTGAGATAAGGTGGGTCTTTACCTTGCAAAGACTTATAGATGACCTGGAGCCAGTGGGTTTGGCGATGAATATGAAGCGAGGGCCATCCAACGAGAGCATACACATCATAGTGCTGGGTAGTGTATGGGGCTCTGGTGACAAAACAGATGCACTGTGATAGACTACATCGTTTGAGGCTATTTTGTAAATGACATCACCAAAGTCAAGGATCGGTAGGATAGTCAGTTTTACGAGTGTATGTTTGGCAGCATGAGTGGAGGATGCTTTGTTGCGAAATAGGAAGCCGATTCTAGATTTCATTTTGGATTGGAGATGCTTAATATGAGTCTGGAAGGAGAGTTTACAGTCTAACCAGACACCTAGGTATTTGTAGTCGTCCACATATTCTAAGTCAGAACCGTCCAGAGTAGTGATGCTAGTCAGGTGGGCAGGTGTGGGCAGCGATCGGTTGAAGAGCATGCATTTAGTTTTACTTGCATTTAAGAGCAGTTGGAGGCCACGGAAGGAGTTTTGTATGGCATTGGAGCTCATCTGGAAATTTGTTAACACAGTGTCCAAAGAAGGGCCAGAAGTATACAGAATGGTGTCATCTGCGTAGAGGTGGATCAGAGGATCGCAAGCAGCAATAGACTAGTTATAGTCTATTGTATTGTAATCTATTGGGCTCTGAACCATAATTCCCACACTTGACTAATGAGATTCATCCTGCTATCTGTAACAGGCAACAAACCTAATGCAGACAAACGGCCAATCAAATCCCCATACGCACTGTTGTGCAAGTGAGTTAGAGACTGGAGAAGTCACAAATAAACCTTAGATAGACTGACACTTTATTATAGGCGGCGCTGTCTGGCAATACAGATTATTTCAGATTATTTCCCCCAGTGGTAGGAATTACAAATAATCCAAACAAGGCTTAGGTAGTGTGTTGGGTTACCTGCAATGTAATTGCGGTGCTGGGTGACTAAGCTTCACATAGTGTATGCAGGTGATAGACTCCAAACGCATTGGTTTTTATATATTACATTTGCTAGAAAATGTGAGCTTGTTTGACTGTGTAAAGGAATGTGACTTGTTTCAGTTGAAACATCTGAAGTGAAAAGTTTTTTGCTCACTTTTTTCAAAGGTTGAAAGGAAGTGTGAATAAATACATCTCCAACATGTCAACTATCTAAGAGCAGCATGATTTGATTGTTGTACCGAATGCTGATGACTGACGTTCTCTGTCTGACATTGTGCATCTGAGTGGGAGACTACAGGGGGCTGACAGGAACATTATTTGGGAAAAACAAAGTTATGTACGCCACCTGGGGTTCTCCTCTTGACATTCCCAAAACAAATTGATTAGAACACCAGAAACCTGAAAAGGATAAAATTAAACTCAGAACATTTTATTGAAAGTGCTGTTAAAAGAGCTAAGGTTGAACTTAAACAGGCTAGATATTGAAATGCTTTGTGATAGTCTGGCAACAGATACATGGACATAAACTGGATTTATTTGTACAATCAATGTTCATTGTCTTTCTGTGCTAATGTCATTTTATCTACACTAGCAGTTTAGGTGAATTGTCTGCTCTCAAACACTTCTAACTACGTAATGAAACCAAAACCACATCTCCTCAAGTGACCACAGTAACTGTAATGTGTGCTCAATACTTGAACTCAACGGTCCCACAAGTTAACGTTTTGATGAACACATACTTTACACAATCCATTACGGACCCAAAGCCTTTTCGCAGGTCCAACATGGTATGTGAGCCGTGATGCAATATGTTAAGAATGGAAAACAAGTCGAGTCCAGGGGACTTGTGTTTTTTAAAAGGTTCATCTTCATATGTCTCTTGAGACTTCCACCATTAGCTTTCCAAAAACCCCAAGCCAATACATCTCAAACTATAAATACCTTCAGAAAAAAATAATCGCTTTGAATCAACTGCAGGGAGGGTCTTACATGAAAGCTGAACTGCACAAAACAATTCGAGCCTGCAGTTGTCTAGCATGACAGCTCTTGTAAAAAGATTTATAAGACAAGCAGCTCTAGTATATTTTTCGTACCTGTCTATTTACAACCACAAACCGATGCTGGCACTAAGACAAGCACTCAACGAGCGGTATACGGCTATAACCAAACAAGAAAATGCTCATCCAGAGGCGCCGCTCCTAGTGGCCGGGAACTTTAATACACACAGAGATGTACAAAGCTCTCCCTTGCCCTCCATTTGGAAAATCTGACCATAACTCTATCCTCCTGATTTCTGCTTACAAGTGAAAACTAAAGCCGGAAGTACCAGGGACTCGCTCAATATGGAAGTGGTGAGATGAGGCAGATGCTAAGCTGCAGGACTTTTTGCTAGCACAGACTGGAATATGTTCAGGGATTCTTCCGATGGCATTGAGGATTGCACCACATAAATCACTGGATTCATCAATAAGTGCATCGATGACGTCATACCCAAAGTGAATGTACGTACATCACTCAACCAGAAGCCGTGGATTACAGGGAACATCTGTACTGAGCTAAAGGGTAGACCTGCCGATTTCAAGGAGCGGGACTCTAACCCAGACGCTTATAAGAAATCCTGCTATGCCCTCTAATGAACCATTAAAAAGGCAAAGCGCCAATACAGGACTAAGGTTGAATTGTACTACACAGGCTCTGACGCTCGTCGGATGTGGCCGGCCTTGCAAACTATTATGGACTACAAAGGGAAGCACAGCCGAGAGCTGCCCAGTGACACGAGCCTACCAGACGAGCTAAATTACTTCTATGCTTGCTTCGAGGCAAGCAACATTGAGGCATGCATGAGAGCTTCAGCTGTTCTGGATGACTATGTTATCACGCTCTCTGTAGCCGATGTAAGTAAGACCTTTAAACAGGTCAACATTCACAAGGTCGCATGGCCAGATGGATTACCAGGACGTGTACTCCGAGCATGCGCTGACCAACTGGCAAGCTGTCTCTGTCTGAGTCTGTAATACCAACATGTTTCAATGAGACCACCATAGTCCCTGTGCCCAAGAGCACCAAGGTAACCTGCCTAAATGACTACCGACCCTCAGCACTCACGTCTGTAGCCATAAAGTGTTTTGAAGGGCTGGTCATGGCTCCCCTCAACACCATTATCCCAGAAACCGTAGACCCACTCAAATTTTTATACCGCCCCAACAGAAAAACAAATGATGCAATCTCTATTGCACTCCACACTGCCCTTTCCCACCTGTACAAAAGGAACACCTGCATGAGAATATTATTAATTGACTACAGCTCAGCATTCATCACCATAGTGCCCTCAAAGCTCATCAATAAGCTAAGGACCCTGGGACTAAACACCTCCCTCTGCAAATAGATCCTGGACTTACTGACGGGCCACTTCCAGGTGGTAAGGGTAAGTAACAACACATCTGGCATGCTGATCCTTAACATGCGGGCCCCTCAGTCCTCTCATCTACTACCTGTTCACCCATGACTGCATGGCCAGGCATGACTAAGCACAACTCCATCATTAAGTGTGCAGACATCACAACAACGGTAGGCCTGATCACAGACAACGATGACACAGCCTATAAGGAGGAGGTCAGAGACCTGGCAGTGTGGTGCCAGGATATATAACTCTCCCTTAACGTGATCAAGACAAAGGTGATGATTGTGGACTATAGGAAAAGGAGGACGAGCACGTGCCCATTCTCATCGACGGGGCTATAGTGGAGCAGGTTGAGAGCTTCAAGTTCCTTGGTGTTCAACACCAACAAAGTATCATGGTCCAAACACACCAAGACAGTTGTGAAAAGGGCACAACAATGCCTATTCCCCTTCAGGAGACTGAAAATATGTTTTTATGGCTCCTCAGATCCTCAAAAAAATCTACAGCTGCACCATCAACAGCACCCTGACTAGTTGCATCACCGCCTGGTATGGCAACTGCACATCCTCCGACCGCAAGGCACTACAGAAGATAGTGTGTACGGCCCAGTACATCACTGGGGCCAAGCTTCCTGCCATCCAGGACCTCTATACCAGGCGATGTTAGAGGAAGGCCCTAAAAATTTCCAAAGACTCCAGCCACCTTAGCCATAGACTGTTCTCTCTGCTACCGCACGGCAAGCGCTACCAGAGCACCAAGTCTAGGTCCAAAAGGCTTCTTAACAGCTTCTACCCCAAGCCATAAGACTCCTGAACACCTAATCAAATGGCTACCTGGACTACTTCCATACGCTGCTGCTACTCTCTGTTATTATTTATGCATATTCACTTTAACTGCATGTACATATTACCTCAATTACCTTGACTAATCTGTGTCCCTGCCACATTGACTCTGTACCGGTACCCCCTGTATATAGCCTCGCTGCTGATATTTTATTATTGCTCTTTAATTAATAGTCATTTTTCATTCTTCCTATTCATTAAATTTTTACTTCAGTTTATTTTAGTAAATACTTCCTTAAAACTGTATTGTTGGTTAAGGGCTTGTAAGTAAGCATTTTACTGTAAGGTCTTCTACACCTGTTGTATTCGACATGTGACAAATAAAATGTAATTTCACTTTAATACTGAAGTCAATTAGAACTTGAACAGTTTAAAGACCCAGATGAACACACACAAAAAAGTTCTGTATTATATTGAGTTGTTTCCATACTTTCTACTCATATTCCTTTTTGAGATTTATCACTGATGCTCCAATTGTATCGCCCTTAGTCAGAGAGAGAGAGGAACAGCTACATCTACGGTAATCATGTCTTTACACTGCAAACTAATTCTGAGATGAGTCAAGAACTCGAAAGAGAACAGTTTACTCCAGACATTGACGGAAATAGATAAAGATTGACCTGCATTTAATACAAAAAGACCAACGACAAATATTAAAATGGTTCTGACAAAGCCTGAGACACAGCTGTTTGAATATAGAAAAATATATATGTTATCAGTAAAGAACAGACTGTTTTAAAGTTGCACTTGTATGGACTCCCAATGAAATACTACAGTACATTATCTAATTTACTAATCACCATTAGATTCCATGTCGCATCAATGCTTAAGGAATCATTTAATCAGCATTGTACTTATCTCGTCTGTGAGTGTTCGATGTCCACAAAGTTATGTTGTCTGAGAGTGTTCCATGTCCACAAAGGTATGTCTTTTGAGAGTGTCCCATGTCCACAACGGTATGTCTTCTGAGGGTGTTCCATGTCCGCAAAGGTATGTCTTCTGGGAGTGTTCCATGTCCAAAAAGGTCCATCCTTTTAATGCAAACAAAATATCACCAACATCTATAGTTTGCATCAAACAGCCCATCAGCTTCTGTTACAAACTCGTGTAGCCAGCATTTTCCGACGAAGGCCATCACAGACCGAAAGCGTAACAAATTACAACCTCTGGAGCTGTCCAGGTTTCATTGTTATGACTGATATTGAGGTCAGTTAGCAACCCAAGGTGTCAATCTTCTCCCACCTCAACCAGTCTTCCATGTGGAATAGCCATCTTGGTAGCCAGGTAAGACTCATTGGCCATAATGGTAAGTCTTCTTCACGGGAAGTTATATGGGATATGACCTGTGTGTGAATGGGGGGTACAGAGCTCTCCTCAACATGAGACCACTGTACAGGGAAGGTTACAGATGAGAGCACTGGTGTATAGGACTGCATTGTCACTGTATGTGGTTTGCAGACCAATTGTGCTGACATCTTCTAATGAATATTAGAATGTTCCATAGCAGTTACAAGTAAAGTTACTGTGTAGTTGTAATCACGTTATAGCACAAATGTGTTCATTGCATCAAACTAATTGCCATAGCAATACATTTAGCTAATGTCTAACCAAAGTATCATCAAATGGATAACAATAATCAATATTCCAATAAAAACTTCAAGAACGTAAATAAATAATATTAAGATTACAGAAGAATATTAAATAAACCAATACGGGGCCGCTGACACCAGGATGGAATAAAAGTTAAAACAGCTTTATCCGACTGTGATTCACAGTTCAAAATCGAAGCATACTGTATCAAACAATCTACTGTGGAGAAAAAACGATATGGAGCTCACCTTCTGGTCGTGGCTGTGGGCTAGGGCCCAATCCTCCTGTGTTGGATGGAACAGAAGGATTACGATGTAGAAGCTGAGGAAGATATTTCTGATAGCTCGCTCCTTCATCTGAGCTCATGAGCACACTGCTCTCAAACTCAGGGTCTGTCAGCACCATTATCTGGAAGATAGAGAGAGGGGGGTGGGATGGAAAGAGAGAAAGAAGGGTGGTGGGGGTGGGAGAGGGAGGAGAGGGAGAGCGATAGAGAAAGAAAGAGTGAATTTATGAGTAGAGAGTGAGGGGAAGATTGAGATAGAGAGAGAGAGAGGGTTAGCCATATCAGCACTCCAGGTCGAGTGTTTGGCATGCATCAAGCTGCTACTAGCGCTTATACCTTCACTTTGTTTTGGACTTCACTTTACAAATGTGCCTCTCACCTCTGTTGCCATGGTTTTTTGGCCTCTTCCAGTGCACTCACAGGTCTGCACTTTGGCTTCCAGTCACCCCTCTCCAGATACATTCCCTTTAATGAGATAGAGGTGGTTCAGAATACCCCTGTGGACCTATAAGTAAATCGTGAGGGGTCACAACACAACTACAACAAAAAGTTGCTTTGTTTAAGAATAAAGTTTTAAGAATATACTGTAGATCAATAGGCTGTTGTGCTATGGTATTCTGTAACACAGCTGTGTAGCAAGAGAGAACTCCACAACTTTGCATTTACCATGCGTGACTACATGTCTAGGCAATGCAATTTGTTTTAAACAATATTTACATTTCTGATAAGAAAGAACAAATATTTGTGCAATATTTTTATGTTATTTTACGTTTATTTAACCAGGTAGGCCAGTTGAGAACAAGTTCTCATTTACAATCTGCGACCTGGCCAAGATAAAGCAAAGCAGTGCGACAAAAAAACAACACAGAGTTACACATGGGATAAACAAAGGTACAGTTGATAACACAATAGGAAAAAAAATCTATATACAGTGTGTGCAAATGTAGTAAGATTAGAGAGGTAAGGAAATAAATAGGCCGTAGTGGCGATGCATTACAATTTAGCAATTAAACACTGGAGTGATAGATGTGCAGAAGATGAATGTGCAAGTAGAGATACTGTGGTGCAAAGGAGCAACAAAAAAACAAAGATATGGGGATGAGGTAGTTGAATGGGCTATATACAGATGCAGTGATCTGTGAGCTGCTCTGACAGTTGATGCTTAAAGTTAGTGAGGGAGATATGAGTCTCCAGCTTCAGTGATTTTTGCAATTCTTTCCATTCATTGGCAGCAGAGAACAGGAAGGAAAGGCGGCCAAAGGAGGAATAGGCTTTGGGGGTGACCAGTGAAATATACCTGCTGGAAGCGTGTGCTACAGGTGGGTGCTGCTATGGTGACCAGTGAGCTGAGATAAGGCAGAGCTTTATCTAGCAAAGACTTATAGATGACCTGGAGCCAGTGAGTTTGGTGATGAATATGAAGCGAGGGCCAGCCAACGAGAGCATACAGGTCGTAGTGGTGGATAGAATATGGGGCAATAAAGAATCATGTCTTTGTGGATTGCTCAATGTTACCACAGTGGGGTGAATTATAATTCCATGCTAGGAATAATACAGTCTATACTTTCATTTTGTTGTGAATGCAGTGAAAATGTAAATGTTTTGCTGCATATTTGTTAGATATTAGCCTCTCGAGAAAGCAGAGAGTAAAACTAAAATCATAACAGGAACACAAATGTCAGTATTACTGACACTGGCCATATTCAGCGGGTGTTGTACACTTTAGCTTAAGACATGTAGCTAGTTAGGTAAACAATGTGTAAGATCACACACATAACATTAGCTAACGAGCCAGCCAGCTAACGTTAGCTAGTTTAACAACAAAGAACATGTCGCCAAATCATGTCGTTACTACCCTGCATGAATCTGTTGGGAGCTAACAAACTAGATTCAATGTTAGCTCGTTAACATTAGAATTTACCCTTCAAAGCAAACGTCTCTGGGATACGAATAATAACATCATTCATGTAATGTTAGCTAGGGAGTCAGTCATCTAACATTAGCTAGCAAGCAAACCACTTTCTGTCAAAATTAGAAACGTGTAATATCTGAAAATGCATCTAGCTAGACTATTTTACCCATACACATCATCATGCATGATGGACGTGTCTCCCTGTCACAGATGCCATGCCACGGTTGCCCTCAGTTTGAAGATGTAATCTGGAGATAGGTGATTTCTCTATCGCTTTAGCTATCATACTCTAATTCCACTGATTTCAAAACTCGATCCTACAGAAAGCGGAGAGCAACACTTATGCAGCTCCACTACACAATACATTTTGAAAAAAGCTCTCTCAGGATGTCTAGCCCTCTCATTATCTCAGCCAATCATCGCAAGGTTGCTGACTTTTTCTGTGGCTTAACCTACAGAGCTCGTAATTTAACCATTTTTATTTTTATTTACAGATGGCATGCACGTTTGTTATTAAGGCACATGAAAGTTCAAGAAGGCGGCAGGGTAGCCTAGTGGTTAGAGTGTTGGACTAGTAACCGAAAGGTTTCAAGTTCGAATCCCCGAGCTGACAAGGTACGAATCTGTCATTCTGCCCCTGAACAGGCAGTTAACCCACTGTTCCTAGGCTGTCATTGAAAATAAGAATTTGTTCTTAACTGACTTGCCTAATAAAAATGTTAAAAAGGCATTTATGACAAAAAAATGCATTTTGATAAAAAATAATAATAATTCAAATGGCTTTCCTGTGAAGTCGTGACTTGCGACGTTTGCCTAGTTTCCTGTAATGGGTCACAATTGCTTCTTTAGCTCGACAAACACTTCCTCACACTCTTGACTCCACTCTATCCTTTCATACCTGAATGGCACTTTTCGGCATTTGCTGTATGATCGATGAGAAACTCCATGTTGCAAATGTATGGTCACTTACTAGACATGAATGTTTGTAAACAAACCGTGCCGTGCACCGAGGGCAGATCTTCCGGGACGTCATCGAACGAAGTCTCGCGGACATTCGGTTTCCGTTTTATAAAATGTTCACATTTTGGTCATTTTTCCGCTCTCCTGGTAAATTCCACCAGATGGCGAATGGAATCTTATTGCAAATGTAAAAAACATCACCAATCACGACATGGCCATTTCTCCTAAACGGAAAAGACTTCGAAGACAAAACTTGGTGAGCATAGATTTGTACTAATGGGCTGTTAGCCAAGAAACAAGATGACGTCGAGGCCTCAACGCTTCTTGAGTTAATTAAATATGTGACTTCTGAAGATAATTGGTTGCACCAGATATTTAGGGACTTCATAGCAAAGGGGGTGAATACATATGCACGCACCACTTTTCTGTTTTACATTTTTTATTTTATTTGAAACAAGTAATTTTTTTCATTTCACTTCACCTATTTGGACTATTTTGTGTATGTCCATTGCATGAAATCCAAATAAATATCTATTTAAATTACAAGTTGTAATGCAAAAAAATAGGAAAAGCGCCAAAGTGGTTGAATAATTTTGCAAGGCACTGTAGTTAACAGCACGATAGCACAACAAGATGCTAGTGCAAGATGGACAAAATGGGAGGTAATGTTAAATGTGGAAAATCTACCATTTTATAATATTGGTGCTTTGAATCCTACGTCGTTAATGCCTTTGCCTGTGGAGGGTGAATTGCATGCATACATGCGACCCAGTTCAAATTACACCAAATCCTAGGCCCATTTGCAAGAGACAGCATTGGCATCGGAACAAGTATATTATACAGATGGCTCTAGTTACATGACCATAGAAAGGAAGAGAGTAACAGGGGACACTGTGTGTGATGACAGGGGTTTAGTATAGGCTGGCCCACTGCCAGCCTCTGTGTCAGCCCAGGGTGCGGAGTTATATGCATTAGCCAAGGCCTGTAGGTTGTCAAAGGGGGAGAATGTAACAAAATACACTGATTCTCAATATACATTAGGGGTATATTATTTCAGTACATTGTGGTCACAATGGGACATGTTAACAATGACAGGGAGACTAATAAACAATGGACAGGAGGTAGAGGCGTGACTAGAAGCGTGTCTGATATGCAGTAAATGAACAGTGGTGAAATGTGAAGTGTGAAACGGGGTGTTAGGAACATTTTGGGACTGAGTTAAAAGATGTGAAATGTGCTTAAGGAGAAATCAAGTGTACATCATCAAGATCCACCGGGCGGGGGTGTTGGGATGGCGTTGGTCTGGACCACACATAGTACTCCTTACAGCACTTGCAGTGCTAAAGACCACAGCCTCTCCTCGGTGTGTTCACAATTCTCATGTGAATTGAGATCCAGCTGCATAATGGATGAGTTGGAAGCTGCCATGATAGAGGAAGTAGAGCTAAAGAGAGAGGACATGTAGATTCCACTGTAGACAAGCAGTTGGGTTAGGTCTCGGAACTCAATTTTCACCTAAAATGACATACCCAAATCTAACTGCCTGGTGCTCAGGACCTGAAGCAAAGATATGCATATTCATGGTACCATTTGAAAGGAAACACTTTGAAGTTTGTGGAAATGTGAAATCAATGTTGGAGAATATAACATAATAGATCTGGTAAAAGATAACACAAAGGAAAAATCAACAGTTCTTTAGCATTTTTTTTTGTACCATCATCTTTGAAATACAAGACAAAGGCCAAAACGTATTAGTCCAGCCCAAGTGCAATTTAGATTTGGCCACTAGGTGGCAGCAGTGTATGTGCAACATTTTAGACAGGTCCAATGAACCATTGCATGTATGTTCCAAATGCTGTTTATTAAAGGGCCTCCCGCCTCTGTTTTGGTAAAAACCCAGAAGCTTATAAGAAATCCTGCTATGACCTCTGACGAACCATCAAACAGGCAGAGGGTCAATACAAGACTAAGAGCTCTGACGCTCGTCGGATGTGGCAGGGCTTGCAAACTATTACAGACTACAGAGGGAAGCACAGCCGCGAGTTGCCCAGGGACACAATGCTCGCTTCGAGGAAAGTAAAACTGAAACATGCATGAGAGCATCAGCTGTTCCGGACGACTGTGTGATCACGACCTTCAAACAAGTCAACATTCACAAGGCTGCAGGGACAGACGGATTACCAGAACGTGTACTCCGAGCATGCACCGACCAACTGACAAGTGTCTTCACTGACATTTTCAACCTCTCTCTGTCTGAGTATGTAATACCAACATGTTTCAAGCAGACCACCATAGTCCCTGTGCCCAAGAACACATATTAACCTGCCTAAATGGCTACCGAACCGTGGCACTCACGTCTGTAGCCATGCATTATCCCGCGGGCCTCCCGGATGGCGCAGTGGTCTAACTGCATCGCAGCGCTAGCTGTGCCACCAGAGACTCTGGGTTCGCGCCCAGGCTCTGTCGCAGCCGGCCACAACCGGGAGGTCCATGGGGCGATGCACAATTGGCCTAGCGTCGTCCGGGTAAGGGAGGGTTTGGCCGGTAGGGATATCCTTGTCTCATCGCGCCTCAGACTCCTGTGGCAAGCCGGGCGCAGTGCATGCTATCCAAGGTCGCTAGATGCGCACTGTGTTAAGAAGCAGTGTGGGTTGTGTTTCGGAGGTCGCATGGCTTTTGACCTTCGTCTCTCCCGAGCCCGTACGGGAGTTGTAGCGATGAGACAGTAATTACTAACAATTGGTTACCACAAATTTGGGGACAAAAGGGGGTGTAAAAAAATAAAAAAAAGCGTTATCCCAGAAACCCTAGACCCACTAATTTGCATACCGCACCAACAGATCCACAGATGATGCAAAATCTACTGCACTCCAAACTGCCCTTTTACACCTGAACAAAAGGAACACCAATGTGAGAATGCCGTTCATTGACTACAGCTCAGCATTTAACACCATAGTGCTCCCTAGGCATTTGTATTTATTATGGATCCACATTATGGACCTATGGATCCCCACTCTTCCTGGGTTCCAGCACAATTAAGTCAGTTTATACAATTTTAAAACATTACAATACATTCACAACACACTGTATGCCCTCAGGCCCCTATTCACCACTACCACATACCTACAGCACTAAATCCATGTGTATGTATTGTGTGTGTGTGTGTGTGTGTGTGTGTGTGTGTGTGTGTGTGTGTGTGTGTGTGTGTGTGTGTGTGTGTGTGTGTGTGTGTGTGTGTGTGTGCATGTGTTTGTGTTGCTTCACAGTCCCTGCTGAACAGTCAAAGACTGTTCTCTTTGCTTCCGCACTGCAAGCGGTACCTGAGCGACCGTCAGCAGTAGCACCACTGGAAGACAGACATAGCTTGGACTGTAGCCTACAAATGCCTATTCCTGTTCAAACACATTTGGTGTGTCATCACAATAGTGTAAAATTTAAACTTTCGCTTTTTTATGCTGATTTGAATGTCATTAAGAAAACAAAGAAGTGTCAAAGATTTTTTTCCGTAAACATTGAACATCTAGTTTTTCAAAAGTATCTGTAATCTGATTACAATGGTATTTCTGGTAACGTAACGCATTACAGTTACCGTTTTTTGTAATCCATTACTTCCCTACCCTGTTTATGTAGATGTCACGCATGCTACCGCTACCGCTGCCCAGCATTACGCACTCCTGCCACCATCATTACGTACACCTGCTACCCTCAACACTCGCATCAGCGATTCATTGGTCTCACCTGAACTCAATCACCTGTGTTATTACCTTCCTGTTCAGGGGCAGAACAACAGATTTGTACCTTGTCAGCTCGGGAATTTGAACTTGCAACCTTTCGGCTGCTAGTCCAACGCTCTAACCACTAGGCTACCCTGCCGCCCCGTTGTATGTCGTTGTGTTACCAGGTTCTGACGCTGTGTGCAAAATTAAATGTTCACTCTTCGTACTTGCTTCTCTACTCTAGTGTCAGTTCTTACAGTAGCAAATTCCAGAATTCGGCTGTTTCTTCTTAGAATTCAACCCCCCCCCCCAGCATTTTGGCCAGGCTCCATCTGTGCTGACATAAAGTGGTGAGCTTGAGGTGAGGTGTGAGAGAGAGAGGATAAACAATGTGCATGTTCCTTCATGAACATCAAATGAACAGCAAAAAAAAAACTGAAATCGCATTAGGCATTGTTGTGAGGCTTTGCCAGATGGCTGCTTGTAAACCAGAACAATTAAGTGGTTGGTGTACACAGGCACTGTGTGGAGACCAGGCTCTGGGGAGAGAGGAAAAAGCCCAGTGCTTCAAATACGAGAGTGGGACCAAACTCACAAACCAAATCACCTCAGTCTGTCATGCCACACAAAACAAAATAAATAAATCCTGGGGCATTCACGAGCACAACCGACAATCGAGGTCCTGACTTGGCTGGTCGCTTACCACAACAAAGAGATAGTAGCTGTGTGATTGAATAACAAAGTCACCAAACAGGCTAGCCATGGAGAAAAACTCTAAAAACCCTGTAATAAATAATTCCACCAGTAGGCAGATTAACAAAAAGGAAAGCTTTACCTGACATTGCATGTAAATGTGAGAGAGAGATGAGAGAAAACAGGAAAGTTCTTAGCTGAAGACCCTGAGGCAAGATCAAGCCTTCAGGCTCTAAACATGATCTTTCCTGATTGATATGCTTAAACATTATTCTGAGAGAAGACAAAGCCCATGCATCCAGTCTTAGAGGGTTCTGAACACAACATCTGAAACCACTGTGAAACATTTCTACAGCTATTGTTTGAGATAATATTAGTCATTTTTGTTCCTAGCCAGACTGGAGGGGAATGACAGATGCAATATGGGTCCAAACACCAGATCCTAGACCCGATGAATCAACTGTCTGGATGGATGCCGAGACCTCTGGACAACACAGGAAAATGAGAGATGAGAACTTAACGACTGAGAATTGGTTGACAGAGGCAAACCACAATGGGCATGGATTGGGCAATGCCCTACCATCATTGCTCTGATGTTTAGTGCTGGAAAGCAGATAGTCTGTGGGGCCAGAGATCTTAATAAGTAAGAGACATATGAAGAGAGGTAATGTGAAAAAGTCATGCAATAACTGACTAAAAGGGAAATAAATGAATAGTTGAGGGGAAAAAGCTGACAAACTATTCAACACCAAAACTGCTCTAACTTCATTATCCATCCTCATAGCAGATCGCATTGTGAGATGCTGGGATAAAAAGTGTTTCAAATTCAACAAGAGGAAAAACATCTCTACCCTCTCGTGTGCAGTCAACACAGAGAATGTGGTAGAAAATGTTCCTCAGAGTTGGGGAGTTAGGCGGGGTGGAGCAGGTGAACCTAAGTGTAGACTCAGAGGAGGAGACAGGGATGAGGTAACCAAGGTATTTATTGAAGAATTGAAGAGCGGGGGGTGGGGGTGGTTTGCATGCCAGGGGGAGCTTGGGCGGGTAGCAGGGAACCAGGAGCTGAGGCTGCGGCTGGGGCAAGGGAAGTAGGGGCAGGTTTAAGCAGGTCTGGAGCGGAATCCGAGGAAGCAGTAGAGCGGGGGTCCAGGGCAGGGAAGCAGGACTGACGAAACGAGGGACTGACGGCAGGGACCAGAGTCAGAGCGGACGCAACTGCAGCAGAGAGAAAAGCAACGTCAGGCTAGGGAAAACAGGCACCACAGGATAACAAGATCCATGCAGGAACAAACGGCTTGAAATGCAGACTGACTGAGCAGAGGCTACGATCTGGTAGCGTGGAAGTGGCAGGGCTGAGTATTTGTAGAGGTCTTGATTATGGAACAGGTTGCAGGTGGTGGGGATCTGCTCTGATTCCAGCATATCTGTCTCCACTCACAATAAGATACACCCACACAGAGAGCGAGAGGGAGAGAGCACTGTGGGAGTGGCGGCAGGTTGGGGAGACACAGAATGAGAAGTAGAGAGCATTGCAGGGGCAGATGTAACACGGAGGCCCATAAAGATACAAACCAATTAGGCCCACAGTGAAAGGGGCTGATATTACATTATCTCAGGCCAATCTAAACCTTTAATATACACCATTAGCAATCACATTTTTGCGATAAATCACAAGAGCCTACCATCAGCAAACTGCCGTCGTTTTGAGTTCAGAGACAGTAGCTGAGCTGAAAGTTGTGACGACTATGAAAATTCATTTCGCTAGCGCTTGCACGCCAAAGACAAAAAGAGAGAGAAAGGGAGGAGAAAATGAAGAGGGGGAAAAAGAATGAAGAGAATGCATCAGTAAAGGAAGGTGTCGAGAGCAAAGGCAGCAAATATTGTTTTTAATAATCTCTGCTGCCATCAGCATACCTTATCTCAGGAAGGGGACCAGCATTGTACAAGCTGTCAGTGTGTTTATCTGTTGGAACATATACACAACGCAGAGGCATTCAGACACACACACACTTCTCACCCCTAAGGTACATTAGCTGTAGAAGAATCTCTCCTCTAATAACAGAATCCATTGAAGCATAATTGAAAATGACTTTTGGAAAATTGCCACATTAAGGGTACGTAAAGATATTTGCAGGTGTTTGCGGGAAGATCACAGTGGATCGTTGGTGAGACATGTAGGAGGGTGGGAACTCGAGCGTGAATGAATAATGGAGGGAAAAACATTCACATTTACAGACTGGGTCAGTGAGAGGAGATGTGTTTTTTATTATTTATCTCGACACTTGGCGTGACCTTGAGAAGTGACAAACAGGCAACAGAGAAAGGAAGAGGAAATTCGAAACTGTCCACACGTGAAACAAAACAACACGAACAGGGAAATGTGTCTGATGCACAAACAAATTCACTCTTCCATCTAGGCTGTCTGGCTTTTTGAAAATAAAATAGGAAGTCAATGAATATTCCCACTGTGTGAAATTAAGATGTTAGATAAGAACCAAGAGTAAGCACTGTAGGCACTGTATAGCTACTGCAGGTAGTCTCGAAGGTTTAGATCATTGGGCAAGGTCGCTGATCTGAATCTGGAGGCGACAAGGTGAAAAATCTGTTGCTGGACCCTTGATCAAGGCACTTAACTCGAATTGCTCAAGGGGCGCTGGGCAATAGTGACCCTGGCTGTAGCTCCATTCCCCGCGGGTGTCTCAGGGGGAGTTGGAGTATGCAAGAAACACATTTCCATGACACACTTGTAACAGGACAAATATAAGCACCACCTCAATGTATTATCATTTATCGATGTTACTGAGCAGAGTGTGGAGGAGAAAAGCTGTGAGACAGGAATCTCCCAATGTACCTAACCTTAACTTTCATGGAACTGTATGCATTTAACAACCAAGAGTGAGCACAAGATACTGCATGTGTCATAAGTTACTGGACACGGGGAAAAACATCAAAGTTTACATTTCACAAATACTTTTATTGCAATGAATACTCAGGAGAAAAAGGTGTAGATTCACGCTCAGAGCGTGGCAGGTGTTTATTTCACCTTCGCAGAAGGCAGGAATAGTGGTCACAGGCAGGCAAACAGGCAGGTGAATCAAAACTAGTACAGATGCTATAACTGGTTCTTACAAATGAGATAGGAAAAGGCTTAGTAGAGTCAGAATGAACTGAACTAAATAAGGAGCTGATGAAACCAGGTGAGTAACTAACACAAATGAAATCAATGAACAAAAATGAAAGACAGGGCTACTTTAAGGAACATAAAGAAACAGGGCTACGTTCAAGAATACAACGAAGCAGAACACGAGGTTGACAAAGAAAATAAGTACAAAACCTTACATTTGACACTTTAGGCAAGTTACTGGACACAGAGGAAAACTGAGAAGCATGAAAGTTTACATTTCACAAATCATACTTTTATGACACTTTATGCAAGTTACTGGACAGGGAAAAACGATGAGAAATGAAAGTTTACATTTCACAAATCATACTTCCATGGCACTGTCGTGTCTTTGGCATCATTAAACTGAAGATGAATCTTTATCAAATGACTCTCTGTAATTATTATTACGCGATTAAACTGATTAATCATGTAACTGTGATTAAATAGGAAGTCGGGGCATGAAGGAACATTTTCAGATTACAAAGTTCAATTTTTTTTTATAATGCTGTTGTTGGCCAATATTGGCAATATTACTCTGTGCTCAGTGCCGAATGGCCAAGAGGAGAAGACTGAAGGATACATGAGGGAGGCAAGGTCTGAAACCTATCGTCTTTACTCCTGTGAGTACAGGGGTCCGGTTGCTTGGATTGGTAGTCACACTGTAGAGCGTGACCATTCTGGACTTCCTCCAGATGGTACCTAAGGGTGGTATTCTGCTGCATCGCAGAGTCCACTTGAGCGCTTAGAGTACTGATTTTGGACACGTGAGTGTCACACTTGCTCCTTTCGGTCTCAAACGTATCTTTCATGGTTTGCAGATAGAGGTCTTGAGTACGGAGCGAGAGATTCAGTGATGAGATTTCCTCCTCTTGCTTAGAAATCAATATTTCCATCTTCATCACCTGAGTTTTCTCATCATTCATTTGGTCAGCGACTTCAATGAGTTCTGCTGATTTGTCATCCGACTTTGTCATTGTGTTCATTAACCTCTCTAGGGTATGTGGGACACTAGTGTCCCATCTGGCCAACATCCAGTGAGGTTGCAGAGCGCCAAATTCAATTACAGAAATGCTCATTATAAAAATTCAGAAAACAAAACATATTTTACATAGGTTTAAAGATTAACTTCTTGTTAAGCCAACCACAGTGTCATATTTATAAAATGCTTTTCGGCAAAAGCATACCTAGCCCAGAACATAGCCCAGTTGACAAATTATTACAAACAGTACCCAGCCAAGCAGAAGCGTTACAAAACTCAGAAATAGAGATAAAATTAATCCCTTACCTTTGATGATCTTCATATGGTGTCAATCAGAAGACATTCATTTACTCAAAACATTTTCCTTTTGTTCGATTAAGTCTCTTTATATCCAAAAACCTCAGTTTTGTTTGCGCCGTTTTCTTCAGTAATCCACAGGCTCAAACTCAGTCAAAACAATCAGACAAAAAAATCAAAATTGTATCCGTAAAGTTCATAGATAAATGTCAAACGATGTTTATATTCAATCCTCAGGTTGTTTTTTAGCCTAACTGATCTATAATATTTCAACCGGACAATAACGTCGTCAATATAAAAAGGTAAACAAGAAATGCACATGCACCTGAAAATACTCTGCATCACTAGGGTATGTAGGTTTTTCAAAAACACCGGGAGAAACAATGGGCGCTTTACTCTGTAGCGCAAAACTCACTCTGAGAGCCCCCACCTATGCACTTACGCAATGTGATATTTCACGCTCATTTTTCAAAATAAAAGCTTGAAACTATGTCTAATGACTTGACACCTTAGGGAAAACATAGAAAAAGGAATCTGGTTGATATCCCTTTAAATGGAGGATAGGCATGCAAAGGAACAGAGAGGTTTCAAAATAAGAGGCACTTCCTGATTGGATTTTCCTCAGGTTTTCGCCTGCAATATTAGTTCTGTTATACTCACAGACAATATTTTTACAGTTTTGGAAACTTTAGTGTTTTCTATCCTAATATGACAATTATATGCATATTCTAGTTTCTGGGGCTGAGAAATAGGCAGTTTCAAATGGGTACATTTTTTTTGCCAAAAACGAAAATACTGCCCCCTACACGCAAAAGGTTAACCTTTCTGATCTCCCCATCCCGGATCCGGGATCGTGAATACAGACTCAAGCTCATTACCATAACGCAACGTTAACTATTCATGAAAATCGCAAATGAAATGAAATGAATATGCTAGCTCTCAAGCTTAGCCTTTTGTTAACAACACTGTCATCTCAGATTTTCAAAATATGCTTCTCAACCATTGCAAAACAAGCATTTGTGTAACAGTATTGATGGCTAACGTAGCATTTAGCGTAGCATTTAGCTGGCAACATTTACACAAAAAAACAGAAAAGCATTCAAATAAAATCATTAGCTCATTAGCATAACACAACGTTAACTATTCATGAAAATGGCTAATGAAATGAAATTAATCTATTTGCTCTCAAGCTTAGCCTTTTGTTAATAACACTGTGATCTCAGATTGTCAAAATATGCTTTTGAACCATAGCTAAACAAGCATTTGTGTAAGAGTATTGATAGCCTAGCATTGCATTAAGCCTAGCATTCAGCATGCAACATTTTTCACAAAAAACTATAAAAGCATTCAAATAAAATAATTTACCTTTGAAGAACTTCAGATGTTTTCAATGAGGAGACTCTGTTAGATAGCAAATGTTCCGTTTTTACAAAAAATATTATTTGTGTCAACTAATCACTCCGTTTTGTTCATCACGTTTGCGTAAGGAAAAAAAAAAAATCATTAAAACGCGAACTTTTTTCCAAATTAACTCCATAATATCGACAGAAACATGGCAAACGATGTTTAGAATCAATCCTCAAGGTGTTTTTCACATATCTATCGACGATAAAATCCATCGTGGCAGTTTACTTTCAATTCTGAAGAAATGGAACGCGCATGGACTTACTGATTACGCACACAGGACACCGGGCGGGACACCAGGTAAATGTAGTCTCTTATGGTCAATCTTCCAATGATATGCCTACAAACACGTCACAATGCTGCAGACACCTCGGGGAATATACAGAAAGCGCAGGCTCATTCCTGGCGCATTCACAGCCATATAAGGAGACATTGGAACACAGCGCCTTCAGAATCCGCGGCATTTCCTGTATGAAACATCATCTTGGTTTCGCCTGTTGCATTAGTTCTGGGGCACGCACAGATAATATCTTTGCAGTTTTGGAGACGTCAGAGTTGTGTCTTTCCAAGGCTGTCAATTCCATGCATAGTCGAGCATCTTTTCGTGACAAAATATTGTGCTTAAAACGGGTACGTCTTTTTATCCAATAATGACACAGCGCCCCTATAGGTTCAAGAGGTTAACAATATATATAGTTAAATTACCTCTGCTTTTTTGACGCAGGCTGTTCTGAGGACTCGTGTATACCGGGGGTTAAAGACTTAATTCACATGGCTTTACAGATTCTGCCGGGCCTGTTTCTTTGGAGTCTGAAAAAAAAACATTATTTGACATTGTTTTAACATATTCTATCAAATGTATAACTAATAAAAAAATGTATATCTAATAACAAATGTATAATGGGGTCATACCATATCCATAGAGCGCCTATTCTTTAATCCGTGCGTTTTCAGCCCAGTAGCCCTTCTTGGGCCGGTGTGATCCTGCACAATGCACTTGGGCCAAAGTTGTGCAGAGTCGTGAAGGACTGTGATGTGTCGTACATGCTAGAATATGGAGCGATTGGCTTGAGGTTCCCGGGGTTGTGTATCTGCTGGTTAAAGCTGCGGTTCTTGTACCTTTTGGAGTTCGGCTAAAACCGTTCGTACGTTCATCTGCCCGTCCGAAGTCGTTCAGAATCCACAATGCATCACGTATCCTTGATGAGGGGCTGTCTGCTGTAAACACAAGATTGGCTTTTAAAATAGGGTACACACTTTTTGATGGATAAATATAATTATGGAATTATTTTCGGACTTACGTCGAAAATAGCGTGATGGGACTCGGTTTGAACCTCTGATTTCTCATCTAATGTTGGATGATCCAAATCAATTATTCCAGGTAGCAACTGGGTATCCTATAGACGTTAGAAAATATTAACATATATTTATACGAAATATATACATTTTAACTTATAAAAAATATGTGCAATTGAGCTAAATACATACAGTGGGGCAAAAAAGTATTTAGACAGCCACCAGTTGGGCAAGTTCTCCCACTTAAAAAGATGAGAGAGGCCTGTAATTTTCATCATAGGTACACTTCAACTATGACAAAAAAAAATGAGGAAAAGAAATCCAGAAAATCACATTGTAGGATTATTAATTTATTTATTTGCAAATTATGGTGGAAAATAAGTATTTGGTCACCTACAATCAAGCAAGATTTCTGGCACTCACAGACCTGTAACTTCTTCTTTAAGAGGCTCCTCTGTCCTCCACTCGTTACCTGTATTAATGGCACCTGTTTGAACTTGTTATCAGATTAAAAGACACCTGTCCACAACCTCAAACAGTCACACTCCAAACTCCACTATGGCCAAGACAAAAGAGCTGTCAAAGGACACCAGAAACAAAATTGTAGACCTGCACCAGGCTGGGAAGATTGAATCTGCAATAGGTAAGCAGCTTGGTTTGAAGAAATCAACTGTGGGAGCAATTAATAGGAAATGGAAGACCACTGATAATCTCCCTCGATCTGGGGCTCCACGCAAGATCTCACCCCGTGGGGTCAAAATGATCACAAGAACGGTGAGCAAAAAATCCCAGAACCACACGGGGGGACCTATTGTATGACCTGCAGAGAGCTGGGACCAAAGTAACAAAGCCTACCATCAGTAACACACTACGCCGCCAGGGACTCAAATCCTGCAGTGCCAGACGTGTCCCCCTGCTTAAACCAGTACATGTCCAGGCCCATCTGAAGTTTGCTAGAGAGCATTTGGATGATCCAGAAGAAGATTGGGAGAATGTCATATGGTCAGACGAAACCAAAATATAACTTTTTGGTAAAAACTCAACACATCGTGTTTGGAGGACAAAGAATGCTGAGTTGCATCCAAAGAACACCATACCTACTGTGAAGCATGGGGGTGGAAACATCATGCGTTGGGGCTGTTTTTCTGCAAAGGGACCAGGACGACTGATCAGTGTAAAGGAAAGAATGAATGGGACCATGTATCGTGAGATTTTGAGTGAAAACCTCCTTCCATCAGCAAGGGCATTGAAGATGAAACGTGGCTGAGTCTTTCAGCATGATAATGATCCCATGATCCCGGGCAACGAAGGAGTGGCTTCGTAAGAAGCATTCCAATGTCCTGGAGTGGCCTAGCCAGTCTCCAGATCTCAACCCCATAGAAAATCTTTGGAGGGAGTTGAAAGTCCGTGTTGCCCAACAACAGCCCCCAAACATCACTGCTCTAGAGGAGATCTGCATGGAGGAATGGGCCAAAATACCAGCAACAGTGTGTGAAAACCTTGTGAAGACTTACAGAAAACGTTTGACCTCTGTCATTGCCAGCAAAGGGTATATAACAAACTATTGAGATAAACTTTTGTTATTGACCAAATACTTATTTTCCACCATAATTTGCAAATAAATTAATTACAAATCCTACAATGTGATTTTCTGGATTTTTTTTTCTCATTTTGTCTGTCATAGTTGAGGTGTACCAATGATGAAAATTACAGGCCTCTCTCATATTTTTAAGTGGGAGAACTTGCACAATTGATGGCTGACTAAATACTTTTTTGCCCCACTGTACCTGAAAAATCGATGTCCACCCGTTTTAGAATATCTGTATAAACATATGTTTAACACAGGTTTTATATTAGAGGGAGAGATAGTTCCCAACTGCATTAATTTTGAAATATCAAACAATTCACAACCTCACCTTCAAAATTCTCCATGTTTATAGGCGTGCAGAAAAGCAGGAAAATAGTTTATCTGGGCCACTGTGTCCTGACTGAGACAAAGTATGGAATGAATTTACAGAGCGATGGGGGGGAAGTTTAGTGTTTTTCGGGCGACATCCTTTATGCAACAATGAACCGATAGTAACAGTATTGTTTAGAAATAAACATTGTTTTTCAACCTTAGGGGGCTGTCTAGACCTATTATATGCAGGGTTGGTGGGATTGACTTTTGCTTCCTACATCCTAGGGGGATATAACACCTGCAGTTTTTGGTGACACCCAGTATGCATAATGAACCGTTAGTACCGGTGTTGATTAGAATTAACATTGTTTTTAAACCTTAGGGGTTGTCTAGACCGATTATATTCTGGCTGTGGGGTTTGACTTTTGAGCCCCCACATCCTCGGGGGAAATAATTTCTGATTTGAGAGGCTTCTGTGCTAATGACACGATAGTGTCAGGGACAAAGTTGTGGAGAAGTACAGATCAGGGTTGGGTTATTCAAAAATATCCAAAACTCTGAACATCCCACTGAGTACCAGTAAATCCATTATTAAAAAATTTAAAGAATTTGGCACCACAATAAACCTGCCAAGAGAGGCCGCCCACCAAACCTCACAGACCAGGCAAGGGGGGCATTAATCAGAGAGGCAACAAAGAGACCAAAGATAACCCTGAAGGAGCTGCAAAACGCCACAGAGAAGATTGGAGTCTGTCCATAGGACCACTTTAAGCCATACACTCCACAGAGCTGGGCTTAATGAAAGAGTGGCCAGAAAAAAGCCATTACTTAAAGAAAAAAATAAGCAAACACGTTTGGTGTTCACCAAAAGGCACGTGGGAGACTCCACAAACATATGGAAGAAGGTACTCTGGTCAGATAAGATTACAATTTTTGCTTTTTGGCTCTCAAGGAAAGCGCTATGTCTGGCACAAACCCAACACCTCTCATCAACCCGAGGACACCATTATGCTGAGGGGATGTTTTTTATCGGCAGGCACTGGTCAGAATTCAAGGAATGATGGATGCCGTTAAAAACAGGGAAATTCTTGAGGGAAACCTGTTTCAGTCTTGCAGAGATTTGAGACCTTCCAGCAGGACAATGACCCTAAGCATACTGCTAAAGCAACACGCGAGTGTTTTAAAGGGAAACATTTAAATGTCTTGGAATGGCCTAGTCAAAGCCAAGACCTAAATCCAATTGAGAATCTGTGGTATGACTTAAAGATTGCTGTACACCAGCAAAACTCATCCAACTTGATCGAGCTGGAGCAGTTTTGCCTTGAAGAATGTGCAAAATCCCAGTGGCTAGATGTGCCAAGCTTATAGAGACATATCCCAAGAGACTTGCAGCTGTAGTTGCTATAAAAGTTGCCTCTGCAAAGTATTGTCTTTGGGGGGTGAATAGTTTTGCACGCTTAAGTTTTCTGTTTTTTTGTCTTATGTCTTGTTTGTTTCACTCCCCAAAATATTTTGCATCTTCAAATTGGTAGGCATGTTGTTTAAATCAAATGATACAAACCCCTCAAAAATATATTTATTTCCAGGTTGAAAGGCAACTAAATAGGAAAAATGCCAAGGGGGGTGAATACTTTTGCATTGCACCTTATTAGACATTGCGCACTAGCTGTTATTAAACATGTTACAAACATTAGAAGACAAAACTGTTGATTCAATGAATGAAGAGATGGAGATAAAACGGTCCAGTTTGAGTGTTGTGTGTGTTGCTACCATGCTGTGTTGTCATGTGTTGCTGCCATGCTATGTTGTTGTCTTAGGTCTCTCTTGTCATGATGTGTGTTTTGTCCTATATTTGTATTTTTAAACCCCTGTCCCCACAGGAGGCCTTTTGCTTAGGTTGTTGGATAATATGTTCATGGCATGTTTATTAGCTAGCTATTTGTATAGGTGTCAAATATTACTATGACGTCTGTATGTGACACAAGGGACCAATACGATACTCCTGAATCCATTCCTTTCATGCTGAATTAAGTCAATGATGTCTTCTTGGGAGTAAACATTACAATGAACATTCGTCATGCACAGTCTTCTAACTCTTTCACAAATGCTTGCCAGGATAACTCAATAGTCTGCCATATGAAAGCAATCCAGAAAGGTTAAGCAGCAGAATATGAATCCTAAATTGAAGGAGATAATCTGTGTGAAATGGCTGTAATCTCCAAGTCCCCAGATGGATCCAAATCTCCCCATGGACGAGGAACTCAGGCAATAAACTTGTCTGTGGATTATTGAATTCCATCTTTCCTTCCACTGCTTCACGTTTGCCTGTCAAGCTTGTCCTACTGTTTGGCTCGCTTTACCTCACAATCAACGACAATGTCATCTGATATTATCAACAGCCTCGAAGCAATCGGAATATAGGTAATTCAATTAATGAATTTGGCTCACATTGTGAAATATGCCATATGCGGGAAAATAGGGTGAGAGAGAGAGAGAGAGAGAGAGAGAGAGAGAGATCAAATTGAGACTTGGGTACTTGTTTTGGTTCATGTCTAACAACATCCATACATGCAGAATGAACATCACAAAGTCTGTGTTGGGAGCCTCCCCTAGTTCACAAGTAATGAATCTGGTAATTTATCTTCGGGCCTCTTGCAACTATGTCATCATAAATCTGCTATGAGGATGAGAGATGAATAGTGATAAATTATAATACCGCATTAGGGAGCCAAGATGAGGAGGCTTTGCAGTCTTCCCCCACTACATGATACAAGCCAATGCATTGGCCATGGGTCCTAAAGCTTAAGTACCAATTAAGTTTCTAGATTGGAATACACATCTTCATGTCTAAAATGGAATAAACTGCTTTATTTATGTTCACACTTCCCAAAACTGGTTGAGATTACGTCATTACAACAAGCACTATGACATTTGTTCAACCAGTTTTCCCCAGTTTTTTCCCCAGCTTGGATCCTTTTCCTCTATTTTATCAGTTTCTATGTTGTAAAGATAGGTCTCTGGACTGTTTGAGAAAGCGAGAGAGAGAGAGAGAGGGGACAGAGAAGGGGAGAGAGAGAAAGTCAGGTCACTTTGGAAATGCTCCTGCGTTTACACAAGCAGCCCAATTCTGATCTTTTCTTGCCACTAATTGGTCATTTGAGCAATTATTTCAGATCTTTTCAAAGCTGATCTGATAGGTCAAAAGACCAATTTATGAAAAAATGATCCGATTTGGATTGCCTGTCTAAATACAGCCAATGGGGGATCAAATCAAATCAAATATTATTTGTCACATGCTTCGTAAACAACAGGTGTAGACTAACAGTGAAAGGGTATGAGGTAATTAAGGTACAGAGATATGCACATATAGGTAGGGATAAAGTGACTAGGCAACATGATAGATAATAAACAGTAACAGGATGCGGTGTACAGTCTGTCTCCGTCCCGGGAGGCTGTAGTGGCGTAGGATACTGGCCCGGGGCATGATCACTGCGGGAGAGGGGGAAGATATTTTGAACTCTCCTGGTAATTAACCACCGTTGTACAGAGTAAACCTTTCTCTTCTCTTCCGCTCAGCTCTTCTGATCATCCCTCCATCTCTCCCTTCTTTTCTCCCTCTTGTTCTCTTCTGCTTTCTCTCTTGCTTTCCACTCTCTTTCCCTCACTCTCTCTATTTCTTCCCTCCATTCTCTTTTTCTAAGTGGGGAAAGGAAAAGAGGCCAAACAAACAAAGTGTATTAATCTAGCGTTGTAATTAACGAGGACCTTCGGGTTTTCGCTGGTATATTTGATATGTCTTCAAATTCTATTAAACTCCTGCTTTTGTATAAAGGTACCTTGCAGGTTAATTATTTTGGAGTTATACTTCCCAATTTTTAGATCAAGGTCAGTGATTGATATATTGTGGTTACCGGTGACTTCAGTGTCACCGCGGTTTTTAATCATGCAGTAATATCTGCCTGATCTACATACTGGTGTGCTGTAGTCAGGGGTGAACTGGGACAAGAATTTGTCCCCGGCATTTTATCCACACCAGCCTCCATCACTGTATGCGCTGCCAACTCACAGTGAGTGAGGTGACAATGTAGAATGTGCTCTTTCTGCTGTACATTTATAGGCACCCTTTCCATTTTACAATCCATGTTTTTGTCTGTCTCTATGCTGATGCCGATGATGCGTTTGACTTTGTGAGTTAGTATTAACAGAGAAATTGAACAAAACCATTTTTATCAGGCCCATATGAAAATATATATACTTTTGTGTGTGTCAATTTTGACCAGCACATCTGGCATTTGCCAGACGGCCAATCCACACTTGGCTGTACTATGTCTATGTGGTATCTTTGATAAATTGATGTTGTATTCGGTTAAAGGGTACTGCATGATATCCACACATTTCATGCTTTTCTCCACTTCCTACAACTGACTAACGAGACCCATGACAATAAGAATCTATCCTGAGTATAGGCCTATATTCTCATGTTTCGGGCCATAGCTGACGGTATGATTCTACAGTTTCATGTTATCAGTCCAACGTGGGGAAAAACTGGCATTGCGGTGATATAGACTGGATCCAGCGATGTTCCCTCTTTGATGCCATAGCAGTACATGACTGTTGTTACTCAGAACTTCTTCAATTGTATTTATGAAGGAGGGAGTAGGAGAGTCCTGTGGGAAGTACCGAGGGAGGTTGTAGCTGGTAGTTCCTCTACCCCCCTAGGCTAGCTAGCTAGAGGTCTTCCAGTGGTCAAAGAGAACGCTGACGCACAATCAAACTCCTCTCATCTCCTTTCATGTACCTACTGCCGCTGCCTACAGTACAGTTACATCTTTGGCAATGTGGCTTTTGTGGTAAACTTTACTGCTCCACAAATAACATATTGGACAGAGGATGATATTACAGTAGCTCTTACATTCTGTAAGGATTTCACTCTGTCTTGATCAGTGAAATGTAATCCTGGTCCTGGGGACCCACAGTATGTGCAGGGTTTTGTTCCAGCCTAGCACTAACACACCTGATTGTACAAATAATCATCTAATCACCCTTGTAGTGTTGATAGTGCCGGGCTGAAATAATATTGTGCCCCCATAGCCAGAATGGGACAACATCAAATCAAATCAAATGTCATTTGTCACATACACATGGTTAGCAGATGTTAATGCGAGTGTAGCGAAATGCTTGTGCTTCTAGTTCCGACAATGCAGTAATAACCAACAAGTAATCTAGCTAACAATTCCAAAACTACTACCTTATAGACACAAGTGTAAGGGGATAAAGAATATGTACATAAAGATATATGAATGAGTGATGGTACAGAGTGGCATAGGCAAGATACAGTAGATGGTATTGAGTGCAGTATATACATATGAGATGAGTATGTAAACAAAGTGGCATAGTTAAAGTGGCTAGTGATACATGTTTTACATAAAGATGCAGTAGATGATAGAGTACAGTATATACATATGAGATGAATAATGTAGGGTATGTAAACATTATATTAGGTAGCATTGTTTAAAGTGGCTAGTGATATATTTTACATCATTTCCCATCAATTCCCATTATTAAAGTGGCTGGAGTTGAGTCAGTGTGTTGGCAGCAGCCACTCAATGTTAGTGGTGGCTGTTTAACAGTCTGATGGCCTTGAGATAGAAGCTGTTTTTCAGTCTCTCGGTCCCAGCTTTGATGCACCTGTACTGACCTCGCCTTCTGGATGATAGCGGGGTGAACAGGCAGTGGCTCGGGTGGTTGTTGTCCTTGATGATCTTTATGGCCTTCCTGTGACATCGGGTGGTGTAGGTGTCTTGGAGGGCAGGTAGTTTGCCCCCGGTGATGCGTTGTGCAGACCTCACTACCCTCTGGAGAGCCTTACGGTTGTGGGCGGAGCAGTTGCCGTACCAGGCGGTGATACAGCCCGACAGGATGCTCTCGATTGTGCATCTGTAGAAGTTTGAGTGCTTTTGGTGACAAGCCGAATTTCTTCAGCCTCCTGAGGTTGAAGAGGTGCTGCTGCGCCTTCTTCACGATGCTGTCTGTGTGGGTGGACCAATTCAGTTTGTCTGTGATATGTACGCCGAGGAACTTAAAACTTACTACCCTCTCCACTACTGTTCCATCGATGTGGATAGGGGGGTGTTCCCTCTGCTGTTTCCTGAAGTCCACAATCATCTCCTTAGTTTTGTTGATGTTGAGTGTGAGGTTATTTTCCTGACACCACACTCCGAGGGCCCTCACCTCCTCCCTGTAGGCCGTCTCGTCGTTGTTGGTAATCAAGCCTACCACTGTTGTGTCGTCCGCAAACTTGATGATTGAGTTGGAGGCGTGCGTGGCCACGCAGTCGTGGGTGAACAGGGAGTACAGGAGAGGGCTCAGAACGCACCCTTGTGGGGCCCCAGTGTTGAGGATCAGCGGGGTGGAGATGTTGTTGCCTACCCTCACCTCCTGGGGGCGGCCCTTCAGGAAGTCCAGTACCCAGATGCACAGGGCGGGGTCGAGACCCAGGGTCTCGAGCTTGATGACGAGCTTGGAGGGCACTATGGTGTTAAATGCCGAGCTGTAGTCGATGAACAGCATTCTCACATATGTATTCCTCTTGTCCAGATGGGTTAGGGCAGTGTGCAGTGTGGTTGAGATTGCATCGTCTGTGGACCTATTTGGGCGGTAAGCAAATTGGAGTGGGTCTAGGGTGGAGGTGATATGGTCCTTGACTAGTCTCTCAAAGCACTTCATGATGACGGAAGTGAGTGCTACGGGGCGGTAGTCGTTTAGCTCAGTTACCTTAGCTTTCTTGGGAACAGGAACAATGGTGGCCCTCTTGAAGCATGTGGGAACAACAGACTGGGATAGGGATTGATTGAATATGTCCGTAAACACACCAGCCAGCTGGTCTGCGCATTCTCTGAGGGCGCGGCTGGGGATGCCGTCTGGGCCTGCAGCCTTGCGAGGGTTGACACGTTTAAATGTTTCTCACGTCGGCTGCAGTGAACGAGAGTTCGCATGTTTTAGTTGCGGGCTGTGTCAGTGGCACTGTATTGTCCTCAAAGCGGGCAAAAAAGTTATTTAGTCTGCCTGGGAGCAAGACATCCTGGTCCGTGACGGGGCTGGTTTTCTTTTTGTAATCCGTGATTGACTGTAGACCCTGCCACATACCTCTTGTGTCTGAGCCGTTGAATTGAGATTCTACTTTGTCTCTATACTGACGCTTAGCTTGTTTGATTGCCTTGCGGAGGAAATAGTTACACTGTTTGTATTCGGTCATGTTTCCGGTCACCTTGCCCTGATTAAAAGCAGTGGTTCGCGCTTTCAGTTTCACGCGAATGCTGCCATCAATCCACGGTTTCTGGTTTGGGAATGTTTTAATCGTTGCTATGGGAACGACATCTTCAACGCATGTTCTAATGAACTCGCTCACCGAATCAGCGTATTCGTCAATGTTGTTGTCTGACGCAATACGAAACATATGCCAGTCCACGTGATGGAAGCAGTCTTGGAGTGTGGAATCAGATTGGTTGGACCAGCGTTGAACAGACCTCAGCGCGGGAGCTTCTTGTTTTAGTTTCTGTCTGTAGGCAGGGATCAACAAAATGGAGTCGTGGTCAGCTTTTCCGAAAGGAGAGCGGGGCAGGGCCTTATATGCATTGCGGAAGTTAGAATAGCAATGATCCAAGGTTTTTCCAGTCCTGGTTGCGCAATCGATATGCTGATACAATTTAGGGAGTCTTGTTTTCAGATTAGCCTTGTTAAAATCCCCAGCTACAATGAATGCAGCCTCCGGATATATGGATTCCAGTTTGCAAAGAATCAAATAAAGTTCGTTCAGAGCCATCGATGTGTCTGCTTGGGGGGGAATATATACGGCTGTGATTATAATCGAAGATTACCCTTGGTAGATAATGCGGTCGACATTTGATTGTGAGGAATTCTAAATCAGGTGAACAGAAGGACTTGAGTTCCTGTATGTTGTTGTGGCCACACCACGTCACGTTAACCATGAATCATACGCCCCCGCCCCTCTTCTTACCAGAAAGATGTTTGTTTCTGTCGGCGCGATGCGTGGAGAAACCAGCTGGCTGCACCGACTCCGATAGCGTCTCTCCAGTGAGTCATTTTTCCGTGAAGCAAAGAACGTTACAGTCTCTGATGTCCCTCTGGAATGCTACATTGATAGTACACCATGGTATTCTAATCATACATGGAAGGACATTCTGTGATTTGTTCAAAACACCTGGCAGACACTAATTCAGTTTAAACCACAAAGTTGTTGCATATTTGTGTCATTTGAACCACCATGCTGACCAACAGTTGAAGTCGGAAGTTTACATACACCTTAGACAAGTACATTTAAACTTAGTATTTCACATTCCAGACATTTAATCCGAGTAAAAGTTCCCTGTCTTAGGGCAGTTAGGATCACCACTTTATTTTAAGAATGTGAAATGTCAGAATAGTAGTAGAGAGAATGATTTATTTCAGCATTAATTTCTTTAATCACATTCCAGTGGGACATAAGTTTACAGACACTCAATGGGTATTTGGTAGCATTGCCTTTAAATTGTTTAACTTGGGTCAAACATTTCAGGTAGCCTTCCACAAGCTTCCCACAATAAGTTGGGTGAATTTTGGCACATTCCACCTGACAGAGCTGGTGCAACTGAGTCAGGTTTTTAAGCCTCCTTGCTCGAACATGCTTTTTCAGTCCTACCCGCAAATTTTCTATAGGACTGAGGTAAGGGCTTTGTGATGGCTACTCCAATACCTTGACTTTGTTGTCCTTAAGCCATTTTGCCACAAGTATACTTGGGGTCATTGCCCATTTGGAAGACCCATTTGCGAACAAGCTTTAACTTCCTGACTGATGTCTTGAGATGTTGCTTCAATATATGCACATAATTTTCCCTCCTCATGACAACATCTATTTTGTGAAGTGCACCAGGCCCTCCTGCAGCAAAGCACCCCCACAACATAATGATGCCACCCCTGTCCTCCCGGTTGGGATGGTGTTCTACCGATTGCAAGCATCCCTCTTTTTCTTTCAAACATAATGGTCATTATGGCAAAACAGTTCTATTTTTGTTTCATCAGACCAGAGGACATTTCTCCAAAAAGTACGTTTTTTGTCCCCATGTGCAGTTGCAAACTGTAGTCTGGCTTTTTCATGAAGGTTTTGGAGCAGTGTTTCACGTTCGTCGAATGGAGGAGACCAAAGCGCAGCGTAATGTGAATACATGATACTTTTAATAAAGATAGACACAAAAAAAAAACTATACAAAATAACAAAACGACTGTGAAGCTATGATACAAAAATGTAAACACAGGCAACTAGACATAACCCACGAAATACCCAAAGAAGATGGCTGCCTAAATATAGTTCCCAATCAGAGACAACGATAAACACCTGCCTCTAATTGAGAACCAATCTAGGCAACCATAGACATACAGTGGGGCAAAAAAGTATTTAGTCAGTCACTAATTGTGCAAGTTCTCCCACTTAAAAAGATGAGAGGCCTGTAATTTTCATCATAGGTACACTTCAACTATGACAGACAAAATGAGAAAAAAAAATCCAGAAAATCACATTGTAGGATTTTTTATGAATTTATTTGCAGATTATGGTGGAAAATAAGTATTTGGTCAATAACAAAAGTTTATCTCAATACTTTGTTATATACCCTTAGTTGGCAATGACAGAGGTCAAATGTTTTCTGGAAGTCTTCACAAGGTTTTCAAACACTGTTGCTGGTATTTTGGCCCATTCCTCCATGCAGATCTCCTCTAGAGCAGTGATGTTTTGGGGATGTTTCTGGGCAACACGGACTTTCAACTCCCTCCAAAGATTTTCTATGGGGTTGAGGTCAGGATGTCACAGGCTAATATTAGAGCGCATGTTGGGTTCATGTTTTTACCAAGGAGTTATGAAACAATGAAATAAGTGAGGAGTGTGTTGAGTGGAATGAAAATTCATGGATTGTGTACAGTCGTGGCCAAAAGTTGAGAATGACACAAATATACATTTTCACAAAGTCTGCTGCCTCAGTTTGTATGATGGCAATTTGCATATACTCCAGAATGTAATGAAGAGTGATCAGATAAGTCCCTCTTTGCCATGCAAATGAACAGAATCTCAAAAAAAACATTTTCATTGCATTTCAGCCCTGCCACAAAATGACCAGCTGACATCATGTCAGTGATTCTCTCATTAACACAGGTGTGAGTGTTGACGAGAACAAGGCTGGAGATCACTTGTCATGCTGATTGAGTTCGAATAACAGGCTGGAAGCTTCAAAATGAGGGTGGTGCTTGAAATCATTGTTCTTTCTCTGTCATCCATGGTTACCTGCAAGGAAACATATACTGTCATCGTTGCTTTGCACAGAAAGGTCTTCACAGGCAAGAATATTGCTGCCAGTAAAATTGCACCTAAATCAACCATTTATCGGATCATCAAGAACTTCAAGGAGAGCGGTTCAATTGTTGTGAAGAAGGCTTCAGGGCGCCCAAGAAAGTCCAGAAAGCGCCAGGACTGTCTCCTAAAGTTGATTCAGCTGCGGGATCGGGGCACCACCAGTACAGAGCTTGCTCAGGAATGGCAGCTGGCAGGTGTGAGCGCATCTGCACGCACAGTGAGGTGAAGAATTTTGGAGGATGGCCTGGTGTCAAGGAGTGCAGCAAAGAAGCCACTTCTCTCCAGGACAAACATCAGGGACAGACTGATGCAAAATGTACAGGTTTTGGACTGCTGAGGACTGGGGTAAAGTCATTTTCTCTGATGAATCCCCTTTCCGATTGTTTGGGGCATCCGGAAAAAAGCTTGTCCGGAGAAGACAAGGTGAGCGCTACCATCAGTCCTGTGTCATGCCAACAGTAAAGCATCCTGAGACCATTCATGTGTGGGGTTGCTTCTCAGCCAAGGGACTGGGCTAACTCACAATTTTGCCTAAGAACACAGCCATGAATAAAGAATGGTACCAACACATCCTCGGAGAGCAACTTCTCCCAACCTTCCAGGAACAGTTTAGTGACGAACAATGCCTTTTCCAGCATGATGGAGCACCTTGCCATAAGGAAAAAGTGATAACTAAGTGGGAACAAAACATCAATATTTTGGGCCCATGGCCAGGAAACTCCCCAGACCTTAATCCCATTGAGAACTTGTGGTCAATCCTCAAGAGGTGGGTGAACAAACAAAAACACACTTTCTGACAACTCCAAGCATTGATTATGCAAGAATGGGCTGCCATCAGTCAGGATGTGGCCCAGAAGTTAATTAACAGCATGCGAGGGCAGATTGCAGAGATTGACTCTTTCCATCAACTTCATATTATTGTCAGTAAAAGCCTTTGACACTTATTAAATGCTTGTAATTAAACATCAGAATTCCATAGTAACATCTGACAAAACGTTCTAAAGACACTGAAGCAGGAAAAACGTTGTGGAAATTAATATTTGTGTCATTCTCAAAACTTTTGGCCACGACTGTATATTCTGGATAAGGAGGCCTGTAAAGTCATTTTAGATTATTTTCACTCTCTTTGTTCTTGATTATATAATGTGCAGTATATTTAATTTGTCTTGATGTCATGCTACAGTTTCAGGATGAATCATCAAGATTCCATCAGTGAAATAATGTAATTTGCTCTCCTATACAGTTAGACAATAGTTCAAATTTATCAGTCTGGTCCTCATAATTCACACCTTATCCTCCCTCAATTACTCCCATGTCTCATTTTGCCACCGACGGGCACATTTGAGAAATAACTGCACTCATTTCACACTAATGACGAAGCACTCATTTCACATGGGCTTCCAAAGTTTTCAAAATGGCCCAATCTTCCAGAGTACTCATGTACACAGTACAAGCTGCATTCCAGATGCCATCGTATTCCCTATATAGTACACTATTTTCTACCAGGGCCCATAGGGTTCTGGTCAAAAGTAGTCCACTATGGAATAGGGTGCCATTCGGGATGCAGTCACAGTGTGACTAGTTCATCTCTTTCTGAATCAGTGGGCTGATTCATGTGTTTTAGTTGGCAGTTTGAATTGGTTGATGCTGTGATGTGAAAAGACTAAATGTAAGGCCTATGATCTTCCAATTGGCATAATGGACATTGCCCAATGCTACAATAATGATATGCCAATAAGCATTGTAAATACCATCTGGCATGGTGAAGACCACAGACAAACACACAATATATATATATATATGTCTTACTAGTACTATGCTTCCTAAACAATGTTCACTGTCATTACTCTTGCTCAGCACAACACAACAGCTTGTGAAGCAAAATTACACTCAAAATGCTTTTTAATGTTAAACCGTTGCGACGGCAAATTAATATACTTGTAATAACGTTTTTGCCTGTAGTTTTTATTTTCTTATCCCTGTTATTTAATTAAACCTATACAAATTTTCCTCAATCATTCATTCCCCATGATTACAGATACAAACCCCGGAAATACAAACTTACATGCAGGTTTTTCAGAAAAAATGCCCGTTTGGTAGCTTTGAATTTTTCTCCCTTTTTTTTATTGAGACCAAACAAAATTAATGCCCCCAGGAGAACGTGCTAGCCACAACAGGAGGATGTCGTTGGGGGTAGAATCCTAATGCCTGGGAAATAAATATATAATATAAAATGTATATAAATATACAATGTGATCTCTTCATTAATTGTAGCAGGGAGACTTCTGAGAAGAAAGTGTTTCCTCTCACATCGCACCACCGCTGCCACCCTCTCTCTTATCATATGGGAGGAATTTGAGGAAGGAACGTGGGGTCTGGGGGAGAGGGTGTGTGTGTGTGTGTGTGTGTGTGTGTGGTAAGTGGACTCATTGGCATATTGGTTAATCTCTGAGTCTTTCCCTCAATATAGTTACCGAACAATTATTTACCGGTTGATATGATATGGGGTATTGATGGTAAATTCTTTATGGGTTATTGATGGTAGATACTGAATGAGGTATTGATGGAAGGGTATTGAAGGTGTATACTGTATTGGGGATTGATTGTAAATACTGTATGGGTTATTGATGTAAGATATGGCATAGGGTATTGATGGTGGATACTGTATGGGTTATTGATGGAAGATATGGCATGGGGTATTGATGGTGGATACTGTATGTGGTGTTGATGGTGGATACTGTATGAGATGTTGATGGTGGATACTGTATATGGTATTGATGGTAAATACTTTATGGGGAATTGATGGTGGAGATGCTTGAGAGATGGAAAACGTATTGTCAACATGGGGAATAAAACGTATTGTCACATTTCATACGCCAACCATATTCTATGTTAGACATTGTTGTTATCAGTCTGCCATTGTTGTCATCAGTCTGCCATTGCTGTCATTAGTTTATTGTTTTCATCGTCTATTGTTGTCATCAGTCTGACATTGTTGTCATCACAAACTGCTCTAAGTTCAGTTGGTGCCCACTATCTACAGCTAAAGCAGACCATAACACTATAAGTCTGATGTACTCTAGACTAAAGGACTGTGACCCAGGTCACACATTCACAAAGCGACTCAACACAATGCTGATCTAGGATCAGCCCCCCCACCCTCCCCTTAATCATTGTGATTTAAAAGGCTAAATTGATCCTAGATCAGTACTCATACGCAAGTGGTGTAAAGTACGATACTTAAGTAGTACTTTATAGTATTTTTACTTATGTAGTTTTGGGGGGGGATCAAGACATTTAAAAAAGTATATAATAATTGTGCCGTCAGGTTTTCTTAATATAAGGTATTTGAAATTATTTATACTTTTACTTTTGATACATATGTATATTTTAGGAATTCCATTTACTTTTGATACTTAAGTATATTTATAACCAAATACTTTTAGACTTTTACTCAAGTAGTATTTTACTGGGTGACTTTCACTTTTAATTGGTCATTTTCTATTAAGGTATCTTTACTTTTACTCAATTATGACAATTTAATAATTTTTCCACCACTGCTCCAACTCTGATATGCTTTGTTTATACCGGTCCAGGAAACTAGTCCAACAAGTAAACACTGTTTTCCAAGATCCATCTGTTCCTTTAAAATATCAATTTGTATTATTGGCGTGGGTATAAGAGAAGGCTGGCAGTGCTTTGCTCTCAGTCTGGCATAGTGGGCCTCCATTCTGGGGCAGATACACTCAGTTTCACTAGGTGGTGCAGCAATTAACTATACAGAGTGAAACTGGCAGCCTTGCTCTTTATTTTCAATTTTCTCTGTAGACAAACAACTAGTTTGGAGCGAAGATGTGAAGGAAAACGTTGTGTTAATGAGGTAAGTTGACATGTAGATTGACATTAGTGAGGCAATTAAAGCCTACAAAACAAAAACAAATTGAATTTCCATTCATTAAGTGACGAGAGTATGTATTATGGATACTTAGAAACACCACTTTCTTTCAGACTCGGAAATAACAACGTTTATCGCTGCATTTTTTATTTTATTTTTGAATTGTACCCCTTTTTCTCCCCAATTTCGTGGTATCCAATTGTTATAGTAGCTACTATCTTGTCTCATCGCTACAACTCCCGTACAGGTTCGGGAGAGACGACGGTTGAAAGTCATGCGTCCTCCAATACCCAACCAAGCCGCACTGCTTCTTAACACAGCGCGCATCCAACCCGGAAGCCAGCCGCACCAATGCGTCGGAGGAAACACCGTGCACATGGCCACCTTGGTTAGCACACACTGCGCCCAGCCCGCCACAGGAGTCGCGATGAGACAAGGACACCCCTACCGACCAAGCCCTCCCTAACCCGGGCGACGCTAGGCCAATTTTGCGTCACCCCACGGACCTCCCGGTCGCGGCCGGTTCCGACAGAGCCTGGGCCCGAACCCAGGGACTCTGATAGTACAGCGCCCTTAACCCCTGCGCCACCCGGGAGGCCGATTCTAAGGGACTTTGTTGGAATCGTAAACCATCTTGGCAAGTTATCTGCTTTTTTTCCTCGAGCGAGAAATCACGCCGTGTTTATGATTCAACTTGACCTCAGTGGCAAGATTGTTTATTTTATTTGTTGTTGACCCTGGGTGCCCTTTGTGCTTCTGAAATGGTCACCTATTCGCTATATAGTGCACTTCATAGGGAACCATTTGGACACAGTCCTTTGATTCACAACACATTCTTATTTACAGCAATGACCTGGGGAATAGTTACAGGGGAAGGAGGGGGATGATTAGGTGGCCATGATGGTATGAGGGTCAGATTGTGAATTTAGCAACACCCTTATTCTTATAATAAGTGCCATGGGATCTTTAGTGACCCATTTGAAAGACTGCACCTTACACAGGGCAATGTCACAATCACTGGCCTTGGGAATTGGGATCTTCTTAGACCACAGGAAAGAGTGCTCCTACTAGCCTTCCAACACCACTTCCAGCAGCATCTGGTCTCCAATCCAGGGACCGACCAGGACCAGCTCTGCATAGCTTCAGAGGCAAGCCAGGATGATTACTCAGTCAGTCACCTCGTTTGACATTTTCTTTGCCGGTCTTGCTCAGCAGTGCAAGGACTAACAATGGGCATTCTAATGACTCCCCACACTGATTAGCTTGATAATTTAATTCAAATGGAATAATCACCAAAAATAATTAGCAATTAAACAGAGTATTTTGAAGTACTGTGCTTCATTTGTCTTTTTAAAAGCTTTTAATTAATACACATTTTATTATACATTAATTAATCAGATGTCCAATCATATGAAGGCAACAGTAACATCATACCAGAATTCAATATACTGCAAACAGATGTAGGATATTAATTTGACCAACATTTTGTGGCTGAGAATTTTGAGCTTTGTGTTTTACATACATTCACTGAAAATCCACACTAACACTTGGTTTTATAAACAGTATTGCACTTTTCATGCAGCATTCGTTTTGTCAGTTTATAGCTAACCACCATTCAAGCAACATTGTGGACCACACATTGAAATCCAGTTTTTGCAGGATTATTTTGCTGTGACTGAACATTGGTCAAATTAAGATCCTACATCTGTATGGAATCCTTTGATGAGGATGTATAGTCTTGATGTTTCTGATACTGCGTCTAATTAGGTTGCAAATGTCTTTACTCTAGCAAAGATTATTTGATTCCAACACATCTAGTACATACAGTATGACACACAGAAAGCTGTAACCTTATAAACCACTTCTCTTGTCTAAACTCTTGCACAATCCTCCTCATTAAGTGAATAGCAAGTGGTACATGAGCTGCGTTGGATCAGGCTTTCATTTTGTACCATGTTCTAAGGCAAATCGCAACATCAAGGACTTGATGATTTTATAATGCGGTTGATGGTTACATTTGCCCAGGCTTGAAAAGTTTGTATTTTTCCCCCATCAGTTTGTAGATTTTTTATTCAGAGTGGTGGAGGGGTGGGAGGGAGTTGTTTAACCCTCTGTTCTTTCGAGTTGCTGCATATTACAGTATATCTGCCAGTTTTCTTTTAATTTTTGCGCTGCGATGGCTGTAGCACTAGACATTGACAGGCGAGAATATTTTAAGACGGCTCTCACAGGGCTACAATTAAAGAACTCAACAGAGACGGAGGATAGAATGAGAAAATATAATTTCCCTACTGCGTGCTTGCACGTGGGTCATCCGCTCTTTCTTTGTTTTTTTCTCTTCCTACTCTTCTATCTGACCTCCTCATTCTACGTCTCCTTTCCTAAAATAATCATACAGACACAAGCTCCCCTGGAGTTTTGACTGAACACTCTCTCCACATTGATTGTTTGGCACTGGTCGTGTTCTATCGAATTACGGCAACTTGGCTCATTAAAAGTCAGACAAGACTAATGGATGTGTCAAATTCTACGACTCAACCGGGCTGCAGGTTTGGCCTGGGCTGCAGGTCTCTACTCTACAGAGAAAGATCATCTCTCTATATCGCTCACTGTCACGCCCTGATCTGTTTCACCGGTCTTTTTGATTGTCTCCACCCACCTCCAGGTGTCACCCATTTTCCCCATCAGTCCCTGGGTATTTATTCCGGTGTTCCCTATTTGTCTGTTGCCAGTTCGTATTGTCTTGTCAACCAGCGTGTTTTTCTGTGCTCCTGCTTTTTCTTAACTCCCTTTTGCTAGTCCTCCTGGTTTTGACCCTTGCCTGCCTTGACTCTGAACCCCCCTGCCTGACCTCGAGCCTGTCTGCCACTCTGTACCTCCTGGACTCTGACCTTGTTTATGAAATTTTGCCTGTCCACAAACATTTTCTTGCCTGCCCCTTGGATTATAATAAATATCAGAGACTCTAACCACCTGCCTCCTGCATCTGGGTCTCACCCTGTGCCCTTAACTTCTTATGGTATAGGGGACGCTTGCGTCCCACTTGGGCAAAAGCCAGGGAAAATGCAGCGCTGCAAATTTAAAAAAAATAAATACAAATCAAACTTTCATTAAATCACACATGTAAGATACTCAAATAAAGCTACACGCGTTGTGAATCCAGCCAACATGTCAGATTTTAAAAAGGCTTTTCGGCGAAAGCATAAGAAGCTATTATCTGATGATAGCACAACAGTAGCCTTAGCATATTTCAACCCTGCAGGCGCGACACAAAACACAGAAATAAAATATAAAACATGCATTACCTTTGACGAGCTTCTTTTGTTGGCACTCCAATATGTCCCATAAACATCACAATTGGTCCTTTTGTTCAATTAATTCCGTCCATATATATCCAAAATGTCAATTTGGCCCGTTTGATCCAGAAAGAAAACAGCTTCCAAAATGAACAACGTCACTACAAAATATTTTAAAAGTTGCCTATAAACTTTGCCATAATATTTCAAACTACTTTTGTAATACAACGTTGGGTATTTTTAAACGTTAATAATCAATCAAATTGAAGACGGGTCTGTGTTCAATACAGGAACACAATAAACCAAGCTACTTTTCAAGTCTTGCGCAACTCTCAACTGTTACACAGTTCCTAGATGGCCAGACTTCTTCATTGCACAAAGGAAAAACCTCAACGAAATTCCAAAGACTGGTGACATCCAGTGGAAGCGGTAGGAACTGAAAACAAGTTCCTAAGAAATATCGTTTGCCAATGAGACCTCAATGAACAGACAGAGATAAAAAAAAAAAAATCTGAACGGTTAGTCCTCGGGGTTTTGCGTGCTACATAAGTTCTGTTATATTCACAGACATGATTCAAACAGTTTTAGAAACTTCAGAGTGTTTTCTATCCAAATACCAATAATATGCATATCTTATATTCTTGGCATGAGTAGCAGGAAGTTGAAATTGGGCACGCTATTCATCCAAGTGAAAATGCTGCCCAGTATACCTTAAAGAAGTTAACCTGCTATGGCTACAATCCCGATATCGGGATCGATATGACAACTACCAGTGAAACTAGAGGGCGCCAAATTCAAACCACAGAAATCTCATAATTACAATTCCTAAAACATACATGTGTCTTATGTCATTTTAAAGCTGTTCTCGTTGTTAATCCCACCAAAGTGTCCGATTTCAAATAGGCTATTCAGCGAAAGCACTACAAACGATTATGTTAGGTCTCCACCAAACCACAATAAACACAGCCATTTTCCGGCAAAATACAGCATTCACAAAAAGCATAAATAAAGATCAAATTAATCACTAACCTTGAATTATCTTCATCAGATGACACTCATAGGACTTCATGTTACACAATACGTGCATGTTTTGTTTGATAAAGTTCATATTTATATAACAAAATCTGAGTTTACATTGGCTATTTAGATTCACTAGTTCCAAAAACATCAAGTGATTTTGCATAGCCACATCGTTTCAACAGAAATACTCATCATAAATGTAGATGATAATACAAGTTATACACATGGAATTATAGATATACATCTCCTTAATGCAACCGCTGTGTCAGATTTCCAAAAAAAGTTTACGTAAAAAGCAACCCATGCAATAATCTGAGACAGCACTCAGAACAGTAGCCAAATTAGCCTCCATGTTGGAGTCAACAGAAACCAGAAAATACATAAATGTTTCCTTACCTTTGATGAACTTCATCAGAATGCAGTCCTAGAAATCCCAGGTCCACAATAAATGCTTGATTTGTTCGAAAATGTTGGTTATTTATGTCCAATTAGCTACTTTGTTTAGCGCGTTTGGTAAACAATTCCAAAGTCACAAAGCGTGTCCACTATAACGTGACGAAATGTACTAAAGTTCCGATACAGTCAGTAGAAACATGTCAAACGATGTACTGAATCAGTCTTTAGAATGTTGTTTACATATATCTGAATAACGTTCCAACCGGACAATTAGAATTACTTCAGATGAGCGGTGGAACGCAAGTCCTTCCCCTGTGAACGCGCCTGGTGAAAGCATGGTCCACTCATGGCAGTGGTGACTATTTCCTGTGTCAATTGACTCCCCTTCACATTAGAGTCATCAGACAAAGTTTTATTGACTGCTGACATCTAGTGGAAGGTGTAGGAAGTGAAAACTCATCCATATCTCGCTGTAATTTCAATGAGACCTTGGTTGAAAATATGCCACCTCCAGAAAAAAAGCAGGAAGTGGAATTTCTCAGGTTTTTGCCTGCTATATGAGTTATGTTATACTCACAGACATAATTCAAACAGTTTTAGAAACTTCAGAGTGCTTTCTATCCAATACTACTAATAATATGCAAATATCAGCAACTATGACTGAGGAGCAGGCCGTTTGATATTGGCACCTTTCATCCAAGCTACTCAATACTGCTCCTGCAGCCATACAAAGTTAAACTCACTCTGATCATCCTGGACTTTCATGTTTCATCTCCTCCCCCTCTGTAGGCCTGAGGATAAGGCTAGTTTAGAGCTGTGTGAGGTGAATGGTCAAATCTAAATGGTTAATCTAAATATTTTAGAGATAGAGACAGGCGCTTCATCATTAGATAACCGCTGACAGGGGACTCAATAAAAAAATAGAAAAATATAATCTTCTCTCTTTCTAAAATAATCCCAACGCAGATCAGCCCCCATACTGTTCAGTCCCAAGTACCCATTCAGTTTGTACCCATAGTCAAGCCCTCTCCATGTCTTATATGATGTACATACAGTGCCTTGCAAAAGTATTCCCCCCCTTGGCTTTTTTCCTATTTTGTTGCATTACAACCTGTAATATTTATTTGGATTTCATGTAATGGACATACACAAAATAGTACAAATTGGTGAAGTGAAATGTAAAAAATTACTTGTTTCAAAAACATTTGCAAAAACTGTAAAACAGGAAAGTGTTGCGTGCATATGTATTCACCCCCTTTGCGATTGTTGGGGTTCTTTCCTTGTTCCTTGTCAATCATTGGCTCATAGGTGAAATTATAATTCAGACAATATCTTTAATAAAATCAATCAAAAACCTTTATTAACTTCTTGGTGACAGGGGGCAGTATTTTCACGTCCAGATGAAATGCATGCCCAAAATTAACTGCTTGCTACTCATTCCCAGAAGATAAGATATGCATATTATTAGTAGATTTGGATAGTAAACACTCTGAAGTTTCTAACTGTTTGTTTGAATCATGCCTGTGAGTATAACAGAACTTATGTACAAGGCAAAACACAGAGGAAAAAACATTCAGATTTTTTTTTCAATGAGGTTTCATTGGGAATCCAGGTTTCTAAGGGACCTTTTTGCAGCTCCTACCGCTTCCACGGGATGTCACCAGTGTTTAGAAATTGGTTGAGGTTATTCCTTTGGGTAATGAAGTAGCCTGTTCAAAACAAAGGTAATTTGAAGTGTACTGTTAGAGGTGCGTGACCAGAAAGGTAGAGTCAGTTTGTTTTCTTCCTGTATTGAACACAAATCACCCCATCTTCAATTTTATCAATTGCTTACTTTAAGAAATACCTGTCTGTGAGGAAAACAGAACTTATTTAGCAGGTGAAACCCCGAGGACAAGCCATCCAGATACATTTTTTTGAGGTCACTCTCTTTTCAATGGATTTTCATTGGGAATCCAGATTTCTAAGGGACCTTCTTGCAGAGGGTCACTTGAAGTGTACTGTTAGATAGAGGCGCGTGACCAGAAAGCATGCTACAGTTTGTTTTCTTCCTGTATTGAACACAGATCATCCCGTCTTCAATTTTATCTATTATTTATGTAAAAAAATACCTAAAGTTGTATTACAAAAGTAGTTTGAAATGTTTTGTCAAAGTAGACAGGTGACTTTTGAGATATTTTGTAGTCACGTTGCGCAAGTTGGATCCGGTGTTTTTCTGGATCAAACGTGCCAAATAAATGGACATTTTCGATAATTAGCGATGGAATAGATCAAACAAAAGGACCATTTGTAATGTTTATGGGACTTATTGGAGTGCCGTCAAAGGTAAGGCATGTTTTATATTTTATTTCTGTGTTTTGTGTTGCGCCTGCAGGGTTGAAATATGTTCTCTTTGTTTACGGAGGTGCTACTCTCAGAAAATAGCATCGTTTTTTACTTTCGCCAAAAAGCCTTTTTGAAATCTGACATGTTGGCTGGATTCACAACACGTGTAGCTTTAATTTGGTATTTTACATGTGTGATTTCATGAAAGTTAGATTTTTATAGCAATTTATTTGAATTTGGCGCTCTGCATTTTCACTGGCTTTTGGCCAGGTGGGACGCTAGCTATATCCCAGAGAGGTTAATAATGCAATTGCAGACAGAAGTTGACAACAGGAACATAGCACGCATGCTTCCGAGTAAGTTCTGCAAAATAGAAAAGTGTCAGTTGTTTTATTATGCCTGCAGTCATATATCTTAGTGATGTCACTGCCTACATCATTAACTTCTACTCATGAGACCAAACCCATGCCTACACCGCTATATAAACAAGAGTTGCAGTGATATCTAAAGGCTCAGCAGTAAATGTCCACTTCCCAAGTTGATTTATAGTGGATTGTCTGACTAGTCTCTTACACTCCCCTGCAGAGTTCTGTCTCACAGTCACACATTTCTCAGACCGTCGTTTCTTTATAAGAGGCAGAGACTAGAAAACACTGTGGAACAATATGAATCAACCTCTGTGGTGTATGTGGGACGCTAGCGTCCCATCTGGCCAACATCCGGTGAGATTGCAGAGCGACAAATTCAAATACAGAAATACTCATTTATAAAAAAAATCAGAAAACAAAAACGTATTTTACATAGGTTTAAAGATAAACTTCTTGTGAATCCAACCACTGTGTCAGATTTTAAAAATGCTTTATGGCGAAAGCATACCTGATGTTGGCCCGGGGGATAGGTTTATGACAGTCATAAATACCTCTTCCCCCCTTTTTCCTCTCTCTAACCTACTGAGGTTACATTTAAAAAAAACCTTGGTTAACATAGAGATTCTGGGAACATCAGTAGGTGGGGGGAAATGAACTATATTCTGGTAATCCGAAAAATTGAACATATGCAGTGGTACTTAATGAATATGTTGTCAGTTCCGCTGTCATCTGAGACATTCTCATCAATGATAAGACTACACAGAGTTATCGGATTCATATGAAATTATTTGTGATGGGATAAAATGTGAGATATGGGTTTTCATAAGTTAGGGCTGCTCACTCAGTGGCCCGCCTCTGTGAAGGGACAAGGGCTATAAAACTTTTCAAACACACCCTCCTCTCCCTTCCTATATAAAGCCTTGACGACAATATAACTTCCTGTTCCGATGAGGGAGGATGACGATCCTATGTCAGAATGGTTCAGATAATAATTACAGAACGAAGCCAACATCAGCATGAGCTTTGGTTGCGAATGGTATGAACCTTGAACTCTTATTCACTACAGAAGTGATACCTCCTAGCCGTTGAGTTAGCGACCGCAGCTGCAAACGCAGGTTAGGAAGGAACAGACCGAGTATCCCCTCTACCACACAATGACGTTACTACAACTTATCCAAGTGACCACTAGAGACATTCTTCAAAGGACAGAGGACTCGGTTTGGCAACACGGTCTTGCATCTACCACCAACCTACTGAAGCGCAGCTCAGAGTAAATATTTATTTCATTTTCCTTTTCCAAATGGGCGGTAATTTAGAATGCATAAGATACTGTATTTACGATAGCCCAGCTTCTTCCCTTTGTTCCTCAGTCTTCCCGCTCCTTCACTCAAACCCAGGCCCTTTTCTTTTGTGTAACAAGCTGTCATATCTGTTCCGCCTGCTAGGGAAGTTTTCCTTTATAACGTAATTTGTAATCAAGTTATGATTAATTAATTGTGTGTATGTGAATTCTGTGTGATTAGTTAACTATTTAGTAAATAAATAATTAAACCCTATATTGTATTGCTGATTCAAATTGTTAGCCAGGGTTCTTGCAGACAACCAAGAATTTACAATTTTCAGATTATGAGACTGAAGTAAGATGAAGATTAATGTTGACTGCTATTGATGTAAAATATTACTAGGTCTTTAACCTCTCTAGGGTAGGGGGCAGCATTCGGAATTTTGGATGAAAAGCATGCCCAAATTAAATGGCCTGCTACCTGGGTCCAGAAGATATGCATATAACTTGTGGATTTGGATAGAAAACACTCTAAAGTTTCCAAAACTGTTAAAATAGTGTCTGGGAGTATAACAGAACTGATTTGGCAGGCGAGAACCTGAGAAGAATCCATTCAAGAAGTATTTTTTGTTGTTGTTGGTTTTGTAGTTTCCTATTCAATGCCATTATAGTATTACAGTATCAATTTGCAGTTCCTATGCCTTCCACTACATGTCAACAGCAGACCGCCAGATTCAAATAAAATGCTATAAAATTCAAACTTTCATTAAATCACACATGTAAGATACTCAATTAAAGCTACACGCATTGTGAATCCAGCCAACATGTCAGATCTTCACCAGCAGTAAACAAAAGAGCTAGTGTAGCAGGCGCCACACAAAACGCTGAAAAAATATATAAAATATGCATTACCTTTGACAAGCTTCTTTTGGTGGCACTCCAATATGTCCCATAAACATCACAATTGGTCCTTTTGTACGATTAATTCAGTCCATATATATCGCAAATGTCCATTTATAAAGCCCGTTTGATCCATAAAAAAACTGCTTAGAAAAACGCAACGTCACTACACAATATTTCAAAAGTTGCCTATAAACTTTGCCAAAATATTTCAAAGTACTTTTGTAATACAATGTTAGGTATTTTTAAACGTTAATAATCGATCAAATTGTAGACTGGGCAATCTGTATTCAATACACGAACGAAAAGAAACCAACTCTGCTCATCACATCTTGTGCAACTCACAAAAGGGTCCCCCGTTCCGAGTTGGCATACTTCCTGCTAAGACAAAGAAATAACCACACCCGTATTCCAAACACTGGCGACATCGTGTGGAAGATGTAGGAACTGAAAGTATATTTCTATTAAATTTCCAATGGCAAAGACAATATAGGGAAGAGAGATGGGAAAAAAATTATAATAATTCTGAACAGTTAGTTCTCGGGTTTTGCCTGCTACATAAGTTTTGTTATGCTCACAGAAATGATTCAAACAGAGTGTCTTCTATCCAAATCTATGATTATGCATATCTTATATTCTTGACATGAGTAGAAGGAAGTTGAAATTGGGCACGCTATTTATCCAAAAGTGAAAATTCTGCCCCCTAGCTTTAAGAGGTTAAAATGGGAACGATTTTCATCCCAAAATTAAAAGAGCGCCCCCTATATCCAAGAGGTTTTAACAAGTCCAATACAGCAAATGAGAGATTAACAAGATGTTTATCTACCCATCGTGTCCGATTTTTCAAATTTTTTACAGTGAAAACACAGCATATATTTATGTTAGATCACCACCAAATCCCCCAAAACACACAGCCATTTTTCCCAGCCAAAGATAGTCACAAACACAGAAAGAGATAAAATGAATCACTAACCTTTGATAATCTTCATCAGATAACACTCATAGGACATCATGTTACACAATACATTTATGTTTAGTTCAATAATGTGCAGATTTATATCCACTCGGTTTACATTGGCGCCATGTTCTGAAATGCCTCCAAAATATCCGGAGTAATTACAGAGAGCCACGTCATAACAGAAATACTCATCATCAACCTTTCTTTTTTGATGAAAGATACTTGTTCTTAATCCCACCACAGTGTACGATTTCAAAGAGGCTTTACGACAAAAGCAAACCAAACGATTATGTAAGGTCAGAGCCAAGTCACAGAAAAACACAGCCATTTTTTCCAGACAAAGAGAGGAGTCACAAAAAGCAGAAATATAGATACATGAATCACTAACCTTTGATGATCTTTATCAGATGACACTCATAGGACTTCATGTTACACAATACATGTATGTTTTGTTTGATAAAGTTCATATTTATATCAAAGAATCTCAGTATACATTGCCGCGTTACGTTCAGTAGTTCCAAAACATCCGGTAATTTTGCAGAGAGCCACAACAATTTACAGAAATACTCATAAACATTGATAAAGATACAACTATTATGCACGGAATTATAGATACACTTCTCCTTCATGCAACCGCTGTGTCAGATTTCAAAAAAGCTTTACCGAAAAAGCACACCATGCTATAATCTGAGTACAGCGCTCAGAGCCCAAACAAGCCATAATGATATCCGACATGTTGTGTAGTCAACAGAAGTCAGAAATGGCATGATATATATTCACTTACCTTTGATTATCTTCATCAGAATGCACTCCCAGGAATCCCAGTTCCACAAATGTTTGTTTTGTTCGATAATGTACATAATGTATGTCCAAATACCTCCTTTTTGTTTGCGCGTTTAGCCCAGTAATCCAAATTCATGATGCGCAATCACTAGGAGCAGACGAAAAGTCAAAAAGTTCCATTACAGTCCGTAGAAACATGTCAAACGATGTATAGAATCAATCTTTAGGATGTTTTTAACATAAATCTTCAATAATGTTCCAACCGGAGAATTCCGTTGTCTTCAAAAATGCAATGGAACTCAAGCTAACTCTCACGTGAACTCGCGTCACCAGCTCCTGGCTCTCTGGCAGACCTCTGACTCATTCCTCTCTCATTCGCCCCTACTTCACAGTAGAAGCATCAAACAAGGTTCTAAAGACTGTTGACATCTAGTGGAAGCCTTAGGAAGTGCAATTTTACCCTATAGACACTGTATATTCGATAGGCCAAGAGTTGAAAAACTACAAACCTCAGATTTCCCACTTCCTGGTGTTTTTTTTCTTAGGCTTTTGCCTGCCGTTTGAGTTCTGTTATACTCACAGACATCATTCAAACAGTTTTAGAAACTTCCTAGTGTTTTCTATCCAAATCTACTAATAACATGCATATATTAGCAACTGGGCCTGAGTAGCAGACAGTTTACTCTGGGCACCTTATTCATCCAAGCTACTCAATACTGCCCCCAGTCATAACAAGTTTTTAATACAAATTTGTACTTGTGTGAAATAGGATGACTATCAGCCCCCCCAAAATTATTATTATTACAATATCACGTTGAATTAGATACACTGTATTCTATTCTGCTCACTGGAGAAAAAATCCTTCTGGCCTTGTTCATTTATCAAACAAGATGCCAGAAACAATCTCAAGAGCGTTTTCTCCCATCAAGGATAGGATGCTTAGAAGACAAGTACAGAGTTATGGTATTTTCTTGTTTGATATCATCCCTAGTAAAATTTTAATTAAATAAAAGGTATCGCTGTTCTTTTGCCTTGCTACGCTTTTTGAAAGGGTCTGGGTGCTGTATGACATTGAGTCTCCCCCCTAGAAAACACTATTCAAGCAATACTCAATAACTGGTTTCAGAGATAAGGTCTCCTCGTTCACAATGGGGATAACTCAATCCCTCAGCTTGTGAGAGATTTTAGGGCATAGAGAGGATCGACAGTCTCAGAGTCCAGCCTGCTGTTTTTATCTCACGGACACCATCTTGTCTCTGATGGCTCGCCTTAAACCTCATAATGGGCATGGGAAACATTACATTTGGCATTACGCTAGGAATCAGATGAAAAGATTGTACAGCTATCCAGCCACATACTATAGTGACTAGGGCAAAACTGCACTCTCTGACTGTGTGCTCACTCAGATGTTTACAGTTTCTTCACACATCTTTCTGAACTAGAGTATTTTGAGTTAGCCAAGTAGCAGTATAGAATACCATTGCTTTGGGGATTGTAATTCAGTCCATCAGTTCAACCATTGTGCATTTTAGCAGTGTGTAAAAACAACTACATGTCAGTGGTCGCCCATGGTCCTGTGAAGTCCCCTCTTATGGGAGTTATTAAGGAAATTGAAATCATTATTTCATCAAGCAGATGAAATGTTTTCAGGTTTTGTGGCCGGGGCTTGAAATAAAAATCGATGCTGTGGATATTGAACCATGGCCTCCCATGAGAGAGCACAGAGGGCTGAGGATGCCTTAAATACCTGCAGTGTATTGATGACTGGATGTAACGGGCTCTCTGTCTCCAGGTCTGGCAGGGTAACCTTTAGAAATGTACCAATTACACCAGACTCAATGCTTATGTACAGTTTCACATGTGTAAAACACATATCGGTGATTATGTTGGTTCAGAAGCATCACTGGACATCATGTACTACAGCAGGTAGTTATTACATTTTTTTTTTTTTTTTTTGAAGTACCGTGAAGTTCCCATGGTTATCACCTAGTTTCCTAGTAAATACAACTAAATACCACTGGAAATAGTACCGTCAAATAAAAATAAAGTGCTACCAATAATTGGTCAGAAGTCTGTTTTCGAGGTCTGTGTATTGAAGCAGTTTTGGGTCATCTTAGGAAGTCTAACGAAACGTAAATCAAATCATGTTTTATTGGTCACATATTTAGCAGATGTTATTGCTGGGGTAGCGAAATGCTTAGTGTAGACTGTAGAGAGACCCCTATCTTTGCTCCTTCCCACATCTCCCTTCCTTTTTAAGAAACTTTACTGTACCGGGGGTTCTGAGGAGAGATATAGTTTGTCTCTGGTGCATTTCCTCAAATATTAGTGTTAGTGCTGAAGCATCTTAGAAGTCATTTCATGTAGCTAAGTACTTCTGTCACTAATTAATACGTTATTACCGTTTAAATAATTACCAATGTTCAGAAACACGATCAAAGTGACAGTAGCTATGAAGCGCAGGACCTTTGGCATTGGAGCCCAGTTGATTTGATTTGACGGTGGAAGGGAAGCTCTACAGAGAGAGAAACAGTCTGTCGGTACAGATTGACCCCTGTTGTCAGTCTGTTGTCCCAAGCAGACCTCTCTCTCTCTCTTTCTCGCTCTCCCTTAATTGCCAAGCAGGTTAGAAAGGGCACAGTTCATACTATCCAAGAGGGCCAACTATGATGATGCTGTTCTGTACCCTGTGTCATGGTTCCATGTTTTGCACAGGCAGTCATAGAGAAGGTATTGTAACAGTTCAGAATTTACCCCCCCACCCCTTTCTTCATAAAAAGCATAGCAGTAATAATGTCACCGTGTGTCAATGTGCAGTGACAAAAATGTCTAGTGGCCAAGTGTTTAAGGAAAATACCGTCTGATACCGTCTCATTCCATTCTTAGACTGTGAAAGATAATCTGCAAGATATTTTTTGAACCAAGGGTTAACTGTACATTTTACCCCAGCGTCACTTGCCATGCAATCCCTTTGTCTCTCTTGAATGCTTGTAAAATATAATTTGTCTCTGAATCAAAGTCATTATATTCTATCATAAAACATTATGTGTGACAGAGAGGATCGAGGCACAAGGTCTCAGACAGTTTACATCATTGTACAGTCATGTACTACACCACCTACAGTACAACCCTCTGTGCAAAGTGGCAAGTTATGCTAATTAAAAACAATGAGTCAGCTGAACGCAACACAGATCTTGATTAGGAGGTTCAGAGCTGATCTTTTAGTTTAGAATAATACTGCATTAATGTACTGCGGAATCTCAGAAGCATGAGAGACGAAACATGTCACAGTGTTCATTGCCATGTCATGCTGGTTGCTAATGTTTTCCAACTATGTAAATGAATTAAACGCACATATGAATTGAGCTTTAATGGGTGCGTCAATGTCGTAGCAAGCAAAGCCGTCAGCCAACTTTGCACATGTATAAAGTGCCTTGCAAAAGTATTCATCCCCCCTTGGCACTTTTCCTATTTTGTTGCATTACAACCTGTAATTAAAATACATTTTTATTTTGATTTCATGTAATGGACATACACAAAATAGTCCAAATTGGTGAAGTGAAATGAAAAAAATCACTTGTTTCAAAAATATTGAAAAAATAAATAAAAATGAGAAGTGGTGCATGTGGTTCCTCTAAAAGTCACGAGCTTACACCGCGGGACTTAGAGGTACCCAGCGTCACGGTTTCATTGCTCCAGACCACCACAATGGGGAGTTAGAGCACTCATTATGCATTTGGGTCCAAAGGTTTTTATGTGACCAATCATATCGAGTGGTTCCAATGACAATTTTGACATGAGCCACCGCTCCCTGGTGACTTTCTTCAGCAAAGATGGCTGACAAAACATTACGGGGGAAGCAAATGTAAGTAATTACAGTGCCTTGCGAAAGTATTCGGCCCCCTTGAACTTTGCGACCTTTTGCCACATTTCAGGCTTCAAACATAAAGATATAAAACTGTATTTTTTTGTGAAGAATCAACAACAAGTGGGACACAATCATGAAGTGGAACGACATTTATTGGATATTTCAAACTTTTTTAACAAATCAAAAACTGAAAAATTGGGCCTAGGCCTATTTACGTGTATATTTCTATTATTGCACCTTATTTTGGCTGTTAGGCTAAATGTAATTTTTTCATCTCCATATGCAGACAATACCCAAAACACACTGCCGCCCGGGTTTGCATTGCAATTGAGGGCATAAACTGGGTCAAGACGCCAACAGAGTAAGTGGACCTTCATGTAGTAAATAAAGGGGCGGCAGGTAGCCTAGTGGTTAGAGCGTTGGACTAGTAACCGAAAGGTTGCAAGATTCAATCACCGAGCTGACAAGGTATCAAAGGCAGTTAACCCACTGTTCCTAAAGTCAAATTAAAATGACGATTATTGTTGAAATGAATTGCTCGACTGTTGTAGGTTTTCTCCATTTGTTGGTGTGCAACACTTGCATAACAAGTGCGCATCTAACATTTCGCACATCAAATTGACATACCTGCATCTCTCAGGTTTGTGAAAAAAAAAACATTTCAAATATTCACATTGAGTCCCGTACTCACATGGTATGGTTTCTCATGTCATCCTGACAAACTTGATCTAAAGGACAATTGTCAGTGATTTAGACAAAACTACTTTCAAATCGGACCTACTTCAAATCTTTTGAACAACTCTAGTTCTCTGAATCAGCCGTGGCAGATCAGCCGGTTGTCAACTTAATACGTAGACCTGAATAAGGAGTTAATTTTTCATAGTCAGAGTTTCAGTTCACAATACCAACTATGAGTGGTGAAAAATGGGGGAACAATAAAACGCCGAAACGACCACGGAGGGCCAAGAGTTAAAGCGCTGACAGTCAAGAGTCAGTTCTGTAGGCAAAGAATGTGAATAATAGTCATTGATGCAGTGAAAGATGAGAAGGAATCATCATCAGAAAGTGAAAAACAAGTGGAGTGAGGGGAGACAGATGTGGAGCAGGTGGTGGGATGGAGGGAACAGGGGAGGGAGGAGATGGTTGGAGAGATGAGAAAGAAGAGAACAAATTGGATTGCACATGACGGGTATTGATGGTTCAGATTGTGAAAGAGTTGGGAGAAAATGTGAGGATTTAACAGTTGAGGTGTTGAGATGTGTGATGAAGGAGGGATGATGAGGGGATCTGGAGAGATGGCAAGCAGAACTGAAGGAACTTGTTTGGATCTCCTGCATTTCGGTTTCGGAGGGAGTGCAGCCCATCTTCCAGCTTTCAACAGACTGGGGGGGTGTGAAAAACAAAGGAAGCAGGTGTGAAAAACAAAGGAAGTCTGTTTAGGATACCGACGAGAAGACCACATTGGCTAGGCCAAAAGTGTGAGAACACCAGCTAAAACACAATGGTGATGGTATGATAGGAGCAGATAGAGAGGGAGGGAGTGGGCTGGGGTTCAAGATTGTTGCCTGGAAAGGAGTAGAGTGTTTTTAGAAGTGAAGAAGGATACAGTACTTGAGGCAAGAAAGAAAATTGTGATGTAACATTGTCTTACACTGTTGGATGGAGAAGGTGCTGAAGAAACCAATTAGCTTGTTGAAATGGGTTAATGTTTGCCAAGGTTTATTGTGCTGTTAAAGACAGTACATTACAGTGTATTAAGATGTATTCTGTTTTAAATAGGCCTTTTTAAAATAATAAATGATACACTCATCAGCCATTGAATGCTTTCACCATATTACCCCTTTGAGTCCTTCTCTCATCTCCTTTGTACAACCATAAAGTTTAGTGCTCTTAAACACTGAGAGAGAGTCTTGGGTCTCAGCAGTTGTAACATGAAAGTTGTTATTTTGAAAGTAATGGATTCATTTCTGTTCTACTCACATTCAAGCCAAAGGCAATGTCTAGTCTCTTCATTCAAATGGGACACAAACGGACAGTCCTGTAATTTCTGCTCCATTTGACTGAGAAGTTCCGGAATTGTCCTACTAGAGCTACACTAAATATCCAGTGTCTTTGAGATTCTCTTCTGGAGAACAATGGTTATGTGAAATTATTACAACTCTTGAGAGATATGATGAAGCCAAAAAGTGTATCTATGTGTAGAGATATATCTATTGTCTTCTCAACAAAATAACTATGCTAATATAATCAATATGAGTAAAGAGCAATACATTGGCTTGCTTGAGACTCTTTAGTGAAGAACTCTGATTATGCAAAATTATCACAACTTAACTTATGAAAGATTGAGAATGACACGCAAAAGTGTACATGTGTGTACCGAGACTTCATTACGTCTCTGGCGATTCCACTTGTTCCTATATGAAAGGAAAAACAGAATGCATTGATCTTCTCATTTCTAACCCCTTGGTAAACGGCTCACACCATCTGTTCCCAAATCCAATGAATTACCTTTCAGGGAAATGCGTTTTGAAATGCCATGGCTCCCAGTTTCCCAGAGGCATGGAGCTTCCAAAGCCTTTCTCCCCATGTTCCTGACATGTTTGCGCAGGAAACCGCCAGTGGTGTGTGGAAGTGACATGTTTTCATATCTGAGAGAATTACTCACAGACACTCAGATTACATTGTAGAATTGACTTGGGAGTGTTAGGCTGTGTACGACCATAGACATGCTAGCTAACCCCGCCCTTGATGTGGTCTCTGTTTTATCTCCAAAGTCTAAATTTAATCCATTAAGTTTATCATTCTCTGAATCTTCTGATCATTAAAACAAACATATACTGTATGTTGTCAAGATGCGTCTCAAGAACAACATATGTGTCTTCCAAGAATGTGTATTGATGTGTGTAGCACTGGAGAAATATAGAGTGGACTTAAGGTCATTTTCAACTCTGGTTGAGATATTATTTTGTGATATTGCATGGATTAACACAATATTCACTCCTTGAAATGTACAAAGGAGTAGAGGGGAAGTGAGAAACTACTCAGAGAGAATTTAAATGTGGTTCAATGTGAGAGAGGACAGCAAGGAGGTGGAGGACACCCTCAGGTGGTTGACAGAGATGAACAGGAGGAGAGTCTGTGACCAGCATGATAGAAGGACAGAGGGAAAAAACAAAGAACGGAAAAATGAAAAAACGTGTTAAAGAAGTACACAAGTATCATCTGCATAGGAGTGATAGGAGGCAACTGGGAAAGGCAATGAGATGGCCCAGTGAGTGGGCGTTGAGTGAGAAAAAACAGAGGGCCGAGAGCAAAGCCCTGAGTACACCTGTGCACTGAGGGTAATGAGCAGAGTCATACTCTCCAGGATGCCAGAGGAAGTGAATGCCATTAGGAGAGTAGGTCTGCATGTAGCCTACTGGTGGGTTCAGAGATCTGCACCACAGCGGGAAATTGAGAGCATAGACCAAAAATTGACATTTTTTTGGGTCTTCAAATAGAAGGTTGAAATGTTTGTTCTGTATACCCCAATATGATGAAAGACATAGAGGTCAAACTCACCCTTGGATATTTCTCCCCATTATTAAAGTGATGAATGGAAATTACATCGCTGTGATTTCATGACACTGCATGCAAGTTCACCTAGTGCAAAATGAGTACAAAGCATTTAAATTAGCAGTAGAAAAGTTCAATTGAAAACAACCATTTTGAGTGATCCCCAGAGTGCTTTGACAACAACAACAACAGCAGCAACAAAGGGATGAAATCATTACTTATATTAGTGTTTCACACACAGTCGTGAGTAGGACCTATTTTGCCACAGTTCCGGACTCTGTCTCCTCGTGTGGGGATTTGCTGCTGTAATATACATGCACTGAATGTGTGAAGAAATTAAGGAGCATTTGTAGTTGAGCCCTAAAAGTCATTTATTGTGTTTACTCTGCATGTTCACACAGTTAGATCATATTGTCATGCTTACATTCAAGCTACATTTAATTTTGTGGTGGTTGAATGTGAGCTCAAGTCACCCAGGGTGAGCAATATGAATTGGGTCCCTGTTGTAGCCCTGAAACTGCTACATGTCCTCATTTCCTATCTCTTTCAGTCTCATTTAACTCATATAGCAGTAGACTGGAAAACAAAATAATACAAAAAACACAGTCCTGCAAGATGGACAATGTTTTCTCACCTCTTCTTCTGCTAGGTTGCCAAAACAGAGATAGTTAGCCAATTGTTGAAGCACAAAATACTAACAACGCAGCTCATGGCTATGTTCAACCTTTTTTCGCTAGAATTGGAAGAGATGGCTGTTGAATTCTTCATTGTTTATAAGCCTAGTTGGTGAGGAGATTAACTGGGAGCAATTTTGCTTGGTGGAACAAGGGAGCGCCACAGAGGTGAGAATCTAATTTACTCTCCAGACAAATCATCCCCTTGTTCCTACCAGCAAAATATTCTGCACAAATAGACCTACTTTTTAGAAAAATAATTGGTCATCAAATGGTCATACATACATGATATTTGTTCAAGTTATATTATATTATTGTTCATAATCTTCACAATCTTAAAATGACATTCATTATTTATTCCCTATTGTTTTCATTTTAACCAGGCACTGATGCAAAGTTAGGGAAGGTGCACTGAGGTATGATAGTACCGTCAAGGTCCACATTGAGATGAGCAAATGATGAATGCAATTGACTAAATTATAGAGCAGAACATATCCCTTAAACCTCCTGTGGGACAGGTGTTGGCTTGAGTGACAAGTCACAATTATACCACGACTAACAAGGGACACTCACCCAGAGTAAAACAAATTAATTCCTCTTTCAGCTCAGGTAAAAAGGACTACAAACTGATACAAAAATATTTTTTATTCTGTGAAAGTCAGTCACTGTGTAGATGTAAATCACAGTGTTGAAGGGTTTTTTAGTGACAACAGTGCCTAGAAGTGACTCTAAGACTCTTCAATCTATATGAAATAATTGCAGCCTTCATCACACTTTTGTTGAACATAGTTGTGAACTTCTGAATTCTCACTCATTGGGATGTCAGCTGCTTTGGACTACTTTCCCCTCTTAAGCCGCTCCTGTCTTTTTGTCTCTGTCTCGCAGACTTGGAAAGCAAATGTTTGACAGCTGATGTGTCTAGCTAAGTCGGGTAAAGTACGCTCCACATCCTAGTAATGAGGTACAGTACATGAGTGGGATAAGGTCTTTATCCTTCATTTGACATTAACACAAAAGTCTTGGAACAAAACTGTTTGATTTTGTCTGGGTTTTTCTTTGTTTCTTCTACTTTGAGACTAAAGAGAAGCAAGTGTCTCAGAAAGGTCTCTTAAGGTGTTTACAATGGTTATTTTTCATTGCCTTTCATCTGTTTCTGGTTGAACGCACACAACAATGTGTTTTCAGTGTAGCTTTTTTTTTTTGTTGCTGTGTTTCCAGACTAGAAAACCAGTGACATTTAAATTAGCCAATCATGATATATTGAATGGATGTTTTGTGGATAGTATGGGCTTATGGGTAATGCCATTTGACATAAATCTCTGATCCACATCAAAAAAGAGAATAATCTATCCATCATACTGCATGATACACCCTTAGTTATAATAGGTGGAAATGTTGAGTGCTGTTATAATGTAATGGACATTTAAATAACTAAACAAATCACCACATCTGTCATTACACAACCCTAATTATTCAAATGGTTCCATTATGCATCACAGTTTGTTATACGAGTAAAAAAACGATGTCAGATTACTGTATCTTGGCTAATCATTGTTGGACCCTGGTTAAGAATGCATGATGATAGTGGAGAGTCCCAGATGGTTTCTTTGTGAAACGGTGATCGTCTGTGAGGTATGGACGTCAGATGAGGATACACACACGTGGTTTTCCAAATATCTCTATGATTCCTTCCTTGTTTGCACATTTAGATGTGAAGGAGTAATGACTGAAGGTGATTTAGCTGCAGGCTCTTGAGTAACTAACACTCCCTCACCACCGTTGGTTATTTTAATATCAAATCTATACACTCAGACTTTCTTTAGTATTTGGAGTATTCGTTAAGGTACTTGTTATGGCTGCAGGGGCAGTATTGAGTAGCTTGGATGAAAGGTGCCCAGAGTAAAGCTTTTGTCCGAAGTAATGCTCGACCTGCACGAGCGTTCTGATATGTGTACCTAACGTCCTAACAAAAGTAGCTACTTGGACATAAATAAAGGACATTATTGAACAAATCAAGCATTTATTGTGGAACTAGGATTCCTGGGAGTGCATTTTGATGAAGATCAAAGGTAAGGGAATATTTATCATGTTATTTCTGGTTTCTGTTGACTCCAACATGGCGGCTAATTCTATTATTTTAATGAGCGCCGTCTCAGATTATTGCATGGTTTGCTTTTTCCGTAAAGTTTTTTTGAAATCTGACACAGCGATTGCATTAACCTCTAGCGACGAGCAATCCCGTATCCGGGAGCGTAATCATAGCCTCAAGCGCATTACCATAACGCAACGTTTCCTATTCATGAAAATCGCAAATGAAATGAAATAAATATATTGAAACACAAGCTTAGCCTTTTGTTAACAACACTCATCTCAGATTTTCAAAACATGCTTTTCAACCAAAGCTACACAAGCATTTGTGTAAGAGTATTGATAGTCTAGCATAGCATTAAGCCTAGCATTCAGCAGGCAACATTTTCACAAAAACAAGAAAAGCATTCAAATAAAATAATTTACCGTTGAAGAACTTCAGATGATTTCAATGACGAGACTCAGTTAGATAGCAAATGTTCATTTTTTCCAAAAATATTATTTGTGTTGGCGAAATAGCTCCGTTTTGTTCATTACGTTTGGCTAAGAAAAAGACCGGAAAATGCAGTCACTACGACACCAATTTTTTTCTCCAAATTAGCTCCATAATATCGACAGAAACATGGCAAAGGTTGTTTAGAATCAATCCTCAAGGTGTTTTCACATATCTATTTGATAATATATCAGTCGTGACAGTTGGTTTTTCGTCAGAAGCGAACGGAAAAATACTGCAGCTGGAGATTATACCTGGTAGACGTAGTCTCTTATGGTCAATCTTCCAATGATATGCCTACAAATACGTCACAATGCTGTCGACACCTAGGGGAAGCGACAAAGCCTAAGCTCATTCGTGGCCCATTCACAGCCATATAAGGAGTCATTGGCATGAGGCGGTTTCAAAAAATGCGGCACTTCCTGATTGGATTTTTATCTGGGTTTTGCCTGTAACATCAGTTCTGCGGCACTCACAGACAGTATCTTTGCAGTTTTGGAAACGTCAGAGTGTTTTCTTTCCAAAGCTGTCAATTATATGCATAGTCGAGCATCTTTTCGTGACAAAATATCTTGTTTAAAACGGGAACGTTTTTCATCCAAAAATTTAAATAGCGCCCCCTATATCCAAGAAGTTAACTTGTTGATGCTACCCGTCCCAGTAGCGGGATAATTGTCATCAGCAACCGCTGAATAGCATAGCGCCACAGTCCAATAATATTGCAAAAAAATATTCATATACATGATATCACAAGTGCAATATAGGAAAACACAGTTTAGCCTTTTGTTAATCCACCTGTTGTCTCAGATTTTGAAATTATGCTTTACAGCGAAAGAAATCCAAGCGTTTGTGTAAGTTTATTGATAGCATAGCATTATGTACACTAAGCATTAAGATGTGATGTGATGTTAGCTCACCAAGGAGCCCCTCCAAAGTAAACTGTTGACTCACTACTGGATAATGGCATGTGTTTACTCATCCCAATCCCATTTCCCCTTTAAAGACATTTCTGTATGAACAAAATAGCCGCTTATGTTGCCTTGGCACTTATAGTAAACAGTGAAAATGTCTGCCTAACACGTCAACTAAATTACGTATTAGACCATGGTGTAAAATGTCTGCCTATATACCAAATGAATACCTTGTAAGCTTTAAGAGAAATACCTTTTGAACACCCTTATTGACACCCAGTAAGGAACTCCTTTGTGGTTTGAGGTTAATCTACATCGCTCTTTATCCCATGGTGAGGGACACATCTCTGTGTGCCTGTGGCATATTTAATGCATGATGTCATTTCAGATAAGAAGTCAACGGGGAATAGGGCATCGCTGTGGGGACACTGGACTCTGGTATGTGTGTGTCCAACAAGCTGTTCTCACCATCCCCAGTAGAGCTATACAGGCCTACACTTTTCCATTTGGGGAGTGAGAAGTCAATGTTTCCAGCATGAATGTGAATGTTCATGACACAGCAATACTCTGATGGCTCTATATAGACAGAGGGAATTGCTATGTGTTCATATCAACATGGATAATATTTTACAGAGAAAAGTACAGCAGACGAGGAAAAACTTGTGGCCCGAATCAGTTAGGTACAGTATATGGATATCACCTGTTATTAGTTTGGAATTGATTGTGACAAAGGACAAATAGCCTCCTTCCATCCCTTCTCTGCCACCATCCTTCTCTACCTGCCTGCTTCTATAAAAGTCTACCAACGTCACAAAAAAAAGAGGTCCGAATGGGTTGGATTTGAATGAGGGACATTGTTTTCCCACACGGGGGTTTGCGACGGTCCCCTCCTCATGAAGATTGCCTTGTTAACCCACTCAGCGAGTGAGTACAGGATTGCACTTTATTTAATGTATGGTGGCACCTCTCCAACATTATCCTTTTTACATTACGGTGAGCTGTGAGCTCTGCCACCGTAGCCACCACTCCAATCTCTTTCTATTATGGCTTCCCTCCTCCCTGCCTCGTACCGACTCTCATCCCCATCATTACACTGTGATAAACTTCTGATGACGATTATCCTTTCAGAGAGACGAGTGGGAGTCATTTTCTGTCACTGAGTATTTGAGAGGCCTGATGAATACAAATGGAGTAGGAAATTATAGAGTATAAAACACTCCAAATGAATGGAGTGACGAGGAGAGAGGTTTTGTTGTAATTTCCTCTTTGTATGCACACCTCAGATTCTAATATGGCTGTTCGCGTGACGTTTCTAATAATCAGGATATTTTATCTTATGAGTTTTGCGGGTACTCTGTCCATTTCTATTGTAGCTTTTGGCCATAGGCTTTATTAAAACAAGAATCACATTTACCTCTATTACAGTACCCTGAACATTATTTGTTTTTAAATCATACAGGACACACAGTCCACATTATCCATACAGGAAAGGAAATTGCCCTGTGTAATGTATAGGAAAGATAGCTAAGTAGGCTACACATGAATTAGACATTTTGACAAGGACAATTTCACATTGTAATTGTTTCAGCTAGTGCGCGAATCTACTTTAGATTCAGAATGGTGCTGTGCAGACAGAATGAATTGCCTCATTGTTACTACTCTGTCTATCTTGCAAAGGCACAATACAAAGAGACAGCAAGTCAGGACAATGAATATAGATTAAATCTGAAATATTTGCACAACTAATTGCCTCCAAATGCTTTCCCAGTAAACAAAACGACAAGCTCCTGCAATATCACTGCCAGAGAGCTGCCAAAACATTGTGTTACCAACCACCATAATGATTTAATTCACACCCAAATTAATGAAAATGTTTTTAGAAGCCTGTGCGCAACTGTCAAATTATTGATATTTCAAATCGCTGCACAAAAAACATAGCTAGGTGGGGAAATAATTATACACAGAGCAAGTGTTGCAGCCTAGCAATCAAGGACGGAACAGATGTTTGCTGAAATGTGACGTGGGTAAAGTTCACAGGAGTTTTTCCTTCGTTCTACGTTTTTCCTTCATTCTTTTAGAAGTGCTAGTACTGCATCTAAACACTTATACCTACGTGAGGTAAAACAACAATAATTAAGTACCTCTGAGGGCACAGGCAGAGCTGGTGATTTATTCCTACTAATGTTTTATTAATACAGACGTCTGTCTGAGGGGGAAACGGTGCCTTTTCTCACCGCCACACTTCCATTTGAAGATATCAATCATTCTAACTCACTCTGTAATGACACCTCATCAAGCCTGACGGACTACAAGCTCCTACCAGCTTCTAGGCTAAACTTTAGTCTGAAAGTGAAATTCAGATCAGAAACTGCTGATGGAAAATGAAAGGCAGTACAGTTACAGTGTTCAAGGATATGTAACATGGCTCTAAAGATGATATCTGATTAACCTTGAATTTCAATTGTGTTGTTTTGTGAGGTGTTCTGAGGTACTTAGCTATGAATATGTTCCTTAATGTAACAACAGTCTTAAGAGAAGAGGCTAAATATTCCATATTAACAATGAGTCCCAATCATATTGTTTTCAGAGTTATAAACAGCTTGGTGGGTCCCCTGAGGGACAGTTGGGCTAACGTAGGCTAATGCGATTGGCATGAGCTTGTAAGTAACAAGAACATTTCCCAGGACATATATCTGACATGGGCAGAAAGCTTAAATTCTTGTTAATTCAACTACACTGTCCAATTTACAGTAGCTATTACAATGCAATTTTTTTTTCTCAAAATCCCTACCTTTTAAGAAAGCAGAGAGGGGGTGGATGATCTTATGTTCATCAAAGTTTATGTTATCACATGAAGACAGTTACCCGCCACAGAACATGGATGTATAATGACTATACGCAGGTAACAAGACTATCTTCGTCATTTCGATGCCAACTACCCCTCCATTTTCAGATTCCTAGTTCCAGCTCCCATGCTGCTCAGGCAAATTAAATTCCTCTCAGATTCCACTATGTAGAGACTAGCAGAACTACATGGTAATGCAACCATACTGGTCATTTATTTTATTTTGAACACCCTACCTGCCCCGATACCACCAGCACAGCACAAAAGGGGTATTCAAACAAATCCAATCTGGCAACCTTTCCCGGGTCTGGTTCAGTCTGCTGGACCAGAGGTTAGGAAAACAGACCCCTGACCAACGCCGCAAACCTTGATCACTCTTGACACAGTGGGCGGTTGATTGAGTTCGGGACTATACAAGGAAAGAGGTTGTGAACCCACCCCAAGTACTAAATGAATCATTCCAACATTCTCTATTCTGCAGCTAAAACATCGCTGCGAGCAAAGAGAAAGACAGAGTCAGAGATGACACCATTAACAACATAACAAGCTCCAGTGCCTCTCGGTAAAACGAATGAAATCATGTTTTTATATTACTTATTTCTTCACTTCCTTTGCTTCTAACCTTGGGGACACAATCCATCATCATTCTTGCCTCGGCTCAGGCTCCGCAGGTTTTCACTCATGTGTGTGTGCCATATGGTGTCCCCAACAAAATACCTCTTCTTATCCTGCTCCATCTCCCTTTTTCTCTCTCTCTCTCTTCCCCTGTACTTTTGGCCTTTGATAATAGAGGAGAAACACTTGGCGAGCCACCTGGAAGACGACTGGCCTCTTAATTAAATCCAAAGTTAAAGGGCAACCCCACCACATTTTCATTATCTACAGCACAATACTTGTCAAAATGTGGAAAAAAAACACATTCCTACATCTTGTAAAAAAAATATATACATTTAAAAAGTTTCACCCGAAGACATCAAAGTTTATAAGCATTTTAAAAACACTGAGATTTGCAGTGACGTGGAGAGCAAAAAAAAAAGACCCTCTTGGGCTAGCAATGTTGCAGGTTTTGAACATCACAGTTTACCTTTAATCCTACCCTGTGATGTCATGGAGAATAATGTTTGTAGGACCTTACTGCTTATCTTTTTAACCACAGATCATAGAAACGTGCTGTTTTCACATACATTATGTAGACACTGTTATGGTGCTGGAGATGATGAATGTGATGCACTTTAACAAATAGAGGTTAAATATGACACAAAAAGGAACATTATCAAGATGAATCTGCCCGAGAGGCAGAGCATAAGGCCATATTCAACCTAGCTACACAGACAGGCAAGCAGTAAAGATAAATATATTATCTCTGTGAATTATTAATAAGATTGTTCTGTGGGAAGAGAAACTGTTTATTAGCTCGTATTCCCACAGATATGGAGGAAACTCTAAATGGAGAAGGCATAGGCATGTGTGTGTGTATGTCCTAAAATGTAATGCTAAATGTGGGTGTCTGTGTTCAAATTGAATAGGTGTCTGTGTCTAGGTCACAGAGGCTGCCTCACAAAGCAATATTCATGTCCTTAAGAAACACATCAGCCAAAAAGGAGTTATAATCTAGGGCAGAGAATGGCAATGAATCAGTGTACCTGTACAACATTCTACATCAAACTGGAAATTACTTGCCCTCCCTTGATCTCCAAATATATAATTGTATGTAAAAAATATTATTTGCATGTGTTTGCCTTGTTATAAATAATTAACCCGTTAAAACTTCTTATGGCTGAAATCCTGTTAACCTTTTGCGTGTAGGGGGCAGTATTTCCGTTTTTGGCTAAAAAACGTACCCATTCGAAACTGCCTATTTCTCAGCCCCAGAAACTAGAATATGCATAGAATTGACAGATTAGGATAGAAAACATTCTAAAGTTTCCAAAACTGTAAAAATATAACAGAACTGATATTGTAGGCGAAAGCCTATAGGAAAATCCAATCAGGAAGTGCCTCTTATTTTGAAGCCTATCCTCCATTTAAAGGGATATCAACCAGATTCCTTTTTCTATGGCTTCCCTAAGGTGTCATCAGGCTTTTATTTTGAAAAATTAGCGTGAAGGATCACATTGCGTAAGTGGATAGGTGGGGGCTCTGAGTGAGTTTTGCGCAACTGAGTAAAGCCGCCATTGTTCCTCCCGTTGTTATTGAAAAACCTACACACTCGGTTGATATATTATCGAATATATATTTTTAAAACAACATGAGGATTGATTATAAAAAACATTTTACATGTTTCTGTGAACATTATGGATATTATTTGGAATATACGTCTGCGTTGTCGTGACCGCTCTTTCCTGTGGAATTCTGAACATAACGCGACAAACGTGGGTATTTTGGGTATAAAAATAATCTTTATGGAACAAAAGGAACATTTGTTGTGTGACTGGGAGTCTCGTGAGTGAAAACATCCGAAGATCATCAAAGGTAAACAATTTATTTGATTGCTTTTCTGATTTGTGACCAAGCTACCAGATGCTAAGTGTACTTAATGTTTTGTCATGTGATCGATAAACTTACAAACGCTTTCGCTGTAAAGCATAATTTCAAAATCTGAGACGGGTGGATTGACAAAAGGTTAAACTGTGTTTTCGTCGTGTTATACACAGACAATATTTTTACAGTTTTGGAAATTTTAGAATGTTTTCTATCCTAAGCTGTCAATTAAATGCATATTCTAGCATCTTGTCCTGACAAAATATCCCGTTTACTACGGGAACGTTATTTTTCCAAAAATGAAAATACTGCCCCCTAGTCACAAAAGGTTAACCTTTTGCGACTAGCAATCCCGGATCCGGGATTTATCCGGGACCAATATATTTAATTTGTGATTTTCATGAATAGGAAAAGTTTCTATTCAAACACAAGCTTAGCCTTTTGTTAATCACACTGTCATCTCAGATTTTCAAAATATGCGTTACAGCCAACACTAGACAAGCATTTGTGTAAGTTTATCATGGCATAATGGTATGCTAGGCTCTTCTGGCAGCAGGCAACATTTTCCCGAAAATAAGAAAAGCAACCAAATTAAATAATTTACCTTCGAAGAACTTCAGATGTTTTCACTCAGGAGACTCCCAGTTAGATAGCAAATGTTAATGTTTCCCAAAATTTTATTTTTGTAGGCGAAATAGCTCCTGTTTGTTCATCATGCTTGGCTGAGAAATCAACCGGAAAATGCTACCACTACAACGCCAAACTTTTTTCCAAATTAGCTCCATAATATCAATAGAAACACGGCAAACGTTGTTTAGGATCAATCCTCAAGGTGTTTCTAACATATATATTCGATAATATATCCGTTGAGGCATTTGGTTTCTCATAAAAAGCAATTGGAAAAATGGCTACCTCAGTATTTTACGCAAGATTTTCTGCGGGAGACACCATGAGACCAATTGCTAAATATGGTCTCTTACGGCTAGTCTTCAACGGAAATGCGCAAAAAGATGTCACGATGCTGTGGACAACTTGGTAAATTCCTTGGGGAATACGTAGAAAACGTAAGCTCATTCGTAGCTCATTCACAGCCATATAAGGAGTAATTGGCATGAGCATGAGGCGGTTCCAAAAAATGCGGCACTTCCTGGTTGGATTTCTATCTGGGTTTGGCCTGTAACATCAGTTCTGTTGCACTCACAGACAATATCTTTGCAGTTTTGGAAACTTTAGTGATTTCTATCCTAATCTGTCAATTATATGCATATTCTAGCATCTGGTCATGAGAAATAGGCTGTTTACTTTGGGATCGTTATTTTTCCAAACATAAAAATAGTGCCCCCTAGCTTCAAGAGTCACTGTGGGTACAACATCTCCTATACACTTCCTGCTCAACTCAGTCACTGTATCAGTGTATTTGTCTATGTTTTTGTCTGAGGTACCCTAACAATATTCCAGTCCACGTCATCAAAACAATGTTGAAGTGTCGATTCCGATTGGTCAGACCAGCGTTGAATAGTCCTTAGCACAGGTACTTAGTGTTTGAGTTTCTGCCTATAGGAAGGGAGGATCAAAATGGAGTCGTAATCAGATTTTCCAAAGGCAGGGCAGGGGAGGGCCTTGTAGGCATCCCGGAAGTTGCAGAAGCAGTGGTCGAGTGTTTTAGCAGCGCAAGTACTAAAGTTAATGTTTTGATAGAACTTTGATAACGTTTTCCTCAAATTTGCTTTGTTAAAATCCCCATCTACAATAAATGTGGCCTCAGGATTTGTGGTTTCCAGTTTGCATAAAGTCCAGTGAAGTTCTTTGAGGGCCGCCGTGGTATCGGCTTGAGATGGAATATACACGGCTGTAACTAAGGTAATATAGATAATACGGTCAAATTTAGATTGTGAGATATTCTAGGTCGGGTGAACAAAAGGACTTGAGTTCCTATATGTTATCACAATCACACCGTTAATAGTTAATCGTGAAATATACACCCACACCCTTCTTCCCAGAGAGATATTTATTCCTGTCTGCGCGATGAACTGAGAATCCAACTGGCTGAACGGACTCAGACAGTATTTCCCGAGAGAGACATGTTTCCGTGAAACAGAGTGTTGCAATCTCTGATGTCTCTGTGGAAGGAAATTCTTGCCCTGAGCTTATCAACATTATTTTCCAAAGACTGAGCATTAGCGAGTAATATACTCTGAAGCGGTGGGTGGTGTGCGCCCTTCCTGAGTCGGACTAAAAGTCCGCTCAGAGTACCTCTTTTCCGCTAGCTGAGTTTTGGAACAGCCTCTAGGATCAGATCAATTGCCCTGGGGGGTACGAACAAAGGGTCCGTCATATTCCTTGTCGTAATGCTGATAATCCTGGTGAGTTACCGTCTCTCTGATATCCAAAAGTTTTTCCCGACAGCATGTAATAACACAAAACAATGTCCTGGGCTAATAATGTCAGAAATAACACAAAAAAAGAAATACCGCAAAGCTTCCTAAGAGCTTGTTAGCATGGCAGCCCTATCCGTATGCTCCATGTTCCCATGTGGGTGTTGAATAAGGTTAAGTAGATATGCTTACACTGAATTTATCCTCTCTGTGTGCCCACTTTGACTGCTAAGGAGTTATGGCTTTAGAAGCAATTTGACCGACTGCTGGACTGTGAGTATGCTTTAGACCTGGACAGCTGTCTAGCCCACAGTGAAATGTAGGTGAGCTATGTGGGACATATGGATATACCCAAGCATGAAAGAATGGAATGGAAATTCTGTTTGTGTCTTTCTTTCAGAATCTCACTCAAGGCAAATTGCCTACATATTTTTATCTCAGTTTCTATTTGGGACTGAAAAGAACAACCTCAATGAGGCTGCCGTTCGTTTTCAAAACCGAAAACAGAATCAATCTGGATTTTCTTGACAGTGAATCATTGATTTTCTCTCCTCTTTCCCAAACAGCTCCTTAGGGGTCATTTGTAAAGATTCACTGGCTAAGCGAACACATCGAGATGCAGCTGTCTGCTGTTAAAGAGACATCTGTCCCTCGTTTGTAGCCATGAACAGTATGCAGGATTACCCACGGCGGTGAGCGGGGTTGTGTCAGTGGTGATAAGCAGAGGGCATTACACTTGACAAAGTGGATTATTGTTTTTGACGGTGTGGAAGCCAGGCCAAATTCACAAGTATCTCATCATATCTGGCAACACCATGAGTCAGCAATCCATTATCCATTCAGGAGAATTGATCTGGATATTGAATTGAGAGAGAATACTTCTAATGTCAATGTACACTTGCACGCGTGCGTGAATGTGAAACACAGAGTGTGTGAGTTGTGTCCACCTCTTCCATGAAAGCTGGATGTATACAGAGCTAACATGATGAGCCTACTGTAATTTTCACATGGCAGGCTGAAAGTTTTTTTTTATTTGACTAGGCAAGTCAGTTAAGAACAAATTCTAATTTACAATGACATCCTACTCCGGCCAAACCCCGACGCCGCTGGGCCAATTGTGCGCAACCCTATGGGACTCCCAATCAGGGCCAGATTCTAACCAGGTACTATAGTGATGCCTCTTGCACCGAGATGCAGTGCCGTAGACCGCTGCGCCACTCGGGAGCCCTTGGTTGGCCCTTGGTTGTCGTGTGTTAACCGTCTTCTAAAAGGCCAAGACCGCCAGAAGAACCCTTGACAAGCTCTTCTTGGTCGCCTGATCTTTCACAGATCTTTCACAGTTCAGATAAAAAGGTCATGCCTCTTAGTTAATCATGAAACCTCAAAGAGATTTGAACTTTTTAATTGACCAGATAGCCTTTGGTGAAGAGATGTGCAGACTAGCTATATCATCCAAAGGACAAAAATAATCTGTCAATGGGTCTTAGTTTGGGTTTAGGTAACCTCGGGTTAACCCAGAACTAAAGTCTTTCATAATTGGTGTTAAGAAGAGAGAGAACGAGATTCAAAAAACGGAACAAAGAGCTCCACTGTCAAGGCCGTCGTAAGAAGCAGACCAAGGTGCAGAGTGGTCAGCGTACATTTCTGTTTATTAGGTAAATGTCGCCAACAAACAACAAAACAAAGAAACGACCATGAAGCTTACCTTAGGCTATGATACCTATAACAAAGTCAACTTCCCACAAATAACAAAGGGGAAACCACTGCCTAAGTATGATTCCCAATCAGAGACAACGATAGACAGCTGTCCCTGATTGAGAACCATACCCGGCCAAAACATAGAACTAAAGAACATAGAATATAGAATGCCCACCCCACATCACACCCTGCCCTAACCAAAGAGAGAAATAAAACGGCTCTAAGGTCAGGGCGTGACATCCACCCCCTCTCTTTTCAAGTTATAGGCAGTTCTATGGGACAAATGTCCCTTCCCCTTCCGAAATGTGAAAGTTGCTAACACCTACGAAATCCCGATTTGTCCAAATAACCAGTCACAAAAAACCCAAGCCCTGGAACTAATGCTGCTGATCTCACGCATCCCATTGTATCATGACAGATCTACGGTACCATTTATGTTTACATATTCTGTCCACGAGAGATTAGGGTTTAGGCAATACTGTGAGGAAACATGGCTTACTTTAAAACGTTTGTTGTGTCTTTACTACGATGGGCAACGTGCCTGTTTAATTCTTTAATTTATAATGGAATCAGGATATTTGCCAATTTTTTTATGACCCCATAGTTTTTTTTGAGGTCATGAGGTTTTTTTACTAGATAAGTCTAGAATGTTTCTTAAAATATGCCTCTGCTGCCTCTGCTCAAAGTAGTTTTTGGAATAGTATGTATTAATAATATGAATGCACTGTGTTCTGAAAGCCAACTGGGGAGATGGTTGGGGCCATGCCTTAATGTACCATATATGAAGCAATGTAAATAAAGGTTTTATGGTCTTATTATTTTAAACTCTGCCTGTAATCACTGGCTGGTTTAATGGCTTTGGAAAAAGGATCAGGTAGTCTTGCAAACGATTGCCTCGCAAAGCGTATACAAGTATTTGATACACTGCCAATTTTGCATGTTTTCCTACTTACAAAGCATGTAGAGGTCTGTAATTTTTATCATAGGTACACTTCAACTGTGAGAGACGGAATCTAAAACAAAAATCCAGAAAATCACATTGCATGATTTTTAAGTAATTCATTAGCATTTTATTGCATGACATAAGTATTTGATCACCTACCAACCAGTAAGAATTCCAACTCTCACAGACCTGTTAGTTTTTCATTAAGAATTTCTCCTGTTCTCCACTCATTACCTGTAATAACTGCACCTGTTTGAACTCGTTACCTGTATAAAAGACATCCATCCACACACTCAAACAGACTACAACCTCTCCAAAATGGCCAAGACCACAGAGCTGTGTAAGGACATCAGGGATAAAATTGTAGACCTGCACAAGGCTGGGATGGGCTACAGGACAACAGGCAAGCAGCTTGGTGAGAAGGCAACAACTGTTGGCGCAATTATTAGAAAATGGAAGAAGTTCAAGTTCGGTCAATCACCCTCGGTGTGGGGCTCCATGCAAGATCTGACCTTGTGTGGCATCAATAATCATGGGGAAGGTGAGGTATCAGCCCAGAAATAGACGGCAGGACCTGGTCAATGACCTGAAGAGAGCTGGGACCACAGTCTCAAAGAAAACCATTACTAACACACTACGCCATGGATTAAAATCCTGCAGCGCACGCAAGGTCCCCCTACTCAGGCCTGTCTCAAGTTTGCCAATGACCATCTGGATGATCCAGAGGAGGAATGGGAGAAGGTCATGTGGTCTGATGAGGCAAAAATAGAGCTTGTTGGTCTAAACTCCACTCGCCGTGTTTGGAGGAAGAAGGATGCGTACAACCCCAAGAATACCATCCCAACCGTGAAGCATGGAGGTGGAAACATCATTCTTTGGGTATGCATTTCTGCAAAGGGGACAGGACGACTGCACCGTATTGAGGGGAGGATGGATTGGGCCATGTATCGCGAGATCTTGGCCAACAGCCTCCTTGCCTCAGTAAGAGCATTGAAGATGGGCCGTGGCTGGGTTTTCCAGCATGACAACGACCCGAAACACACAGCCAGGGCAACTAAGGAGTGGCTCCGTAAGAAGCATCTCAAGATCCTGGAGTGGCCTAGCCAGTCTCCAGACCTGAACCCAATAGAAAATCTTTGGAGGGAGCTGAAAGTCCGTATCGTCCAGCGACAGCCCCGAAACCTGAAGGATCTGGAGAAGGTCTGTATGGAGGAGTGGGCCAAAATCCCTGCTGCAGTGTGTGCAAACCTGGTCAAGAACTACAGGAAACGTATGATCTCTGTAATTGCAAACAAAGGTTTCTGTACCAAATATTAAGTTCTGCTTTTCTGATGTATGAAATACGTATGTCATGCAATAAAATGCTAATTAATTACTTAAAAATCATGCAATGTGATTTTCTGGATTTTTGTTTTAGATTCTGTCTCTCACAGTTGAAGTGTACCTACGATAAAAATTACAGACCTCTACATGCTTTGTAAGTAGGAAAACCTGCAAAATCGGCAGTGTATCAAATACATGTACTTGTTCTCCCCACTGTACATGAGCACGATTGAAAATGACACCATAAAGGTTATGAAATGAGTAACGTTACCTCGAGTGTCCACGGTTATAAGGAATATACACAAATACATTATGCTCCATAAACTGTGAGCTACAGTTGAAACAGGATAACACAACATACAGGAACTATTATAACGTAATAAGGCACTTACTTTGATAGAAACGCAATCTAGATTTGAGCCTGGGTGTCTAGTGACACTTCTAGCACTGAGACGCTGTGCCTTAGACAGCTCCGCCACTTGGGAGTCATAAGGCCAGGGTAGCTTCAAAATACAACACATGCTAATGCTTCTCTGACGCAATTAGCATTGTTTGCCAGAGCTAATAGAAACATTTCACTTTGATAGAAACGCACACATTTCCAAAGTTATTATTGGTAACGAAAACAACTATGACTGCGACGCAGGCAACAGACGGAAAATGTTAACACGTGTGTGCAGGACAGGAGATGAGGAAATGACTGCAGACTTGAACTGCCCAAACAATTGGGAAGTGTTTGGGGAATTTTGACTGAATCAGTAATGTAAAAATGACTTATTTTATGTGAATGAATGAGGCGGAACACACCTTAGTCAAACTGTTCTTAGAAAATATTTTGAAATTGACAAGTTGAAAACAGCTTATAAATAAAAACAGGCGGTGTGCTTTGCGTAACAATCACATTCTGGAATGGAGAGAACCTTCTAACATCACGTGCATAAAAAAACTCACAAGATATTTGGAACTCACGCATAAAAGGGTTAAAAAAATAAAAAAATATATATATATAGGGATTGGAAATTATCCAGGCAATTACATTAATGTAAGCTACAATCTGCAATATTAAAGCTAATCTACCCCCTAATTATAATTGTTTTAAAATGTTTCCTTACTCCAATATACTGTATAATCTACCAATGATTCTACTCTGCTCTCCAACATTGAATAATTGGAAACGTTGCTTTGTTATTATCAGTAATATGTCATCTTAAATCAAAAATTGACTTTGGAAGTTATTGCTAAGGTGTTTCAGTTTATTGGTAAAGGAAATACATATCTGTCATGCTGAGAGTGTGTTCTATGTACATTTTGTTTCCTGCATGGTCCAGTGCCTCTGTTTAATTGATTCCCTCAATTAGTTTATTTTGGCTTCCTACGTTTCCCAGTTGAAAACAACAGATAGGGATATTGCATCTCCTTTGTCAAACACTATGAGGTACATGTAAAATGCATTTAAAAAAGAGACCCTTTATCGTGTTACGCATTACAAAAAAACTAATTAAAAATCAAATCAAATTTAATTTGTCACATACACATGGTTAGCAGATGTTAATGCGAGTGTAGCGAAATGCTTGTGCTTCTAGTTCCGACAATGCAGTAATAACCAACAAGTAAACTAACTAACAATTCCAAAACTACTGTCTTGTACACAGTGTAAGGGGATAAAGAATATGTACATAAAGATATATGGATGAGTGATGGTACAGAGCGGCATAGGCAAGATACAGTAGATGGTATCGAGTACAGTATATACATATGAGATGAGTATGTAAACAAAGTGGCATAGTTAAAGTGGCTAGTGATACATGTGTTACATGTATCACGTTCTGGGAATGGTGCAGTATAGTTGATTAGCTTTGGAACATTCTCCGCGTATTTACAGGAACGTGACGAAATACTTTTCTCTGTATTTCATTACTGTAATAGAACGTCTCCTAAAAGTTCAAACATTATATTTAATTAATTCAAAACATTAATTTCAAATAGTTCCCGAGAACGTTAACATTATTTTGCGGGAATTTCAATACTTCAACAAGAACAGCTAGTCAACATGACCAAAACATTGTACATCTTTTTTTGAACGCTTTCCGTATATATTAGCCACTGTGTTTAACACACTTCCAACGTATATATTAGTTACCCCATTTATTTCACATTTACATTTGTTAGCTAGCTGGCTGTATAAATGAGCAGACTCGAATGCTAACTAGCTCACATCCGACCACGAGCTCACTAAACTACCCCTTTTAGCGGTCAAATCAAATCAAATTTTATTTGTCACATACACATGGTTAGCAGATGTTAATGCGAGTGTAGCGAAATGCTTGTGCTTCTAGTTCCGACAATGCAGTAATAACCAACAAGTAATCTAACTAACAATTCCAAAACTACTGTCTTGTACACAGTGTATTTAATTACTCTTATGTATTCAAACATCTATTTTCTTCCATTTATCCTAATTCAACAAATCTTCCTAAATCGTCTCTAAATTATAGATGATATTGTCTTAACATGGCTGCAATTTATTTTGATTTAGAGTTTAGTTATTTAGATCTGAAACTTCAGCCAGACAGAACCAACCTTCAGGCCAAGGAACTGAACCAAAACAAGAGCAGATAAAAGGAAAATCATTTTTTTGTGTTGGCCCATCTGAAAATGTCTGTAGGAGCAAAAACCAAATTCACCTTCCAGGCCCACAGAGACAAAGGCTGGAGCAGAAGAGGAAGATGGAAAAGAAAACAAACAGGAATCCACTAAAGGAGCTTGTGCCAAGACAACGGGTCACCTTTTAAATGTTAATGATGATGATCATTGTATAATTAGGACGAGGTGACAATGCCAATTTGTGTACGTGACTGCAGAGCCTTTTATACTCCAGTGATGCACTGCACTTTCAGCACCATCTCCTGTTAGTAACAAGGTTGTTGTCAGGATAACTTGTTTGGTTTTAGTTGTTCAATAGATGACTAATATGAGAGCTTAATACTGTTGTAGGCAATTCCTGAAAGTAGAGTATGACGCACACACTAATAAAGATTTTTCTATTTTGAACCAGGGAGTTGTCTGCACTTTCTGAAATTGTCAAGACAATCGAAGTACAATACAAAATGCCAACATTTTATTTCTTAATTAACATAGCAGCAGGTGACACTGAATGAATGCAATCAGGTAATTGACAGCGTATCCAACACATCAGACATCACAAAGCTGCCAGCTACCTTTACTCTACAGAAAAACACCCACCCACTCTCAATGTACATACTCCAACCCTTAAAGCTATTAAGGCATGTTGCCAGTTCTAATTGACTGCAGTCAGCAAGCCATCTGATTGGTTGACTTTACTCCAGCGGATAGCGAGAGAGCGAGCCCAGGAAGCAAAGTCACCGAAGAAGGTGTTGATCTTGAGGAGTGAGAAGTCCCGCAATGTCCTAATTGAGATGGCTTTACACATGACCTGAGAGCTATCCGAGAGCATGCCTACACTATTCCCCAATCTATTCCTTCCCTGATAATGAGGCCTTACCTTGGAATGACGCATTACCCTGAATGGACAGACACGTTGATAGCTTTATTAACCTGCATGTCTTCCTTAGTTTCTTATTTTTATAGTCAAGGTAACTTAGGAGAGGAGCAGGAGATTGTCAGAGGTACAGAAATAGCCATACACTGTACTGTAGCTACAGCAAGATGGGTGAGAGCTTTTGCTGTTTCTAACAAGTCATTGAAAAGGAAACAAAGAGCTTTAATAAGCTGTGGGATACTAGACTTCTTGGCTTAGGAACTATATAATGACAAGCAGGAGTTGCATTGTTGTTGTGTTCTTGCTGTTGTCATTAATAAAATGCTAATTTAAAAGCTATACTTTTATTTATCCAGGTAAGTCAGTTAAGAACAAATTATTATTTTCAATGATGGCCAAGAAACAGTGGGTTAACTGCCTGTTCAGAGGCAGAACGACAGATTTGTACTTTGTCAGCTCGGGGATATGAACTTGCAACCTTTCGGTTACTAGCCCAACGCTCTAACCACTAGGCTACCCTGCCACCCCAACTCATTTTGTGGGCAGTGAGCACATAGCCTGTCTTCTCTTGAGAGCCATGTCTGCCTACGGCGGCCTTTCTCAATAGCAAGGCCATGCTCACTGAGTCTGGACATAGTCAAAACTTTCCTTAAGTTTGGGTCAGGTATTCTGCCACTGTGTACTCTCTGTTTAGGGCCAAATAGCATTCTAGTTTGCTCTGTTTTTTTGTTAATTCTTTCCAATGTGTCAAGTATATCTTCTTGGACATCCGTGATGTTGATCTATTCAAATGTATGTTTTTTTTCCATCAATATATCACTTTCTTTCCTTCCCTCCTGATGTACCAGTGTAGCTACAACATCGAAGTCACACTTTGTGGAGTGCATCCATTGATTCAATAAAGCTTGTTGCGAACGGTGTGTCGGAAGAAATCCCCCACCCCCCACCCCCCTCATCTCCATTCTCCTAAAGAGGCTGATGAACTGGTGGATACCATTTGTATGTCCAGTACCATTTGTATGTGTCCAGTATGAAGGAATTTAGATGTAATTGTGCAATCCAATGTTAACTAGCATTAGCGCAATGACTGGAAGTCTATGAGTATCTGCTAGCATGGTAGTGCCAAAATAAGAAATTAGTGATTCATGGAAAGGCATAGACTGTGTCTGGAGCGCGTCTGACAGAGAATAAATGTGCTCCTCAATGTAATGATCACTGTAAGCCCAGAGGTGTTATCTCCGTAGCATGCTGAAAATCAAGGAGCACAGCACACAGGACCATGCCCCCCAAATCACAGCCGCATACTTCATATTTTGGCTCCCTTCACATTACATCCTTTATTTTCTAGTCCATACTTAGAGTTATAAAGTTGGTTAGAAGCTCGCAACAACAGGAGGCCTGATATTTAGGTCTTTTGATGTCCCAAAGGAGATAATACAAGCTTGTAGGATTGTGATTTGGGCCGGTTAGTTGTTGCAGGCATGTTATTTACATGAAAGGGTTGCAGAAGCAGTGAATCTCTACTTTGGAAATATATTTCAGAGTGCTAGGCGAGAGAATTATAGAAAATGACATGTTCTTTGAATGGCATTGAGTTTGTTGTGGAATATAATTTTTAGACTACACAGAAACCTTAGAAGAAAATGTAAATACTGCGGTTTATTGTGCTATAGATCAAACATATACCTGCAATCTTCCATTACTTAACACTATACTTTCTCAAATTTTGCCTTGGTTAGTTTATTTTTGCTCCAATTGTAATTGTCAGCAGAGTAGAATATCTCCAAGCTTTTACTTATTAGCTAAATTAGTTTTACGTGTTTGAGTGCTCAATTGAGAATAAAGATATGCTACTAAATGTATACACGTTGTCAGATCCTTCTGAGCCCAATCTTGTTAATAAACCCATGTTCCTCTCCTCTCCACTGCCGAAATCTCAGATAAAGAGAGGGAGAAGAAAGGAGCAGAGCTCTCACATTGTCTTTTATCATGCTCAATTTAATTGCTCAGTAAACAATCTGATGACCAAAATTAGAACAAGGGCCAATTTGGGTTGAATCTTTTCCCCTCCAAGGCTGTGACCTATTAGACTTCTAATTAGTTTATAAAGAGTCTCTCTAACAGAGGCATTGCAACTTCACTAGATGCCTGTTCAGTTAAAGTACTGTAAAGACACCGGTGGTTCAAATGACCATTTATACAGAGTGTATATGTTCTCTTGTAGGACCAACACTTTGCTAGACAGTTCAAGCAACTTTCTGTATCATGGGAATAAATGTTGTAAAAGGTTCGTATAACCTTCAGTGCTCATAGACCTACAGTTGTGATAACTCCTATCTCTCAACAGCACAATTGATACTATAGCATTCAGCTAAATCTTCTTTTTTGATTCAGTTGTAATCGATCATACATTGAACCTTGATCATCCGCATGACTCAAGAGAAGACTAGATATCCTTTAGCTCTAAACTAATGTCTTTTGTGGCTGTCCCCACTACACTGTAGCCATAACTGACCTCAAATCTGCCCAAATCACCAAAGCTCTTTCTATGAACCTCCATGGTGATCGCCCTACAACCCTGCGAGCGTATCCCAGGCCCAGTCCGCTTTTCTGGGGTGACTCATCGGATGTGCCCTGTGAGGTTGCTGCATGACCATGAATGTCTGAATGAATGTTTTCAATTTACATCAACTGTGTGTATTATCTAACATCAAACTTTCACTGATTTACAGTATGCTGTCCTAATATGGACACCATAGCAATATTAAGTATAATATTTTTTGTTGGTTCTGGCTTAGTTGTGCCCTCTAATTGAACAATAAATTCTATGACTATAATTAAATCTCCTAACAATTAAACATTTCATTGCCTGTTTTCTCAATAGTCCTATTTTAACCAACAGGACTCTTTTGAATTGTAAATATGGAGATACATATTCATTTTCTGCCATTTAAATAATTTACTGATTCGCCTTCAGGACCATGTCTCTCAACAGGGGAAGATAATGGAAATGAATCTGTGACACAGACAATGTTACAGTAAGTGTATTAAACACACTGTTTTCATCTCCTCTGTGAATAACTAACATCTCTCATTGTTTACTCTAGGAAGAAATTCATCTTAAAAAGTGCAGGGAGCAACAACTGCCAAAGCGATTCTCCAAAATGTCTGATCAATCATAAACAGTCGCAAATAGCAATAAAGGATGGCGTCGTGGCTGGCGAGACGGTGAGAGAGGATTGGCATGGTAATGCACACGAGCCGTCGTCTACCACCCTGACGCTGCCTTATCAGGATGTTAATGCTGGCGGGTGGCCCCCACCAAGTCGAGCCGCGTTATTGGTGGGCCGTATCACATTGAGCCAATGGATCACTTGGTTGAAGGATGACAGCAACCATTCCCACGGTGTCATCTACTGAGGGAGAAAGCATATCTCAACACAGGCCACTAAAATTATAACATATTGCATTTTTAATTGTACCTGACAGATGTTATGACTCGGCACACTATCTGTAACACTCCATTTTGAAAAGGGTTATCTTCATTTTTTTTAACACCTCCTCCATATTGGACACATCAGTCTCCTGCACCAGGAAGGCGAAAGGAAGGTGACAGGAAGACAATTTTGAAAAAAATATAATAAACATTTTAGGAGATGCCATCTCATCGTATCACCTCTGAGGAAGATTAACAATGACACACACTGGAATGCCTGTGGCGAAGAAAGACTCCCTCCCTTCTTTCCCTCACCTCTTCTCTACCTGACAGGGGGAACAAAGAAAAATACCAGAGCTGTGATTTGTTGCAGCGGGTGGAGGTGGAGTTCGGTTAAAAAAGTCATTGAAGATGAATCTTTGAATAATATATTTGGACCATTCAGTTGTCTTGCTACTTCCATTGTAGTGTACTCTCCACTTATGGCCTTGTTGGAGCCGAATGCGCCGGGGAGGGGGTACCGTCAGGTATGCTCTCTCTCCGGCGCTCTAGGTCGCAATGTTCCTGTGTCTCAGCGAGATTGACAGGTTTCCTGTGCCTCTGCAAAGGTGTCTGGTCCGCTCCTGATCCCAGGGATTGTCATTTTGGTCGGAGTCCTGCGGCTGGAGCCGCGTGTCGGGAGAGGGGTACTATCACGTGTGCTCCCTCTCCGGCCTCTAGGTCACCAGGCTGATCATTATAGCGTACACCTGTCACCATCGTTACCATCACTTCCCGGATTACCTCCCCTATATATGTCACTCCCTTTGGTTCCTTCCCCAGACATTATTGTTTCAGTTTCATGTCTGTGTGTTGTTCGTGTTTCTTGTTTTGTTTTATGTTGCGTTTATTTATTAAAACACTCACTCCCTGAACTTGCTTCCCGACTCTCAGCGCACATTGTTACCCCACGTCAAACCACCGAATCATAAAGCATGTAGAAAATGTCTCCAGTTTGGATGATAGATTGGATGATAGTTTGGATGATGAGTACACACTGGTCAAGGTGACTTTTGGTGTGAGCAACAGCAGGTGTGAACCAGTCTCCACAAACATCATGGTCTGGTAGAGAGTTGCATCTGTCCCAATAGTAGCTGTGCATGCTTAAATGTTACTCTTTGGTTTCCAGAAAATACCCATCCAACATGGCGTGGGGAAGTATCACTCTGTCCCTGTGAATTTACAGAGACATTGCAGCCACATTTAAGTTGTTAAGGTAGCACTCTTATCGCTGGACTTTGAAGTTGAAATGGGAAAAGTTATTATGAAATGGAATGCCACCACATAAAGAATTCCGATAAAGATAGAAGAATGTTGTGTAAGAATGTGCCACATAATGAGAACATACGGAAACCAATGCTTTTCTGTTGGTGTGAATGGCGGCAACATCTTCTAAATGTACGAAAAGCAGACATTTATCTGGAGATGGTTTAGTTCAATGAAAATAAATGTTGACTGTGTTGTGTACGTTTCAGGTGTATTTGTGTAATAGCCTATGACAGTGGTGTGATCAATCATGTTTTTCAAACCAATAGTAGGTGGGAACGCTCTCCACATTTCATGGGAGGTCTTTAAATAAAATTCCCTACAGATAAGCTCCTCCATTGTGGTTTAACGAGCATTCAGTAAATTTACATAGATTTTAATTAGGCCTCCTCCAGGCAGTGTATAACTAACTCTACTCCCTTCTGTTGTAGGGAGAGGGAGAGGAAGGAGGAAGAGAGAGAGACAGAGAGAGATAGGAGATGGATAGAGAGAGGATGGACTGAGGGAGGGGGAGGGAAAGAGGGAGTAAGGGCTGTGGAGTGATAGAGAGAGGGAGGGATGGAAAGGACAGAGGAAGGGAGGGCGAGAGAGGATACGATGACAGAGGAGAGAGGCTTGGATGAGAGAGAACGAGCAAGACGGGAGAGAGGGATGTGTGGGAGGGAGAGAGAGACATTTGAAGGAGGACAGATGGAGGTAGGGGAAAGAAATGGAGTTTAGAAGGGAAAGAACTAGCGAGAAAGAGGAAGCAAGGAGAGGCACGGACATAGGGAAAGGAATGTTAGAGGAGAAAGTAGGGAGGGAGAGAGGTAGAACTCCATAAGGAAACCATGGCTTGGCTACCTTCCTAGTTCTCCATAACAAAGGCAACAATAATCATCATCACTATGATGGTGAACAGGTAGAGCTCCATCCAGACCAACTCTCTCATACCGTATTTCCTGTCTGTTTATGAAGCTCTTTATTCCAGCTGGCAGTATTTAAAAGGTAATGATTTGTAAGGTTATCCTTGGGCAGGCTCCACAGACCACTACTGTATATATCTTCCTTTGCTGTGAATGAGGAGAATCAATAAGGATGTTATAAAGAAGATGAGTGCTGTATCAGCTGAAGGCCAAAAACATTAACTGTGTGTGTGCTGGCCTGCATGCACAACAAGCTCTCACTGTCTCACTGCAGAATCTAAAAAACATCAAACGTTGAGGTTGCTCCAACCATCAAATTTAGAAGTGTTTTTGTGTTTTTTTTTTCTCCTGCTGCTCAGTATCGTTCCATTTCACCAAACGTTGCATTTCTAAGTTAAGGGTTAAGTTTAGGCACTCATTCTGAATGGTTAAGGTAAGGGTTAAGGTTTGGGATAGGGTTCAAACAAAACAGTCTACGACTGGCATCGGACGCGCATGGTATCCCATGACTCTGGATCCGAAGGTTGTGTGTGCCGGTTATGGACACTGGTTAAACTTAATGTTTGAACCCTATCCCAAACCGTAACCCATGGGATTACACCCATCCACCACCCGGTCCACAGCCTGTCCTCGTATATCTCCTCCCACAAGCCTCCACTGGTGTGTGTATGTGTGTGCTTGAGTATGTCTATGTATGTGTAGTGTGTGTGTATGTGTGTGAGACTGACTAAAAATTGTTAAAGCTGCACAGTGTGTTACATTTTAATGGGATATCTCCCAACATTTCCCTTACCATCTAAACATGCTAAACATGCTACCTAACAGACTTTTTAAAATCCAGCATTCCCCCTTGTTTTATCAGAGTTTAGGCGTAGTGCTACAAGCTCATGCAGCATCTCTCACACACACAAATGTACTCTATGTACACACACATACAGACACTTTTTTATCTCACTATTTATTAATTAGTTTACCATTGTTTTACCAGGTAAGTTGGCTGACAACACATTCTCATTTACAGCAACAATCTGAGGAATAGGTACAGGGGAGAGGGGGGATGAATGAGCCAATTGAAAAAGCGCTTAGTAAAGGCACTTACCACCAGCTCTAAAGCATACATGTCAGTCAAGGAAAATCATGACAGGAAAAGGGATCCTGTTTTCCAACCACAGGCGACATAAAACACACATGCGCGCACACACCACTAGGGTAGAACCATCAAATCTCTCCATTTGTGGAGTGTGTGTGTGTGCCCTGATAGAGCCATCAAACATCTCCCTTTCTCATTAACAGGCCTCTCCCTCCACTTGATGTAGTAATTGCTTGGCCGCTGACACATTACTAAAAGGCTGGGGGCCTTAATCACTTTTGGATAAAGATCAACGTTTCGTTTGGCTGCCATCTGCACTTGCATTTGTCTCTGCTGCATTTGAGGATCTCTGTCTGTGCTGTTCCTGGGGCTTAAGAGTAGAGTGGACCTGATCAGTAGTGTGGTTATGGGGCGTATACAGTGTAGCTACGTTGTGCGGAATCAAGTAGAACAGGTACTGAAGTCTTTGAATGAGAAGAATCGTTGCGTAAACAGGTAGAAGTCTCATTAACATACAGGTGTCTCAAGAAAAATATATTAGAACAAAATGGTCAACTAATGTTCCCCACACTACATTTCAGTTTTAATGATTATTCTTTGACATTTGAGATGTTCAATAACACAGCTTCTGTATGGTTAATTCAACCATGAACACTATCGTCACATGCAGCGCCAGTTATCCACAAGTAGACAGACATTCTGAGGTGATTTTTATTAGCCAGGCTTCTCCGCCACGCCATACTGATTCAACACTCCTGAGGGACTACATATTCATTAAGTATTCACTATGGAAGAGCATATTTCATTTAGTGTACTTGTTACCGGGCCACATAGCATTGACCCCGGCGATAGACACCAGCAATTCGCAGGGCTAATACAATTAAACTTCTGACTGGCTTGAAGGAGTGATTAACTGTACTCTCAAAGTCATTAGCAACGTATCATTAGCACGCTGCAGAGCTAAATCAGCATTTAAATTTGCGTTTGGCACCTTGAATTGGTCTTTGTGGATATGGGACATTTTGTTATGCAAATAAAATATTTTGCGAAGCAACCAGGGCATTCGGAGTGTAACGCCGCTGACATTTTCTTCCATTCATTGCCAATTGGGGGTTTTGAAGAGTGTACTTAAATGGACGCCTAGTGAAACAAAAAAGATTGGCATTATGCAAACCAACTTGACAACATGTTACAAGGACTTGCTGAAAGTTCAGCATTTTTCGCAACCGCCCCACATTTAATGTTTTCACTGTTTGTATTCCGTTTGCGGTTGAGCGAGCAGGGCATTCTCGGAGACATGATTAAGATGTTCATGAGGGTGATACAAGCTGACAGGACAAAAGTATTCTCTGGGATTTCAGCTGGTGCCCCAGTTATTCGATGTGAATTTTCAATTCATGCTGTCATGGAGGGGGACTGCTCCCTGTCTGTGTGGTGCCATCCCCTGGAAAAGAAGAGCAAGCTTGTCTGACAACATCAGACCCTTGAAGGAACCTCCACACACACATACTCACTCTTAAGCAAGAACATGCAAGCGCACACACACAATTCCAACTGTCCAAGAAAAACTCTGTTTTGCTTTGCATTTTACAAGCATGGCATGAATCCAATTGTCTTCTTGCATGTTAATCTTCTTCTCTCTCTACGTTGCCCTCTCCTTTCAGTGCAACCTTGCTTGGCCCGAACCGTCTGCTCACAGTCTTAGGAAGAGGAGATGTGCCCTGGGGTGGTGGCACTATCTCTCAGAGAGAAGCATCAGTGGCTCCCTAGTGTAATGAACACGAGGGGAGACAGCTGGTTTCAAGCGCAGGGAGCAGTAGGTGTTTATTGAAGGGACCACAGGAGGAGGCAAGTAGCTGGGTCCAGGGCCAGGGAGAAGTTCATACACAGGGGGTCCAAAAGGGCAACAGTACAGGCAGGGAAGGCTAGTAATGTAGTCCGGGAGATCAGGCAATAGGTAGACAACAGAAAATCCGATAGGCAAAATTCGTCGTTAGTGAGGCAGTCAATAACTATCATACACGGGAGGAGTAAATCACGGGAAAAACAGAGCTCTGAAAGACGTGCGTCACAAAACAAACAATACCTCACAGTGATGGGGTGCAAATAACTGCGGTCCAGGCCAGACCTTGGGGCTCTTAAGGGCCAGACAAGCTAGTGAAGCCAATCCTGGAGCCTGTACACATGGACCACAGTCTAACAACTGGTGTTGGCTTTATTCCTTTCGCCCTCCTGAGTTCCATTTTCCTGATGTATCTCTCTAAATGTAGTCAGGCAAGACAAAGAGAGACAGCTGGAAAATCACCTTACAGCGAAGTGACTCAAGTCAGGCTTGTCGGTTTTCTTTAAGGTAGCATTCACTTGGTGCAAAGGGGGGGGGACGCTAACAAGACACAAGCATGCAAATAAAAAAGCCAGATTCTATTTGGTTTGTAGCATTAGAAAACAAAGCAACTGCTGCAAAAATGGCATTTATTCTGTTTCATGTTTTTGTATTTAACCTCTACGGGATCGGTGTACCCCCCCGAGGGATGGTTGAGCTAATGTGGGCTAATGTGATTAGCATGAGGTTGTAAGTAACAAAACATCTTCCCAGGACATAGACATATCTGATATGTTAATCTAACTGCACTGTCCAATTTACAGTAGCTATTACAGTGAAAGAACACCATTCTATTGTTTTTGTTGAGAGTGCACAATTATGAACTTGAAAATGTATTAATAAGCCAATTAGGAACATTTGGGCAGTCTTGATACAACATTGTGAACAAATATGCAATGGTTCATTGGATCAGTCTAACACTTTTCACATACAGTACACTGCAGTCATCAAGTGGCCAAAGTCTAATTTGGCCTGGGCTGGAATAATACATTATGGCCTTTCGCTTGAATATCAAAGATGATGGTACAAAAAAAATAACGCATTATACTGGTGGTATTGTCAATCGCTAATGACGTTGTGACCATCTGAGTGTTGTGGCATTTATATAAAGACAGTGTTGTTTCACCAGTATAACTCTGTTTGTTTGTTTCTTCTGTAGATGCCATATGTGCTCTGGTTGTATCAATAGCCTACCAATCAGGGGAGCATACACTGAATCCCAAATCAGCCCCTTGGACCTTTCTACCCACTAGCCTCTCATGTAGATGTAAAATAGGTTTAAGCAGAATTTTAATAACTTTTTAACAATTTGCCTTCCAATAGGCTGGGGGGGATTTTGGCCGTACTGCTTGCACCTACATATGTAGGATATTCATTTGAGGCAGTTTGATACAGCAGGTAAATAATCCTGCAGCAACAGGAATGTGAATTATTATGTGGATTATAAATAGATATTTTTTAAGGGTTCATACATTTTTCGTAAGGAAAAAAGTCTAGTTTGAATTTTCAAAATGGAAATGACAAACGTCATAAGCCTTTTTAAATATCAAATACCCTACAAGTTAAACATTTCCTACAGGAGTGCCTAGAGAGGAGGTATAAGGCTTGATTTGGGATTCAGTGAGTGTTTTTTTAAGTCTGAAGTGACATGAGTTTTCTGATCCTCTGTTTTGATATCAAATCTGACCTTTGGGTCTCTAGAATATGGTCGGCCATCTTGGTCTGTGATTCAACCGTTACCCTGTTCAGTGGGTTATCAAAGACCCCCTTCCCTCCTCTCTCTCTCTTTCCCGCTCTGCAAACCGCTCAGATGAAAGCTATCGGAACAGAGAGACTGACAGAAGGATTGTGCTTGTCAGGGGCCAAGCCTGGCAGCACTGAGGGATCAAGAGAGAGAGGGTTCAAAGTGGGTATACAGGCTGGCAAAGTGCCTCTTGACTAGTGTTGTGTTAGAGACAGCCGAAGGGACAATCATAACATTCCAATATATCAACAAACACCGGTAATTGGTGTTTATGCTGCTTTTGATTGTTTTTTGTTTATGGAATATGTAGGTTGGTGTTCTTCTAAGGGAATATAGATTCGTTTGTCCAGTCTGTCTTGTCTTCTGAGAGAATAACCTGTGTTGTTCTTAAATGTTTATCTAACAGATTTGATTTATTTAAAGGCTTATTACATACTTATAACACATGCGTGTTTTGTTTCCAGGTGATTCTGACCAAACTCATCGACTTTCACCTGGGGAGAGTTACAGAGAGCACCTCACTTCCCTCCCATGACAGGTACTCAGATTCATCATAGGATCTCTCTCTCTCTCTCTCTCTCTCTCGTACAAGACTGCTGGAAACAAAGCAGAATTCCACTATTGGGCAGGGCACCCCAGGTGACCGAAGACTTGTCTCTACTCTTTGAAGTTATAAGCCATAACCACCATCAATATATTTTACAGGTTGTCTTCATTCATTACTTTGGTTGCTGTTTTTCTTGTCGTTTTGCTAGTGGTGACTATAGTAGTGAGACAGGAAGAGCGTACGGTCCTTTCAGGCAATTTTGTGTGTCAACACATTAAAAGTTTAATGATTCTTGTAAGATTATATTGAGGCGGCTACAATACAATTTTTTTTATTCCAAGAGCTACATTTAATGAAAACTATAAAACCCTTGCTTCTTTTCCATATGTTTCAGTACAGCATTTGTTTTCCATTGGGTAACAAGGGAGGATTCAATCTTCATCTTTTTTTTTGTTCTGTTCAATTCACATTTGGATTATTGTTTGTTACATATAATACTGCACCATGTTTAACTCCAGTAATTGAGATTGTTTAGATCGCCACATACAGATAGAGTGTTGAAGCTGGCAATGGGATTTCAAGCTTAATAACTCTCTTCGGAGCACAAAACTAATCCACCCTTCATGTTTGAGGTTTTCAGAAAGAAGTTCTGACTAAAAAAAGTCTGACAATGACAACTGGTGTGTCTGGTTTTTCCTTGAGGCTGGAGAAAGCAAGCTGGTTTACTCTTTGAATATCTGCGAAGATTAGCAATGTCCTTTAAATGGTCCAGTACTGTTGCATGTCAAGCTATGAGTCAGTTGCTGGGAAATCAAAGTGACAAAATCTTTCAAAATAGATATCCAGTATCCAACCTAAGACATTATTTAATCTCAAAGCTCATTTTAATTAGTTGTAGAGCAGAGAAAAGTCCGCTACTGAGAGTCCGTCTCCAAAAATAATCCAAAATGAATTGACTTAGAAAATAGATATTTCAACATCTAACAAAATACATAATCCAACAGTGAAGCTCTTCAAAATGAGTTACAGGGCAGGAAAAAGGATAAGAAATCCAAGTGTTTTCTCAGCATTTGAAGTCAGGTGTAGTCATTAAGAGGAGTAAATAGTCCTGGGTGTTAGGAAAACATTGACATCCCAAAGCCTCTGAGATGTGCCCTGGCATTCGTTCAGCCGAGTCATGTCCCTCCGCTGTGAGAACGCAGTTAGAGCAGTAACCCACCCGTTGTATGGGACCTCTCCTTCTTGGCTGGGTTGCTATGACGGTTGCCACAGTGCTGAGATTCCATATAATCAAAACAAGAGCACAAAAGATCATATTCGACTTTGTTCAAATGAGACCTGGTGGGACCAAGAGAGAGGGAGGTTGAGAGAAAACATGTAGAAACAGTGTTGGAGAGAGATCAGTCTAAATACTAGTCAGAAACTTCTAGAACATGTTAGTTCATACCCATAAACTTTGCTCTGTTCCTCTCTATTGTTAATTGAGATCACAGCTCCGGAGAGACCATTAGAGTCTGTTTATACCACAGTGTCCATGCTGTTGGCCCAAATGGCAGGACAGATGCTGACTTTTCAATAAAGGTCAAGACACCCGCCAACGCCTTCAAGTATCTGAAAGTCAGCCTGTCAATTTTATTGAACGCCCTGACCTTAAACTATGGAAGGAGATCATTAATTCCTGTGAATAATCTTCAAAAGAGCGGTCCCATATCTCAATGGGATGATTCAGGGATGTGAGCAAAATGAAGCCAGACTGTTTACAGTGTAATCCTAACAATGATAATTGAACTCTTGCAGCAATACTTTCTTAAAAGTTATTCAGATCTGCCTCCTCTCTTCATCTAAATATCTTAACTTGGCGGTTGAGCAGTTTATTGCTCATTAATTATTCAGTCTTATCAAATAGGTACACAGGTGTGGAAACACAGAAGCGTTTGATTTGCATTGTGCAATGATTTGCATATAAAGCGCCCAAGTGGGATATTTCATTAGCATGTGATCAATGGGGTATTTGCCTTGGTGTACCCTTTTCAACTTTTGTGTAGGTAGCCAAAAAATGATCTCCCATACTGCAGATCTTAGTTCCTAAGGGCATTTATAGTATGCTTACTGAAGAAACACTCGCAGTATGCACCTTGTCACGTAATCGCTCAGTCGAAGGTCTGGATGGAATTCAGGAAAGTTATGTCTTCGGCTCTGCTACAGCAGCAGAGCAATGTGAGGTAAAATTACAGCCTACAGATGCCTGGATGCTAGATGCTGAAACTTCTTAGAGATGAACCTGTCTGTATGTATCCGACTTCACACATCATATCCCTGACTCCACTCCAACTCAACAGGACCAGCATATTGTACATATAGAGGCTGCAAAAACACAACATTCTCAATTTCGCGAGACCAGAATTTGTAACTCGTAGATTTTGACTGTTCAATGCAACATAACTTCTAGGAAAAATGTATTCTTCTTACACATCATTTTAACTTCATCGCAACAGGACCAGTATGTTGTACAGAGGTTTTGAAAATGCAACACTCTTAACATAACCCCAACATAACAATGTATCTTTTTAATAACACACCTTTTCACACCTAATGATCATGATGCATTTGAGCTTAATTATTTCCATCTAAATGACCTCATCCTTGCCTCGAGTGCAATTGTTCCTCCATCCATCAGGCCCTCCCCCGCCCTCCTTTCGGAAAAGCTGACCACGACTCCTTGCCTACAGACAGAAGCTAAAACAAGAAGCTCCCGCACTGAGGTCTGTTCAACACTGGTCCGACCAATCTGATTCCACGCTCCAAGACTGCTTCCATCACGTGGACTGGGATATGTTTCGTATTGCGTCAAACACCATTGACGAATACGCTGATTCGGTGAGCGACTTCATTAGAACGTGCGTTGAAGATGTCGTTCCCATAGCAACGATTAAAACATTCCCAAACCAGAAACCGTGGATTGATGGCAGCATTTGCGTGAAACTGAAAGCGCGAACCACTGCTTTTAATCAGGGCAAGGTGACCGAAAACACGACCGAATACAAACAGTGTAGCTATTCCCTCCGCATGGCAATCAAACAAGCTAAGCATCAGTATAGAGACAAAGTAGAATCTCAATTCAACTGCTCAGACACAAGAGGTATGTGGCAGGGTCTACAGTCAATCACGGATTACAAAAAGAAAACCAGCCCAGTCACGGACCAGGATGTCTTGCTCCCAGGCAGACTAAATAACTTTTTTGCCCGCTTTGAGGACAATACAGTGCCACTGACACAGCCCGCAACCAAAACATGCGGACTCTCCTTCACTGCAGCCGAGGTGAGTAAAACATTTAAACGTGTTAAACCTCGCAAGGCTGCAGGCCCAGACGGCATCCCCAGCCGCGCCCTCAGAGCATGCGCAGACCAGCTGGCTGGTGTGTTTACGGACATAGTCAATCAATCCTTATCCCAGTCTGCTGTTCCCACATGCTTCAAGAGGGCCACCATTGTTCCTGTTCCCAAGAAAGCTAAGGTAACTGAGCTAAACGACTACCGCCCCGTAGCACTCACTTCCGTCATCATGAAGTGCTTTGAGAGACTAGTCAAGGACCATATCACCTCCACCCTACCTGACACCCTAGACCCACTCCAATTTGCTTACCGCCCAAACAGGTCCACAGACGATGCAATCTCAACCACACTGCACACTGCCCTAACCCATCTGGACAAGAGGAATACCTATGTGAGAATGCTGTTCATCGACTACAGCTCAGCATTTAACACCATAGTACCCTCCACCCTGGGTCTCGACCACACCCTGTGCAACTGGGTACAGGACTTCCTGACGGGCCGCCCCCAGGTGGTGAGGGTAGGTAACAACATCTCCACCCCGCTGATCCTCAACACTGGGGCCCCACAAGGGTGTGTTCTGAGCCCTCTCCTGTACTCCCTGTTCACCCACAACTGCGTGGCCACGCACGCCTCCAGCTCAATCATCAATTTTGCGGACAACACAACAGTGGTAGGCTTGATTACCAACAACGACGAGACGGCCTACAGGGAGGAGGTGAGGGCCCTCGGAGTGTGGTGTCAGGAAAATAACCTCACACTCAACAAAACTAAGGAGATGATTGTGGACTTCAGGAAACAGCAGAGGGAACACCCCCTATCTACATCGATGGGACAGTAGTGGAGAGGGTAGTAAGTTTTAAGTTCCTTGGCGTACACATCACAGACAAACTGAATTGGTCCACCCACACAGACAGCATCGTGAAGAAGGCGCAGCAACGCGTCTTCAACCTCAGGAGGCTGAAGAAATTTGGCTTGTCACCAAAAGCACTCACAAACTTCTGCAGATGCACAATCGAGAGCATCCTGTTGGGCTGTATCACCGCCTGGTACGGCAACTGCTCTGCCCACAACCGTAAGGCTCTCCAGAGGGTAGTGAGTTCTGCACAACCCATCACCGGGGGCAAACTACAATGCCTTGTGAAAGTATTCGGTCCCCTTGAACTTTGCGACCTTTTGCCACATTTCAGGCTTCAAACATAAAGATATAAAACTGTATTTTTTTGTGAAGAATCAACAACAAGTGGGACACAATCATGAAGTGGAAGGACATTTATTGGATATTTCAAACTTTTTTAACAAATAAAAAACTGAAAAATTGGGCGTGCAAAATTATTCAGCCCCCTTAAGTTAATACTTTGTAGCGCCACCTTTTGCTGCGATTACAGCTGTAAGTTGCTTGGGGTATGTCTATCAGTTTTGCACATCGAGAGACTGACATTTTTTCCCATTCCTCCTTGCAAAACAGCTCGAGCTCAGTGAGGTTGGATGGAGAGCATTTGTGAACAGCAGTTTTCAGTTCTTTCCACAGATTCTCGATTGGATTCAGGTCTGGACTTTGACTTGGCCATTCTAACACCTGGATATGTTTATTTTTGAACCATTCCATTGTAGACTTTGCTTTTTGTTTGGGATCAATGTCTTGTTGGAAGACAAATCTCCGTCCCAGTGTCAGGTCTTTTGCAGACTCCATCAGGTTTTCTTCCAGAATGGTCCTGTATTTGGCTCCATCCATCTTCCCATCAATTTTAACCATCTTCCCTGTCCCTGCTGAAGAAAAGCAGGCCCAAACCATGATGCTGCCACAACCATGTTTGACAGTGTTCAGGGTGATGAGCTGTGTTGCTTTTACGCCAAACATAACGTTTTGCATTGTTGCCAAAAAGTTCAATTTTGGTTTCATCTGACCAGAGCACCTTCTTCCACATGTTTGGTGTGTCTCCCAGGTGGCTTGTGGCAAACTTTAAACAACACTTTTTATGGATATCTTTAAGAAATGGCTTTCTTCTTGCCACTCTTCCATAAAGGCCAGATTTGTGCAATATACGACTGATTGTTGTCCTATGGACAGAGTCTCCCACCTCAGCTGTAGATCTCTGCAGTTCATCCAGAGTGATCATGGGCCTCTTGGCTGCATCTCTGATCAGTCTTCTCCTTGTATGAGCTGAAAGTTTAGAGGGACGGCCAGGTCTTGGTAGATTTGCAGTGGTTTGATACTCCTTCCATTTCAATATTATCGCTTGCACAGTGCTCCTTGGGATGTTTAAAGCTTGGGAAATCTTTTTGTATCCAAATCCGGCTTTAAACTTCTTCACAACAGTATCTCGGACCTGCCTGGTGTGTTCCTTGTTCTTCATGATGCTCTCTGCGCTTTTAACGGACCTCTGAGACTATCACAGTGCAGGTGCATTTATACGGAGACTTGATTACACACAGGTGGATTGTATTTATCATCATTAGTCATTTAGGTCAACATTGGATCATTCAGAGATCCTCACTGAACTTCTGGAGAGAGTTTGCTGCACTGAAAGTAAAGGGGCTGAATAATTTTGCACGCCCAATTTTTCAGTTTTTGATTTGTTAAAAAAGTTTGAAATATCCAATAAATGTCGTTCCACTTCACGATTGTGTCCCACTTGTTGTTGATTCTTCTCAAAAAAATACAGTTTTATATCTTTATGTTTGAAGCCTGAAATGTGGCAAAAGTTCGCAAAGTTCAAGGGGGCCGAATACTTTTGCAAGGCACTGTATATTGACATTTCACATTCATAAAATAAAGTGGTGTTCCTAACTGACCTAATACATGGAATTTTTACTAGGATTAAATGTCAGGAATTGTGAAAAACCGAGTTTAAATGTATTTTGCTTAGGGGTATGTAAACTTCCGACTTCAACTGTAGCTACGTGGAACTCAGAAAGCATCAGTGCCATGGTGAAAGGTATACACTGCGTTCGGAAAGCATTCAGACCCCTTGACTTTTTTTGTTAAGTTACAGCATTCTAAAATGGATGATTATATATATGTTTTATTTTTAATCTACAGAAGGTCCCACAGTTACAGTGCATGTCAGATCAAAAACTAAGCCTATGAGGTTGAAGGAATTGTACTTAGAGCCCCGAGACAGGACATTCTCTATGCACAGATCTGGAGAAGGGTAGGTCCCCTAGAGCTGGCCGCCCGGCCAAACTGAGCAATCTGGGGGGAGGTGACCAAGAAACCTATGGTTACTCTGACAGAGCTCTAGAGTTCCTTTGTGGAGATGGGAGAACCTTCCAGAAGTACAAACATCTCTGCAGCACACCAATCTGGCCTTTATGATAAGTGGCCAGATGGAAGCTGTTTTTCAGTAAAAGGCACATGACAGCCTGCTTGGAATTTGCCAAAAGGCACCTAAATGACTCTCAGACTATGAGAAACAAGATTCTCTGGTCTGATGAAACCGAGATAGAACTATTTGGCCTCAATGCCAAGCATCACGTCTGGAGGATGCATGGCACCATCCCTACGGTGAAGCGTGGGCTGGCAGCATCATGCTATGGGGATGTTTTTCAGCAGCAGGGACTGGGAGACTAGTCAGTATTGAGGGAAAGATGAACAGAGCAATGTACAGAGAGATCCTTGATGAAAATCTGTTCCAGAGCCCTCAGGACCTCTGACTGGGGCAAAGGTTCACCTTCCAACAGGACAATGGACCTAAGCAAACATCCAAGAAAACAAAGGAGTGGTCTGATCGAACATCTTTGGAGAGACCTGAAAATAGCTGTGCAGCGACTCTCCCCGTCCAACGTGTAAGTGTTTGAGAGGATCTATAGAGAAGAATGGGAGAAACTCCCCAAATACAGGTGTACCATGCTTGTAACATCATACCCAAGAAGACTTGAGGCTGAGTAAAGGGTCTGGATACTTTTTATATTTAAGTGTATTATTTTGAATAAATGTGTGTAGATTAAAATACATTTTAGAATAAGGCTGTAATGTAAAGTTAAAGGGGTCCGAATACTTTCCGAATGCACTGTACCCTGAGGAAAATCTTTGGCTGGCTAGACACACAGGTCTTCTGAAGGTAACGTCTGGTGAGTTGGAGAGGAGATGATTCCCCTGCAGTCACGCAGTGGCACAGAGAGAGAGAGACAAGAAACGGAAAGACAGAAAGAGAAAGGCTGATTGGGCCATCCCTTCCATCTCTGCCTTGCCATTTACACCCTCCTGACCCCCATCCCCACTCCCAATGGGCCATCATGGGGTCAGGCAGGGGTGAGGAGTTGTTTCAAATTTTGCAGAGTGATGTCACTCACAGGCTGGCTGTTGTGTCACAGGTCAGTGCCTATATATAAAATGAGGCCTGTGTTGTGTAGAGAAGGGGACCTACCTGATATCTCTGACCTTTTACAACTGGACTTTGACATTACCTCAAAACCCCAGAGGCGCTATAGAACTTTACTTACAGGCTCTAACCAATAGTGCAAAAAAAGGTATTAGGTTAACAATAGGTAAGTAAAGAAATAAAAACAGTAAAAAGACAGTGAAAAACAGTAGCGAGGCTATATACAGTCACCGGTTAGTCAGGCTGATTGAGGTAGTATGTACATATGGTTAAAATGACTATGCATATATGATGAACAGAGAGTAGCAGTAGCATAAAGAGGGGTTGGTGGGTGGCGGGACACAATGCAGATAGCCCAGTTAGCCAATGTGCGGGAGCACTGGTTGGTCGGGCCAATTGAGGTACTATGTACATATGTACATGAATGTATATTTAAAGTGATAAACAGAGTAGCAGCAGCGTAAAAGAGGGGTTGGGGGGGGGGGGGGTGTCCGGGTAGCCATTTGATTACCTGTTCAGGAGTCTTATGGCTTGGGGGTAAAAGCTGCTGAGAAGCCTTTTTGTCCTAGACTTAGCACTCCGGCACCGCTTGCCATGCGGTAGTGGAGAGAACAGCCTTTGACTTGGGTGGCTGGGGTCTTTGACAATTTTTAAGGCCTTCCTCTGACACCGCCTGGTGCAGAGGTTCTGGATGGCAGGCAGCTAAGCCCCAGTGATGTACTGGGCCATACACACTACCCTCAAGTAGGAAGTCAACAAGACGGGCTATGACTGACATCTGATTTTGACAGTCATATACATGTCTGATGGTATAGGGTTTCAGAACAATTCTCGTATTTTGTAGAATATCTTTGTTTATCATATTGTGTTATTGTCATGGCGCATACAATACATTCCATAACAGAGCAGCTCAATCTAGATTATTCATGAGCAGATGTCATACTGGACTCGGCTCAAAACAAAGGATTTGCCAACAGTCCTTTGCGTCAACAGATAGGCTTTAGTCCATGGCATTGTAACGATTTGAAAGAATCCCTTGATACATCTACATCTTCCGTTTTATGAAAAACTATATAGGGTTTCTATTCATTTCAATGGGCACGTCCTTCCGCCCTCCCATTTCCTGGGTTCTGATACAGTAAATCACTCATTCTATTATAGAAGAGGTCATTTATTTAGTTCCTTTTTCACAATATTTAAATTCAAACCTTTTTAATTACATACTCTTGGGTTTCCCACCCATATCCTGAAGCACACTAATTTACTTTCTGTCATAACAGTAAATGGATGGATTTCATCACCAGCTCTAACTGTCAGCAGGCATATATTACGGGTTTTCATCACAATTGAGACAGACGAGCAGCTCCCATTTGAAGCCGCCGCTCTCGTCACCACGTGTCAGTTATACAGGCAAAATCATTTATCTTGAGCGCAAATGCTTGACTAATTCTTTGTTTTTTCGTGTGGCACAGAAGTTGACATTCGATTTGTACGACCCTCTACCTCGTTGATGAGATATAAAAAAAAAAATTGTAACTCACTGGACTGGTCATGAATCCAAATTGGAAATGTGGACTTTATCATTGGTCCAAGGATGTTTTTATTTATTTATTTCACCTTTATTCAACCAGGTAAGCCAGTTGAGAACAAGTTCTCATTTACAACTGTGACCTGGCCAAGATAAAGCAAAGCAGCGGGACAAAAACAATTGTTTTTATATTTTTTTATTGTGTTATTGTCTGTACGATTGTTTATCCCAAGTTACACATGGGATAAACAATCGTACAGTCAATAACACAATAGAAAAATCTGTATACAGTGTGTGCAAATTCAGTAAGGAGGTAAGGCAATAATTAGGCTAATATTGGCGAAGTAATTATAATTTAGCAATTTACACTGGAGTGATACATGTGCAGATGAGGATGTGCAAGTAGAAATACTGGTGTGCAAAAGAGCAGAAAAACCTAACAAATATGGGGATGAGGTAGGTAGTTGGTTGGATGGGCTATTTACAGATGGGCTGTGTACAGCTGCAGCAATCAGGTAAGCTGATTTGACAGCTGACGCTTAAAGTTAGTGAGGGAGATGTAAGTCTCCAACTTCAGTGATTTTTGCAATTTGTTCCAGTCATTGGCAGCAGAGAACTGGAAGGCAGCCAAAGGAGGTGTTGGCTTTGGGGATGACCAGTGAAATATATGTACAGGCCAGTGTGTACTTATACAAATTGTGCAATGACCAGTGCATGCAGACTGTACATGTTGCCTCAGACATGATGATGCAATGTCTTTTAGTCTATCTGACCTACAAGTCATGCTGTGTGTGGCCTTAGAAGTCTTGAGTACACCACTGGTATTCTGACATAAATACTACAAGAAATGTTACTTTCTGACAACTGTTGTGAGGGATCCTGATTGATTGTCTGTGGTTGCTTATTGGTGATGTGGGCCTAGGTGAGTGTGTTGTTTTTGATTTGCCTACCAATTACCCCTACCGCACGATAGTGAAACCACAGAGCTAACATGAACGCCGTGGATGGGCTTTTGCCAACGTTGAGACAGAGTTCTAAGAGCATTCTCACTGAACTGACAGGGATGTCTCAAGAGAAAACAAGACAGCCTCAATGCCAGTCGGATTTATTTGGTCCCTGTGAACCTGGTTTGGAAAACAACATTATCCGTTTCAATGAAACAGATGAGCCACAACCTTACTTCTTCACACTTCTCTTCCTGAAGTTTTGGGAAGTTTTTTCCCCTTTTTCCTTATTTTTTAATTTACTTCCTCCTTCAGATCAACTCAGGCCATCTCATCATGCTTGAGTTATACGTTTCCACATGATTGGCTCTGAAACTACTTATAGAGAGGGAGAAGGAGGAAACAGATCAAGGATGTAAGAGGTGGAATATTTCTTCCTCTCACTTCCACTCTCTCTGAGAGTTCTCCTTTTTTCTATGTCTCTTTTGAGAGTTGCTGAAAACAACAAAACACATACCCTTTAAGGGGAACGCAGCAGGATGTAAGTCAGTAAATATGTTTGATAGTACAATATCAAACACCGCTTTTAGAAAGCATGAGTGGAGACATCTTATATTTCCCCATTGCCTTTTAGCCATTGTATTTAACCACATATCCCAGCCTGAAAAACAACCCTGGTTGCAGTTAAACAATTGCACTTGTGCCATACATTCCACAATGTGATTTATCCGCGACAGCGAGGGGGAAATTATTTAGTTTTGGATTCTGCATAGTATGATGCCCATCAGTCAACCAGAGTTATGGCTAGATACAAATCAAGAGTTTGTTTGTGGCCCCTCGTTCATTATGGCATGGCTTTGAAATGCCTGACAAGATTCCGTACAATCATTGTAAATGCTCAAGTGCTGTCATGACTGTCCTGTGAGGATCCGAAATGGGTCAGATCAGCTTGGCAATGGATGACAGTAACCAGACCTTCTATCACCCACAAAATAGGGAACTGTGGTAGGTTTGAAAGCTCACACCCTTTCATATATTAAAGGAGAGGAGATCTAGGGTCTCCCTCTTCAAAATTTCACAGAGAAATATGCTTTGTCTATGCAGAGGTTTCCTGCCAAAACTCTAACACATTCTAAAGCAAATACTGGAAAAAATATTCCTAACATAAGAATGTGGGGAATGGTCAGTGGTGAGCTATAGAGAACTAATGTCATATGGGTTGTTATTTTGTGATCTCGTTATAAAATAAATACTGTAACTTGAAAAGTATATACACTACATGTATGAAGTCTCCATCCTTAACACTGTATATGAAATAGTTACAATTATGAAAGCAGTTTTGTTAAGATGCATCCTAAAATCGCATTCATATCTCCTATAAACTGTGCATAGTAAGTAGCCACGCCCCGAGTGAGGTCAGAGAGCGTGTCAACCTGACAGAACCACCCCCCTTTAACCATAGTGCATAAAAGGATTGGTAAATAAATTAACATTAGACCAGAAAAACGTGAAGTGGTAGCTATGCGTTTGAAATGGTTGGAACTCCGAACCTCAACACGAGGTGAAGAAAATAAATGAATCTCCCAGACCAGGAAAGATGGGAAGCTGCAGCCCATGTCTAAAGTGGTTTGAACTCTGAATATCAACACAAGGAAGAGGTGAGAAGCTCACCTCTCAGACAATCACTGGTACAGCTGATTAGCTGTCCTAAGTCAAGTGTCTAGAAAAGTGAATTTAAGTGGGACCACTGTACTGCTCTTCTCAAGTCACCATAGTACTGAATCATAAGGCTGGGGTGTTTGAAAATCCAAGAGGCTACGACTGTTCAGAATGATCATATGATAAGAGGTTATGATTAATACGTTGACTGTTTTATGGATGTGATAGGTAAAGACCTTTAGAGTTTAATTTGGGAGATGGTAACTCTAAACAACCGCTCTTGTGGAGCCCCAAATTCCTAATGAGTTAATTGTTACATGATTAATTTAATCAGGTAACAATTCAAGTTAGTTGAGTTCAATTATAGTTAGTTGATTCAATAAATAACAGTCATCAGATTAATGAAAGTAAAGTCACGACAGTGCACACGGAGAAAGGGAAAAACTACTTATTTCCCTCACTCTGATTAGCCATATGTTTGTGTGATTTCTGTAATGTTTTGAAAGAGTGGCAGTCTTTAGATAGGCGTAGAGGTACTTCAGCAGCATTCAACTAAAGGGAGGTGGTTTATTGACTTATCCAAAATGCCAAAGGCAGGTTAGAACAAATGGTGTGAAGTCACACACCTTTTTCACATCACCCCCCAATGTTTTAGTGAAGAGAAATGGGGCCTTGAACTCTTCAATCCACAAAGGAAAAGCAGCAGGGCTGGGGGAAGTGAAGATACCCTTTAAATGGTCACAGAAACAGTCCAAATCAATCCTGATGAAAATGTAAAGTAGTACAGATAACTGCAAAAAAATAAAAGAAACACCAACATAAAAGCATTGGCAACCACGAGCTGCCATATCCACTTCAATGCACCTTAAAAAAAAACATTTTACAAGTGTATGGAACTGTATTGGAGGGATGCAAACGTCATTCTTCCACAAGAAAGTTTGTTGGTGGTGGTGTGAACGCGGGACTCAAGCGCCACTCCAGATTCTCCCACCAGAATCTCCCATAAGTGTATAATTGAGATGAGATATGGCTACTGAGACAGACACACATTCTAAACTCCCTATGCGCCTTTGATACTCCTCTTTCAAAGTTACTGAAATTACTTCTAGCCATGGTAGCCAAACTAATAGGCAACGGGGCATTTTTATTTAGGACCCTAAGCTTTTTGGGATGTTAATTGCATAATTAACTCAGGAACCACAAATGTGTGGAAGCACCTCCTTTCAATGGACTTTGTAGCCCTCATTTACTAGAGTGTTTCCAGGATTTGGAGACAGGCGCAAGAATATATCATTTGGGTTTTTAATACATACAAAACAAACATGGATACAAAAAACTGAGATGTACCCAAACAAAAGAGTGAGGGTAAACCTCGTAGAACAACAGGAGACGAGACCCGTTAAACACAATGCAAAAAGCACGCAGCACAGGCTGAGAAAACGCATAGGTACTCACCCGACCAACTGACATGGGAACAATAAATCGACAGCCCAATCGGGAAACAAAGGGCACATTTATACAAATACAATCAGTGAGGAATTGGAACCAGCTGTGCGTAACAACAGTGCAGCCTAGAAGACCGGTGAAGTCGATCTCTGGAACTGGTGAACGGAATGAGCAGCAGGACCGGGGCATCCGTGACAATTTTGGCAGTTACCTGTACATTACATGAGAAAATGAAAACGTGAATGAATCTGCTGTATCTTGCATTGTCTTCCCTCTGCAACTAATAATTATATTGAACTTTTTAATATACTGTCTACACCCCCAAGCCCAGACACTTTATTGTCAGGATCCATCCTCACTGGAGAACTCACTTACTTCCTCATGTCTGCTGTCGTGTCTTTGGCTATGCCGGATTAATTGCTAAGACATGCTATTCTATAAAATAATTAATTAATATCACCTGATTGAGCTAATCAATATGTAATTAGCTAGAGTCGGGCACCACGAAATTAACTAAATATCTAGTAATATTTTACATCAATAGCAGTCAATATCATTCGTCATCTTACTTCAGTCTCATAATCTGAAAGTTGTAAATTCTTGGTTATCTGCAAAATCCCTGGCTAACAATTTGAATCAGTAATAAACTCAATTTTGTAATTATTTATTTACTAAATACCTAAATAATCACACAGAATTCACATACACAAAGAATGAATTATACCTGGATAATTATTTACGTCATAAAGGAAAATGTCCCAAGCGGGCGGAACAGATATGACAGCTTGTTACCCAAAGGAAATGGGGCTGGGTTGAGTGAAAGAGCGGGAAGACAGGAGCAAAGGCAAAGCTGAGCTATCGTAAATACAGTATCTTATGTATTCTAAATTACCGCCCATTTGGAAAAGGAAAATGCAATAAATATTTACTCTGAGCTGCTCTTCAGTAGATTGGTGGTAGATAGAAGACCTTGTTGCCAAACCGAGTCCTCTGACCTTTGAAGAATGTCTCTGGTGATCACTTGGATACGTTGTAGTAATGTCGTTGTGTGGTAGATGGGATACTCTGTTTGTTCCTTCCTAACCTGCGTTTGCAGCTGCGGTCGCTAACTCAACGGCTAGGAGGTATCACTTCTGTCGTGAATAAGAGTTCAAAGTTCATACCATTCGCAACCAAAACTTCTGCTGATGTTGGCTTCGTTCTGTAGTTTTATCTGAACCATTCTGACATAGGATCATCATCCTACCTCATTGGAACAGGAAGTTATGTTGTCATCAAGGCTTTATATAGGAAGGGAGAGGAGGGTGTGTTTGAAAAGTTTTATAGCCCTTGTCCCTTCACAGAGGCGGGCCACTGAGTGAGCAGCCCTAACTTCTGAAAACCCACATCTCACATTTTAGAAGCTAAAATCACATTTTATCCCATCACAAATAATGTCATATTCAAACATTTAAATTGAACAACAATTCCATGTGAATCTGATAACTTTCCACTGTAGAGTTTGTAATCTTATTATTGATGAGAATGTCTCAGATGACCACCGAATTGACATCACATTCATTAAGTACCACTGCATATGTTCAATTGTTCGGATTACCAGAATATAGTTAATTTCCCCCCACCTACGGATGTTCCCAGAATCTCTATGTTAACCAAGGTTTTTTTTAAATGTAACCTCAGTAGGTTAGAGAAGGGAAAAGGGGGGAAGAGGTATTTATGACTGTCATAAACCTATCCCCCAGGCCAACGTCATGACACTGCTTAAAGTCCATTCCTCTGTCCTTAAGGTTTCATTGATCAACAGTAACAACACTCCGGATGATGGCTTGTACGAGTTCAGTTTCATACCTTTCGTCCTCGAGGCTGCACCATGCAACTGGCAAATGCAACATCCTTAGCTATGTCATAGTCCAGCATTATCTCTGTGCCTCAGCCTCAGCTTCCTCTAGCTCTAAATAATGAATGGTAATCAGTTGTGCTTATGCCGTATCTGCCCGGCCAGAATAAAGGTCCCACCTGAAGATTATACTCCAAAGCTTGTTGCTCAGCCCTGATGCGAGCGTGACTCCACCAAGTCACACGAGACATCTGCGATCCATTTTGTGGAAAGGGCAGAACGTGTGTTAGGGTGTTGTCAGGTAAGAAGAGGTTCTGAGGTGATCACAGAATGAGCACAAACCATTGCGTTTCAGGTCAGTGCTGATGCTTGGTGATTAGCGGAAAAAAGGCGGATGTCAATGACTCGCTAGTGGATTTGTCTCGGTGTGAAAAAAACTCTTCAACTTCATACAAAAATAATCACGCCTGGAGGGAGAATCTCAAACTTTTATATGTTTATTGAAAGATTTATTCTGGAAAAGAGCTTCCTGGAATGTGGAGAATAGGGGAGAACACGAGGTCAAGCTAAGACGCTTGAATATGCACAGTCAGGAGTGAAAGATGAATGTTGAACGTAACAGAGATATCCACGGGACAGTATGTGAGGTCACTTAAAAACATCCTCCAAATGTCAGCGTTTCTTCCACTATAGTTCTTCAAAGCACTTCAATAGTGCATTTGTGAATGAAAGCAGTGACATTCTTAAAGTGCCATGAAATAATGACTTAGGACCATAGTCTCATAGTTGTTTTCCTCCTGTGTTCAGTGACTGTTCACAAATACCTTATTTAGTGTTCACTCTTTGTTGTGAATGGAAGCATGGATGGATGTCATAAAGGCCTTGCCTAAAATGCCATGGAATTATAATTTTTGAAGTTTAAACTTCCATGTCTCATAGTTTTTCCCTGTCCAGTAACTTGCACACAGTGCGTTAAAATAATGATTTGTGATATGTAACCTTTCATGTCGCTTAGTTTTACCCTGTGTCCAGTAACTTCTGACACATGCTGTATCTTGTACTCACGCTTGGTTGTTATATTCATACATTTGCATGAAAGTTAGGGTTAGGTACATTGGGAGATTGAAACATTCCTGTCTCATAGCTTTTGTCCTCCGCACTGTGCTCAGGAACACTTGACAAATAATAATAATACGTTTAGGAGGTGCTTATATCTGTCCTGTTACAAGTGTGTGTTGGAAATGTGTTTATTGCATATCCCAACTCCCCCTGAGACACCCGCAGGGAATGGGGTTACGGCCAGGTTAAGTGCCTTGATCAAGGGCCCAGCAACAGATTTTTCACCTTGTCGGCTCCAGGATTCAAACCAGCGACATTGCCCAACGCTGTAAACATCCAGGCTACCTGCAGTAGTTATTCAGTACCTACAGTGCTTACTCTTGGTTCTTATCTGACATCGTCATTTTACACAGTGGGAATATTTATTGACTTCCTAGTTTATTAACAAAAAGCCTGAGAGCCTAGGTGGTGTAGTGAATATGTTTGTGCATTAGACACATTTCCCTGTTCCTGCTGTTGTAGTTTTGTTTCATGCGTGCACTGTTTCATATTTCCTCTTCCTGTCTCTGTTGCCTGTTTGTCACTTCTCAAGGTCACACCAAGTGTCGAGATGAAGAAGAAAAAACATCTCCTCTCACCGACCCAGTCTGTAAATGTGAATGTTTTAACCTCCATTATTCATTCACGCTTGAGTTTCCACCCTCCTACATGTCTCACCAACGATCCACTGTGATCTTCCCGCAAACACCTGCAAATATCTTTACGTACCAATTCTCCATAAGTTATTTTCAATTATGCTTCAATGGATTCTGTTATTAGAGGAGAGATTATTCTACAGCTAATGTACCTCAGGGGTGAGAAGTGTGCGTGTGTCTGAATGCCTCTGTGTTGTGTATATGTTCCAACAGATAAACACTCTGACAGCTTGTACAATGCTGGTCCCTTTCCTGAGATAAGGTCTGCTGATGGCAGCATAGATGATCAAAAAATACATTTGCTGCCTTTTCTCTAGACACCTTCCTCTGCTGATGCATTCTCTTCATTCTTTTCCCCCTCTTCATTTTCTCCTCCCTTTTTTTCTCTTTCCCCTCAACTATTCACTTTTTGCCTTTTTAGTCAGTTATTGCATAACCTTTTCACATTACCTCTCTTCATATGTCTCTTATTAAGATCTATGTGCCCACAGTCTCTCTGGTACCCAGTATTATCTATCAGAGCAATGATGGTAAGGCATTGCCCAATTCATGCCCATTGTGGTTTGCCTCTGCCAACCAAATCTCAGTCGCTAAACTCTCATTTCCCCTGTCGACCAGAGGTCTCAGCATCGATTCAAACAGGAGATTCATTGGGTCTTGGATCTGGTGTTTGGACCCATATTGCATCTGTCATTCCCCTCCAGTCTGGATAGGAACAAAAATGACTTAGTAGTATAGTATCTCAAACAATAACTGTAGAAATGTTTCACTGTGGATTCAGACGTTGTGTTCAGACCCCTTTATGCCTGGATGCCTGGGATTCGTCTATGTTCAGATCAATGTTTAGGCATATCAATCAGAGGAAAGATCATGTTTAGACCCTGAAGGCTTGAACTTGCAACTGTTGTATCTTCTCATCTCTCTCTCAGTTGTAATGTCAGGTAAAATTGTTTATTTTTGTTAATCCCACATGTGACACTAACAACCCGACAATGTCAGAGTTTTGGACCCCGGTGGAATTTTTGGACAGGGTTTTTCCAGATATTCTTCCTGGCTAGTCTGTTTGGTGTCTTTGTTATTCAATCACGCAGTTACTATCTCTTTGGTTTGGTCAGTGGCCAGCTAAGTCAGCTGCAAGAGACCAAAAAATACCTCGGTCTGTGAGCTAGCTATGCAAGATAGATCACCAACCTTTAGTTTCCCTGCTGGAACAATACAGGAGTAGGACGTCCTGAGTCGGTTGTGCTCCTGAACACCCCAGTCCTTATATCTTTTTTTTTGTGTTTTACCACAGACTGAAGTGATTTGGTTTGGGAGCTTGGTCCCCAACTCGCTTTGAAGTACTGAGCATTCTCCTCTCTCCCCAGAGCCTGGTCTCCACACAGTGCCTCTGCACACCAACCACTTAATTGTTCTACTTTTAAGCAAAGTATAGGTGTTGTTTCCTACCTTCACCACCTGGGGGCAGCGCGTCAGGATGTCCAGGACCCAGTTGCACAGGGCGGGGTTCAGACCCAGGGCCTCGAGCTTGATGATGAGCTTGAAGGGTACACTGGTTTTGAATGCTGAGCCATAGTCAATGTACAGCATTCTTACATAGGTATTCCTCTTGTCCAGATAAGGATAAGGCAGTGTACAGTGTGATGGCGTTTGCATCGGGGATCTATTGGGGTGTGTCTAGGGTGTCAGGTAAGGTAAAGGTGATTTGATCCTTGACTAGTCTATCAAAGGACTTCATGATGACAGAAGTGTGCTACGGGGTGACAGTCATTTAGTTCAGTTACTTTCTTTGGTACAAGAACAATGGTGGCCATCTTGAAGCATGTATGGACAGCAGACTGGGATAGGGAGAGATTGAATATGTCCGCAAACACTCCAGGCAGCTGGTCAGCGCATGCTATGAGGACACGGCTAGGGATGCCATCTAGGCCTGCAGCCTTGAGAGGGTTAACATGCTTCAATGTCTTACTCACGTTGGCCACGGAGAAGTAGAGCTCACAGTCCTTTGTGGCAGGCCGCGTCGGGGGCACTGTGTTATCCTCAAAGCGGGCGAAGAAGGTGTTTATCTTGTCTGGAAGCAAGACGTCGCTGTCCATGATGGGGGCCGGTTTTCCATTTGTAGTCTGTGTATCATGACACAAGGCGAGACCCAGATGCAGACACAGGAGGCAGATGGTTGGAGTTTAAAATGTTTAATAATCCAAAAAGGAGTAGGCAAAAGAATGGTCGTGGACAGGCAAAAAGTCAAAACCAGTTCGGAGTCCAGGAGGTACAGAGTGGCAGACAGGCTTGAGGTCAAGGCAGCCAGAATGGTCAGGCAGGCAGGTACAGAGTCCAGAACAGGGAAGGGTCAAAACCGGGAGGACGAGAAAAAGGAGAATTGCAAAGGCAGGAGTGGGGGAAAAAACAATGGTTGACTGGGAACATACTAGGCAAATTGGCACAGAGACAGGAAACACAGGGATAAATACACTGGGGAAAACAAGCGAAACCTGGAGTGGGTGGAGACAATAACAAGGAGAGGTGAAACAGATCAGGGTGTGACACTGTGATTGTCTGTAGAACCTGCCACATACGTCTCGTGTCTGAGCCGTTGAATTGCGACTCCACTTTGTCTCTATTCTAACGTTTTGCTTGTTTGATTGCCTTACGTAGGGAATAACTGTACTGTTTGTATTCGGCCATATTCCCAGTCACCTTGCCATGGTTAAATGTGGTGGTTCATGGTTTCAGTTTTGCGCGAATGCTGCCATCTGTCAACGGTTTCTGGTTTGGGTAAGTTTTTAGAGTCACTATATTACCCCTCATTGTATACTTTAGCACAACAATATTACTTAGTGCTTAGATACTTATCTCTTTCACTGTAGGTGTATTGTATTCTGAAGCAACTGCCTTGCATTGCTTGTTCCAGGAGTGAAGCTCATATTAAATGAGAGTTTAACTAAAGGAGTTGAGAGAAGTTTTATTTTGTCTCAAGCTGTGTACAATTGGAATGGTTTATTAAACGCAATCAAGCAGTCTTATTTACCTTGAATAACTAACTTCTTTACTATGGTGAAAGCGTTTCATTAATAATAGCCACACTACCTCAGGGTTTCTTCCTCAATGCAGGCAGACACAACAACAGCAGACAGTGCAACTACTGCAGTATCTAACACCCTCTGATAGGGGAAGCTCTATTGCATGGCAGTGTAGCCAGGTTTAAACACTGCAATTGCATGCTTATTATGAGTACAGCTTCCTTCCCCGCAGACAGTCATGAATATGTAGTCATTCTAGGTTTTGAATTAACAAAAATGGTGCATCAGAAATCAGACTAACTGTAGGAGGCACCATGCGCTTTGGTGCGGAGGTTTGATTGAATGCATATCTGTCTGATTGTAGGATGTTTGTGACACTCTCACACCAGAGCCTTAGTACTTGAGGATAGAACTAAGAGGTGAACAATAAAATGGATGAATAGTCTACATACAATACAACACAGCAGCTATATATCTCTTCAGTTTATACTTGACAAGCCACTCAGGCAGGCAGCATTCGGTGTCTGGTCTGTAATGTCCCTGCCTGCTGTGGACATGAGAAGACTCCAACAATATAACGTAGCCCTTGGGGGCTCCTTAGTGCTCGGAGGCCCGTTCCATATTATATTTCCCTCTCCAATCAGTCATCGCCCCGTTCAATTCCCCAACTCTTTTTTTAATATCCTGTAGAAACTGTCAGCACACCCTCATGCAAGGTCTGACACTCTCGTTATTCTACTTCGCAATCATCGTGACCGTCTCTCCCCAGCACTCAGGAAAGAACTGGAATGAAAAAAGATCTTATTGTAATTTCACCTGAATCTCTATTACTGGCAGAGCTGCACTACTCTCTATCGACTACACCACCAGGAGAAAAAAAACCTGAAGAGCTATAAAATAATCTGTTGACACATCCATATTTTAAATGTCATTTCATTTCAAAGTAATCTTCGGGAGAAACTATCAGTTATTAAAGGTGTTAGGCCCCCAGATGTCTGTGAATGATTTGTTTACGTTAGCACCTATCAATGATTGGTTAACCTCTTTTATTCTGCTGTGCAGAGGTTATAACACAGGACAGTTTTTTGCCCTGTGCAACATGGTCGTATATTTAGTTAACACTTCTTGACGCTACCAATCCCTGTAGCGGGATAATTTTCGTCTGCAACCGCTGAATAACATAGCGCAACAGTCAAATAATATTACTAGAAAATATTCATATTCATGAAATCACAAGTGCAATATTTTGAAACACAGCTTAGCCTTTTGTTAATCACCCCGTCGTCTCAGATTTTGAAATTATGCTTTACAGCGAAAGCAATCCAAGCCTAACATAGCATTATGTACACTTAGCATCAGGAAGCTTGGTCACGAAAATCAGAAAAGCAATGAAATTAACCGTTTACCTTTGATGATCTTCGGGTGTTTTCACTCACGAGACTCCCAGTTACACAGCAAATGTTCCTTTTGTTCCATAAAGATTATTTTTATACCCAAAATACCAACGTTTGTTTGTCGCGTTATGTTCAGGAATCCACAGGAAAGAGCGGTCACGACAACGCAGATGGAAATTCAAAATAGTCTTCATAATGTCCACAGAAACATGTCAAACATTTTTATAATCATTCCTCCTCATTCCTCTTTATAACCATTCGATAATATATCAACCGAGTGTGTAGCTTTTTCCATAACAGCGGGAGGAACAATGGCCGCTTCACTCAATTGCGCACCATCTCAGTCTGAGAGATCCTTCACGCTCATTTTTCAAAATAAAAGCCTGAAACTATGTCTAAAGACTAAAGACACCTTAGGGAATCCACAGAAAAAGGAATCTGGTTGATATCCCTTTAAATGGGGAACAGGCACACATAGGAACACAGAGGTTTCAAAATAAGAGGCTCTTCCTGATTGGATTATCCTCAGGCTTTCGCCTGCAATATCAGTTCTGTTATACCCACAGACAATATTTTTTACAGTTTTGGAAACTTTAGAGTGTTTTCTATCCTAATCTGTCAATTATATGCACATTCTAGCATCTGGTCATGAGAAATAGGCCGTTTACTTTGGGAATGTTATTTTTCCAAACATAAAAATAGTGCCCCCTAGATTCAAGAGGGTTACGTGTTATAGGATCAAAGGCCCTTGAGCACTCTAGATTCCTGTAGTAATAAGGGTGAGAAAGCCAAGTACTGTAAAATGTACAATAACAGGGCTATTTCACATGACATGGTTCAAAGCCAAGATCATTGAATTTGATCCTAAATCTACCTTAAGATGTGGTTGTGGTTGGAAGCATGTGTTGGTAAATAACCACTGTCTATAAGTCTGTATGTCTGTACATTGAACTGCCTGTCTGTCTGTATTTCGCTCAGTCTCAACTTTTTTTCATTTACAGATCAACAGACTATGGCTCCACCTATGAGAGGATGAATGACAAAGTGGGATCTAAGACAGTGCTGAGTTGCCTGTATGTCTGTCCATCCAACAAGAGAAAGGTAAGACAAACTTCAAAAGAGTGATTTTCAATAACACAGTAATGACTACGACTCAGAAGGACTTAATTACATTTAGTTGAGTTAAGTGGAACTGAACTGTTTGTTGTCCATTCCCTGCTGCCGCTGTTTGTTCTTTCTGATCAAATCAAATGTTAACTCGAAGTGAAGGTTATACGGTAGACAAACTGTTAAAAATAGGTTTTATGGTTTGAATAATTGTTTCCTTTCAAGCATTTCAATGTTTTTGTAATTCTTGAGATGCCCAAAGTTGAATGACCTTATTTAGCTTACATTGCCTTATACTGGCAGCCGTCCTGCACTTAGGAAAGTAAGAGTGTTACCAAGAAACACTTACTCATACTGTAGTTATAGCCTCAGAACATTTACCATGACACAACACAGAGATCAGAAAGACCTGTTAGAAAGAGAAAATGTATTGTTGGTGTGTAGATACATGCTGAAGCAAAAACAAATTAAACAAAGAAGGTGCATCTTCTCTGACCCTGGGAATATATTTTCCCACTAGCTGGCCGGACTTGCCGATAGACCCTATAGTCTACTTGAAGGCAGAGTACCCAGAATATTTCCCAGACACAGGTCTAACCACGTCAAAGACCCACAGGACAGACAGCAGATGTGCTAAAAGTGCCTTACCATTTCCCTATCATGGTGATAGACTGAGGATTTTGCCATTTGGTTCACCCCAGTTAGGGAATTACATCGTAGTAAAAGCTAGTCGCGAGATCCTAGGATGTCTGGATGCCCTCGTTAGAGCCACGCTTTGTGAACAACCGCCATTCACCTCTGGCTTCAACCGCCACACAATCCTCCTAACCTTATCTCATTATGGATGTGCCCAACTCTCTCTTGGATAAGCTGGGACTTGTTTTTTCCTCGTTGCATTCAAATGGCAAAGCTTAGCATCTGTGTGTCTAGTGTGGGAAAATCAGGAGACAGTAATATCTGTCTCTGTTGAGATGAGGCAGTAATGACCCTTAAATAATTGTGACAATATATTTGTGTATTTAATCCTCAGGGGTGTTTTTGTCTCCCACGTGAATACATAATGACAATCGATTGTTTTTCTCACAACAAGATTCTGTCAACGTCACCGACTATATTCTCACATGATGTCTTAAGGAACAAATCCAGAGGCTTGACCTTTCTAAGAGCAGATAATAGATTTGAATGATGGTGCTGACATTTATCTTTAAGCTTTTAAAGAAGACACGCATCATGAATTGTCCTTATGCATGTTCAGCCTTATTCCGAGGTCCTCTGCATGGTTTGACTCACAACCACTGCTAATAATGAAGAGTATCATTCTAGACATATAAATATAATTAATAGACAGACATATAATGAATAGACTTTCTCTTTCTATGGTTGTAGCTAGACAAGTTGATATCCCAATCACAATGAGCCTATTTATACCTTCCCTATAGAGTGTTCACTCACAGATAGAATGCAATTGATCTGGGTTTGACATGATTCATCTGCTGTGAGGCATCATCTCCTCCTCTCCTCCCGTTGTTTGCAGTCATCAGATGGCTCGAGCACCATCCAACAGTAGGCTGCAGCCCCTCAGACAACACAGCAAAAACTATCGCACTCCTCGCATGATGATTAGCTCGGTCGCTGGACTCCCACCGAGCTGAATGAACATCAGCAGATAACATGCAGAGGTTATCCTAACAACCTGTATTGATCTAAGCTTTTTTACAAACCTCACTCCCCTTTGTTCGCGGGAGACGCATTGGTGATCAGTTGCCAAGTGGATGTGGAGTGAAATCTTAATTACCTGTCGATGGTATATTTGATAATGTGCACGTTTTTGATGTGAACTGTTACGTAAGCTCCCCTTGTGGAATTTAGTGCCTGTTAAAACTGATTCCGGAACAGATGGACATGCCCAAATCCATATGGATCCACATAAAAAATCTCTGAAGGGAAATTAATTAAATCTACTGAGAGATGGGTTGTGAGAAGTTTTTAGTCCAGTTATGGTATTTGTCCAATATCTTTTTCTACATTTTGTAATATAAATTATGTTTAAATAGGGTTTATTCTAGACTATTGCACATGGCAAATAATATTTACCATGCAGGAAATTAAATCAGGTTGGTAAAAGAGGAATCATCTTTGGCAGTTAATTAATACATTTCTAGACTTCTCCAATTCCTTTTATTCTCAACATATAAAGTGTATATTATTCCTTCCAATAAATGCAACAGTGATATAGTGGATATACTGAGTGCAGCTATACAACAAGCCCTCAATAGAGATAGGTTTTAATATGCAGTGTATTACAGTAAATATAAAGGAAGCCTGGTTGAAAAGGATTCGCCTAAATTATTATTGGAGAGTTGAGAAATGTTCAGTGTCTCCCTGTTCAGTGGTGAAGAAACACAGATCCACCCAGACCCTTCAAGGACTTCTAGCATTTCCACTTTCCCCTCTAAGTGGTGAGACAGAGAGAAAGGTTCTGACAGAAGAATCAAAAATGCAAGGTGAAATGCAATTTCCTCTCGTAATAAACGCTGTCACTTAATACAATATTATGGAAAATTATTAGACCTGACGTTAGAAACTATAGATTACATGTGACAAGGACCTAAGACATTGGGAGAAATAGAGGGGCCATTCGCGGTCCCTTGTCCCTCAGTGAGGGCAATGAATGGCAAAATTGGAAGGTCAGGCCAACAACAAAATAAATCGATGGAACATTTCAAAAAAGAGAAACTGGCACAGAATCCGCAGTCTATTTATTGGCTTTAATGAAAAACAATTTATCTAAATCACCACCAGAGAGGATTCCTAGTTAAAGCTGGGGAAAGAGGGGTGGGGAGGATCCCTAGTTAAAGCTGGGGAAATGGGGTGTTTTTTTTGTCAGTGACAAATGTACTGCTGTTTTTCCAATTCAAATCTGATACAGGGGGGAAAAAACACAGTCGATTGGGCTATGGCACTATCCAAGTCACGCTTTTCCCTTCTCCTTTTCTGTCTGGGTTTAGTAGTTAATTATCATTCAAGCCAGGTGTCAGGTTAAAGTCTTATTGCATTACATCACAAAGAGAAAGCATATTTTAGCTACGTTTGTCTTATTAATCAAGATACACCCCCCCCCCCCTCCCCACACACACACACACTCACACACTCAAATGAATCATAGTATACCAAGATATATATACTACACCAATAAGGTCAGATTTTGTTACAATGGAGTTTTTCATATTATATATATAAATATATACAAGCCCTCAATAGAGATAGGTCTTCATATGAGGTGTATTTTATATATATATATATATATATATATATATATATATATATATATATATATATATATATATATATATATATATATATATATATATATATTATACTGGCTTCCAAACAAAGGGCCTTATCTGAATTAAGTTTTATTAACATTGTGTACTTTCACAATATCTTTGATTTTATAGTATGAACATGTACTCCATTTTGCATAATTGTTATTAATATGTATATTTGCATTGCTATTATGGTTTTAGTTTTTCCAAATCTTGCTCTGTTCTTGCTTTCTCGAGTGGCTAATTTCTAACAAATAAGCAACAAAACGTTTACATTTTCACTGAAATCATGATGAAATGAAAGTAGAAATGGTATCATTCCTAACAAGGAATTGAGATTCCTCTTGCTGTGGTAACATTGAGCATTCCACAAAGACATTGTTTCTTATTGCACAAATGTTTCTTCTTTATCACAGATTTAGATATTGTTCAAAACAAATTGCTTTGCCTAGACATTTAGTCACGCATTGTACAGTGCCTTGCAAAATTATTCACCCCCTTGGAGTTTTTCCTATTTTGTTGTATTACAACCTGCAATTTAAATGGATTATTATTTGGATTTTATGTAATGAACATAGACAAAATAATCTAAATTGGTGAAGTGAAATGCAAAAAAAATGTATTGTTTCAAAAAACAATGCGTGCGTGCATACCTATTCACCCGATTTGCTATGAAGCCCATAAATAAGATCTGGTGCAACCAATTACTTTCAGAAGTACTCCCAGAATCTGCAACACCACTAAGCAAGGGGCACCACCATGCAAGTGGCACCATGAAGACCAGGTAGCTCTCCAAACAGACCGGGGACAAAGTTGTGGAGAAGTACAGATCAGGGTTGGGTTATAAAACAATATCCGAAACTTTGAACATCCCACAGAGCACCCTTACATACATTATTAAAAAATGGAACGAATATGGCACCATAACAAACCTGCCAAGAGAGGGCCACCCACCAAAACTCAGAACAGGCAAGGAGGGCATTAATCAGAGAGGCTACAAAGAGACTAAAGATGACCTGAAGGAGCTGCAAAGCTCTACAGAGGACACTAGAGTATCTGTCCATAGGACCCCTTTAAGCCATGCACTCCACAGAAATAGGCTTTACGGAAGAGTGGCCAGAAAACAAGCCATTGCTTAAAGACAAAAATAAGCAAACACATTTGGCGTTCTCCAAAAGGCATGTGGAAGACTCCCCAAACATATGAAAGAAGGTACTCTGGTCAGATGAGACTAAAATTGAGATTTTTGGCCATCAAGGAAAACGCTATGTCTGGTGCAAACCCATCACCTTCCAGCAGAACAATGACCCTGTGCATACTGCTAAAGCAACACTCGAGTGGTTTAAGAGGAAACATTTAAATGTATTGGAATGGCCTAGTCAAAGCCCAGACCTCAATCCAATTGAGAATCTGTGGTATGGTTTAAAGATTGCTGTACACCAGTAGGAACCCATCCAACTTGAAGGATATGGAGCAGTTTTGCCTTGAAGAACGGGAAAAATCCTAGTGGCTAGATGTGCCAAGCTTATAGAGACATATCCCAAGAGACTTGCAGCTGTAATTGCTGCCAAAGGTGGCCCTACAAAGTATTGACTTTGGGGGGGGTTGAATAGTTATGCAAGCTCGAGTTTCTTTTTGTCTTATATCATGTTTGTTTCAAAATAAAAAATATTTTGCATCTTCAAAGTGTTAGGAATGTTGTGTAAATCAAATGATATAAACCCCCCAAAAATCTATTTTAATTCCAGGTTGTAAGGCAACAAAATAGGAAACATGTCAAGGGGTGAATACTTTCGCAAGGCACTGTAAACGCAAAGTTATGGCGTTCTCTCTTGCCACACGTGTATTACAGAATACCATAGCACACCAGCCTATTGATCTACACTATATTCTTAACTTTATTCTTAAAACGTATTATATTCTTTAAAATAGTGATTTTTTTGTTGTAGTTGTGTTGTGGCCCCTCACGGTTGACTTATAAATCCACAGGGTTCTTCTCAACCACCTCTATCTCATTAAAGGGAATGTTTTCGGAGAGAGGTGAGTGGAAGTCAAAGTGCACCAAAGTGCAGACCTGTGAGTGCACTGGAAGAGTCCAAAAAATCATGGCAACAGAGGTGAGAGGCACATTTGTAAAATGAAGTCCAAAACAAAGTGAATGTGTAACCTAGACCTGGAGTGGTGACATGGTCACCCCTTCACTCTCTTTCTTACTCCTCTGTATCACTTTCTCTCTCTCTCAATCTCTACTCATAACTTCCCTCTCCTTCTTTATTCCTCTCCATCTCCTACCTCTCTCACCCCAACCCCCATCTCTCTCTCTCAATTCCACCCCCCTCTCCCTCTCTTTCCGATAATGGTGCTGACAGACCCTGAGTTTGAGAGCAGTGTGCTCATCAGCTCAGATGAAGGAGCGAGCTATCAGAATTACCGCCTCAGCTTCTACATCCTAAGCCCTATGTTCCATCCAACACAGGAGAATTGGGACCTAGCCTATAGCCATGGCCAGAAGGTGAGCTCCATGTCATTGTTTCACCGCAGTTGATTGTTTGACACAGTACGCTTTGGATTTGGAACTGTGATACACAGTTGGATAAAACTCCAAGCTGTTGATGTTTTATATTTTTTGATCCCGGTTCCAACAGCGCTGTATTGTTTTATTGAATATTCTTCTGTCATCTTAATATGATTGATTTACCTTCTTGAAGTTTTGATTAGAATATTGATTATTGTTATCTGTTTGATGAAACTTTAGTTAGATATTACCTCATGCTGTGGAGAGCTCTGCCCCCCCCCCCCCCGTTTCACACTCAGGTCACATCCTATATATAAATCCCTGTGAAGAAGACTTAACACTATGGTCAATGAGTATGACCTGTCTACCAAGATGACTATCACAACAGGGGAGAATGGTTCAGTTGGAGGAGGGAGAAGAATGACACCTTGGGTTGCTAACTAACCCCAATATCAGTCATAACAATGAAACGTGCCGATTCAGAGGTTGTCAATATGGGAGGTCCGAATGAAAAAATAGTTGAAGGAGTCACTTCAGACGCAGTTTTACAGTTGTTATTTGCTAAGCTTTCGGCCTGTGATGGCCTTTGTTGGAGAAGGCAGACTATGCGAGTTTGTAACACAACCTTTTGGGCTGTTTAATGTACACTATAGATGTTGGTGATATTTTGTTTGCATTAAAAGGATGGGCCTTTGTGGACATGGAACACTCCCAGACCACATACCTTTGTGGACATGGAACACTCCCAGACCAAATACCTTTGTGGACATGGAACACTCCCAGACCACATACCTTTGTGGACATGGAACACTCCCAGACCACATACCTTTGAGGACATGGAACACTCCCAGACCACATACCTTTGTGGCCATGGAACACTCTCAGAAGACATACCTTTGTGGCCATGGAACACTCCCAGACCACATACCTTTGTGGACATGGAAAACTCCCAGACCACAGACCTTTGTGGACATGGAACACTCCCAGACCACATACCTTTGTGGCCATGGAACACTCTCAGAAGACATACCTTTGTGGACATGGAACACTCTTAGACAACATACGTACAGTTCTGATGAAACGAGTCCTTAAGCAATGATGCAACGTGGAATCCAATGGTGATTAGTAAATATTATAGTATATTTAGTTGGGAGTCCATACAAGGCCAACTTTAAAACAATCTGTTCTGTAATGACAACATTGAATCTTTCTATATTCAAACAGCTGTGTCTCAAGCTTTGTCAGATCACTTTAATATTTGTCTTCAGTCTTTTTGTGTTCAATCCAGGTCAATCTCAATCAAAAAATCTCAGATATGACAGCTTGTTACACAAAAGAAAAGGGCTGGGTTTGAATGAAAGAGCGGGAAGACTGAGGAACAAAGGGTGAAGCTGTGCTATCGTAAATACAGCATCTTATGCATTCTAAATTACCGCCCATTTGGAAAAGGAAAATGTAATAAATATTTACTCTGAGCTGCGCTTCAGTAGGTTGGTGGTAGATGGAAGGCCATGTTGCCCAACCGAGTCCTTTGTCCTTTGAAGAATGTCTCTGCTGGTAAATTGGATACGTTGTAGTAACGTCGTTGTGTGATACTCTGTCTGTTTCTTCCTAACCTGCGTTTGCAGCTGCTGTTGCTAACTCAACGGCTAGGAGGTATCACTTCTGTAGTGAATATGAGTTCAAAGTTCAGACCATTCGCAACCAAAGCCCACGCTGATGGCTTCGTTCTGTAGTTATTATCTGAACCATTCTGACATCGGACCGTCGTCCTCACATCCTCGAGGTTATATTGTCGTCAAGGCTTTATATAGGAAGGGAGAGGAGGGCGTGTTTGAAAAGTTTTATAGCCCATGTCCCTTCTCAGGGGCGGACCCCTGATTGAGCTGAGCCCTACCTTATGAAAACCCAAATCTCACATTTTAGAAGCTAAAATCACATTTTATCCCATCACGAATAATTTCATATTCAATCATTTAAATTGAACAACAATTTCATGTGAATCCGATAACTCTGTGTAGACTTTCCACTGTAGAGTTTGTAATCTTATCATTGATGAGAATGTCTCGGATGACAACCGAACTGATATCATATTCATTAACTACCACCGCATATGTTTAATTGGTCGGATTACCAGAATATAGTTAATTTCCCCCCATCTTCTGATGTTCCCAGAATCTCTATGTTAACCAAGGTGTTTGCAAATGTAACACCAGTAGGGTAGAGAGAGGAAAAAGGGGGGAAGAACATATTTTTCCGTCGGCATAGGCTTCAGAAAATCACAAACAGCGATTAAATATTCACTTTCTTTTTGAAAATCTTCCTCTGATTTGCAATCCAAAGGGTCCCAGCTATAACATGTAGTGTCGTTTTGTTAGATAAAATACTTATTTTTATCCCAAAAAGTCAATTTAGTTGTATCCATCGATTTGAGTAATCCACTCGTTTAACACGCAGACAAAGGAATCCGAAAAACTACACCTAAACTTTGTTTCAACAAGTCAGAATACATTTCTATTTATTCCTAATGTAAGCCTTAAATGAAACTATAATATTTCATACAGAAAGAAGTATGTTCAATAGGAAGGCAAAATTAGCAGGTGCGTGTCCTCTTTGTCGCGCGCTCAAACACAGATTTCCAAACTGATGTCTTTGTACTAAAACTCATTTTTCAAGTTACAAGCCTGAAAACATGAACAAAGACTGTTGACATCTAGTGGAAGCCATAGCAATTGCAATCTGGGAGGTGGAATTGCATATGCCCCTATGCTTTCCATTGTAAGAGCATGGGCTCTCAAAGAAAAAATCATTCTGGTTGGTTTTTCTTTGGATATTCTCCTACCATATAAATTGGGTTATAGTGTCATAATTATTTTAACATTTCTACAAAGTGTTTTCTATCCAATGGTACCAATTATATGCATATCCTGGCTTCTGGGCCAGAGTAAAGGCAGTTTACTTTGGGCACGTCAATCAGGCTGAAATTCAGAAAAAAATACCCTAGCCTGAAGAAATTTTAATGATACCCTTATTCAGGTTTCTGGTGTTCAAATGATTTCGTTTTGTGTATGTCAAGAGGATAACCACAGGTTCTGACATAACTTTGTTTTTCCCAAATAATGTTCCTGTCAGCCCCCTTTAGTCTCCCAGTCAGACGCACAATGTCAGATGAAGAACATCAGTCCACTGCATTCTGTTCAACAACCAAATCATGCTGCTCTTAGATAGTTGACATGTTGGAGATGTCCAACCTTTGAAAAAAGTGAGCAAAAAACTTTCCACTTCAGATGTATCAACACAAACAAGTCACATCTCTTCACACAGTCAAAAGAGCTCACAGTTACCAATATCACCTGAGTCAATCACCAGCATACACTATTTTCAGCCTAGTCACCCAGCACCACAATTACATTGCAGGCAACCCAACACACTGCCGATGCCCCATTTGGATCCAACGCCAAACAACTCATTATGTGGTTATTTGTTATTCCTCCCACTGGGGGAAACAATCAGTATTGCCAGACAGCACTGCTGGAATAAAACATCAGTGTTTCTCAGGTTTATTTGTGACTTCTCCAGTCTCTGACTCACTTGCCCTACAGTGCATATGAGGATTTGATTAGCCCTTTGTCTGCATTAGGTTTGTTGCCTGTTACAGAAAGCAGGATTAGTGTCATTAGTCAAGTGGAGGAAGAATAGCTCAGAGCCCAATAGATTTTTAGTATATGACAAACGTGAGTACACCCCTCACATTTTTGTAAATATTTGATATTTGCAATATCTTTTCAGGTGACAACACTGATGAAATGACACTTTGCTATAATGTAAAGTAGTGAGTGTACAGCTTGTATAACAGTGTAAATTTGCTGTCCCCTAAAAATAACTCCACAGCCATTAATTTATAAACCGCTGGCAACAAAAGTGAGTACACCCCGAAGTGAAAATGTCCAAATTGGGCCCAATTAGCCATTTTCCCTCCCCGGTGTCATGTAACTCATTAGTGTTACAAGGTCTCAGGTGTGAATGGGGAGCAGTTGTGTTACATTTGGTGTCATCGCTCTCACACTCCCTCATACTGACTGGTCACTGGAAGTTCAACATGGCACCTCATGGCAAAAAACTCTCAGAGGATCTGAAAAAAAGAATTGTTGCTCTACATAAAGATAGCCTGGGATATAGGAAGATTACCAAGACCCTGAAACTGAGCTGCAGCACGGTGGCCAAGACCATACAGCGGTTTAACTGGACAGGTTCCACTCGCCATGGTTGACCAAAGAAGTTGAGTGCACGTGCTCAGCGTCATATCCAGAGGTTGTCTTTGGGAAATAAACGTATGAGTGCTGCCAACATTGCTGCAGAGGTTGAAGGGGTGGGGGGTCAGCCTGTCAGTGCTCAGACCATAGACTGCGTCAAATTGGTCTGCGTGGCTGTCGTCCCAGAAGGAAGCCTCTTCTAAAGATGATGAACAAGAAAGCCCGCAAACAGTTTGCTGAAGACAAGCAGACTAAGGACATGGATTACTGGAACCATGTCCTGTGGTCTGATGAGACCAAGATAAACTTAATTGGTTCAGATGGTGTAAAGCGTGTGTGGTGGCAACCAGGTGAGGAGTACAAAGACAAGTGTGTCTTGCCTACAGTCAAGCTTGGTGGTGGGAGTGTCATGGTATGGGGCTGCATGAGTGCTGCCGGCACTGGGGAGCTACAGTTCATTGAGGGAACCATGAATGCCAACATGTACTGTGACATACTGAAGCAGAGCATGATCTCTTCCCTTCGGAGACTGGGCCGCAGGGCAGTATTTCAACATGATAACGACCCCAAACACACCTCCAGATGACCACTGCCTTGCTAAAGAAGCTGAGGATAAAGGTGATGGACTGGCCAAGCATGTCTCCGGACCTAAACCCTATTGAGCGTCTGTGGGGCATCCTCAAACGGAAGGTGGAGGAGTGCAAGGTCTCTAACATCCACCAGCTCCATGATGTCATCATGGAGGAGTGGAAGAGGACTCCAGTGGCAACCTGTGAAGCTCTGGTGAACTCCATGCCCAAGAGGGTTAAGGCAGTGCTGGAAAATGATGGTGGCCACACAAAATGTTGACACTTTGGGCCCAATTTGGACATTTTCACTTAGGGGTGTACTCACTTTTGTTGCCAGCGGTTTAGACATTAATGGCTGTGTGTTGAGTTATTTTGAGTGGGCAGCAAATTTACACTGTTATTCAAGCTGTACACTCACTACTTTACATTGTAGCAAAGTGTCATTTCTTCAGTGTTGTCACATGAAAAGATATTGTAAATATCAAATATTTACAAAAATGTGAGGGGTGTACTCACTTTTGTGATGTACTGTATAACACACACATCTGTTCGACAAACATACAAAGCACAGGCCTGGTATGCATGCATCACACAAACATAAAACTTAGACAGGCAAGAATAATCTCGAAAGCACAGGCCTGGTGAAACTCAAACTCAATAGGATGCAGTTTTGGCAGGACTGGCACAGGGGACTGAAATCAAAGCTAAATTATGGATACAGCGAGGAGAGAGAGTGCGCGAACAGAGGGGAGTTACTCTTTTAATAGAATAGCAGATATACATTGTCACAACATCAGATGGATGTGTGCTGTTAAATAGAAAGAGGAGTGAGGAGCCAATGTGCCAACAACAAGGAAACAGATTGTAGCGTGTGTGAGAAACATACCTTTTTGTCGTTGCTAGGCCCATCTTGCCATGCACATGTTTTCCTTTTTGGTGATATGGTGGAGGTGTGACATCCTTTTGGTTTTTCAGCATGTGTCAGCCTATTTATATTGAGTGCAAAGCCCCAGTTGATGGACTGCCACAATTAACCATTTCTTTATGGATGTTCATGTGTGCTTGGGGTTATTGTCTTGCTGGAAGATCCACTTTCGGCCAAGGTTCAGCTAAAATGTCCTGGTACTGGGTAAAGTTCATGATGCCGTTGACCATTGACAAGTTCCCCAGCACCAGTGGAAGCCAAATTTCACCATAGCATCAACGATCCACCACCGTATTTTCCAGTCTTTAAATGGATCTTTCTTTAGACACAAAATAGCTATATTTTCTTTTCATCCAACAAATGTAAATGCCTAGAGATTGCTAAATGGAATTGGCACCTGAATTTGAACCTGTGATACATTCAGATGACATGAAAATAGAGCTCTTTGGCCATGCATAATTACTTTTTTTTGCGTTTGTATTTTTTATTTCATACAGTATTTTTTTGCTCATCTTTCTCAAAAGGTGCCAAATATTTTGTACCTGACTGTATGTGGGTATGACATATTTTTGTCTTTTTACAATGGGCAGCTCTTTATTGCATTCCAAGCTCCAGTTGCAAGGCTAAGGCAGGCAACCTTCCTTCATACAGGTACTGTGTTATTGGGTATTGGGATATATCTTATGAGTAGCCCTCCTTGCCCTTGGTGAAGACCACACGTCCACAGGGTGTATTTAGAATTCCTATCCACTCACCTGAAGGCTTTGATATTTCAGCGGCATCATAACCTTTATGTTGGGGGGGGGTCAGTTTATTGGTATTCGTCTGTCAAGTCATGTGGGGGGGTACGGTGTGTGTGTGACAAGGAAAGGGAGTGGGAGTGAATATGATTATTTAAAGACTGGGGAAAAGGGAGATTGACTTTGATTAAAGGATGATTGAAATGGTATTACAGTTTCTCAATTGTTTTGGCTCAATTATATATATATATATATATATATATATATATATATATATATATATATATATATTTTTTAAAACAAGTACAAATCTCTGAACAATTAGTTTCTTGTTCACACCAGATTTGAGTTTCTTAATCTTAGAACTACCCATCCAGGATCCGGTATATTTGTCTTCAGCAAACGCTGAATAGCATAGCTAACAGTCAAAACATATTACTGGAAAATATTCATGAAGTCACAAGTGAAATATAGCGAAACACAGCTTAGCCTTTTGTAAATCACCCTGTCGTCTCAGATTTTGAAATTATGCTATACAGTGAAAGCAATACAAGCGTTTGTGTAAGTTTATCAATAGCCTAGCATAGCATTATGTACACTTAGCATCAGGAAGCTTGGTCACGAAAATCAGAAAAGCAATCAAATGAACCGTTTACCTTTGATGATCTTCGGATGTTTTCACTCACGAGACTCCCAGTTAGACAGCAAATGTTCCTTTTGTTCCATAAAGATATTTTATATATACAAATACCTCCATTAGTTTGGTGCGATATGCCCAGGAATCCACCGGAAATATCGCTCACGACAACACAGACAAAAATTCCAAATGATATCCGTAATGTCGACAGAAACATGGCAAACGTTTTTTTATAATCAATCCTCAAGGTGTTTTTCAAATACCTATTCGATAATATATCCACCGGGACAATTGGTTTTTCAGTAGGACCGATTGGAATAATGGCTACCTCTGTATTTTACGCGAGAATCACTCTGAGAGCCATCAGGTGACAACTTGCGCAATGTAGCCGCTTACGGGTATTCTTTAACATAAATGCGTAAAACTCTGTCACAATGCTGTAGGCAACTTGGGGAATACGGAGAAAAAATAATCTGGTTGATAGCCCATTCACTGCTCAATAGGGACGCATTGGAATGCAGAGCTTTCAAAAGATGAGTCACTTCCAGGTTTGGATTTTTCTCAGGCTTTCCGCCTGCAATATCAGTTCTGTTATACTCACAGACAATATTTTTACAGTTTTAGAAACTTTAGTGTTTTCTATCCTAAGCTGTATATGCATATTCTAGCATCTTGTCCTGACAAAATATCCCGTTTACTATGGGAACGTTATTTTTCCAAAAATGAAAATACTGCTCCCTAGTCACAAAAGGTTAAACTTTAAAGGGACTACAATTTTCTCACATTAAAGATTTAACATCACATTGCATAATTTCTAAAATAGTTGTATTCATTTTATACAAGAATTAGATGCAAACCCCATAATTGAGAAATGTACACATTCAGAGATAGTTACGGGTGTTTCCTGTCCTCTCTGAGGTCACCAAATGAAACACACTCGTCATACCCGTCCCTTAAGTATCCATGGACCATTCCCACAAGTGGACATATTGTTTCAAATTCCCATTTTGGGGATTTAGGAGTCGGCCACGTGTAATCCTTTATTTAACTCTATTGTCTCTCTGCATGAAAAGGGGGACAGAGTCTCTACCAGAAAGGTATTACCTGAGATAACAGAACCTGGGTGTAGGAGAGAGTGAGAGAGGCGGAAGCCACAATCTATACCCAGAAAGGGCCACGTCATGACAATTCTGTAGGGAAAAAGGTAAAGTAAATGTTGCAGCATTTCTTTCACAAAAATACAGCAACTATTGAAAAGGTAAATGCAAGTCTGAAAATCACAATGTAATTCACTGTATCACATTCCAGTGGGTCAGAAGTTTACATACTAAGTTGACAATGCGTTAAACCACTTGGAAAATTACAGATAATTATGCCATAGCTTTAGAAGCCTCTGATAGGCTAATTGACATAATTTGAGTCAATTGGAGGTGTGCCTGTGGATGTGTTTCAAGGCCTACCTTCAAACTCAGTGCCTCTTTGCTTGACATCATGAGAAAATCAAAAGAAATCAGCCAAGATCTCCCCAAAAAATTTGTAGACCTCCACATGTCTGGTTCATCCTTGGGAGCAATTTCCAAACGCCTGAAGGTTCATCTATACAAACAATAGTACGTAAGTATAAACACCATGGGATCACACAGCTGTCATACCGCGCAGGGAGGAGACGCGTTCTGTCTCCTAGAGATGAACGTACTTTGGTGTGAAAAGTGAACATCAATCTCAGAACAACAGCAAAGGACCTTGTGAAGATGCTGGAGGAAACAGGTACAAAAGTATCTATATCCACAGTAAAACGAGCCCTATATCGACATAACCTGAAAGGCCGCTCAGCAAGGAAGAAGCCAATGCTCCAAAACCGCCATAAAAAAAGCCAGACTATGGTTTGCAACTGCACATAGGGACAAGGATTGTACGTTTTGGAGAAATGTCCCCTGGTCTGATAAAACAAAAATAAAACTGTTTGGCCATAATGACCATTGTTATGATTGAAGGAAAAAAGGGGAGGCTTGCAAGCCAAAGAACATCATCCCAACTGTGAAGCACGGCAGAATCATGTTGTGGGGGTGCTTTGCTTCAGGATGGACTGGTGCCCTTCTCAAAATAGATGGTGTCATGAGGCAGGAAAAGTATGTCAGGAGGATTGGGCCAAAATTCATCCAACTTATTGTGGGAAGCTTGTGGAAGGCTACCTGAAATGTTTGACCCAAGTTAAACAATTTAAAGGCAACGCTACCAAATACTAATTGAGTGTATGTAAACTTCTGACCCACTGGGAATGTGATGAAAGAAATAAAAGCTGAAATAAATTATTCTCTCTACTATTATTCTGACATTTCACATTCTTAAAATAAAGTGGTGATCCTAACTGACCTAAAACAGGGATTTTTTACTTGGGTTAAATGTAAAGAATTGTGAAAAACTGAGGTTAAATGTATTTGGCTTAGGTGTATGTAAACTTCAGACTTCAACTGTATGTATGGGGAATATACAGTAATATAGCACAATTTGAACACAATATACTATCTGTAACATGATCTATTTGTGAATTCTACATGTTATATATCGGACTGCACAACGACCTCATGCTTGTGGCAGAGCAGCAGTATTCAGCCATCAGCAAGAACAAGAAATTTGCAACATGGTCATAGCCAACAATTCCATCAGGCTCAGAGATCCAAAGTGACAACAATATCTTCGCAAATATCAATTCTTTCAGCATTTGCACTATTGACAGAGTTTTGAAAAAAATCTAATGACTATGAAACATCTCTACAAGGTGCCATTTGAGAGGAATAGTGACAGAGTGAAGGAGCTGCGGTACCAGTATGTCCAGGTAAACCATTGGTGTACAGGGGGTTTTACTGTACCTCAAGGATGCCTGTATATACTTTTTATAGTTGTAGATACCCATAAGAACAGAAAACATGTCTACTTTACTAAACTGTCTGACTCTAGAATAGGCTATGTAAAACAAACTTTATATTTTGTTTCTGTGATACTATATAGATCATAATGGAGCTGGAAGGACATGAAATGACCCACATTCTTATTTTTGTGGACGAGGCTGGGTTCAATCTAGCCAAAGTCAGAAGACGTGGCCGCAATCTCATTGGACGCCGAGCCACAATTGGCACACAATTGGCACACCAGGCTAACGTGGGGGCAATATTTCAATGTGTGCTGCCATTTCTGAGAATGATGTGAGCACACATATTCCACACATTGGGTCCTATAACACCAAATGTCTCGTGGCCTTCCTAAATACACATTACAGAGACCTAATACCAGAACATGAAATAGGTTAAGTTAGACCAGTTTTGCCAAATCAAGTAATTGTGTGGGATAATGTCAGCTTCCACAAACCAACATTGTTAGGGATGGGTTTGCTGCACATGAAACGATGACAATGGAGTTCCTTCCACCATCCTCTCCATTCCTGAATCTGATAGAATACTTTTTTTCAGCGTGGAGGTGGAAAGTATATGACTACCAGGCACAAGATCAGATGCCATGAATACTGCTTGTGAGGACATCACAGGCAATCATTGCAGGGGAAGTTTGCCTGCCCCACCCCCCCCTCCGGTGCATCGCAAGGGAAAACATCAGTTGTGATGTTGATGAAAATTTCGGGCCAGACCAACAAGAGCAACAGGCTGTCCACCTGGCGGCACGTAGCCTAGTGGTTAGAGCATTGGACTAATAACCAAAAGGTTTCAAGATCAAATCCCTGAGCTGACAAGGTAACAAAAAATATGATGTTCTGCCCCTGAACAAGGCAGTTAACCCACTGTTCCTAGGCCATCATTGAAAATAAGAATTTGTTCTTAACTGACTTGCCTAGTTAAATAAAGGTAAAAAAAAAAGAAGATGGGAACTTGTACTTTGAGTACAAAAATTTCATTTTTTCATTTTTGCGTTTTATTTATTTTTTGCATGGGTCATTTTGTGGCAAATCTTCTCTTCACTATATATGACTTTACATGTATGAAATATGTAAAAATGGACATGCAAATGTGAATTTTCTGTTTAAATGTAGCACATTGCTACAAACATAAATGTTCTGTATACATACAAATGTGCATATCCTTTTTCAGTATTGACTTTTCCCAGTAAACTTTTACCTACTGTTGAAATCGGTATCTAACAAGCTCAGTGTGATACACAATAGCATTCAGCTAGACAAAACTGACCTTCTTGTATAGTACAGTAAGCAGTCAGTGTCCACAAAAAAGTAGAAAACTGAAATGTGTAAATAACAAACATTTCCAATGGTGAAAAAACATCTAAACATTTTCACCAGTACGACTCACACGATGACAAAAGAAAAATAATTTTGGTGGCATTAGCCAATTTACTGACACAATAACAAGGTTTTGAAGTATGAATTAAATGTTTTGGGTGAGTTACTACATTTTTCAGGCAAGCAATGGAGTTGTGATGTCCCATAAAAGTAGTGGCAATTGCACTTAGAGTTTAGAGCATGTTAAGACTGTTACAGAAAATGAGCCAAATCGATTGAGATACTGTAAACCAAGCATTTATTTCAGTTAGAGGTGTTCTTTATTTGACTTCTGCTGTTATTTGTTGCTCGCAGTGGATGAGCTGATATCAGTTGATCGGTTTTGTCAATTTGTTTTGAAACAGGGCCTCCAGAATATTCTCACTTCTTTCTCTCAGTTTACCCTCCAAACCCCCAACTATCTGAGATCTCTTTGAGACTGGGTCAAAATCACTTATTTTCAATGAAACATATTGGCCCATATTACAGTGACAGTGAGGGAGAAAACACGGTTTGCATTCGTCCCTTCCCTGAACTTGCACTGGCGGTGATCTGACACTTTATTACACTTCTCCCACTCCCTCTCTTGTTTCACCCTGTCCCTGCGTCCTGTGTCGCAGACAGAAGTCAGAGTGTGTATCTCAGTATCTCGGCCAGGGGACAAGGCTGACATTTACCTTTAGAAATAAGATTAGCTGGGTATCAGTGCCAGAGCTGCCACCCGTCCAGGATTTTTCTGTTGGGAAGACGTAATAGTCAACGTTATGGATTCTGCCTCTTGCTGAACCTCGCCTCTTAACGACACTCCAACAGCCTCGGTCTGTGGCCGGCTCCACTTTCACATGTTGCTAACATGAACCGCTCTGCATTTTATTCTTGTTTATCAGTATGATAAAGTCTGAGGGAGAGCGATAGTGAAAGGGGAAGCCATTTTGAATCCATTAGTGTCTATGGTCGTTTGAAGCTGCCAGCCAACAGTATTGGTTTCCTCATCATCTGTTAGAAACAGGGGATTATCAAAGCAGCTTCCTCATTCAGTGGAATGTTGATGTGGACCGGAGTTGGACTATACTGGAGTTGGACTATTCTGGAGTTGGACTATTCTACTTTATTGATACAGAATACTTTACTTTGTCGCAGTAGTGCATGGTTGGTCTGTGCTAAAACTTCCAATCATATACTAAACTTGGGCGATTCTGCCTCGTACTGTAGATTTGGACAGCAAGACAAATTTAACCAGCAAAGGTGTACTCCACATTATTGATTTAACTTTTCCAGATCGTCAATTCCCGTAGATCTAACCGTAGTGTTATACTACACACCTGGGAGTAATTATCTACCTACCCCTTGACATTAATAACCAAACACAATTAAATGCCAGGAGAATGCTTTTTCATTTTCATTCGCTCTCCGCTGCAATTCCTTTCCCACATATATTCCACTTAGACATGCATTCAGTGCCAGTTTTATTTGGATGGGGAACCTTTGATGCCCTTGAGGTTTAGAACCAACAGTATTTGTTTAATGTGCCCGGAGATTGGCTCTTTCAGACAGCATTAGAGTAATATACTAATTGGAGTGTGAAATTATAGGGAGTCAGCATTGCACGAAATGCCATTGCACAAATAGTGCAGAGGGAGTATCAAAGATGCGTTTACCAGAAAAAACCTTTGTGTAATTTCCCGAACACCCCACCCCAGCTCTTGTCGTACCCCCGTCCACTCCCCCACATTTCCCCTAATGATCATAACTTGCCCAGGAACCTATAAATCGGGTACAGTAGTGAAACTAAGTGTCTCATCATTATGCGGTCTCCACCTATCCTCTCTCAGGGAAAATCTATCATATGCCCTAAGCTGTAGGGGCACAATGATGTTTCCATAAGCTTTTTATATATATATTTTTACTAATGGGATCCTTGTGCCATTTTGTTGTTTTTGACATAAGGGGGTAAATTGCATTATGGTGACTGAAGTTGACAGGGCCCATTTTGGGTTGTGGTATAATACTGTTGCTGTTAGTTCATTCCCTATGTGTTAGGAAGTTCCAATTGGAGGTCCATGGCAAGATGGTTTTCACGTTAACAACTGCATGTGCATTCATAATATCGTGCCACCACGGAGACATGAACCAGTATGTCTTTTTACACAAATATATAGTCCCAAGCTTATTTTAAGGCTGAACTCCCCATAAGGAGAAAAAGTGCCACTGTTCCACCCAGCACATTTGTTTTTGCTTTTGTTTAGTTGAAGTAACAGAGGGGAGGAACATCCAGCATCGCAGTAAAAATAAATCAAAGTACATCATCTGCTGTACTATTGTGCGTGCAATGATGTCAGAAAAAAACTAAACAGTATTTGTTGCTCAAAGTAACTTTGATGTTGTAACACTGCAAATGGACATGGCAGTTTCATCATTAAGGATTCCAGCTTTAAATACAAACCTAATGTTTAGTAGTAGTCTACCATACAAAATACTATATAGCAACATCACCCTTTCAATATGGCATATTCCATGTACTCTTATATTTAGTATTGTATTGAGTATGGAAACAAACATTGTAGATAATGTTGCCAATATGTCATATTACAGCCTACTTTGTAGTATACTAGTTTGTGTGATTCAGGTCATTGTTGGAAGGAAATATCCTCTGAAACCCAGCAGGATATGACATATTGTTCAACTGTACTCTACACTTACCAAGCAAGGTGACCTGGAAGTATAAGAATAGTGAATTTAAGAAACATCAGGGTGCATTTTGGATGGAGGGCAAATTAAAATCATGGAGGCTGAATAATGAAAGAGGGAACACCCCGAAATGTACCTTTTACTTTTTGTAAGTGATAGATGGACCCCTTTCGCCACCTCATTCTATCATCCTCTCTCTGTTATTCAGATAAAGTCATGAACAGGAATTGAGTGTGGCCAAGAACAAACCATACACTTCAAGGGCATGTGAAAATGTCTGGAGGATAGTTTGGCTTCTCTGGGATTCACGGAGATCATAATGAACAGGTGTGGCCCACATCTGGGCAAACCCATCGTTAGTCTGTCAGGGTCTTAGGATTTGGAGGTATTATTAGTCTGGAGAGAGAGGCAGGCTGGGAAATAAAAAAAATGGCACTCTGACTGTTGAGGAAAATGGGCACAACTTTTGCGGCAGAACTAAGTTGTGTAAACGGAGAAGGCTCAGGGAGAGGTAAAATGTTGCTCGTCACTAAGGTGTTATATCATCAAAATAACATGTGTGGTCGTTCTCTTGACACTTTCTACCTCATTAACCTTGTCGATTAGGTTTCTCCAACATCTGTTGGACTTGCCATTGTTTTTGCTTTTCAAAACACACAGGCAACAAAAAAATGTAACGATAGTTGGCTGTTGGTGCTTAACTTGCTAGCAGAATGGATCATTTTTCTCCAATCCCTTCTCCCAGGGGGGCAGCTACCAAAAAACAAATCAGGAAATGGTAGGAATCAGCCTTGTTGAGCGTGCCACACAGTCCCTCCAGTCCTTCTTTAAGCAAACACTGCTTGACTTAATCCACCCTAATGATGCAAATGTATGCCGTTAAATATATTCCACACAGAATCGTATCGCCACTAGACGTTATCCCAAATGCAACGGAGGACATCCATCGCAATAAAGAATGCAGAGCGAGAAAATAAATAGAAAAAATACATTATTCAGGATGTTCTGTCCTCATTTGCATAACTTTGACCCTATAAAAATGCATTAGCATTTTCAATTCTGTGGTAATAGTAATATGTGGGATATTGCCTTTCTGTGGATGGGTTTCAGCTCTTGTCGTTGGAGGAGTCTCCTTCAGATAAACTGGTTTAAATCAATCCTTGTCTAATAGGAGTTAGTGAATGTATAAATCCCAGAGTGATTTCGCTTACAGGATCATCTCTTGTCATTGTAATCCGTGTCTGACACCTTTCTGCTGCTCAATACTGATTCTTCATTCTAAAACCTCCCATTTCTGACATCGACAAGATCTAAATAGATGCACTATAGTACAGACAGCGAGAGCAGTAAACCATATTTCTGATTAAGGAGCTTGTGTTGTGTTAGCAGAAGCAACGTGTGCTCCCAGACCTGTAGCCAGGTAGTAAAAGTTTAGTATCCAACTGTGGTTGTAATTTATAATGTGGTGCAAACCCTGCAATCGAACACACTGTATGACAAAATGGCTTCCTCACATCAGCAGTTTCACTCGTCCTCATAAGATGATCCTGGAAGGTGATGTTGATCTTGTGCCAAAATGGCCTTCTCAGTCGCCAACACTGCAGTGCATAGGCCCACTTTGTCATGATCCGACCAGCAAGGTGCTGTGGAGTCAGACCCCAAAATGGTTCCTCCACAGTAAAAACACACTCCTGTCTATTTATTTACTAACAGTGCTGATCTAAATTCAAATGGCCTCCACCACCACTGCAGTGCCTCCCCTCCCCCACCCACCTTAGATCTGGATGTGACACTGCAAGGTATTGCTGAGCCAGAGACAAAATTGATGCTTCTCCTCCTCCTTTTCCTCCTCCACCTCCTCCACTGTGGTGCATTTCTCAGCTCAATGCCCCTCCAGATGGCAGGTATCTTTAGTGCTCAGCCCATTTGTCAGCTGAAGCTGCAACAAGTCGACTCCCCTTGTGGTTCACTGGACCCAGCAGGTCCTCTCAGGACACCTTTAATGGACTTTAATTTGAAACACACTCATGACAATGACAATGCAGACCTCCATATTGCCTTTAAAAATGGACTAATAAGTGCCCATACTGCCTTTAGCAGTGAACTAATAGTGTCATTTTCTCTGTGTTTACCTCATAGCACTTCACAGAGCAATTATGCCTAATTGGATAACAATGCAGACATACCGAGCCGAAGTACTTACTTGGGTATTATTAGTTTGCATTGTGAATCACCACGTTTTTTCACAGTCTAGACATGTAGAAGCAATACACTTACTTACACATCCACACACATTATTCAAACACCACTAAACTACACCTATAAAAGGTAGATGGGTTTCTAGGTGGAGATTGTTGTCGCCGAGTTTGCAGAGCGAATCCAACCGAGCAGAATAGATGACTGAGCTCAACAGCCATCATTCCTCCCCACCAGAGATGACACATTTGGTGACATTGTAAACGGAAGCAGTTGCAGCGCTGTTTTAACGCTGCTATCATTTGTTATTGGACAGCGGTAGTGCAGATGTTTGCCCCATCAAGATCCAAGGGGACAGTGGTGGGTAATACGTCACCGTAATGTGAGAGGGAATTGGTATTGGTTTATAGTAAAGTGGGCTCCATTAGAGTTTGAAGTTCATCTCATGAGATAATTGTTTTATTTGGCAAGTGTATACTACTAGCAACATGAGATTTTCTGCTTACATGTTTAGCGATACGGTATGCTATATGAGAATACATGCTGTTGCCGTTGCATCGTGTTTCATTTTTGTATGTGTCATCAAACTCTGAAGATGATTACTTTCTAGATTAATTAATGTTGTACTGTAATATGTATCAGAGGTCTAGAAGTCTAGAAGACTGTGATTTACACCTAATGCTACAGGTATTGACAGATCAGCCTACCAATATATGATTACTGCAGTGACAGCATGGCATCTGTCAAAATGTAATTACAGAGTATCAGCTCTAGTATACATCCCAAATGGCACCCTATTCCCTATGTGACTCTGCTTGAAAGTAGTGTACTTTTTTATTTTACTTAACCAGGCAAGTAAGGCATTCTTATTTACAATGACTGCCTACCCCAGCACCGCACCCAGCACCGCACCCAGCACCGCACTATGGGACCCCCAATCATGGCCGGTTGTGATACAACCTGGAATCAAACCAGTGTCTGTAGTGACACTTCTAGCACTGAGATGCAGAGCCACTCGGGAGCCCAAAGCATATTGACGGAAGTGGGATTCAAACCCACACCCCAGAAGAGACTAGAGGTTTAACCCAGGGCCTTAGACTGCTCAGCCAAGCTATCATGTCATTAGGTACTGAACACAGTCTTATTTCTATAGAACATACAAGGGGTGACGCAGTAGATTGGATCAGAGACCTCTTATTCCCCAACACCCAGGCAGTTCAAACAATCCAGATGGTTCATTTGCATACACTTTCACATACTCCCCTCCATAGGATCGTCTCTAGCACCGCCACGTTGCATTCTCCTGGCTCCATAAATTCCAGAAGAAGTTGACCTATCACCTCCTCTTCCGCTTTAGTCAGAGCCAAGGCACTGTCAACCGGTGCGGTTTGATTTAGAGTACTGTACATAAATGCTTAAGGAATTCATAGTAGGCTTAATTAGGTGTTGTAAAAGTGACTTATAGCATCCGTTTGTGACATGGGGGCAATCATACGCCATTACCATTTCCATAACTCCACATGTCCTATTTTAGTTGGGAGGAGATTCTGGCTTTATGTATTGGTGTGCTTTTTGGTGTTTAGCCCAATGCAGTCAAAAATCTGATTTGCTATGTTTTATATATACAGCATGTCCTCAATATTAGGTTGGAATTATACTGATAATGATTATAATGCCCTTTTAATGTAAGAGCTGTCTCAATAGACTGCCTGAAATTTCAGGAGGTTGTAGTGTGAAGGAGTTTTGGCCTTTCTGGAGACATTAAAAATGGCTGTATTGGACCTTTAATGAATGAGGATGTTTTGGTGGAGAAAGAGAGGTCAGTTGTGATATCTAGCTTCCAGGGTTCAGATGAAAGAAGGATAATAAGAACCCCAAATAACCTTTCTGTCAGTGTAGGCTTGTTTTTCCTATATATCTTTGACCACAGGGGCAAGAACATTAGTAAAAAAAAAAGATTAAAGTTGAATAACTCTGAATGAAACCCAGAAACAACTGAAGTATGTAGCCTGAATTACAGCAACAACAAACATAACAATCTCTGATACTATAACTTTGAAATACAATTTCATTCCTTCTATACTTGATCTGCTACTGTATGACGGTAATAAATAAGTAGAGTTAATTGTTGCCCTGTAGCACACTGTAAATGAAGCCTCCTGTTACTAATTGGAAGCACAAGTCAAACACATTCTGCCATCTGCTTTGCAAATGACTGCTACTTAGGCCAAGGGCTCTTACAGAGCTCACTGTAGGCTAAACATTCACAAGACCCAGACTCAGACAGGATCCAGATATGATGGACAGAATGACAGTCCTCCTAGACATCAGCTCATATCCACTACCATAATGAAGCATAAACACAAGCATGTGTTGGTGATAACATGTACTGTATCTATGTACAGCTACTAAAAGAGACCATGTTGAAGGGATGGCTTTCAAGATTGACAACATACTGTATAGTACAGCTTCTATAAAGGTTCTGGCCAAGACACTGTCAGACTGGCCTGGACTTGTTAGACTGGTAAAGATACTGTCAGACTGGCCAAGACACTGTCAGACTGGCCTGGACTTGTTAGACTGGTCAAGATACTGTCAGACTGACCAAGACACTGTCAGACTGACCAAGACACTGTCAGACTGGCCAAGACACTGTCAGACTGGCCTGGACTTGTTAGACTGGGCAAGACACTGTCAGACTGGTCAAGATACTGTCAGACTGGCCAAGACACCGTCAGACTGGCCAAGACACTGTCAGACTGGCCTGGACTTGTTAGACTGGTCAAGATACTGTCAGACTGGCCAAGACCCTGTCAGACAGGCCAAGGCATTGTCAGACTGGCCAAGAAACTGCCAGACTGGCCAATACACTGTCAGACTGGCCAAGACTTGTCAGACTGGCCAATACAGACTCAGTGTGCTAAATGGTAATGCACTTTGCCTTGTGGAGACATGACTTACAGCTTGTGATGTAACAGCCACAGTAAAATGCTCACATTCCCTCATTAAAAAGCACCTTCAGATATGAAATCCAATATTCCCATCTAACAGATATCAGTCATATGGCCAATGTTAAAATTAAGCCCATGTGTTCCCTCCCTTAGAGACCAAGGCACAGCTGTAAACGTTCTGACTGGCTGGCTGCAGACAATATAAAAGCTGTTGTTGTCTGGTAAAAGAGGCCTGTGTGAGATCTTGGAGCCTTGATCGTGATTCAGATTGCGGGATGCCCGGTCTTTGTGGCCCCAATGCACCAGATGCGTAAGCGATAATGTTTGTGCTCTGATAATGTTCTGCGGAATCCACATTAGACTAAATGATTCTTTAGATGAAGACGCCGTGAAGTTTTTGTTTTTGTAGATTATCAGACATTTTCGTTAGTCCACTCGACATATTCTCAAATGCTCACATGCTCACATGGTTTACCTACCTTGCTTAGGCACAACAATCATGACTGTCTTTTTTCTCTTTTTCCTGGTCAACCACATGTTCTACTTTTAAAATTCTGCATTTGGTGCCAGCATTTTGCCTTCTAAAGTACATAGCTGTCACGCCTGCTCCCGCTCTCCGGCGCTATGCTGCCTTTCATTACGCACACCTGTCACCATCATTATGCGCATCAGCGCTCATTGTACTCACATGGACACCTTCACATATTGATTGCCTTCCCTGTATCTGTTTGTTTTCTCTGTTTCATCCCGGTGTCAGCATTATTGTTGTTTCCGTTTCCACTGTCCAGACGCTGTCCGTATTCTGTTCCTGTCCGTTGGTTATTAAATGTTCACTCCAGTACCTCCTTCTCGCCTCCAGCGTCGATCCTTACGATAACTAAACAAGCCTCAAAACACAATGACGTACATACCGCCATATAGATTTCTATCGAAAACCACTATCAACGTGAATAGATGAGTGGAACCAACAACTCTTATCCTCAATCCTTCAACCACCATTTAGAGAAGTTTCCTTGGAAGCTCTTGCTCTCTCAGTCTCTTGGCTGTCGCCGGGCAGAATTCATCAGAGGCTCTTCATCTGGTGTGTGTTTTTATTTATCGTCACGAGTGGGAAACTATGAAGCTCACTTTCTAACAGCTCTGAGCTTTAGAATTTAAAATTTCACTGGCCTGATGAATGAGTGCTACTTCAGCTCACATAGTGGCATTATGTCACTGTCCAGAGTGATGAGAGACTAGCCTGGCCTAACTACCTGCTCCACCTGGCTGCCACCATAGACTCCTATTGGGAGGAACATGGCTCCGCCTGCCTGCCACATGTAGGATCCCATGAGGTGGAAGATGGCTTGGGATTGCTATTTAATTACTGAGGTTTTAGCTATAGGATCAGATCTGGTACCAAGCCAGTGATAAATAACAGTATGATTATGATGATGACAGTTCAGTTACTAATGTGCGTGTGCATAACAATTTGTTTGAATATGGCACACACGGCAAGGTGCATCTGGTGTTTGATGATTGTTGGCCTCGAAGTTGAATGTCAGATTTCCGCTCTGATAAAGGTAGAACATTATCATGGAGTTTGACTGGGGCCACTGACTCTGTCTGTAGGACTAAAATAACAATATAGATAGCCAGCAAGAAGCAACATCAGTAGCATCAATCAGTGTAATGTAACAAAATGCACCCTGTCATTATGCACCCAGGAAGTGGGAAATGTAATTAGACCAATGAAATTAATTAGACAGGACAATATTTTTATTTTTATACACATATATCCATAATTTACAGTAGCATTCTGGATTTGTATTCTTCCTCTGATATATAGGGGTTGGAATAAAATGTTTTCCCAACCTATTGTTTCCATTTGTTTGATGCATCATTTGATATATAAGCACTCAACTTAATTTGGTCACCGGGAATCCACCAAAGGCTTTGCTGTTCCAGGAAAAGCTAATCATAATGTTAAACCTATTTTTCATCAAACATATGGGACTTAAAGCACTTAATCCATATATAGTTCTAATTTACATTTGGAAAAGGAAACAGGCTAACACTTGTTAAGTTCTGAACAAGCAGAGTAAAAACTCACTGACAACTAGAAAAAGCTCAAATCAAGTTTATTCACCCACTGGGTCAAACACCTGCAAAGCACATATATTTATAATCTTCTAACAGGCCCTGCCTGTTACTAAAACCTTTGTGGGTGTGAAAGTGTATGAGTGAGATAGAACTGCAAAATGAGAGACAATGTGATGGGCCTCTCTGGCCCCCCCTTCCAGGGGTTACTTCTCACTTCACCTGTTGATTTGACCTCGAGACGCATCCCTCACTCCTCCCTAGTTCCGCAGCCGGCCTGCCTGATCAGAGATTAACAATTGCCTTTTGTCTTCCTCCTCAGAAACATGGAACAGAATATGAAGATTCTACTCTCAGTAACCATATTCCTAGTTCCTCTTATTATCGACCCTTCATTGACCCCAACACATCCATTCCTTATACATGTAAAGTAATCAATGAGTTACAGTCTGGTAACACGAATCAGTACATTTCAAGATGTAATCAAACACACTTTACTTGACACTCAGTGTCATAACATGTTATTACACGGTCTTAAACATGTCATGACCATGTCATAACGTGTTATGACACTGGGTGTCAAGTAAAGTGTTACTGGAAATGGGATAGGGACTATATGTAATTTGGGAGCCTATAACTTAACATGATGGTCTGAGTTATAATGATGATGGCGGTTTACTGCTATGTCAGCCTATTTAGAGTGTCACACTTTATTGCCCTGGGTACGCTCTTCCCTAGCATTATCATGCCATGAGTCATGCCCACTGTCACTTTACTTCCTGTCTTGTGATAAGTAGACTGATATGTTCTCTATTTCTCTTTTTATGTTCTTCATCACAGTTGTATGCCTCCTTGGAATTTGGGAGAAAATGGCACCTGGTTCATGAGCATGTGAATAGGTTCTACTGGTGAGTCATACACTTGTCTTCTTTCTTTCATCTCATCATCTTTCGCTTCCTCTCGTCCTCTCTGTTGTCCTGGTCTTTTCCTTTGTTTACTCAGACTCTCCTCACAAACTGTTTTGGAGCATCACTAGCAGTCATTACTTTTTAATTGGGTATTATCCATGTATACTGTCTATACATAAATAGGAAGATACAGTATAACAAGTCTTGCCCGGTGGCATGAGTAATAGATCACCCAGGAAGTCCCTGTTGTCCCTCATCTAATCACATCAGCCCTCATCCCCACAACAGCCAACCGCAGTGGCCCTCCCCATTCTGAGGAAGTGCACACTCATCACAAATATAGCTCATTGCTTTCCTTCCTAGAGATAGGGGAGGGTGTGTGTGTGTGTGTGTGTGTGTGTGTGTGTGTGTGTGTGTGTGTGTGTGTGTGTGTGTGTGTGTGTGTGTGTGTGTGTGTGTGTGTGTCGAGCTGCCGCAAGCTATGTCCACAGTAAATTGCATGAATTCGGGGTCTGCTTTTCATCACATATCCTAAATAATTTTCTCAAGCCATCCTTGTTCCAACCCCATCAAGGACTTTAAACTCTGGCCGTCAGAATTAGTACCCTGGGCAACCTCAAGCCAGGCTTACCGACAAGGAGTTTATCAGTCTCACTCCACCAGGAATGACATACATCACACTGTAGGAACGCTATATCTGTCCAAGGTATTTCACTCTACCCAATAAAATGACATAATACAGTGATATACAGTACAGTGACTTGAATTATGTGGCACAGCCTTGTCGGTATACAGTGCCTGACTAAATAAATACCATATTTAGGCTGCTGCATATTCACGCTTTTGTGACAGATACCACTTTTTGGTGGAATAACAAACCTACAGCGTCTGGTTGTTGCTGTGGGGTAGCTAAGGGTAATGTGACAATTTGTGACACATCTCTGGGGAGAATGTCCTCACAAGGAAAGGCATTGCTATTTTATTGCCATCATTGTTGAGACAATGATGAAATGAGATGTCACAAGGTGAGACCCAAATGCAGACACAGGAGGCAGATGGTTGGAGTCTTACAATGTTTATTAATCCAAAGGGGTAGGCAAGAGAATGGTCGTGGAAAGGCAAAAGGTCAAAACCAGATCAGAGTCCAGGAGGTACAGAGACAGGCTCGTGGTCAAGAAAGGCGGTATGGTCAGGCAGGCGGGTAAAAAGTCCAGAAACAGGCAAGGGTCAAAACCGGGAGGACTAGAAAAAGGAGAATGCAAAAAGCAGGAGAACGGGAAAAACGCTGGTTGACTTGGAAACATACAAGACAAACTGGCAAGAGAAACACAGAGATAAATACACTGGGGAAAATAAGCGACACCTGAAGGGGGTGGAGACAATCACAAGGGCAGGTAAAACAGATCAGGGAGCGACAATATCTGGAGTGGAATAGCCCTGCTGAGACTCATCTCCATCTGTTTATGGTCTTCTTCCCTCTTTCTCTTCCCTCTTTTTTCCTCCTCTTCACTTCACCCATCCTGTTTTTTCCTCCTCCTCTTCATCCTTCCTTCTCTCTTCTTCTTTAATCCAGGTCTGTATCTGGTTCACATGGAGGCACACCCCCCTAATGGACGTGAGTAGCACTACACCCACACACACACACACCTCTCTCTCCCTCTGTCACACACACAGCAGAGAAATGCCCCCACATTCGCAGTCCAATTGTCAGCCCTCTAACGATAGAAGAGAGTGAGAGTCTGTCAAGGAATAAATTCCACCCTGGGTTTAGAGCGTTGTGTCCCAGGGGAGAGACAGTGGATTACCCAACTGATAAATGCAGTGCATGACACTTGATTAATATGGCCTTTCCCTCTCATCCCTCTCGCCCTGGGAGTGTCAGCTCCATATCTCGCCACGGCAACACCACCCAAGGTCATCCATAGGGGAAATTGTGAGATTGTTTATTCTAGCTATCTGCTGTTGCTGCTGTTAGAGTCCCGGAATCAGAGACAGTTTTGTTTTCTGTATACAGAGAATTATCATATTTGATCATGTTGAATAGTGACAAACCTACAACTTTACATACTGTATGTATGAAACAATTACCATTATAGAATGGAAATCACACTGTTTTCTACAGTGTGTTACGTTATTCTTATTCTAAAATGGATTATATTGTCTTTTTTTAAATCAAATTTATTTCCCTAATTAATCTACACACAATACCCCATAATGACAAAGCAAAAACAGGTTTTAGAAATATTAGCAAATGTATAAAAATAAAAAATACAGAAATATCACATTTATATCAGTATTCAGACCCTTTAATGAGTACTTTGTTGAAGCACCTTTGGCAGTGATTACAGCCTCGAGTCTTCTGGGGTATGCCACCATAAGCTTGGCACACCTGTATTTGGAGAGTTTTTCCCATTCTTCTCTACAGATCGTCTCATGCTCTGTCAGGTTGGTTGGGGATAATCTCTGCACAGCTATTGTCAGGTCTCTCTAGAGATGTTTGATCGGGTTCAAGTCCGGGCTCTGGCTGGGCCACTCAAGGACATTCAGAGACTTGTCCCAAAGCCACTCCTGCGTTGTTTTGGCTGTGTGCTTAAGGTTGTTTTCCTGTTGGAAGGTGAACCTTCGCCCCCAGTCTGATGTCCTGAGCACTCTGGAGTAGATTTCATTAAATATCTCTCTGTCCTTTGCTCCATTCATCTTCCCCTCAATCCTGACTAGTCTTCTAGTCCCTATCGCTGAAAAATATTGTGATAGTGCCACCACCATGTTTCACCGTAAGGATGGTGCTAGGTTCCTCCAGATGCCAAAAAGTTCAATCTTAGTTTCATCAGACCAGGGAATCTTGTTTCTCAGCAGTCCTTTAGATGTCTTTTGGAAAACTCCAAGCGGGTTGTCATGTGCCTTTTACTGAGGAGTGGCTTCCGTCTGGCCACTCTACAATAAAGGCCTGATTTGTGGAGTGCTGCAGAGATGTTTGTCCTTCTGAAAGGTTCTCCCATCTCCACTAAGAACTCTGGAGCTCTGTCAGAGTGACCATCGGATTCTTGTTCACCTCCATGACCAAGGCCCTTCTCCCCCGATTACTCAGTTTGGCCTGATGGCCAGCTCCTGGAAGAGTATTGGTTGTTCCAAACTTCTTCCATTTAAGAATGATTGATGCCACTGTGTTCTTGGGGATCTTCAATTCTGCATTACTCTACCTGCATTACTCTAGATATGTGCCTCGACAAAATCCTGTCTCGGCGCTCTACAGACAATTCCTTCGACCCCATGGCTTGTATTTTGCTCTGACATGCACTGTCAGGTGTGTGCCTTTCCAAATCATGTCCAATCATTTGAATTTACCACAGGTAGGAACATCTCAAGGATGATCAATGCAAACAGGATGCACCTGAGCTAAATTTGTATTTTTACAGCAAAGGGTCTGAATACTTATCTAATTAAGGTATTTCTGTTGAGTATTTTTAATACATGTTGGTTTTGTTGTTATAGGGTATTGTGTGTAGATTAATGAGAGAGAAAACCAATTAACTTCTTGATGCACCCATCCCTTTAGCGGGATCATTTTCGTCGACATCCACTGAATTGCAGAGCGCCAAATTCAAATTAAATTACTAAAAATATTTAACTTTCATGAAATCACAAGTGCAATATAGCAAAACACAGTTTAGCTTGTTGTTAATCCACCTGGTGTGTCAGATTTCAAAAAAGCTTTTCGGCAATAGCATACCAAGCGTTTATGTAAGGACATCTCTCTCAGTAGACAAATCATTACAAACAGCTAGCAGCCAAGAAGGCAGGCAATAGAACAGAGCGCTTTCAGGAAAAACAGTACTTCCGGGTTGGATTTTCCTCAGGTTTTCGCCTGCAATATTTTATATGTTTTCTATCCTAATCTGACAATTGTATGCATATTCTAGATTCTGGGCCTGGGAAATAGGCCCAGAAATAGGTTTCAATTGGGTACTTTTTTCATCAAAATACTGCCCCTTACACTCAACAGGTTAAACCAATTTTAGACTGTAACGTAACAAAATGTGGAAAAAGTCAAGTGGTCTGAATACTTTTTGGTCGCATGTTCAGGAATGGATGAAGAATTGCAACGTTTACCTGGATCTAACTCTGAAAATAGCACTGCTGGGTGATATTATTAAATATATACAATGGGGAAAACAAGTATTTGATACACTGCCGATTTTGCAGGTTTTCCTACTTACAAAGCATGTAGAGGTCTAGAATGTTTTATCATTAGGTACACTTCAACTGTGAGAGACGGAATCTAAACAAAAATCCAGAAAATCACATTGTATGATTTTTAAGTAATTAATTTGTATACTTACTCTTCTCCCCACTGTATATATATGCAGTATATACATATATATATATATATATATATTGCATATATATACAGTGGGGAGAACAAGTATTTATATATATATATATATATATATATATATATATATATATACTGTATATATAAAAAAAAATCAGTACACTGTCACAAGTTTAACACTCCTCTATTGCATGTCAATCCCAAACCATACAAAAGTTCCCTCGATCAATTCATACAGACATATGGCCTCGGTTTCCAGGCATCCTTACGTTCCCAGGAATAGAGGGCATGATCCACAGCTGTATTAATCCAGATATACAGTATTCTCCGTTTCCTCATCTTGCAGGTATTGAGTAATTAACATGCCAGGTTCTAATGTGCTCAGAGCTCAACAGAAACGACCCCTTCCCTGGATACATCTACATCAGCTCACTGGTGGTCCAAGATGTTTATTCAGGTAAGGCTCTGTCTGAGAATAATATATTGTACCATATTGTATGTAGACCATGATGCATTGCTTAGGATGTGTATGTGTTCTGTATTACGCACAACTTGGTTTGGTTAGGACTGGGAGAGGATTTGCATATTTTACAGCATCACATATTACAACTAGTTGATCCTCAGGAGTGAGGAAATGGTATGATAGAGCGATTCAACTGTAATTCATGAAACATTATTATATTTCTGATTCATTGTGATGTTGACACATTGTATTAACGGCAGTGTGTTCTTGATTAGAATAGATTTGGAGCCCATTGAAAGACGCAACGTTTTTTAATTGTTCATTTTGCAATCCGAATGTGTAAATGGGTTCATATCAGTCTCGCCTCTGAACCTTCACCAGTTGTTATGCTGCATGGGTATTTTATTTCTAGCTATTTCCATCATTTCGACTGTCAAAAAAACAATAGAGACACATTCTGTATAAATAAAAGGCACCTTGGATGACATATGTAAAATATGTCAAATATGCAAACCTTTTGTTTGAACCTTCATTCGAGAGTCTGCATTTGCACACTATTCTGATTCAGATGTGAAACCTAGGGAGTTTTATATTCTTCCACACCAGTCCCCAATATGTGATATTAATCTTCATTTGTGAGAGAGAGAAAGACATCTGAAATGGTAATGTGCTTAATTCTAAGTAGAGCTAGTGCAGTTTTGAGGGATATTTCGCTCCAGCCATCTGCATAGTATTTAGTTTGACATTGTGCAAATGAGGATGCATGAATTTAAAGTAAATAGGAATAATTATCCCGCCAATCGAGTCCAGTATAAATAACTTTTCCATCCAAATTTAACTCCAAAGGCCTACCTAGTTGTTTGACGTATTTGAAGTGGAGAGTTGTGCATGTATTTATATTAGATCATTCATTTGGGCCAGAAGTTTTTCTAGGTCAGGTCACATGGTCAAGTAAAGCTCCTTGCCGTAACTATTTCAGTTAGATCCAGGAGTTTTTCCTCAAGCGTGTGGCTTGACCGGGAAACTCTAGCCTTTAGTAGCCTATGTCAGGGGTTGAAGAAGAACTCCTAGCCCTACATATAACATAAAACATATAGTTATAGCCAACACAGGGCCAAAACCTTTTCATAGTCAGGAAAATGTCTGGCCTTACAAATGATTGGAATCATCCTGCCAGAATACGGCCTGAGAATAAAGATCTGTGGTCTTCCAGATCCCTCAACCATGTTTGACCACACTCTCCCTAACTAAACCCACAACCACTCAACCTAAACCTCTGACCGGATCTTCAATTCAGGGAACCTACAATGTTTTCTAGCGTCACAGACAAATGGATTCTGCAAAAGCAGGGCAAGAAAAATCCATCATCCCAATTTCTCTTTCAGTTCAAATCTGCCCCTGGTTACTCTCCATCGATTTTTAGCTTTTTAACTAATTTGCACGTGGGACTGTTTCTGGCGAGCGTTCACTGTGCCCACTGATCTTCCCTCCCCAATTATTTATTTCTCACTCTCTTTCTTCCCTTCTCTCGCTCTCTGTCGCTCACTTGCTCTCTCTCTGTGTCTTTCTCTCTCTCCCTCGCACCCTCCTCACCTCACCTTCCCTCCCTTCAATTGAACAGTACACTTAGAAGCACGCTAAGAGGCCTAATTGGTTCTGTCATGTAATAATGAGCCTATTACACCTCCCCCTTTTCCAACGCAGAAAGCCAGCAGCTTGTTTTGTGGATAAATTCTCGATTAATGGAATTACGAAAGAGGAAGTGGATTAAATAAATTGCTACTTAGTGCTGACGCTAGGACAATCACACTTTTGTTTGCCGAAAAATGTTCTCCTATCCTGATAGCCTCCGAATCCTGTGCTCTAATTACAGGTTTCTGGCACTTTCTTCCCTGCTCGCGGTGTTTAGACTGCATAGGCTAACAGCTCAAGTGTTTTCTTGCCGAGGCACTGCTATCAATAAGGATGACTTGCCTAAGACAGTCCACTGAGCATTGCTTGGGAAAGTTAAAGATTTCTCTTGACAGAGAATAATGAGGCTATTGATTGTCCTTACCAGATATTTACCCAAGTCTACCTCCATAACCACAAAGGGCATCAACAACAGGAGAGGATGTAAGAGGAGCAGTTTCCGCTGTATGCTAGCCAGGAGATTTTAGAGTTATTTTCTCAATAGTAAAGTCCGGAAATAGCCATTTAAATTTCTTATGCATCAATCTTCTTCTCTGACAATTAAGTATATATCTTTACATCATAAACAATGTCATGCATGATCACTTGGGTGATGGTTGCAAGATAACTAACGATTGATACATTTATGAATGTTTTAGATTAATCCAAGTACTTAATTCATGTTGAAAACAAAGTACACAAAGGGAAGTGAACACAAAGGGAATACTCAGTGTCTTGGCTCAATGTGTTCCAGTTTACTACAGCAGGACAGGCCAGCTACTATGTGTCCTAGCAGAGGAATCCATTCCTCAAAATCAAACTGTCTTAATATTCTCTGCCTAAAGTAAGCAACATTCATTTTACAGTGATAAACACGTGCCTCCAGTGAATGGCGGTGATACATGCAGTAGATCAATTATTCAGATTGAATATTGTATTTTATTTCACAAATTTTTCTTACTTTTTAACTCTGCATTGTTTGGAAAGGGCTCGTAAGTAAGCATTTCAAGGTAAGCATTTCAAGTCTACACCTGTTGTGTATGGCTTATGTGCCAAATAAAATTGTATTTGATTTGAAGTAACCAACAATGTCCCCCTTGTTTTCTCCCTTCAACAAAAGGATTTAGCTCCAGTAATAACTGTAGCCTTACAAAATGTTACTTTTACATTTCAGCCATTTAGCAGATGCTCTTATCCAGAGTGATTTATAGTTTGTGCAGTCATCTTAAGATAGCTAGGTGGGACAACCACAGGCATAGAAAGTACATAATTCCTCAATAACGTAGCTGTCAGTAGAGTCAGAGTTGGGGGGGGGGGGGGGGGGGGGGGTCAAGTGCTGGTGAAGGTTTTTTTTAAAGGTGAGGAGGAGGATTATTTATGATACTGTTTGAAGAGGTAGGGTTGAAGAAGATGGGCAGGGACTAGCTTCAGGGGGAAGCTGGTTGCACTATTGGGGAGCCAGGACAGAGAATAGCTTGGGACTGGGCTGAGCGGGAGCTGCCCTCCTGTAGGAGTGGGAGGGCCAAGATACCTGAGGTGGCAGAACGGAGTGGGAGGGTTGGCGTGTAGGGTTTGAGCACAGCCTTAAGGTAGGGATGGGCTGTTCCATAGGTAAGCACCATGGTCTTGTAGTGGATGTGAGCTTCAACTGGAAGCCAGTGGAGTGTGCGGAGGAGCAGGGTGACATAAGAGAACTTGGGAAGGTTGAAAACCAGGCGGGCTGCTGCATTCTGGATAAGTTGCAGGGGTTTGACGGCACAAGCGGGGGGCCAGCCAACAGTGAGTTGCAGTAGTCCAGACAGGAGAGGACAACTGCCTGGATTAGGACCTGCACCGCTTCCAGTGTGAGGTAACATCTATAGATGTTGTAGAGCATGAACCTGCAGGAGCGGGTCACTGCTTTGATTTTTGCAGATCACAACAGGGTGTTCTCCAGGGTCACATGTTCTTTGCACTCTGGGAGGGGAACACTGTGGAGTTGTCAACCAGGAAATCCCAGTTTATCACACAGACACTGGCAGGTGTGATGGAGGGAGGTAGAGGAGTTAGATATGGGTCTGATCTTCAGAGTCAGCAGTCATTAACAATCACCTCTGCTGTCTACTACTCAAATCAAATGTAATCACATTTTATTTGTCCCATTTGCTGAAAACAACAGGTGTAGACCTTACCAGGGGTAAAAATGCTTACTTACAAGCTTACTTACAATAACAAAGCAATAGGTTACAGATACCAAGTCAATCTGCAGGGGTGCAGGTTAGTCCAGGTAATTTGTACATGTAGGTAGGGGTAATGGTCTACTGCTGCTCCTTCTAACATATTTGTTAACGGTTTACAAAAACAGGTTTAGTATTAAAATTGATGGTCACACCCAGTGGGTAAAACTGGTTGAAATGACACCAATCCAGTTCTCCATTCAGTATGACGTTGTTTTAACTAGTTTAACCCTCTGCGTATGCGTGCATGTGCTAATCACAAACTATTGTCAACTGAAGTTATTCTGTATGTATCGCTTTAAAGTTTCACTTTAATATTTTATATTTTTTAAAGAGACAGACTATTCATCTGAGATCCTATGAAAAATATAGTAAATTTACTCTGACCAAAGTACTTTGTAGGAGTCCCAGGTATTGTTGTTACACACCCTGGAGTTGTGGGCTTCAGAAGCCCAGTGGCCTCAAGGACTCAAGGAGAGGAATCATTCACTAAGTACTTTGAGCTCAACAGGGAACAGAGAGACTGAGTGAGCGCAACAGTCTTTTACTCTTCTCCCTGCTCTCGTTAAATAATTAATTGCTTCTCGTCAGTATTCTCTTTCTTTCTCGCTTTTGCTCTCTCAAATCAATTATATACTGTTATTAAAAAATTATTCTTCCTTTAACCTGATGGGAGTAATTTGAGTGTCAGTTGGATTCAACCTGGACAATCTTTCCTTCAATCAAAACGTATTTCTCTGTTTTTCGAGTTAAACTTAGCCATTTAGTGTTAGGTTTTGATTAAATCCATCTCCCAGAGGTATGAACTTCAACACTGAATATTACAGAACATCCTAACATAATTAATAATCAGAGTGGTAGGCCTACAAATCAATGACAGCCAAATGATGAAGTACCCGATTCTTACTTACTCAGAGCTATAAATAGCTTTTGAATGAGTGAGTGGTAGGAGGGAGGGAGGGATAGCTAGATGATTTAGGTAATGTAATGGTCATCGTGATGATGCTCCTTTCTGTTAGCCTAGTGTGTGTGTGTGTGTGTGTGTGTGTGTGTGTGTGTGTATTAGCTCTCTGCCAACACACTTAACCCCTCCCCCCATTTCCCCAGCATTCGGAGCCTCAGATTCCCTGACTCAGCAGTGGATCCATATTTCTAATGGATTGCAGAAATCTTCATTAAATACCTCTTTGGGGGCCCCCCCCCCTTCTTCTCAATTTCCGCCTAAAGACATACCTTAATCTAACTGCCTATAGCTCAGGCCCAGAGGCAAGGATATGCATATTCTTCACATTCTGGAAATGTGAATTGAATGTAGGAGAATATAACACAGTAGATCTGGTAGATGAAAATACAAGGAAATATACATACGTTTTCTGTTTTTTATTGTTGCATCTTTCAAATGACCAAGAACAGCCAAACATACAGATAGGATGCTGTGGATGATTTGAATGAAGAACATAAGATGGCAACAATAGCTGAGCAAAGTTTTGGACAGATAACTTCAAAAATGAGCGAGCTACATGACATTGAGCATGAAGTCACCCAGGTGTCCCACACAAATGTACCCAAGTGTACCCAAGTGGCTGAATTGGTACAGTGATACATTTTGAAGAAAATAACTTTATACAAAATACATAAATGCTATTCTAACACAATATATATAAAAACACAATATATAAAAAATAATACAAATAATTAACAAGGGTAACTAATTACATATTTTCTATTTACAATATTGTGAAGACCCTCAGTCCTCTAGACAATAGTGTGCTGCTGGTGCCATTGCCCATAGCAGTCTCTTTCTGCTGTAAAGCAAAGGCTTACTGAACAGGTGGTGCTGGTGATGGAGCATTTCCTGTGACAAAGGGCACGACGTCGTCTCCCTACTGTGCCCTTTTTGCCCTGAGGCACATTCTTGCCTGCAGAGATGAATCTGGGCAGGTGAACACCACTGGTTGGAGCAGAAGGGACAGAGGTAGAGGGGACAGAAGGTGCTACAGTGGACTTGCTGTAGCTAGCAAGCTCTTGGATGAGCAGCTCCCTGATTGCTAGCTGTGAGATGGGGGGCTGTCCACAGCTCTTAGCCATTTCCTTCTGGAGGATGAAGGCATTCACCACAGCATTGTCAATGAAATTATAGAAAAATGTCTTGTACCATTTCATGGTCTTGTGGAGAACATTGTAGGATCCTATCAGCGCATATGACAGGTCCACACCTCCCATGATCTTGTTGTAGTCCTTCACAGCAGCTGGAATGGGGACATTTTTTGTGGTCCATGCCCCGACACTGTCCTTCATACGCCCGAAGACATATCTATCTATTTCCTCTATAATTTGGGTTAAATCTGTATACCTAGACTTTGTTTTAACTTTTCCTGATTTATTCGCCATATTTTAACCTGTTAGATCTCTAGGGGCGCTATTTCATTTTTGGATAAAAAACGTTCCCGTTTTAAGCGCGATATTTTGTCACGAAAAGATGCTCGACTATGCATATTCTATATGACAGTTTTGGAAAGAAAACACTCTGAAGTTTCAGAATCTGCAAAGATTTTGTCTGTAAGTGCCCCAGAACTCATTCTACAGGCGAAACCAAGATGATGCATCAACCAGGAATTAGCAGAATTTCTGAAGCTCTGTTTTCCATTGTCTCCTTATATGGCTGTGATTGCGCAAGGAATGAGCCTACACTTTCTGTCGTTCGCCCAAGGTCTTAGCAGCATTGTGACGTATTTGTAGGCATATCATTGGAAGATTGACCATAAGAGACTACATTTTCCAAGTGTCCGCCTGGTGTCCTGCGTGGAATTCGGTGCGCAATTGCCAGCTGCTCGTACTTTTCCATTTGATATAGGGGAGAAACCATGTGTCCAAGAACGATGTATCAATGAAGAGATATGTGAAAAACACCTTGATGATTGATTCTAAACAACGTTTGCCATGTTTTCAGTCGATATTATGGAGTTAATTTGGAAAAAAGTTCGCGTTTTGAGGACTGAATTTTCGGATTTTTTTTGGTAGCCAAATGTGATGTATAAAACGGAGCTATTTCTAATACACAAATAATCTTTTTGGAAAAACTGAGCATCTGCTATCTAACTGAGAGTATCCTCATTGAAAACATCAGAAGTTCTTCAAAGGTAAATGATTTTATTTGAAGGCTTTTATGTTTTTGTTGAAATGTTGCGTGCTGGATGCTAACGCTAAATGCTAACGCTAAATGCTAACGCTAAATGCTAACGCTAGCTAGCTACTTTTACACAAATGATTGTTTTCCTATGGTTGAGAAGCATATTTTGAAAATCTGAGATGACAGTGTTGTTTACAAAAGGCTAAGCTTGAGAGATGGCATATTTATTTCATTTCATTTGCGATTTTCATGAATAGTTAACGTTGTGTTATGCTAATGAGCTTGCTGATAGATTTACACAATCCTGGATACAGGGGTTTTTTCATAGCTAAACGTGACGCAGAAAACGGAGCGATTTGTCCTAAACAAATAATCTTTCAGGAAAAACTGAACATTTGCTATCTGAGAGTCTCCTCATTGAAAACATCTGAAGTTCTTCAAAGGTAAATGATTTTATTTGAATGCTTTTCTGTTTTTTTGTGTAAATGTTGCCAGCTGAATGCTAATGCTAAATGCTACGTTAGCCATCAATACTGTTACACAAATGCTTGTTTTGCAATGGTTGAGAAGCATATTTTGAAAATCTGAGATGACAGTGTTGTTAACAAAAGGCTAAGCTTGAGAGCTAGCATATTTATTTCATTTCATTTGCGATTTTCATGAATAGTTAACGTTGCGTTATGGTAATGAGCTTGAGTCTGTATTCACGATCCCGGATCCGGGATGGGGAGATCAGAAAGGTTAAATAAACTTGTTGAAAAGGCTATTTAATATGTACTGCTATGCGTAACACCCGTAGCTCCATCAAGTAAGATTTGCAATGGTGAATGAACCTCTTTTACGCCAGAGTTTACGACAAAGGCTGGTCTTCAAACGTATAACCATTACATATTGCCGTTTACCTCAGCTCATTGGCTATCTTCCAAGCTAGATTTCAAGATGATCAGTGGTCATTGGGCCAAAATACAGTCAATCAACGATAGACCGGTCCTACCATTGGGGCGCAAGATGTCATTGATTGGTGTCTTCAAATCGGTATATGTGTCCCGGGAAAGGAACCATCAAGTATGGTTGTGTTAGTAACAACCAGAGGATTGCAATGAAACCAACCATGACTGGATAAACATTTGTTTAGTGTGTGCAATTACCACGAACGCATCTTCCAAAGTTGAATGAGACGGAAATCATGACGCAAGCGGTTTACAAATGTTTTGTGTTAGGCTATAAAAATGGATTTTATCACACAAAACAAACATTCACTGTGTAGTTAGGACACTTGGCATTGCTACCAGAGGAAGATCTTCAATGGTAAGCGATTTATTTTATTGTTATTTCTCACTTTCATGACGCTAATGCTTGGTTGGAAAATGCTAGTAATACTTGTGTGTGCGTGGCGTCGTCCTCAGAAAATAACATGTTTGCTTTCACAGTAACGGCTTTCTGAAATCTGACACAACGGCTGGATTAAAAAGACGTTCATCTTTTAAATTATGTAAGATACATGTATTTACAAGAATGTTTAAAACTTCGAATGGTGCATTTAAAATGTTAGCTCTCTGCAGTTTCACCGGATGTTGGCCTGGTGGGAAGTGAGCGTCTCACCTACCCTAGAAAGGTCAATGCATATTGAGAGATTGTAAAAGGCTGTCTGCAGGGAGACTGAGTGCATGTACAAGATGGCGTAGCAGTCGGACGTGTGTTTGTCTTGTCCCGTGTAAATAGTCGATCTCATCTGGGTTTTTTCGTACATATTTAAATCTCACTTTCCATCTACGATCTAAGTATACTTTCCTGCAACCCGCCTCACACAATGTGGTACGGACCTGATATTTTTATACTGTATAACTGGAACCTCCATCAGAAGCTAGCCAGCTAACTAGCTACTAACTAGTAGTCACTGTTAGCCACGGCTAGCCGTCTTCACCTTCAGTTCGGTCAACACCTGCCAGCCTGCACAGCATGATATCAACCCAGTGGCTAACGCCTCTGTCCCGAAGCAAGCACCAGTTAACCTTGAGCTAGCCTCGAGCTAGGCCCATCTCCCGGCTTGCCGAAGAGGTATACCCGCTAATTTGTGGGCATCAAGACCTCTTTTGCAAATTGACCTGGACCTTTTTTTGCCGACACAGAGCCCCGCCGATCCATCACGACTGGTCTGCCGACGTAAACGACCGATGTGGTTTCAACAGGCTTTTCCGTTGTGATGTCACCGAAGACCAATCTGCTATCCCCGGCTCGCTAGCGTTCTGAACGCCGTGCCTCTCGCTCGCCTAGCATAGTAGCGACTACCGAACTGCTCCCGGACTTACCTATTGCTGCTCATTGGACCCTATGATCACTCGGCTACCCATGTCTCTCTCTAATGTCAAAATGCCTTGTTTTCTGCTGTTTCGGTTAGTTATTGTTTTATTTCACTGTAGAGCCCTTAGTACAGATCAACATGCCTTAGATAGCTCTTTTGTCACACACCTCACACATGGGGAGACCTCATCTGGCTTAGCTGGTGTCTCCAGAGATGCAAGCTCTCTCAGCGTCACTCAATGCCTAGGTTTACCCCCACTGTACTCACATACTACCATACCCTTGTCGGTACATTATGCACTGAGTCTATTCTATCACGCCCAGAAATCTGCCCCTTTTATTCTCTGTTCCCACTACACTAGACAACAAGTTCTTATAGCCTTTAGCATACCTTTACCCTACTCCTCCTCTATTCCTCTGGTGATGTAGAGGTTAACCCAGGCCCTGTAGCTCCCAGCATCACACCTACTCCCCAGGCGCTCTCATTTGTTGACTCTGTAACTGTGTAAGCCTTGCTTTCACGCATGCTACCATCAGAAGCCTCCTAGCTAAATTTGTTTTATTCAATGCTTTAGCACACTCTGCCAACCCTGATGTACTCGCAAAGTCTGAATCCTGGCTTAGGAAGGCCACAAAAAAATCTGAAATTTCCATCCCCAACTACAACATTTTCCATCAAGATAGAACTGCCAAAGGGGGCAGAGTTAAAATATATTGTAGAGTTCTGTCATACTATCCAGGTCTGTGCCCAAAGAGTTCGAGCTTCTACTTTTTTTAAATCCAGAAATAAGTCTCTCACTGTTGCTGCTTGTTATGGACCGCCCTCAGCCCCAAGCTGTGAATTGACTGCCCCCCATTTATCTTCAGAGTTCGTACTATTAGGTGACCTAAACTGGGATATGTTTAGCATGCCGGCCATCCTACAATCTAAGCTAGCCCTCAATCTCACACAAATTATGAAGGAACCTTCCAGGTACAACCCTAAATCCGTAAACATGGACACTCTCAAAGATATCATCCTGACCAACTTGCCCTCTAAATACACCTCTGCTGTCTTCAACCATGATCTCAGTGATCACTGCCTCATTGCCTGCCTCCATAATGGGCCCGTGGTCAAACGACCACCCCTCATCACTGTCAAACGCTCCCTAAAACACTGCAGCGAGCAGGCCTTTCTAATCGACCTGCATCCTGGTAGGATATTGATCTCATCCTGACAGTAGATGATGCCTGGTTGTTCTTTAAAAGTGCCTTCCTCACCATCTTAAATAAGCAAGCCTCATTCTAAACATGTAGAACTAAGAACAGATATAACCCTTGGTTCACTCCAGACTTGACAGCCCTTGACCAGCACAAAAACATCCTGTGGCGTACACTGGGTCTCAAACCCCGCCCTGTGCAACTCGGTACTGGACTTCCTGACGGGCCTCCCCCAGGTGATGAGGGTAGGTAACAACATCTCCACCCCACTGATCCTCAACACTGGGGCCCCACAAGGGTGCATTCTGAGCCCTCTCCTGTACTCCCTGTTCACCCACGACTGCTTGGCCAAGCACGCTTCCAACTCAATCATCAAGTTTGCAGACGACACTACAGTGGTAGGCTTGATTACCAACAACGACGAGACGGCCTACAAGGAGGAGGTGAGGGCCCTCGGAGTGTGGTGTCAGGAAAATGTCCACCGTGGACTTCAGGAAACATCGATGGGACAGAGTGGAGAGGGTAGTAAGTTTTAAGTTCCTCGGCGTACACATCACGGACAAACTGAATTGGTCCACCAACACAGACAGCATGGTGAAGAAGGCGCAGCAGCGCCTCTTCAACCTCAGGAGGCTGAACAAATTTGGCTTGTCACCAAAAAGCACTCACAAACTTTTACAGATGCACAATCGAGAGCATCCTGTCGGGCTGTATCACCGCCTGGTATGGTAACTGCTCCGCCCACAACCATAAGGCTCTCCAGAGGGTAGTGAGATCTGCACAACGCATCACCGGGGGCAAACTAGCTGCCCTCCAGGACACCTACACCACCCGATGTCACAGGAAGGCCATAAAGATCATCAAGGACAACAACCACCCGAGCCACTGCCTGTTCACACCGCTATCATCCAGAAGGCGAGGTCAGTACAGGTGCATCAAAGCAAGGACCGAGAGACTGAAAAACAGCTTCTATCTCAAGGCCATCAGCCTGTTAAACAGCCACCACTAACATTGAGTGGCTGCTGCCAACATACTGACTCAACTCCAGCCACTTTAATAATGGAAAAATGTATGTAAAAATGTATCACTAGCCACTTTAAACAATGCCACTTTTATATGTTACATACCCTACATTACTCATCTCATATACTTATATACTGTACTCAATACCATCTACTGCATCTTGCCTTTGCTGTTCTGTACCATCACTCATTCATATATTTGTATGTACATATTTTTTATCCCTTTACACTTGTTAAATAAGGTAGTTGTTGTGAAATTGTTAGGTTAGATTACTTGTTGGTTATTACTGCATTGTCGGAACTAGAAGCACAAGCATTTCACTACACTTGCATTAATGTTGCGACTCTAGGGGCAGTATTTTCATTTTTGAAAAAAACGTTCCCGTTTTAAACGGGATATCTTGTCAGGACAAGATGCTAGAATATGCATATAATTGACAGCTTTGGATAGAAAACACTCTAGCGTTTCCAAAACTGTAAAGATATTGTCTGTGAGTATAACAGAACTGATGTTGCAGGCGAAAGTCTGAGAAAAATCCAATCTGGAAGTGCCCAATATTTTGAAAGCGCTGCGTTCCAATGAGTCCCTATTGAGCTGTGAATGCGCTATCAACCAGCTTACGCTTTCTACGTATTCCCCAAGATGTCTACAGCATTGTGACATAGTTTTACGCATTTATGTTGAAGAATAGCCGTAGGCGGCTACATTGCGTAAGTGGTCACCTGATGGCTCCCAGGGTGACTCTCGCGTAAAATGCAGAGGTAGCGATTACTCCAATCGGTCCTACTGAAAAACGAATTGTCCCGATGGATATATTATCGAATAGATATTTGAAAAACACTTTGAGGATTGATTATAAACAACGTCTGCCATGTTTCTGTCGATATTATGGAGCTAATTTGGAATAGTTTTCGCCGTTTCGTGACTGCAAATTCCGGGCGATATCTCAGCCAAAAGTGAAGAACAAACGGAGCTATTTCGCCTACAAAAATAATATTTCGGGAAAAAATTAACTTTGGCTATCTACCTGGGGGTCTCGTGAGTGGAAACATCCGAAGTTCATCAAAGGTAAACAATTTAATTTGATTGCTTTTCTGATTTGTGACAAGGTTGCCTGCTGCTAGCAAGGCATAGTGCTATGCTAGGCTATCAATAAACTTACACAAATGCTTGTCTAGCTTTCTGCTGTAAAGCATATTTTGAAAATCTGAGGTGACAGGGTTATTAACAAAAGGCTAAGCTGTCTCAGAATATTTCATTTGTCATTTTCATGAATAGGAATATTTTCTAGGGATATTTATGTCCGTTGTGTTACTGTACGTAGATGTTTCTACACACACTCATACAGTGCCTTGCGAAAGTATTCACCCCCCTTGGCATTTTTACTATTTTGTTGCCTTACAACCTGGAATTAAAATAGATTTTTTGGGGTTTTGTATCATTTGATTTACACAACATGACCACCACTTTGAAGATGCAAAAAAAAATGTTTTATTGTGAAACCAACAAGAAATACGACAAAACTTGATTGTGCATGACTATTCAACCCCCAAAGCCAATACTTTGTAGAACCACCTTTTGCAGCAATTACAGCTGCAAGTCTTTTGGGATATGCATCTATGCGCATCTAGCCACTGGGATTTTTGCCCATTTTACAAGGAAAAACTGCTCCAGCTCCTTCAAGTTGGATTGGTTCCTGCTGGTGTACAGCAATCTTAAAGTCATAGCACAGTTTCTAAATTGGATTGAGGTCTGAGCTTTGACTAGGCCATTCCACGACATTTAACCTCTCTGATCTACCGATCCCGGATCCGGGTTTGAATTCAACAACATACGGTGTTCGCCACAAATAGTCATATTAAACATTCATGAAAATACAAGTGTCTCACATGCTTCAAAAGCCTAGAATCTTGCTAATCCAACTGCGTTGTCATATTTAAAAAATAATTTATTGCGAAATAATAAGCTGCGTTTATCTGAGCATAGACCCCCATATCAAACTACTTATTCAACCAGCACTTGCGTAACAAAGTCACAGATTGCATTGAAATAAATCGTTTACCTTTGAAGATCTTGCTCTGGTTGCAATCCCAAGGCTCATTGTTACACAATGAATGGTTGTTTGTTCGGTTAAATCCATGTTTTATAGCCTAACACGAAACATTTTGTGAACGCTTATCTCGTTGAATTTCCTGTCATACAATTTTCAAAGTAACGTCCAACGTAAAGAGACTCTCTTTTCCTCGTCTTTTCCCTCTCTTTCCAGTCATGTTTGGTTTACTTGCAATCAACTCTTTGTTTGGAACGCAATCAACCCTGATGGGCCATTTTGCGGGCTCTATTGATATGGTAATACCGATTGGAAGACAACACGTGAGGAGCCCATTGCGCAGCAATTATATGACCACTGTCTTGTTGATTGACTCTATTTTAACCCAATGACCACTGATCTTCTTGAAATCTAGCTGGGTAGATAGCCAATGAGCAGATGTAACTGGAAATATCCCATGATTCATTGTTGTAAGACAAACCTATTCACTGGATGCTGGCGTAAAGACCGTTCTTTCGCCATTGCCAATTGAACCGTGAAGGAGTGACTCTAATTACGCACAGACGTTTTTCAGTAATTTGCTACTTCAACTGTTTATTTCGCGAATAAAATGGCAAATAAGTCTAAGAAAGCTACCTCTAAGACTAGATACACGAATGTAGAAATGATTTTGGAAGAGATTGACCGGGAAAGTGAGACAGATTTGGCAGAGATTGAAGACTCCATTAGCTCCCATAGTTTCGATTCTGAAACTGAGGCATATTTTTTGAACGGAGAGGACATCGTTTTGGACTGGTAAGTTGCTCTCATGCTAATGCCGTTGTTTGACTTTAATATAAAATATTATTAGTGATTGTTTTTACATTTTATTTGCAAAAATGGCTAAAGTACACGTTAGCTAGCCATTGTGAGTGAGGGCCTGTTTCTTTGAGAACGCATGGTCTACCTAAATAGCCTATTTTGGGGCTGGCCCATTTCACTGTCAATTGATGTGGAACAGCACTTTATATACATGTTTATTATAGCTGTTTTTACATTTTATTAGCAATATATAGCGATGTAATGAAATGGCTAAAGTACACGTTAGCTAGCCATTGTGAGTGAGGGCCTGTTTCTTTGAGAACGCATGGTCTACCTAAATAGCCTATTTTGGGGCTGGCCCATTTCACTTTGTCAATTGATGTGGAACAGCACTTTATATACATGTTTATTATAGCTGTTTTTACATTTTATTAGCAATATATAGCGATGTAATGAAATGGCTAAAGTGCACGTTAGCTTGTCATTGTGAGTGCCTGTTTCTTTGAGAACGCATGGTCTACCTAAATAGCCTATTTTGGGGCTGGCCCATTTCACTTTGTCAATTGATGTGGAACAGCACTTTATATACATGTTTATTATAGCTGTTTTTACATTTTATTAGCAATATATAGCGATGTAATGAAATGGCTAAAGTGCACGTTAGCTTGTCATTGTGAGTGCCTGTTTCTTTGAGAACGCATGGTCTACCTAAATAGCCTATTTTGGGGCTGGCCCATTTCACTTTGTCAATTGATGTGGAACAGCACTTTATATACATGTTTATTATAGCTGTTTTTACATTTTATTAGCAATATATAGCGATGTAATGAAATGGCTAAAGTGCACGTTAGCTTGTCATTGTGAGTGCCTGTTTCTTTGAGAACGCATGGTCTACCCAAATAGCCTATTTTGGGGCTGGCCCATTTCACTTTGTCAGTTGATGTGGAACAGCACTTTATATACATGTTTATTATAGCTGTTTTTACATTTTATTAGCAATATATAGCGATGTAATGAAATGGCTAAAGTGCACGTTAGCTTGTCATTGTGAGTGCCTGTTTCTTTGAGAACGCATGGTCTACCCAAATAGCCTATTTTGGGGCTGGCCCATTTCACTTTGTCAGTTGATGTGGAACAGCACTTTATATACATGTTTATTATAGCTGTTTTTACATTTTATTAGCAATATATAGCGATGTAATGAAATGGCTAAAGTGCACGTTAGCTTGTCATTGTGAGTGCCTGTTTCTTTGAGAACGCATGGTCTACCCAAATAGCCTATTTTGAGGCAGGCCCACATCAATTGCCAAAGTGATATGGAACAGCACTTTATGTTCCCTGTCCTCAATATGCATGTTTATTATAGCTGTTGATACAGGGCTACTCCCTGTACTCTATATGTATGTTTATTATAGCTGTTGATACAGGGCTCATATGTGAAACTATTCTAACTGAACATTTTCTTTCACAGTGGCACTGACTCCGACTGGGAGCCCCCAGTGCCAAGGTGTCCATCCCCCTCTGAAGCTGGTTCATCCAGCTGTACCCCTGCTGTCTCTGGCTCCACACCTCCCGGGCCATCTAGAGGTGTGAAGAGGAAGAGGGGAAGTGTGCCACCCACTAACAGAGGGACAGAAGGGCGTTGGCACACCATCCTAGAAGATGATGTGGAGCCACCACAACCAACTTTCAGGCCGAAAAGGAAGCCAGGACCTCAGGTGAACCGCTCTACCACAGCATCGTCGAGGCCTGCAAGACGTACTTTCAGCCTGCCCAGAACGTGTCAATCGATGAGAGGATGGTAGCCTCAAAGGCAAGAATTGGCCTCAAACAATACATGAGAAACAAACCAACCAAGTGGGGTTACAAGCTGTTTGTTTTGGCTGATTCTGTATGTGCCTACACATGCAATTTCTTTGTCTACGAGGGGAAGAACAGTTTTGCTACCGGTAAGGGACTCAGCTATGACTCTGTAATGGAGTTATTGGATTTTCAACTGCTAGGGAAGGGCTACAAACTGTTTGTGGATAACTTCTACACAAGCCCTACCCTGTTTGCAGACCTAAGGAAGCTGGATGTATGGGCTTGTGGCACCATTCGTACCAACAGGGTGGGCTTTCCGAAGACTAAGGTGAACGACATGCCTAAGCGGGCTGAGCGGGGGAGCATGCGATGGATCCGTGAAGATGGCCTGCTTTTTTTTTCTACTTCAGAGTGTTTTCTTTCAAATGGTACCAAGAATATGCATATACTTGGTTCTGTGCCTGAGCTACAGGCTGTTAGATTTGGGTATGTCTTCAGGCGGAAATTGCACAAAGTAGGGGGGTAGTTCTAAGAGGTGTTAATCTGTTATGGCAAGGCGATCCCCTAGGGGAACTCCTCCCCATTCAGCTGAAAAGGTGGCGCAGGGAATTCAATAATATTCTTTAGAAATATTTAACTTTCACACATTAACAAGTCCAATACAGCAAATGAAAGATAAACATCTTGTTCATCTACCCATCATGTCCGATTTTTAAAATATTTTACAGCAAAAACACAACATATATTTATGTTAGACCACCACCAAATAAATTTAAAAAAGCAATTTTTCCCAGCTAAAGATAGAGTCACAAAAGCAGTCAAATTTGACCCACATTCAGAAGTTCACTTCTTGTTTGGAATATTGCCTGCCCTATGAGTTCTGTTATACTCACAGACAAAATTCAAACAGATTTAGAAACTTCAGAGTGTTTTCTATCCAATAATAATAATGCATATATTAGCAATCTAGGACAGAGTAGGATGCAGTTCACTATGGGCACGCAATTCATCCAAAGTGAAAATACTGCACCCTATCCCCAACAAGTTTAAAACTCGTTTTTCAACCACTCCACAAATTTCTTGTTAACAAACAAATAGTATTGGCAAGTCGGTTAGGACATCTACTTTGTGCATGACACAAGTCATTTTTCCAACAAATGTTTACAGACAGATTATTTCACTGTATCACAATTCCAGTGGGTCAGAAGTTTACATACACTAACTTGACTGTGCCTTTAGGGCAGCTTGGAAATTTCCAGAAAATTATTTCATGCTTTAGAAGCTTCTGATAGGCTAATTGACATAATTGGAGGTGTACCTGTGGATGTATGTAAAGGCCTACTTTCAAACTTAATGCGTCTTTGCTTGATATCATAGGAAAATCAAAAGAAATCAGCCAAGACCTCAGAATATTTTAGACCTCCCCAAGTCTGGTTCATCCTTGGGAGCAATTTGCAAATGCCTGAAGATACCACGTTCATCTGTACAAACAATAGTACGCAAATATAAACATCATGGGACCACTCAAGTGTCATACCTCTCAGGATGGAGATGCGTTCTGTCTCCTAGAGATGAACGTACTTTGGTGCGAAAAGTGCAAATCAATCCCAAAACAACTGCAAAGGACCATGTGGAGATTCTGGAGGAAACAGGTACAAAAGTATCTATATCTACAGTAAAAACGAGTCCTACATCAACATAACCTGAAAAGTCATTCAGCAAGGAAGAAGTCACTACTCCAAAACCGCCATAAAAAAGCCAGACTACGATTTGCAACTGCACATGGGGACAAAGATCAAAGTTTTTGGAGAAATGTCCTCTGGTCTGATGAAACAAAAATATAACTGTTTGGCCATAATGACCATCGTTATGTTCGGAGGAAAAAGGGGGAGGCTTGCAAGCCGAAGAACGTAATCCCAACCATGAAGCACGGGAGTGCCAGCATCATGTTGTGGGGGTGCTTTGCTACAGGAGGGACTGGTGCACTTCACAAAATAGATGGCATCACGAGGGAGTAAAATTATGTGGAAATATTGAAGCAACATCAAATGGGTCTTCCAAAGGGACAATGACCCCAAGCTCACTTCCAAAGTTGTGGCAAAATTGCTGAAGGACAACAAAATCAAGGTATTGGAGTGGCCATCACAAAGCCCTGACCTCAATCCCATAGAACATTTGTGGGCAGAACTGAAAAAGCATGTGCGAGCAAATAGGTCTATAACCCTGACTCAGTTTATCATTTCAGGAGGAATGGGCCAAAATGCACCCAACCTATTGTGGGAAGCTTGTGGAAGGCTACCCAAAACATTAGACCTGTTAAACAATGTAAAGGCAATGCTAACAAATACAAATTGAGGGTATGTAAACTTCTGACCCAATGACCAATTTTGGATGAAACGCGTGCCCAAAGTAAACTGCCTGCTCCTCAGGTCCAGAAGCCAGGATATGCAAGTAATTGGTAGATTTGGATGGGAAAACTGTTAAAATAATGTCTGTGAGTATAACATTTTGTAACTAGGGGGCAGTATTTTCATTTTTGGATAAAGAACATTCCCGTTTTAAACGGGATATTTTGTCACAACAAGATGCTCGACTATTCATATAATTGACAGCTTTGGATAGAAAACACTCTGACGTTTCCAAAACTGTGCAACAGAACTGATGTTACAGGCGAAACCCAGATAAAAATCCAACCAAGAAGTGCCCCATATTTTGAAAGCCCTGCATGCCAATGACTCCTTATATGGCTGTGAATGGGCTACGAATGAGCTTACGCTTTCTACGTATTCCCCAAGGTGTCTACAGCATTGTGACGTCTTTTTACGCATTTATGTTGAAGAATAGTCGTAAGGGACCACATTGAACAAGTAGTCACATGATGGCTCCCGCAGAAGATCTTGAGTAAAGTACTGAGGTAGCCATTATTCCAATCGCTTCTAATGAGAAACCAATTGTCCCGACGGATATATTATCGAATAGATATGTGAAAAACACCTTGAGGATTGATTCTAAACAACGTTTGCCATGTTTCTGTCGATATTATAGAGCTAATTTGGAAAAAAAGTTAGGCGTTGTAGTGACCCTATTTTCCGGTCGATTTCTCAGCCAAACGTGAAGAGCACACGGGAGCTATTTCGCCTACAAAAATAATATTTTTGGAAAAAAGGAAGATTTGCTATCTAACTGGGAGTCTCCTGAGTGAAAACATCCGAAGTTCTTCAAAGGGAAATTATTTAATTTGATTGCTTTTCTTATTTCCGTGAAAATGTTGCCTGCTGCTAGCAGAGCCTAGCCCTAGCATTATGCCATGATAAACTTACAGAAATGCTTGTCTAGCGTTGGCTGTAAAGCATATTTTGAAAATCTGAGATTACAGTGTGATTAACAAAAGGCTAAGCTGTGTCTCAATATATTTCATTTGTGATTTTCATGAATGGGAAGATTTTCTAGGAAGATTTATGTCCGCGGCGTTATGCTAATTATTTGATGATTACGCTCCCGAATCGGGGTTTGAGAGTCGCAAGAAGATAACAGAACAGATATTGCAGATATTGTGAAAAATCCTGTGAAAAATCCATCCAGGAAGTACTATTATTTTGAAAGGCTGTTTTTCTATTGAAAGCCTATCCACCATACAAAGACTTAGGACCCATTTCACAATCTCTATGGCTTCCTCAACATGTGGCCAGTCTTTCGGCATTGTTTCGTGCGTTTACTCTGAAAAAGTAGGGAGATACACCACTTTCAATGAAAGGACAGTGGAAATTTTCAGACATGAGTCCAGCGCGCAATCGGGGGTGTGCCTTTCTTGTTTCTCCTTTTCTATTGACGAAGCTTTTGTCTGTTTGAAATATTATTGATTATTTATGACAAAACAACCTGAGGATTGATTTTAAACATCGTTTGACATGTTTCTAAGAATATTTATGGTACTTTTTTGATTTTACGTCTGTCTGTTGTGACCACCCTTTGTTCCAATGGCTTGCTAAACAAAATGGAGGTTTTTGGACATAAAGAAGGACATTATCGAACAAAACAAACATTTATTGTGTAACATGGAGTCTTCGGAGTGCAACCATATGAAGATCATCAAAGGTAAGTAATACATTTTATCGCTATTTCTGACTTTTGTTACTCTTCGTGGCTGTTAACTGTTTGTAATGATTGTAATGTTTGTCTGCTGGGTGCTGTTCTCAGATAATCGCATGGTTTGCTTTCACCGTAAACCTTTTTTGAAATCTGACACAGCGGTTAGATTAACAAGAAGTTTATCCTTAAACTGGTGTATAACATTTGTATCTTATGTTTATTATGAGAATTTCTTTTTTGTTGAGTTTCACGCATTGCAATTTCACCAGATTTTGTTTGAGACGGTGGATTATTGAATAAAACGTGCTAACAAAATGGAGGTTTTTGGATATAAACATGGACTTTATCGAAGAAAACAAACATTTATTGAATAAATGGGAGTCTTGTTAGTGCAAACATGTGAAGATCATCAAAGGTAAGTGATTAATTTTATCACTATATCTGACTTGTGTAACTCCTCTACTTGGTGTGTTACTGTTTGTAATGATTTGTCTGCTGGGCGCTGTTCTCCGATAATCGCATGGTATGCTTTCGCCATATTGCCTTTTTGAAATCTGACACCGTGGTAGAATTAACAAAATGTCTATCTTTAAACCCATGTATAACACTTGTATGTTTCATTAATTTTTATAATGAGTATTTCTGTTTTTGAATTTGGTGCTCTGAAATTTCACTGGATGTTGGCCAGGTGGGTACCGTCCCACACCCCCTAGTGAGGTTAAAGGCAATGCTACCAAGTACGTAAACTTCTGACCCACTGGGATAGTGATGAAAGAAATAAAAGCTGAAATAAATAATTCTCTCTACTATTATTCTGACATTTCACATTCTTAAAATAATGTGGTGATCCTAACTGACATAAGACAGTGAATTCTTACTAGGATTAAATGTCAGGAATTGTGAAAAACTGAGTTTAAATGTATTTGGCTAAGGTGTATGTAAACTTTAGACTTCAACTGTAACTACAGTTGGCTCATCAGCATTTGGTAGCCACACATTTACCCAGTATGCCTGCATTGATGCTTCATTACAACACATTCAGGGTAAATTACAATCACATTACATACTGTAGCACCTGCTGTTGGAACAGAGCAACATTTAAGACGACAGAAGTCACTAACAACCTTGAGACTCACGTCTCTTGCATGGCTCGGAGGTTCCCCATTTTAAGGCAGCCAATCATCAAGCTAATGGTCTCATTACGTTTTCTGCACCATCACCACGGTAGCAGTACTAGACTAGGCCTTGGTGGAAGGATACGTTAAGACTGTTTGACTTGAGTGTAATAATACTCTTGGCCACTGATCCCTTTCTGCAGTGTGTGTGTGTGTGTGTGTGTGTGTGTGTGTGTGTGTGTGTGTGTGTGTGTGTGTGACAAAAGTCTGTGTGTGAGTGTGTGTGTATTAGAGAAAGAGAGAGAGAGTGTGTCAGTTTGTGGGTGTTAATTACATTGATATAACAGAGTGTCAAATGTGATTTGGTTTCATCTTCATTCTATTAAATCTCTTTTCCCCAGGAGGTATCTCAGGATAAAGTAGCGGCTGACAGTGACATTGTCTCAAACAGATGATCCCAGTAAAGTTTGGATGGTAATAGTTGGACTGACGAGGTTTGACCGTCTCTAATTCTCTAACAGCTGATCTCAGACCAGTTTTGCGTGGTAGTGGTTGGACTGCATGGTCCAGTGTAGTAGGTAGATCAATGTAGGTGGTATATGCAGCATGCTCTTGACCTTTACCACCTGCTTCTGGAGGCAAAGTGGGATACAGTGCCTTGTGAAAGTATTCACCCCCCTTTGCATTTTTCCTATTTTGTTGCCTTACAATCTGGAATTGGTAGATTTTTTGGGGGGGGGTTGTATCATTTGATTTACACAACATGCTTACCACTTTGAAGATGCAAAATATTTTTTATCGTGAAACAAACAAGAAATAAGCTAAAAAAACTGAAAACATGAACGTGCATAGCTATTTACCCCCCCCCCCCCAAAAGTCAATACTTTGTAGAGCCCCCTTTTGCAGCAATTACAGCTGTAAGTATTTTGGGATTTGTCTCTATAAGCTTGGCACATCTAGCCACTGGGATTTTTGCCCATTCTTCAAGGAAAAACTGCTCCAGCTCCATCAAGTTGGATGAGTTCCTCCTGGTATACAGCAATATTTAAGTCATACCACAGATTCTCAATTGGATTGAGGTCTGGGCTTTGACTAGACCATTCCAAGACATTTAAATGTTTCCCGTTAAATCACTTGAGTGTTGCTTTAGCGGTTATTGACCTGCTGGAAGGTGAACCTCCGTCCCAGTCTCAAATCTCTGGAAGACTGAAACAGGTTTCCCTCAAGAATATCACTGTATTTAGCGCCATCCATAATTCTTTCAATTCTGACCAGTTTCCAAGTCCCTGCCAATGAAAAACACAAAGCATGATGGTGCCACCACCATGCTTCACTGTGGGGATGGTGTTCTCCGGTGATGAGAGGTGTTGGATTTGTGCCAGACATAGCATTTTCCTTGATGGCCAAAAAGCTCAAATTTAGTCTCATCTGACCAGAGTACCTTCTTCCATATGTTTGGGGAGTCTCCCACATGCCGTTTGGCGAACACCAAACGTGTTTGCTTATCTCGTTCTAAAAGCAATGGCCACTCTTCCATAAAGCCCAGCTCTGTGGAGTGTATGGCTTAATGTGGTCCTATGGACAAATACTCCAATCTCCACTGTGGAGCTTTGCAACTCCTTCAGGGTTATCTTTGGTCTCTTTGTTGCCTCTCTGATTAATGCACTCCTTGCCTGGTCCGTACGTTTTGGTGGGTGGCCCTAACTTTGCAGGTTTGTTGCGGTGCAATATTCTTTCCAGTTTTTAATGATGGATTTATTGGTGCTCCGTGGCATGTTCAAAATTTCTGATATTTGTCTAGAACCCAACCCTGATTTGTACTTCTCCACAACTTTGTCCCTGACCTGTTTGGAGAGCTCCCTGGACTCCATGGTATCGCTTACTTGGTGGTGCCCCTTGCTTAGTGGTGTTGCAGACTCTGGGGCCTTTCAGAACAGGTGTATATATACTGAGATCATGTGACAGATCATGTGACACTTAGATTGCACACAGGTGGACTTTATTTAATTAATTATGTGACTTCTGAAGGTAATTGGTAATTGGTTGCACCGGATCTTATTTAGGGGCTTCATAGCAAAGGGGGTGAATACACATGCACATATCACTTTTCCTTTTTTTATTTTTGAGAATGTTTTGAAACAAGTAATTTTTTTCATTTCACTTTACCAATTTGGACTATTTTGTGTATGTCCATTACATGAAATCCAAATAAAAATCTATTTAAATTACAGGTTGTAATGCAACAAAGTGGGGTGAATACTTTTGCAAGGCACTGTACCTTGTAACGTCAATCTCTCTTGGCATTTCCTGAACATTAGCACACTAGGTAGAACGCGATGAGTAAGTAATGATGTCAGAGAGGATGTTGAGGGGGGAGATCACCTGCCTCTCTCTCTCTCTCTCTCTCTCTCTCTCTCTCTCTCTCTCTCTCTCTCTCTCTCTCTCCTACTCTCTTTCTCGCTTTCTCCATGGCTCTCTCACTCCCCCCGCTCTCTTTCTCTCTCACACATGCAAATACTCTTTCCCTCCCCCTTCCTCTTTCTGTCACTCTCTCCCTCTCTTTCTCACTTGGTCGGGGTGAATGGTGTCACTCTCGTGAGGTGTTGTCGCTGATGAAGACTAATAATGACATACTGTATTATACCCCAGGACCCATACTCAATTAACACACTGTCAAATTAAAATAATCTAGCGGTTTATCTATGAAAAAGACTGCGAGTGGTTGTAAAACGGGGCCACGCCACATTAACTTCACTATCCCCTTCTCCTTCCCTTTTTATTCCCATTTAGATTTTAATGATAATAACCTGTTTAAACATTGGCCATTACCAAACAGATTGCGTAAGCATCTTTCATTTAGTGGATTGAAATAGATGTGGCTGGATGTTAGGAGATTTGCTAACAGAGTCAGTTTGGGGAAGCAAGCAGTACGTGACTTTGAACTCCTGTCTCTCCATTGTATTTCGAAAAAGAAATATCTCTCTCTCTCTCTCTCTCTCTCTCTCTCTCTCTCTCTCTCTCTCTCTCTCTCTCTCTCTCTCTCTCTCTCTCTCTCTCTCTCTCTCTCTCTCTCTCTCTCTCTCTCTCTCTCTCTCTCTCTCTCTCTCTCTCTCTCTCTCTCTCTCTCTCTCTCTCTCTCTCTCTCTCTCTCTCTCTCTCTCTCTCTCTCTCTCTCTCTCTCTCTCTCTCTCTCTCTCTCTCTCTCTCTCTCTCTCTCTCTCTCTCTCTCTCTCTCTCTCTCTCTCTCTCTCTCTGGGGCCCTTGTGATAGCCAATACGTAGGGCCTGATGTAAAACTCTCGACACTGTATAGTGTATACTTGAAAAGGACCTTAAGTTTATCCCTGAACACGTGACCCGACCAGGACATACTCTGGTCCCTTGTGATAGCCTATACTCAGCACCTGCGGTAAAAGTCTGGGCCGTATATACATCTAACTATCTAAGTATTGTTTTTTTTGTTTATTTTTGACACTCTTGAAAACTAAATCATGCATCTCAAGAGATTTCAATCCACAAAATGTCAAATAAATACATCGCTCTCTCTTGCTATAGCTTTTATTGTTTCCCTCTCTTTATGCCTCTACTATATCCATTTTATCACCCCCCCCTTTGGAATTGTTGAAACAGTCTGCTTTTTTCATTGTTATCCTGTGTCCCAACTATGATACTCTTGATACCTGTATAACAGAAAATAATGAAATACTGAAGTCTGCAGGTATTGTCTGTAGCTACCACTCCAGGGCAGTACAAATAAAAACCACACAACATATGTTGTCTGCCACTAAAGCCTCTCTGTGTCTTTTCCCCACTGGGGTATAGCTAGCTAGGGTTATGAGTAAAATTGTCTGCTAGGGATCCAGGCTAATGCTATTTTAAGCCTCAAACAACAGGGGAACAATACTTAATGTTTCTGAATGCCTTTGTGTAACATTGTATCATTTCAAATCCAAAGTGCTGGAGTACTGAGACAAAACAACAAAAACATTTTCACTGTCCAAATACTTTTGGACCTCACTGTACATAAACTCATTACGTCTCCAAATGTGAGACAACAGCTAAGGTCCTAGTGTGTTCAGGGATTCCCCTGCACTCTGTTTAACAGTGAATACATTGTTATGTATTGCCACTACACTGAAAGTAAGTTGGTTACATTAAACATATGAATTATAAATACAGTGTCTCCTTTTCCTGCTGAGAGTTCCTCTGTACAGTGTCTGTGTTCTTTTGCCCATCTTAATCTTTTATTTTTGTTGGCCAGTCTGAGATATGGCTTTTTCTACCTAGAAGGCCAGCATCCCGGAGTCGCCTCTTCACTGTTGACGTTGAGACTGGTGTTTTGTATGTACTATTTAATGAAGCTGCCAGTTGAGGACTTGTGAGGCGTCTGTTTCTCAAACTAGACACTCTAATGTACTTGTTCTCTTGCTCAGTTGTGCACCGGGGCCTCCCACTCCTCTTTATATTATGGTTAGAGCCAGTTTGCACTGTTCTGTGAGAAGTACACAGCGTTGTACGAGATCTTCAGTTTCTTGGCAATTTCTCACATGGAATAGCCTTCATTTCTCAGAACAAGAATAGACTGATGTGTTTCAGAAGAAAGGTCTTTGTTTCTAGCCATTTTTAGACTGTAATCGAACCCACAAATGCTGATGCTCCAGATACACAACTAGTCAAAAGAAGGCCAGTTGTATTGCTCCTTTAATCAGAACAACAGGTTTCAGCTGTGCTAACATAATTGCAAAAGGATTTTCTAATGATCAATTAGCCTTTTAAAATAATACATTTGGATTACTAGAATTATATTATATTATTATATTAATTATATTAAATATAATATACGTTCATGTTGGGTATTTATACAATATATATTGGCTATTTAATCAAAGTCCAGGTTATTAATTAATTCAATACTGTAATACTTGATAATGCAATCAGTGTGCTCTTACTGCTGCTCTCTAATTATTTGTTATTCTTATCTGAAACTTTTTTTTTTAATTTGCAGGGTATTTTCTTAAAACTGCATGTTGGTTAAGGGCTTGCGAAACTATTCACCCCCTTGGCATTTTTCCTATTTTGTTGCCTTACAACCTGGAATTAAAATAGATTTTTGGGGGGTTTGTATCATTTCATTTACACAACATGCCTTCCACATTGAAGATGAAAAACATTTTTTTTGTGTGAAACAAACAAGAAATAAGACAAAGAAATTGAAAAAATGAGCCTGCATAACTATTCACCCCCCCCCAAAAGTCAATACTTTGTAGTGCCACCTTTTGCAGCAATTACAGCTGCAGGTCTCTTGGGTATGTCTCTATAAGCTTGGCACATCTAGCCACTGGGATTTATGCCCATTCTCCAAGGTATTCTCCATTCTCCAATTCTCCAATCCAATTGGATTGAGGTCTGGGCTTTCACCAGGTCATTCCAAGACATTTAAATGATTTTCCTTCTTATGGATAGGGGGCAGTATTCGGAAGTTTGGATGAATGAAGTGCCCAAAGTACTGTTACTAAGGCCCAGACGCTAGGATATGCATATAATTGGTGGTATTGGATAGAACACATTCTAAGGTTTCTAAAACTGTTAATATAATGTCTGTGAGTATAACAGAACTGATATGGCAGGCAAAACCCCAAGGTCACCACTCATTGAAATGGCTGTCTATGGGACAATCAAAGGAATACCTTCCAGATTGCAGTTCCTAGGGCTTCCAGTAGATGTCAACAGTCTTTAGAAAGAGATTCAGGCTTGTTTTTTGAAATTGTTGTTTTCTAGGTGGCTCCCATTTTAGCTGTATTATTGTGGTGAGCGTACATGAGGGCGCACACTTCGTTATTTATCTCCGGGAATAAACATACTATTCTCCGTCTTAAATTTGATTGTTTATTTACATATTAGGGTACCTGAAGATTGATTAGAAACGTTCTTTTACTTGTTTGGACGAAGTTTATTGGTAACTTTTGGGATCACTTTGTATGCATTTTAAATGAAGGAAACCGGTGGATTAGTGAATCAAGTGTGCCAACTAAACTGACTTTTTTGGGATATAAAGAAGGACTTTATCGAACAAAACGACCATGTGTTATGTAGCTGGGACACTTGGGATTGCCAACAGAGGAAGATCTTCAAAGGTAAGTGATTTATTTTATCGCTATTTCTGACTTTCATGTTGCCTCTGCTTGTTTGGAAAATGTTTGTAATGCTTTTGTACGCGGGGCACTGTCCTCAGATAATCGCATGGTATGCTTTCGCCGTAAAGCCTTTATGAAATCTGACAAAGCAGCTGGATTAACAAGAAGTGAACATTTTGATACTACCCATCCCGCATGCGTAACGTAGCCTCAAACTAATTAGCATAACGCAGCGGACATAAATCTTCCTAGAAAATGTTCCTATTCATGAAAATCACAAATGAAATATATTGAGACACAGTTTAGCCTTTGTTAATCACACTGTCATCACAGATGTTTTAAATATGCTTTACAGCCAACGCTAGACAAGCATTTGTGTTAGTTTATCATGGCATAATGCTAGGGCTAGGCTCTGCTAGCATCAGGCAACATTTTCACGAAATAAGAAAAGCAATCAAATGAAATAATTTACCTTTAAAGAACTTCGGATGTTTTCACTCAGGAGACTAGTTAGATAGCAAATCTTCCTTTTTTCCAAAAATATTATTTTTGTAGGCGAAATAGCTCCCGTGTGCTCTTCACGTTTGGCTGAGAAATCGACCGGAAAATAGGGTCACTACAACGCCTAACTTTTTTTCCAAATTAGCTCTATAATATCGACAGAAACATGGCAAACTTTGTTTAGAATCAATCCTCAAGGTGTTTTTCACATATCTATTCGATAATATATCCGTCGGGACAATTGGTTTCTCATTAGAAGCGATTGGAATAATGGCTACCTCAGTACTTTACTCAAGATCTTCTGCGGGAGCCATCATGTGACTACTTGTTCAATGTGGTCCCTTACGGCTATTCTTCAACATAACTGCGTAAAAAGACGTCACAATGCTGTAGACACCTTGGGGAATACGTAGAAAACATAAGCTAATTCGTAGCTCATTCACAGCCATATAAGGAGTCATTGGCATGTGGCGGTTTCAAGGAATGCGTCACTTCCTGATTGGATTTTTAACTGGGTTTCGCCTGTAACATCAGTTCTGTTACACTCACAGACAATATCTTTGCAGCTTTGGAAACATCAGAGTGTTTTCTATCCAAAGCTGTCAATTATATGGTCTCTTATGGTCAATCTTCCAATGATATGCCTACAAATACGTCACAATGCTGCAGACACCTTGGGGAAACGACAGAAAGTGTAGGCTCATTCCTGGCGCATTCACAGCCATATAAGGAGACATTGGAACACAGCGCGTTCAAAAGCTGGGGCATTTCCTGTTTGAAATGTCATCTTGGTTTCGCCTGTAGCATCAGTTCTGTGGCACTCACAGATAATATCTTTGCAGTTTTGGAAACGTCAGAGTGTTTTCTTTCCAAAGCTGTCAATTATATGCATAGTCGAGCATCTTTTCGTGACAAAATATCTTGTTTAAAACGGGAACGTTTTTTTATCCAAAAATTAAAAGAGCGCCCCCTATATCGAAGAAGTTAACGTATAGACTTAAAGCTCAGGATTCTGTAAAAGCATACCCCAATGAGGATATATGTTTACTTTTAGCTTCCTGTGCCAACCTTGAAGTGCCATAATTGGTGTCATAGGGGCTGTTTTGAAGGGTTAAAAAGTTAGATCTTTCCAAAACTTCATATGTGCGATTAGGCAACTCTTATGAACTGTAAGTCAGTCATTTCTACCAAAACATTTCCAAGAAAAACTCACACACACACAGCTTGGACGGAGGGACACAGTGTGGTGCATAGAGACAGACAGAGCCTGCAATAGTTACCTTTGTTCGAACTAAAAAGAACTGTCAGACCTAGAGTTCTGAAACTTTAGAAACCTGTTCTGGAGATCAGGTCGATAGTGCGTGGTGAGTTATGTGGCTCTAGAAGGTTCTCGGGCCAAGAAACAGTCTCGTACATTTGCAATGACTTCAATTCATTTTGACCATTACGAAAATGACGACATTTAGAAAAGTCCCAGAGTTGCAAGACTATGTGCATTGAAACCGGCTCGGCCCATAGAGATGGACCCCAACATTTCTGTCCGATAGCTCATTCAAGGACCCCGTAGCAAGGCATGGAAAAAGTGGATTTTCAGCTCCAATTAAGGTCTTGCTCGGGCTCCAAATGACCTATCGAGCTGAAACTTGGGATTCAGGGTCGCCTCAGCTAGGCCTACACATAACGCCAGAACTGGACCCGCAGCTAGAACGTAACTATGTGTTATATGTTTTTATTATGGTTTGAACAGAAGGCGCTGTGAATTTTGGGCAAGCTCTGAAATATGTGATAGTTGGCTTCTAAACGAGTTGGAAAAAGTGGGTGTGGTGTCAGTTTGTATCAGATTGGTGTCAAAATGATATCTAATTGACTGATGGACGGTGACTTGCTGGCTGACTTTTGTACATTCGCAATATGTTTAAACAGTGAGGTACCATCACCAAATGGACATGATGAAATCAACACAACGAGCGTTGGAGAGGAACCACTATCACTGCCCGGCCATCCCGAGTTCATTAGGCCAGTCAATTTTGCATTTCTGCAGGATTTTTGCACATGACAAATTTGTGATGGTAAATGCCCATCGAAACCGAAACATATTGCAAATGCACAGCCGTGCACCTGGTGATTGGAACGGGTTACCAGGACAACATTTAAAAAAAATATATATTTTAAATAGTTTTTAATGCCATTACGGGATAGCAAGGGGTCCACGGTTGGGGAGGGAGCACCCCCCACCCGTGCCCATCCATTCATTTTTTGACGTTTTTCTCCCTCATCATACATGACAAATATACCATCTAGGTTGATTCATGGCTTAACATAGTGCTTAATGACTCCAACCTAAGTGTATGTAAACTTCCGACTTCAACTGTACATTAACAGGGACGCAGGGTAGCCTAGTGGTTAGAGCGTTGGACTAGTAACCGGAAGGTTGCAAGTTCAGGCTGACAAGGTACAAATCTGTCGTTCTGCCCCTGAACAGGCAGTTAACCCACTGTTCCTAGGCCGTCATTGAAAATAAGAATTTGTTCTTAACTGACTTGCCTAGTTAAATAAAGGTTAAAAATATATATATATATATATATATATATATATATATATATATATATATATATATATATATATATATATATATATATATATATATATATATATAAAAATATATATATATATTTTTTAATTAGGCAAAACAAACTGCACCCAGAAACAACAAAATACAGATTGAAATAACCCATCACAAACCTGTTAGACATGCACATAAACTATAAAACAAACAATTCCACACACAGACATGGGGGGAACAGAGGGTTATATACACGTCATGTAATGAGGGAATGTAAACCAGGTGTGTGGGAAAACAAGACAAAACAAATGGAAAATGAAAGGTCGATGGTTAGAAGACCGGTGACGTCGACCGCCGAACACCGCCCGAACAAGGAGAGGAACCAACTTCGGCGGAAGTCGTTACATTAGTTCAGTTCAATTCAGTTCAGTTCATTTAATTTCAGTTCATAATAAATAAAGTTCAGTTTCTTTTAAGGGAAAGAATCTATTTGAACCAGGAAATTCATTTGTTCAGGTTGAGAAGCCACGTGCATGAGATTATTGAAGAAATAAAATGTCTTCAATTATGGTCTATCAAGTACATTTAGTAGACTCATACATTACTGTAGCCTTACAAAGTTGGCCTCTTATTCCACTTTGTGTGTGTGTGCGCACACGGGCGTGTGTGTGCTTGTGTGGGTGCGCGCGCGCGCGCGTGTGTGTGTGTGTGTGTGTGTGTGTTTGCCTATTATCTCTCTGAAAGAGATGTAGGTATTTCAAAAGACCAGCTCACTACATTGATAACCTGCCTGATATATAATGAACTCTCTCTGTGACGTCCCTCACATTAAAGACCACTCACAGAGTCTCACTCTGCATCTTATGCAAATACATATTTAGATGTTCCCCACTGGATGTATGAAGAACAAAGAGAAAAAAATACACCAAGAGAAAATAATTGACATTGATCACACCAAGGCTGGCAGATTTTCATGCAATATTGTTGATATGTAGATATTCACTACCAGCGAAGTGCATTACTGAAAGCATCAACTTAAAAAGCGAGTTGATGGATGAAATAAAGGTTGAAAATCACTTAGGAACGTGGCTTTTATGATAATAACGATCAGCATGAGGCACAATCATGGCGGCCATTTTGGATCCACACTGGCAGGAAGAAGGAACCTTGCCATTAAATTCATAAACACCACTGAGAATGAGAGACTCAACACTCAGCCCATCTCTCTCCCCATAGGGAGCCTAGGCAGGACTAGTATCCACCCAGGGCTCAGGTACACAGACAGACAGACAAAGAAGAGACCACATTAGCCTTGCCTTCATGCCTCAGAGGACACGACCTGCCTTGGGGAACGTAACACCACTACTACGCAGGTGATCCTAGGGGGAATAGTGGTAAAACACAGCTCGGGCAGCACAAGCACAGCAGGGCATTCTGGGAAAAGTAGGGAATAGAAGAGAAAAGGAGTGAAAAGCAATGATGGCAAAACGACAAGTGAGTGAATGCATCTGTGAGGCCAGAGTAGACTCAGTCTCCCGTTCAGCCACACACACACACACACACACACACACACACACACACACACACGCACACACACACCAGCCCCAACTGCTGTGGTTAAGTTAGAGTTAGATCACTTCAGGCTCCATCAGGCCATCCTTGAGGGCTTAATTCATCACCCATACAATCAGGATCTAAAGCCCAATGAAGATAAAGTAGACCAGTACTAGTGTCTGAGAGCTGGAGAAAACATGCTTGAGTAGGCAGTCAATTCCTCTCACCTGGCAATAAGAAAACATCTCAAAATGGATGCCAGTTTCCGTCTTTAAGATCATTTTTCAAGATTTACAGCTAAGGGGCAACGGAGGCCGGGTGGTAGACTGAGATAGACAGTAAAAAAACAAGTTCATGCAGCATGTCATAATTTCAGAAAAGATTATTTAAACTGCTGGATTCGCTTTTTTCCTCCTTCATCCAAATGAAATCAAGCAAAAAGAGGCAGCCACAACAACAAATTAACATGTAAGAATGATAACAGGGTCCAGTGGCTTTACATGGTTGTGGAAATGACTTTTAGTAATTTTGCCTCATTACTCTATTTTTAAACGAAGCCCTCTATCCCATTTTGGGAGATGAAATAATTTCAGTATCATTTCAGTATTCTGAATAAAATTGGGATGGAATGATCTGGCTGCTACATGAAAATGATCTGTGTCATAACAGCCATTCATGTATTAGTAGCCTGAAGTATTAGCCAGAACAAGGACATGTCTTATCATTAACATGACCTACACGTCACATTGTGACCTAAGTTAAAGTACAAGCTGTCTTCACTCACAGAGGATTAGACAGGTTGTATTGCATCACCAATGAATACCCTTTTGTAGACGGACAGACTTTGGTGTCAGAACAGTTACGGACCAAAATCAAATATGACCTAACAATGCTTCCGTTTGAATGTGTAAGCACACTACTACAGACTTATAGCCTGCAAATCCACTTAATTGCACTCTTGACCATCAGATATCGATCATTTAGGCCTATGAAAGCATAGGTACAACAGTGTTATAAGTGCTGTTGATGTTTTGCTAATCAAGTTAAGACTGGATACTTCACTAGATGATTTCATTGCCTCTGATTCCATTAGAGACCATTGTCTCAGGCCCTGTATCCCTACAATAATACACCATGGCAGATGCTGCATTAAGGAAACCGAATGACACTCTCATACAAAGTCCACATTATTCATTGGCATTGAATCGAATAATTCAATTAGGCCTAATCTAAGGCTTTTGTAAAGGAATTGTGAGGTAAAAGTGGAAAGAACTAGCCAGAAATTCAGATGACCATATAGGCTTTCCTTCTCAATTAAATGTCATTACAAGTAAAGCGTTCGAAGAATTTATAGCCCCGACAAAATAAATGTACAACTCTGCCCAGTCAATTAAATTGGATGAATGGTTTCGGGTAGGAAGCGAGGTATACTTGATGTAGTCTATTGCCAAAAATATATATTGCTAAACATAAGACAAGTTAATTATGAACATTTATTGCAGTCGTTTTCATCAAATATAAATACACTGAAACTAATATTGGAATTCACCTGTCAGAGTAGACTAGCCTACGCGCAATGCTGCTATCGGTATGGCATGGACACGGAGTCTGCAGCAAGCAAGCATCTCTTCGTGCGCAATAGCAATGTCAGTCCAACGTAGTCCCGATTGCTTTATTCTGGAGGTGGTGAAACCCAGTATTTGGGGTATGTGCCCTGCTGTGCCCAACTGAACAAATGTACCTGTTACAGTGGACGAAGAACTAGCTAAAACAGGCGAGATTTCTGTGCGTAACACATCAGGATATGATAAGCCTTTACATTGCTTCACGAAACGTAGTGCTTTAGTCATCATATAAAACCACACAAACTTGGTGAATAATCATCACTTACGCTGCTGTTTTGTCCCAAACAGCAAACTACTGCATGGTTGTGTCCCCTGTCAAGGCGAAATTAGTGCTGGTTAGTTTGGGATCATCTCCTCTGCTGGCTGAGGCTTCTCCTCTGGAAGTCCCTCTCCTCTCTTCCGTGTTCCACTTGAATTCGGATCAGCCCAATCTTTTCATCCAGTAACGGACCAGGACTCCTTCTCTCATCCGAGGTCTCTCTTTCCAAATCGTGGCCACCGGTCCTCAGACTCGCTAAACGTCGGAACCTCGGTTCATCCTCGTAAACACCTACATGTTGGGTGTCGCTTAGTACTTCAGTATTTGGTTAGTACTCCAGCCGGACGTGTTCCAGAGCTTTGGCCGCCTGGCTCGGACACAGCTGCGCGCGTACCGGTATCCAGTTGCAATTCCTCCAGGTGTAGCTGGACTGGTGACGGACACAATGCGCAAATTATCTGGGTATGAGCGGAGATCGGAAGCCAGGTATACAGAGTTAAGTGCAAGCAGGGGCGTCAGTTGGCCATGCCAATCTCAGATCAAGACCAACATTGTAAAAGTAATCTACAAAAAGTAATAATTTACTTTCATTTCAATCTCTAATAAAATACCACCCCTGTTTAGGGTTTAATTCCTTCTACTTTGTGCATGACACAAGTCATTTTTCCAACAATTGTTTACAGAGAGATTATTTCACTTAAAACTCACTGTATCACAATTCCAGTGGGTCAGAAGTTAACATACACTAAATTGACTGTGCCTTTAAACAGCATGAAAAATTCCAGAAAATGATGTAATGGCTTTAGAAGCTTCTGATAGGCTAATTAACATAATTTTAGTCAATTGGAGGTGTACCTGTGGATGCATTTCAAGGCCTACCTTCAAACCCAGCGCCTCTTGCTTGACATCATGGGAAAATCAAAATAAACCAGCCAAGACTTCAGAAAAAAAATTGCAGACCTTCACAAGTTCTTGGGAGCAATTTCTAAACGCCTGAAGGTACCACGTTCAACTGTACAAACAATAGTACGCAAGTATAAACACCATGGGACCACGCAGCCGTGATACTGCTCAGGAAGGAGACGAGTTCTGTCTCCTAAAGATGAACGTACTTTGGTGTGAAAAGTGAACATCAATCCCAGAACAACAGCAAAGCACCTTGTGAAGACGCTGGAGGAAACAGGTACAAAAGTATCAATATCCACAGTAAAACGAATCCTGTATCGACATAACCTGAAAGGCCGCTCAGCAAGGAAGAAGCCACTGCTCCAAAACCGCCATAAAAAAAGCCAGACTATGGTTTGCAACTGCACATGGGGACAAATATCGTACTTTTTGGAGAAATGTCCTCTGGTCTGACAAAACACAAATATAGCTGATTGCCCATAATCACCATCGTTATATTTGGAGGAGAAAGGGGGAGGCTTGCAAGCTGAAGAACACCATCCCAACCGTGAAGCAAGGGGGTGGCAGTATCATGTTGTGAGGGTGCTTTGCTGCAGGAGGGACTGGTGTACTTCACTAAATAGATGGCATCATGAGGAGGAAAATTCCGTGGATATATTGAAGCAACATCTCAAGACATCACTCAGGAAGTTGAAGCTTGGTCGCAAATGGGTCTTCCACATGGACAATGACCACAAGCATACTTCCGATGTTGTGGAAATGTGGAAAAATTGCTTAAAGACAACAAAATCAAGGTATTGGAGTGGCCATCAAAAAGCCCTGACCTCAATCCCATAGAAAAGTTGTGGGCAGAACTGAAAAAGAGTGTGCGAGCAAGGAGGCCTACAACCTGAATCAGTTACACCAGCTCTGTCAGGAGGAATGGGCCAAAATTCACCACATTTATTGTGGGAAGGTTGTGGAAGGCTACCGAAACATTAATTGTGGGTATGTAAACTTCTGACCCACTGGGAATGTGATGAAAGAAATAAAAGCTGAAATAAATAATTCTCTCTACTATTATTCTGACATTTCACATTCTTAAAATAAATAACTGACCTAAGACAGGGAATTTTTACTAGGATTAAATGTCAGGAATTGTGAAAACTGAGTTTAAATGTATTTGGCTAAGCTGTACGTAAACTTCCGACTTCGAATTGTAATTACTGGTGCCTTTACAGAAATAAATTAAATCCTTCAAAATACTACACCAGAGAGCATGATTTGGCCACAGAGGATCATTAGGTTTTTAAAAATTAGTTGTGGATTGTTTTATGAGTGCAATTTGAGCAGCATGCCTGACAAATAGCCTACCAAATAGCTGATTGTTAAGTCATAGCTCTCAGTTAATTAAATAGCCCCAGGCCTATTGCAATATTTCAAAATACGATCATAGGAAAAACATAGTTTAGAAAGCAAAGAAAATACAAAGAAATACCTCTAATCTGTCTCTAAACTTAGGGAACAGTAGCCTATTTTATTGGCACCTACACCCATATCCCTGGTGAGTGCCAGCAGGCCATATTCCTGGTAAATGCTTGCAGGCCATATCTCTTTTGAGTGCGCACATAATCACAGTCCTTATCATTAGACCAGTACCACTGGAAAACTTTTTGAATGACAATAATGTCCTCTTCCTGTCTAGATGGTGATCATATAGCACATTTTGTGTCTCCCCTTCTCGAGGACTAGATTAAATGGTTGCTTTCAAGACAAGGTCGCTTTTACTTTTACTGATCTGTTTGTCAGTATCAGCATAGTAGGCTACTAATTTGTATCTTCTGAAAAAATATACAGTTTTTTTTCCCAGTCACACAAAATGTAGTAGAATTGCATGAAATGTATTTCTAAAATGCCACATTTTTCCTGTGCAAAGAAAGGAGAAGATATTGCTCTAATCAGACCCATTGACTTTTCCCACATTTTGTTACGTTACAGCCTTATTCTAAAATGGATGAAATAAAACAAGTTCATTATCAATCTACACACAATACCACATATTGTGTGTAGACTGAATTGTTTTGCAAATGTATAAAAAAAATCAAAAACAGAAATACCTTATTTACATAAGTATTCAGACCCTTTGCTATGAGACTTGAAATTGAGCTCAGGTGCATAATGTTTCCATTGATCATCATTGAGATGTTTCTACAACTTGATTGGAGTCCACCTGTGGTAAATTCAATTGATTGGACGTGATTTGGAAAGGCACACACCTGTCTATCGAAGGTCCAACAGTTAACAGTTCATGTCAGAGCAAAAACCAAGTCATGAGGTCGAAGGAATTGTGTCGAGGCACAGATTTGGGGAAGGGTACAAAAAAATGTCTGCAGTATTGAAGGTCCCCAATAACACAGTGGCCTCCATCATTCTTAAATGGAAGAAGTTTGGAACCACCAAGACTCTTCCTAGCGCTGTCTGACCGGCCAAAGTGAGCAATCGGGGGAGAAGGGCCTTGGTCAGGGAGGTGACCAATAACCCGACGGTCACTCTGACAGAGCTCCAGAGTTCCTCTGTGGAGATGGGAGAACTTTCCAGAAGGACAACCATCTCTGCAGCACTCCATGAATCAGGCCTTTATGGTAGAGTGGCCAGACAAAAGCCACTCCTCAGCAAAAGGCACATGACAGCCCACTTGGAGTTTGCCAAAAGACACCTAAAGGACTTTCAGGCCATGAGAAACAAGATTCTCTGGTCTGATGAAACCAGGATGAACCTTTTTGGCCTGAATGCTAAGCGTCATGCCTGGAGGAAACCTGGCACCATCCCTACGGTGAAGCATGGTGGTGGCAGCATCTTGCTCTGGGGATGTTTTTCAGTGGCAGGGACTGGGAGACTAGTCAGGATCGAGGGAAAGAGGAGCTTGCAGTGACATACCCAAGAAGACTCGAGGCTGTAATTGCTGCCAAAGAGCATTGAATAAAGTATTGAGTAAAGGGTCTGAATACTTATGTAAATGTGATATTTCATTTTTTTTTATATAAATTTGCAAAATAATAAAACAAAAATGTTTTATGCTTTGTCATTGTGGGGTATTGTGTGTAGAATGTTGAGGGGAAAAAAACAATTACATTTTTTTTAGAATAAGGCTGAAACGTAATAAAATATGAAAAAAGTCAAGAGGTTTGAATACTTTCCAATGCACTGTATGTGACTACATGCTCAGGCATTCATTGTTCAGAATGGTCTGTATTGCTAACAGTGATGCAGTTATATTATTAGAGTCAAATATGACTACGCAATCCAGTCATTACATTGGGATTAGTAGCCCATCTTACATTAGCCTGCAAATGAGATGATAGATGCATGCAATCCTTTTTTATCAAGTTACAATTTGGTGGTGAAAAAATAGGTTCCCAAACTTAGAACTCATGCTATGCCTATGGATGTCCAGCCAGGTCACCCATGATACAAGTCAGTGTTAGATGTCTATCCATGTCCGAGGACTTCGGAAAATGATGTAGAAACTGGCCACTACGGGCAATAGTGAACATTGTTACCTTCAAGTTGGTTTCTGTTTCTGGTGCTAAAGGTCTGCCTCTGGTGCTAAAGGTTGCATGTTTGAATCCAGCGATCGAAAGTTGTCTTTATAATTTTTGTTTATGGCCTGTCCCAAACCTTAACCCTTACCTTAACCATTCGGGAGTTAATGCCTTACGTTAAGATATCGGAATTAGTGCATGACCTTAACCCTAACCTTATCCTTAAAAATATTACATTTGATATTTGAGAAACATAGATGAAAGTCTAATTCTGACTTGAGACTGTGAGCACGTTCAGTGGCGGCATTTCAAATTGGTCTTGTGACTTGATAGTGTTTATTATGCATCTATTTCCCATTGCACTGATTGCATGCCCTGTTCCACAAGTAAATTAGTCAATTGATGATAAGGTTGAGTAGTGGTTGTCATTGCACACACTGTTTGTTCCACAGACAAAAGAGCTTCTGGATATCAGTACAGCGATCACTCACCTCAGATTAGATACATTTTTTCTTCAACAAGCAGGACACAGAGAAACATACTTCAAACACCTGAAAAGGCCTACATCCCAGTTATTTGCAAGAGGAAGAGACGCAGGTACAGAGGACACAGAGCGGGGTGCCTCGTGAGGATCCGCAGAAGGCGAGTGGGAAAGCTGCCATTACCGTCAATATTACTCACCAACGTGCAATCATTGGACAATAAATTAGATAAGGTACGATCACGAATATCCTACCAACGGGACATCAAAAACTGTAACATCTTATGTTTCACAGAATCGTGAAGGCATTGAGGAGTACACCACATCAGTCACTGGCTTTATCAATAAGTGCATCTAGGACGTCGTCCCCACAATGACTGTATGTACATACCTCAACCAGAAGCCATGGATTACAGGAAATATTCACACTGAACTAAAGGGCAGACCTGCTGCTTTTAAGGTGCAGGACTCTAACCCGGAAGCTTCTAAGAAATCATGCTATGCCCTCCAACAAACCATCAAACAGGCAAAGCGTCAATACAGGGCTAAGATCGAATCGTACTACACCGGCTCCGATGCTCGTCTTATGTGGCAGGGCTTGCAAACTATTACAGACTACAAAGGGAAGCACAGCCGTGAGCTGCCCAGTGACTCAAGCCTACCAGATGAGCTAAATCACTTCTATGCTCACTTCGATGCAAGCAACACTGAGGCATACATGAGAGCATCAGCTATTCCGGACGACTGTGTGATCACGCTCTCCGTATCCGACGTGAGTAAGACCTTTAAACAGGTCAACATTCACAAGGCTGCAGATTACCAGGAATTGTGCTCCGGGCATGTGCTGACCAACTGGCAGGTGTCTTTACTGACATTTTGAACATGTCCATGATTGAGTCTGTAATAGCAAATGTTTCAGCAGGCCACCATAGTCCCTGTGCCCAAGAACACGAAGGCAAACTGTCTAAATTACTACAGACCCGTAGCACTCACATCCGTAGCCATGAAGTGATTTGAAAGGCTGGTAATGGCTCACATCAACACAAACAGATCCACAGATGACACAATCTCTATTGCACTCCACACTGCCCTTTCTCACCTGGACAAAAGGAACACCTATGTGAGAATGCTATTCATTGTCTACAGCTCAGCGTTCAACACCATAGTTCCATCACAGCTCATCACTAAGCTAAGGATCCTGGACCAAACACCTCCCTCTGCAACTGGATCCTGGGCCCCCAGGTGGTGAGGGTAGGTAGCAACACATCTGCCATGCTGATGCTCAACACTGGAGCCCCACAGGGATGCATGCTCAGTCCCTTCCTGTACTCCCTTTTCACCCATGACTGGCTGCCCAGGCACAACTCCAACACCATCATTAAGTTTGCAGATGACACAACAGTGGTAGGACTGATCACAGACAACGATGAGACAGCCTATAGGGAGGAGGTCAGAGACCTGGCCGGGTAGTGCCAGAATAACAGCCTAACCAAGACTAAGGAGATGATTTTGGACTACTGAAAAATAAGGACTGAGCATGCCCCCATTCGTATTGACGTGGCTGTAGTGGAGCACGTTGCGAGCTTCAAGTTCCTTGGTGTCCACATCATCAACAAACTAGAATCGTCCAAACACAACAAGGCAGTTGTGAAGAGGGCAAGATAAAGCCTATTCCCCCTCAGGAAACTAAAAAGATTTGTGCATGGGTCCTAAGATCCTTAAAAGGATACAACTGCAACACCGAGGTTGCATCACTGCCTGGTACAGCTACTGCTCGGCCTCCAACCACAAGGCACTACAGAGGGTAGTGCGTATGGCCCAGTACATCACTAGGGCTAAGCTGCCCGCCATCCAGGACCTCTATAGAGGAAGGCCATACATATTGTCAAAGACCCCAACCACCCCAGTAATAAACTGTTCTTTCTACTACCGCATAGCAAGCGTTATCGGAGTGCCAAGTCTAGGACCAAAAGACTTCTGAACAGGTAATCAAATGGCTACCCGAACTATTTGCAATGTGTGCTCCCCTCAACGCTGCTGCTACTCTCTGTTTATCAGATATGCAATGTCACTTTAACTATACATTCATGAACATAATACCTCAATTAGCCCGACTAACCGATGCCCTCTCACATTGACTACCCACAATATCTGCATTGTGTCCCGCCACCCACCACCCGCCAACTCCTCTCTTTCTCTAGTGCTACTCTGTTTATCATACAGTGGGGCAAAAAAGTATTTAGTCAGACAGGCCTGTAATTTTCATCATAGGTAAACTTCAACTATGACAGACAAAATTAGATTTTTTTGCAAATGATGGTGGAAAATAAGTATTTGGTCAATATGTACATACTACCTCAATCAGGCCGACTAACCAGTTCCTGTATATAGCCTCTCTACTGTTATTTTTCACGGTCTTTTTTACTGCTGTTTTTATTTCTATATTTATCTAATGTTCACCATTATACCTTTTTTTTTACTTAAAAATTGCACTGTTGGTCAGAGCCTGAATTTCACTGTAAGGTCTACCTACACCTGTTGAATTCAGCGCACGTGACAAATAAACCTAATATTGCGGTGATAATTAATTTACAGGCAGCTATAACGCTGAGGAAGATGAAGACGAACCATATTCATGACATTACCCTGAAGAAGGCACAGTGATGCCGAAACGTTGGAGGTATACCCAATAAATTATTGGTAGATTGTATATACAGTGCCTTGCGAAAGTATTCGGCCCCTTTGAACTTTGCGACCTTTTGCCACATTTCAGGCTTCAAACATAAAGATATAAAACTGTATTTTTTTGTGAAGAATCAACAACAAGTGGGACACACTCATTAAGTGGAATGACATTTATTGGATATTTCAAACTTTTTTAACAAATCAAAAACTGAAAAATTGGGCGTGCAAAATTATTCAGCCCCTTTACTTTCAGTGCAGCAAACTCTCTCCAGAAGTTCAGTGAGGATCTCTGAATGATCCAATGTTGACCTAAATGACTAATGAGGATAAATACAATCCACCTGTGTGTAATCAAGTCTCCATATAAATGCACCTGCACTGTGATAGTCTCAGAGGTCCGTTAAAAGCGCAGAGAGCATCATGAAGAACAAGGAACACACCAGGCAGGTCCGAGATACTGTTGTGAAGAAGTTTAAAGCCGGATTTGGATACAAAAATATTTCCCAAGCTTTAAACATCCCAATGAGCACTGTGCAAGCGATAATATTGAAATGGAAGGAGAATCAGACCACTGCAAATCTACCAAGACCTGGCCGTCCCTCTAAACTTTCAGCTCATACAAGGAGAAGACTGATCAGAGAGGCAGCCAAGAGGCCCATGATCACTCTGGATGAACTGCAGAGATCTACAGCTGAGGTGGGAGACTCTGTCCATAGGACAACAATCAGTCGTATATTGCACAAATCTGGCCTTTATGGAAGAGTGGCAAGAAGAAAGCCATTTCTTAAAGATATCCATAAAAAGTGTCGTTTAAAGTTTGCCACAAGCCACCTGGGAGACACACCAAACATGTGGAAGAAGGTGCTCTGGTCAGATGAAACCAAAATTGAACTTTTTGGCAACAATGCAAAATGTTATGTTTGGCGTAAAAGCAACACTGCTGAACACACCATCCCCACTGTCAAAAATGGTGGTGGCAGCATCATGGTTTGGGCCTGCTTTTCTTCAGCAGGGACAGGGAAGATGGTTAAAATTGATGGGAAGATGGATGGAGCCAAATACAGGACCATTCTGGAAGAAAACCTGATGGAGTCTGCAAAAGACCTGAGACTGGGACGGAGATTTGTCTTCCAACAAGACATTGATCCAAAACATAAAGCAAAATCTACAATGGAATGGTTCAAAAATAAACATATCCAGGTGTTAGAATGGCCAAGTCAAAGTCCAGACCTGAATCCAATCGAGAATCTGTGGAAAGAACTGAAAACTGCTGTTCACAAATGCTCTCCATCCAACCTCACTGAGCTCGAGCTGTTTTGCAAGGAGGAATGGGAAAAAATGTCAGTCTCTCGATGTGCAAAACTGATAGAGACATACCCCAAGCGACTTACAATTCAATACCCTGCTTGTGAATTTTGATCAAAGATTGAGTTGTAACGAGTACATTTAGCATTTAGCGTAGCGCATTTGCATTTCCAGGGGCATACTTGAGACGTCTGCGTCTCAAGTATGGTCAAGAAGTTAACTTCTTCGAGATAGCTCTTTTAATTTTTGGATAAAAAACATTCCCGTTTTAAACAAGATATTTTGTCACGAAAAGATGCTCGACTATGCATGTAATTGACAGCTTTGGAAAGAAAAAACTCTGACGTTTCCAAAACTGCACAAAACTGCCCCAGAACTAATGCTACAGGCGAAACCAAGATGAAGTTTCATACAGGAAATGCCCCAGATTTTGAAGGCGCTGTGTTCCAATGTCTCCTTATATGGCTGTGAATGCGCCAGGAATGAGCCTGCCTTTTCTGTCGTTTCTCCAAGGTGTCTGCAGCATTGTGACGTATTTGTAGGCATATCATTGGAAGATTGACCATAAGAGACTACATTTACCAGGTGTCCGCCCGGTGTCCTGTGTCGAAATTATTGCGGAATCTCTAGGTCCATGCGCGTTCCATTTCTTCAGAAGAGAAAGTCAACTGCCATGAAGGATTTATCATCGATAGATATGTGAAAAACACATTGAGGAATGATTTTAAACATCGTTTGCCATGTTTCTGTCGATATTATGGAGTTAATTTGGAAAAAAGTTTGCGTTTTAATGAATTAATTTTTTATTATTATTTTTTTAATTTATTTTTTTCTTACCCAAACGTGATGAAGAAAACGGAGCGATTTGTCAACACAAATCATCTTTTTGTAAAAACTGAACATTTGCTATCTAACAGAGTCTCCTCATTGAAAACATCTGAAGTTCTTCAAAGGTAAATTATTTTATTTGAATGCTTTTCTGGTTGTTGTGAAAATATTGCATGCTGAATGCCAGGGATAATCCTATGCTAGGCTATCAATACTGTCACATAAATGCTTGTTTAGCTATGGTTGAGAAGCATATTTTGAAAATCTGAGATGACAGTGTTGTTAACAAAAGGCTAAGCTTGAGAGCTAGCATATTGATTTCATTTCATTTGCGATTTTCATGAATAGTTAACGTTGCGTTATGGTAATGAGCTTGAGGCTGTAGTCACGATCCCGGATCCGGGATGGCTGGACGCAAGAAGTTAACCTAACTGCACTGTCCAATTTACAGTAGCTATTACAGTGAAAGAACACCATGCTATTGTTTGAGGAGAGTGCACAGTTATGAACTTGAAAATGTATTAATAAACCAATTAGGCACATTTGAGCAATCTTGACACAAAAGTTTGAACAGAAATGGAATGGTTCATTGGATCAGTCTAAAACTTTGCACATACACTGTTGCCATCTAGTGGCCAAAATATAAATTGGGCCTGGGCTGGAATAATGCACTATTGCCTTTCTCTTGCATTTCAAAACGGATGGTACAAAAAATTAATTTCACATTTCCACAAACTTCAAAGTGTTTCATTTCAAATGGTATCAATAATATGCATATCCTTGCTTCAGGTCCTGAGCTACAGGCAGTTAGATTTGGGTATGTCATTTTAGGTGAAAATTGAAGAAAGGGGCGGATCCTAAATTAACAGTGAATTTGTATTCGATTATGACAACCCCATTGAAGTTACATAGTACAGTCTGGTAGCAGTGAAAGCTTTCAAATAGTATTTGAACCCAGATCTGACAGTCAGGAGATTAGCTAGGCCGAATCCATAAGCTTGAATCAGGACAAACGTCAACAGGGACAGTATCATGTGTTCAGATAATTTCGAGACGCAAAGGGAATCCCAGATCTCTCTCGCTCGCTCTCTCTCGTGTGGTCCTAGTCTAGGGTGTTGTCATTGGCCCAATGCTGCTCCAGACTGTCAGATCTGGGTTCAAATACTATTTGAAAACTTTCAATTACATATATTGTTTATTTTAGCCTACCAGCAGTGCAAGATGGGTGGGATTTACACCTTTGCAATTACTTTAATAGTTCCACTGCAACAGACAAGCTCAATTAAGCCCAGCTATTTGATTTCAAATTGTATTTAAACCCAGGTTTGCTGACTATCTATGAAGAAAATATTTCACTAGAGCCCCTCAGAATGGATGCAATACAGTACAGTATGTTTTCTGACCTATACTTTGATAAGGCTAATACAGATGTGGGATCTTAATTTGATCACCCTGTCACAGGAGAACTTTCCTGTAATGCAGGAAATGTAAAACTTGTAGTTTATTTGAGTTTAGAAATTTAGAAATATGATGCATCAACCCCTACAAAAATGTCCATGAATTATAATCTAAATAATACGATTATATTTCTGCTGCGGAAAACTGGCTCAAATTAAGATCCTACATCTGTACTTTAATATGGGTTTTGCCCATAAACAGACAGCAGGGTAGAAAATCATGTGCTAACCAAACTAGGGCAATCAATTACAAAATGACTCCCATCAAAAGTTCAGAGAACATGTCAAATTCATTCCACACATAGACACACAGCTAAATGTTGACTCAGTAATAGCTTCAACTCAGGGTTTTTCTGTCCCAATTAGATAGCATTTTAATGTGTACATCTACACATTAGTACACACACAACATAGCCTGGAAACATGAAGGGTTGTTTTTGGAAATGCAGATAAAGGCACCCACAGGAAGCACTTGTAATGACTATTCATTATTATGAACAAGGCTGATTAGGGGATGAAAAAAGCTTCTCCCTTTAACACTATTAGTCCTGAGACTCCAGCAAAATCAGGTTTTCATTTATCTGACTTATGTGTAGCCTTACAATGTTAGGGGTTTTACCATTCTTTTCAGGACAAGTACAATACAAAACAATTTCACACAAATGGTAGCATTCATAAGTACTATTGACAAATGTCAATAAAAAAACATGATCAGCCAAAGAATTTCTATGAATGCTGTAAGTACAGAAATTGTTTGCTCAGTATGAAATTAATATCCAACTAGTCAGTGACAACTGTGTAGTGTTTGCAGTTTGTGACAGCAACTATGTGAGGGTGTTTTACATTGTAGTGTATACCAAGAGTTGTCTCTCTCTCTCTCTTTCTCTCTCTCTCTCTCTCTCTCAAGCTATTCTACCGGTGTCTTCTGTGATTACGTATTAGCTATTTGATCTTACTCTGAGAAGCGGTGATAACTTCAAACGTCTCCTTATTTGCATTAGCGAGGCTACGATGACAGTAGCAAGGTGAAATGCTGCCACAGGAGAGGCGACTAACAGGCTATTTGCACATGTCCTTGCACCGTGCAGTCTAGAGTAATTATCTCTCTCACCGGGAGTCAAACTCTGAGCACTATAATGGCAACATTCTTCTACAAATGTGACCATCTTTTAGATATGTATCATTATTCTTCCCTTTTCCCTCATCTGTCTTTAAGGTTATTGATGGTTGATGGTACAGGGTCCATCACAGACATCAGAGACTGAGCTAAATAAAGGCTTTGTACGCCTTTACCACCCGGCACCAAAGCATGTCATTATGACTTCAGCATGTAACCATTAGTTTCAATGTCTTTTGTGTCACAGGCAGCAGTACTGAAAAATATAATAATTTCAGAAAACAATATTGCTAGTTTTCTTTATTTTTATTTAATTATTCAGAGAAAACCCAAGGAGACCATGGTCTCATTCCCAAGGGTGCCTTAGTCACAACAATAAAACAACCAATACAATGTAAAACAAAACCGCAATTAATACAAAACACACCATTTATGAAAAATAGTTACAGTCCTCAGCTACAAGGTCCTCAATTAACACCCTCACATTCAGAATACAGAACCATGTCTAGCATTAACCTGAACATATCGTCCCAGTAGCTGGCACTAGATCATTATAACATACTGTACACCCCAAATATATGAGGACAGAAACTACTATACATGATTGACATCTAATCTAATGAAAGATGTGAATTCGAGGTGTCATCTCTTTTACCAGTGTGGAGAGAAATAATGGACCAAGCGTTTTCTCCCATTGCCAAATTCCAAGTAAGGCAGGTGAAGGGAGATGGAGATACGTTAATTGGCACAGAGGACAGAAGGTCAGAGAGAAGAACGAGGGAGCCTAATTGGCTGAAGTTCCCATGTAGCCTATCACGTCCCAAATCAAACTCGCTTTGGTGGGGAGTCTTTTGTTCTGTGTAAAACCCGGCATCATTACATATACATGTCAAATGAAAGCGCAGGCTAAGATAGGTTATATTATCCACCTCTGTACCACCATTAAAGACTCACTGCCTCATGATCTTTTAGCTGCATGGACTTTCCCTTTGAACATGGAAACTGACCACGAGTGGGATACCGTGTTTCCTCCTTTTGAATGGTACACATTGTAAGACTAAAGGAGGGAAGTAATGAGTGTAGCTAGCTATCCACCTTCCTTGCACTCCCTTTGCCACAAGACAAAAGGGTTTCCTTTAGAAATGTTCAATGGTACACATTTTCTTACACTCTATGAAGTAATTGTTGTAGTTAGAGTTAGTCACCTTTACACATGAATTTGGCAATGGTGTGTACAAAGAGGGTTGGCCAGCTAATCTGCAGTCATTTTGGCTTCCCCATTTATTAAAAGGAAATCCTAATTGGTGTAGCAGTAGACCAAATTGCCTACAGTGCTTTGGATTAGATAATTACTATTAGATAATTACTATCAATAAAAATGCACCATCGTGAGTTTCACTTTGAGCATACATCCCCAAGTAGGGTGAAGTCAATTTGGTGGGCTGCCGGGAAGCAAAGGTTAGAGAAAAGTTATTAATCTTGTTTTGACACCCAGAGAAGAAAATGTCAGAATATTCTATACAAGCGGTCAAAACTCAGACTGAAAGTGGCTAAAGTCAACAGGTCTTGGATTGCACAGCTCGAAAAACGAACGTGCTTCTGTCATATTCCATCATAGAACAGCTTTCTTAAAGATAATTTAAAATCATACCTTAAATTATTTTTAAGCATTATTCAATTAATTTAATGCAAATAATAAAAAAAAAATACCTGTCATCTAACGTATTGTTTTGATCCTTGCCATATGAGCCAAGTTAGAATTCACACCAATTGGGGTGATGTGCAGAGTGTTTGCCTTTCACGCTAGCGACCCAAGTGTATTGTTTTGTTGTCACTGTGAAACGACGTGAACCACGCAATGAAGTCAGCTTTCATGTTTAGTTCATATTTTTTGACTAATTCCCAACCCTACCAACATCTTCATACCATTCAACTCCTTCTAGTTTTATCCCACAGCTGATTCATATCAATAACTGACATCCACAGAAGCCAAGACAATATTGTCTGCACTGACACAGGTCTTTGCATGTTCATTGTATCACATGTATGTGTTTTTCTGTTCCCTCCGTTGCTACCGAGGTGGCCGCTAGCCCTCTCCACGTCTACACAGTCATCAGACAGATGCATTATCGCCCTGTGTCTGGGGTTAACTCAATCTGTATCACATTGGCAGCGCTAACAGATAATCATTAGCCGTGTCATCCAACTCTGTAATTAAAAGGCCTAACTTAATTTTACTATGGAGTTCACACTAGTTGTCATTGAACTAGAGCAGCTATGCACCAATACTCTTAAATAGCTGCATCTCATTCTATTTCCCTTATTAGCTTTTCCTAAGTCAGTCCCTCCAGGATTCCGCGATCGAATAATTCAATGCAAAATCAACAAATCAGCGCATATTATGCGAGAGCTTGCAATTTTGACCAATCCCCACACTTTTAGTGCATAAAAGGATCCAATCAAAAGTTGGTTCGTAATTATGAACAATTACTGCACTGTTATCGTGGAAAATGGCCCAATCCAACCACACGTGAACTACTTATTCACATGCGAAGATGATGGGGGATTGTTGATGGCTGACAGGTAGTACAATGAACAGAAATCAATCTCATTTGCCAACAAAAATAACAGCTAAAGACTGCAAAACAATATCAAAATGTTTTTGGAAACAAGACAAAGTCAACAATCAACAGTCACTTAGAATCAGCAAAGCATATGGGAATGTCAGAACAGTTCACACAGCAGCGGCAGATCACCGTGACTGAAGTGGTAGCAGAGAAGACTGTGGCAAGCGCTGAAAGAATCAAGGTAAGTGGCGTTTTATTCAAACTTTTACTCTGCTAATCTTGGCTTCAGCAGGGTGGTCGGCCCTCTGCTCTCCCCAGTCTGTCTATGGAGAGCACTACTCAAAGCACCGAGTGCAATTTGTTAGCTTTGCTGTTTTAAACTCTCTGTAAAGCTTAATACGGATCACGAAAACACAATCATTCTGGATTTTTTTAGAAATGGTAATATTGTTTTAAAAGTGCATATCAACCCCAATACTCTCTTTTTGTTTGCTGTTATTTATCTCCCGTACGACCCTTTCAGAAAAAATCACAATCTCAAGTATTTTGAAGACAATTTATGCGAAAGGAATATCAGTCCTCAAATTGAAAGCGATTGATCAGCTTTGAATCTATTTGTTTTTTGAGAGACAGAGTGTGAGTGGGAATGGGAGGTGCATCTCATGTTGATAACACGCCCCAAGCCTGATGGAGAGGAGAGGTGAGTGTGTGTGAATGTGTGAGTGGATTAGGACAGAGCTGTTTGTTCAGGAAAATAAACAAAATTGAGTACTTTAGTCGTTTCAATTTTTTTTAAATTATGTATTCTGCTTAAAATCGTCCTAAAACGGAGTACATGTGACTGTTTATTGCTTTATAAGAAATCAATGTCAATTTGTTTTCTCAGAATGTATCGCAGAATTTCAGAAAAGCTGACGCAATATCAAGCATTTTTGGCCGCAGAAATCACCAAAGAATGTTGTGAAATCCTGGAGGGACTGCTACGGTAAGTGGACAGATCTGAGGTAGTGGAAACAGGGGGTAAAAAACATTTTAAATCCACCTTGACACACAATGGACAGTCACTCTTAAAACATGTTGGGGATAGGGGGCAGTATTTTCACTTTGGATGAATTGCGTGCCCATAGTGAACTGCATCCTACTCTGTCCTAGATTGCTAATATATGCATATTATTACTAATACGGGATAGAAAACACTCTGAAGTTTCTAAAACTGTTTGAATTATGTCTGTGAGCATAACAGAACTCATAGGGCAGGCAATCTTCCAAACAGGAAGTGAAATTCTGAATGCGTGTCTAATTTCAAGTCATCGCATATTCACTTCCAAATAAGATATGGATCTGGTAGCACTTCCTACGCCTTCCACTAGATGTCCTCATTCAGTAGAACGTGGAATGGAGCCTCTGGTGTGAACTTTGGCCGAATGGGAGGGGAAATAGTCATTGTCCTGGCAGAATGCAATTTCCTTGTGGGGCATTTGTCTGTGGATGTCACCATCGTTCCATTTGGCTGCAGATGAAAACGTTTGCTCCGGTTGGAATGTTATTGGATATATATGAAAATAACATCCTGAAGATTGATTCTCTACTTAGTTTGAGCAGTTTATTCGACCTGGAATATATCTTTTTTAAGTTTTCGCCCGAGTTCTCCTTGGGCATGTGAGCTGAAAGTGCTAGCAAATGCAGCTAATTGGACACTAGTATTGGACATTATGGAACAAAACAACGATTTATTGTGGAACTAGGACTCCTTGCACTGCATTCTGATGAAAGATCATCAAAGGTAAGGGAATATTTATGATGTAAATTCGTATTTCTGTTGACTCCAACATGGCGGAGAAATATATTTACGTCTGTCTCAGATTATTGCATGGTAGGCTTTTTTCGTAACGTTTAAAAAAAATCTGACACAGCGGTTGCATTAAGAACCAGTGTATCTTTAATTATATGTAGAACATGTATCTTTCGTCAAAGTTTATGATGAGTATTTCTGTTACTGGCGAAGCTCTTTGTAATTCCTCCGGATATTTTGGAGGCATTTCTTTACATGGCGTCAATGTAAACCGAGATTTGTGGATATAAATATGCATATTATCGAACAAAACAGAAATGTATTGTGTAACATGTCATATGAGTGTCATCTGATGAAGATTATCAAAAGGTTAGTCATTCATTTTATCTCTAATTCTGCTCTTTGGCTGGGAAAAATGGCTGTGTTTTTTTTGTTGATTTTGTGGTGTACTAACATAAATATACGTTGTGTTTTCGCTGTAAAACATTTTAAAAAATGGGACATGGTGGGTAGATTAACAATATGTTTATCTTTCATTTGCTGTATTGGACTTGTTAATGTGTGAAAGTTAAATATTCCAAAATAATATTTTTGAAATCCCCGCGCAACCTTTTCAGCTGAATGGGGGGGGGGGGGGGGCTACATAAGTAGCTGTATCTCTCTCGTTTTAGCCATTCCCAAATCACCATATCTGAAAGGAGTGGAATCGTGAAGTAAACATTGAATGTTTTAAATCCTCATTGACCTCAATTGAACAGTCAGGATGAGTTTTCACCAACTTTGATTCACCAGTCTAAACTAAAGTCAGTATAGAAAACAGAAGAGATGATCAAAGGAGATCAGATTTATGTTAATTACTAATACATGAAGACTGCAGTATTTTGGCTACAAGAAATCCAGATTACCTGTTGGAATAATAAACAGACTGGATTAAGTTATTTTTTTATGGGAATTAATGATTGTAACACCCTGTTTCTTTGTTCTCAAAAAAATATGATCAATGCGGCGCCCTGGGGTTTATGCCAAATAGGAATGATAGTGCGTCAGTCAAGCATTTGAGTGAGTGACACTGAGCTGGTAGGGGGTCTTTTTGAACAGAATCCATCACTATGGTTATTCTATTCTCAGAAATTGGTGGCAGATGGCATTCGAAACTTAACACAATTAAAATTACACCATGGATGGTTGTATGGAACAGTTTAACAGTTTCATGTGGAATACAACACAACTTTATTGTCCATATGTTACAGCGAACAACGGAAATCGTCTGCTCCGTTCTCAACCCTCCATCCCCAGTCAGAACACATACAGTTGAGACGAGCACAGTGTCAAGCTGCACTGCCCCTGAATGAGAGCATATTGTGGGGTTAAGCGCCTCTTTCAAGGTTCCCAACAGTAGGGTAATGTCTTGAGGATGTGATCCCAGCAGAACTCCAGTTGCCAGATCAATTCCAGCCTTTTTCCAGCACTCAGCCCGGGAATCGAACCGGCCACCTTTTGACGAAAGGTCACTGGGCTAACTACCTCCCTATTGGTCTGTATATGCAGCCTGATCTTGTAGACTAGACGTAACATAGTAAACCTATATCTCCAGAACGCTCAAATGAGAATAATAGGTTAAATTCGGTATGGTTACATAAAACAGAAGGAGGGTGGTGGGTTAGGGTGTATGGGTAGACATATAATGTAAATGTCTAGTAACCCAAAGGTTGCATGTTCAAATCTCATCACAGACATTTAGTCTAATTAGCAAATTCACAACTACATACTCTATTTTATCTAGTTTTCAACTACTTAGCATGTTTGCTAACCCTTCTCCTAACCCTAACCTTAACCCGAACTCCTAACCCCTAGCCTAACTTAATGTTAGCCACCTAGCCATCTAGCTAACATTTGCAACAGCAAATTGTAATTCATAATATATCATACATATTGTAATTCGTAACATATTATACAAAGTGTATGATGGACATCTACAAATGAATACATACCATACATATCAAACAAAATGGAGAGAGACAGATTTAGATTTACTATGTTACGTCTATCGCTGAGTCCAGGTTAATATATACTGAACTGCCAATCCACACAATTGAATAACTTCAGCAATATCACGACTTGGTATGATTTGATTCTGCAACTGTTATTAATCATTTGTAAACACTTGTATTATACCTATTACAAAGTGTGTATAATGTGACAAGTGTATCCCTGCATTCCTCTGTCAGCCCAAAAAAATACTACTACAGCAGATACATTAATTCTACATAATTCATACCATAAATAATATGACAGCACATGATTCATTGACGGTGATTTATACACTGCCTCTGCAGGACAACAACAGTATGTTAACCAACAAGCCCGACTCGATCAAATCAACAAAAGCATCAACAAGCGTTTTTGTGACTACCTCACAAAGCTCTGGCACATAACGCCACTCCGACTTTGTTCATGTCACAGAGGAAAGAGGAAGGGAGTGGAAAAAATAAATGAAATATTTTGAATCCCATCCTCCTACATTGCTGGTGATGAATGGGAGCGAGGAAGCTAAAGCTGAAGTCATCAATCATAGACTAGACAATTAATACATTTTGTATGAGGTAAGCCAGCAAAGACCTGTTCCACATCAGCAGAAAAAAGGAAAGCTATTCCAAACCCAACCTTATTTTAGCTATCGCAGTAACACTACTCGTCTCCATAGTATTTCACACATTAATAATCACTACATTCTCCCTCATGGATTTTGTAAACATCCATCACTCCCTCCAACCAGGAGTCAACATTGGGTCAGACATCAAGAGAGCAAATTATCAGCCGCCATCATCTTTCCCCAGGCATTATAAATATGGTATTTATCGTGAAGCTGAACCTCCATGGATGGTCCACATCTAATATGTTCTTCATCTGACAGAATGATGAATCTCTCCTTGGACCATTTATGATGAGGTACCAGATGAGGAACTTAAAGATGCAAAAGAAGAGTAAAGACTCATGTTTTATGCATGAGATGACAAAAACGGTGCACCAAATACTGAGCTTTATTTACTGCCACAGAGGTGCTACCCATTTCATTGATGGGATGGCAAGATCGATGGGTGAGTGATTCAAAGATGGGTTTTCAAATGTTAAGATGATATGTCATTCACAATTACCTTCTTCATGTGCTACGTAATGTTGTACAAATATATCTCTTGCAATTAAGAATATGCAAGTTGAACTTTACTACCCACATTAGTGGAGTAAGGCAGATGTGAGGATTGTACAATAGACAGTGACAGATGTAGGTCCTTGCATTGGAATTGTTCTAAAAATGTTATTTCTTTCCAATTGGTCAGAGTACCCAGAACTGACCAATTCTAGATCATTTGCCTTGGACCCGGCAACCACAACAAATGAGAGAGTACATCTGGACAATCCCCTCAATCAAAGTGTACAAGTGGACGTTTTTTCAAAAGTACAGTGGTGGAAAAAGTACCCAATTGCCATACTTGAGTAGACGTATAGATACCTTAATTAAGAAAATTACTCAAGTAAAAGTGAAAGTCACCCAGTAAAATCCTACTTGAGTAAAAGTAAAAAAGTATTTGGTTTTAAATATACTTTAGTATCAAAAGTAAATGTAATTGCTAAAATATACTTAATTAATTAAACTACTACTTTTTTGGACTATCTGTACTTTACTATTTATATTTTTGACGACTTTTACTTTTACTTCACTACATTCCAGAAGAAAATATTTTTTTACTCTATACATTTTCCCTGACACCCAAAAGTACTCGTTACACTTTGATTGCTTAGCAGGAAATGAAAATGGTTGAATTCACGCACTTAAAGAGAAAATCCCTGGTCATCCTTAATGCATCTGATCTGGCAGACTCAACTGAACTGCTTGTAAACCAGATGGCACAATGTTCTTCTTTTTTAAATGTACGGATAGCCACACTCAGACATAATAATTATGGCTATCTGTAAATTTTAAAAACAAGAAGATCATGCCATCTGGTTTTCTTAATAAAAGGAAATTTAAGTGATTTATACTTTTACTTTTGATATTTAAGGAATGGCTTTTTTCTGGCCAGTCTTCTGTAAAGCCCAGCTCTGTGGAGTGTACTGCTTAAAGTGGTCCTATGGACAGATACTCTAATCTCTGCTGTGGAGCTTTGCAGCTCCTTCAGGGTTATCTTGGTCTCTTTGTTGCCTCTCTGATTAATACCTTCCTTGTCTGGTCCATGAGATTTGGTTTGCGGCCCTCTCTTGGCAGGTTTGTTGTGGTGCCATATTCTTTGTATTTTTTAATGATGGATTTAATCGTGCTCCGTGGGATGTTCAAAGTTTCTGATATTTTCTTATAACTCAACCCTGATCTGTACTTCTCCACAACTTTGTCCCTGACCTGTTTGGAGAGCTCCTTGGTCTTCATGGTGCCGTGTGCTTGGTAGTGTCCCTTGCTTAGTGGTGTTGCAGATTCTTGGGCCTTTCAGAACAGGTGTAAATATACTGAGGTCATGTGACACTTAGATTGCACACAGGTGGACTTTATTTAATTAATGATGTGACTTCTGAAGGTAATTGGTTGCACCAGATCTTATGTAGGGCCTTCATAGCAAAGGGGGTGAAGACAAATGCACGCACCACTTTTCAATTTATTTATTTTTTCAATTTTTTGAAACAAGTTATTTTTTTCATTTCACTTCACCAATTTGGACTATTTTGTGTATGTCCATTACATGAAATCCAAATAAAAATCCATTTAAATGACATGTTGTAATGCAACAAAATAGGTAAAATACCAAGGTGGGTGAATACTTATACAAGGCACTGTATATAAAAAAGCTTGTTGTTGTGTGACCTGTATGACTGCTTGTGGTGACTGCTTTTTACTTTGTAACTATGTTACAGCACTGTTTCATTTGCATCATGAGACCAACTATTCCCTTGTAAATAATGCAATTACTCCCGATATTTGCTGTGTAGCTAATAGCCATGCTCTCCAATATGCAGCAAGGGGTTGAGAATCAAAGAGAGAACTTAACAAGGTCATCTCAAGGTAAAGCCATTCTCACAACAACAGCACACCCCAGACTCCCTTTTATGTTGTATTACCACATAATTACCATTCATCATTTGTTAGATTTCACAGACTTGAACAGAAAACAATAGTATCAAGCTATAAGGGGATTTTCATAAGGCCTTTTGTTTTAATTCTTTTTTTCCTTCACCTTGAGCTCTGTGATCAGAGTCCGTGGCCCAACCCAGGGGAAATCATGGATTCAGTGTCTCAGTTTTAAAAATGGTTCTAATGGTTCTAAAGCCACATTAATTACTCTGATTTAATCTTTGTAGACACAAACCGTCCTACTCCTCTTAATCACAATCACATTGCCGTGGAGGTTGTTGCCCTTTACACTTGCATTAACTGAATAGAGACGCATGATGTTGATGTATGGAAAGGCACAGAAAAAAGGAAATCCGCATGAGATGTTATTTACATTGAAACATGAAATGTGGATATGTTTGTAGACCATAACAGCTGGAGGTGGTGGAAGACAATGCGTTATTGTCACCAGGAACGAGCTGTGACTTCTTATAGTCATTTACGTTGTGTCCCAGTTGTCTATTTTAAAGGTTGCATCCTGTCCTTTCTTAGAATCATTGTGGAAATGGGGCTGAATTAGACTATTGTTTCATGCGTGTCAATGGAAATAAACCAAGTCATGTCTAATATTGTAGCATTGTTTTATCTCCAATGATTAATGCGGTTAGGAGCTTTTGACTAGTTACTCAGTGTGAAATGTGTAATGTGTGATCATGTATATCTAAAATGTGGATGGAAAACAATGTCTCAAGTATCAGCCTTGATACTCCACACTCACCAGCTAAAAATGGCCTCGGTATAGCTACCCGATTGCATGAATTACAGAAATAGGTACAATGGCTGTGAGAAGACGCATTGTCTCAGGAGCCAATTTACTATAATTGTGGAGAGTAATTTATCATGTACAGGCTATAGGAAGAGAAGTATTAACACTATGTAGTGTTAATATTATTATTACTGAGAGGTTATAAACTGACCATATTCTCAGATCATGGGCCATTGCGAAATGGTAGCTGTAGGAATCACGGGGAATCATGTATGATTACAGTATGTACTGTTCATGCTCAGCATCAACATCCATAAAGTGAAATGGAGCTCAATAGGATGACCTAAAAGATCTTGTTGGAAACCTCAGTCTAATTACAGGATAGATGCTGCATGACATGTTGCTCTTAGACATCTCACCATGTTTCCTCTTCAAAATAGATTATTTTTGTAACACATCATTTAATTAACTTGTTAGATTTAATGCGATTTTTGAAGTAAATATTAAACATCATTCATTTAGTTAGATTTGCATTTAAAGATAATTCAATTGTTTATTTGCAGTATAAAACAGCTTTGTAAAAGGTATTAAAAAATCTTGAAAGAAAGAGAATAGAAAGGAAGTCTGCTGCCACGACAAAATAACTTATTCTGCCCTCTCACCTGTTTTCCTTTGTCTCTCTTTTACACCCATGGTGGTCAGCACACCATGCTTGTTGTGTTTGTTGACAGCATTGGGCTATGTTCCCTGACCTCACCCTTTCCTCAGTTTCACACCCATGCCCAGAAGGTGTGAACAGGGAAGAGGACTAGGGCAGAGTGGGCCATAGTGTTGAGATGAATCATGGACATGGAGGTTGCAGACTGAGAACAACACACTATGGGTGGGTTTGCTGCCACATATAGGGGGTTACAGCTTGATCCCTTATTAAGTTCATCCTAACAGGAATGAGTCCATACCCCCTGGTCTATCGATCTATATGGATGGGAAGCTGACTTGAATAAACATCTTAGAATTCTGATTTCTGAGTCTGACTTGTACAGTACCTCTAGCTTTGCTGGTATGTCAACTTACCTGGTAAAGTAAGGGTTTAATACCTTTATGGTACTTTGTCACCGGGTAGTTCAGCCTGAGTACCATACGTATGGGATGCCAAGGTCTTATCTGTGAGCGCACACTGTGCTCCACCTCTTATGTCAGAACATCCCTTGTCAACAACCTGATAAATACAGTCATTCATGACATTGTAAACCAAAACACACATTTGGCTGCATCCAAATAATACTCTCTCTGAAATAAACAAGACAAAGCTGGAGTTGAAGGTCATAAATGGTAGAAGTGAAAACCTAATAACACTTTTGTACCAACAAATTTTGTACCACACTTGAACGAAAGCATCAGTTGTTTCTCTATTCAAACGGCTTCCAAGCTGGAAACCAGTGTTCCAGTGACACTGCCAACTGTCACACTCCACAACTGCATTGTCGAAGCCCCACAGGGGGCGGCCATGTCTGGCCCACCTTGTGAAATCACATCCATAGAAATGTGATTACTAGAAGTCAATGTTCTGTGATAGATTGGCCGACAGCCGTATTGAGTGTACCCATGCCAGTAATTATATTTCTATGTTCAGATGTGGTTGAAGCCAAAAAAACTGCACGTTTTCTGTGCCCTTTTCTCTCAGCTAATTATGTTTATCTCTCCAATTTATGCTGGACATACACTAGTGTAAGTTTTGTCATGTCATCATAGTTGTATTAATGTTTTTGTTGTAAATGGTATCCTTTTAGGTATTGTGCAGTTTTTCTCTTCTTCGCAAGGACACAACCCAGAGTCATTGGAGGAGATTGCAGTGTCCCGAACGTCGAGTCATAGTGCATTTTTAAGCGTGCCGTTCAGACTCATTTCTGAACGGCAATCTGGAAATCTGCTGTCTACTCGTTAGAAGTTGATTATTTACTCAATAAACCATTATTCAGTCAGCAGTGCAGAGCAGAGGGCAAGACAAGATTATCAAGATTTGTGAATGTTGCAAAAATATGGAAATAGTGTGGTTTTGATGTTGCACAATGTATACAAAGTTGCTGACAATATGTCTGACAAATTCTTTTAACAAGGAACGGCAAGGGTGTGGCGCAAATTCTTACATCCCCAGTTATCCAGGAGGATACCCCTGTGAATATAGTAAGTAAGTAGGATGCCATTGAATGCTATTCCCTCTTCCCACAAATGTTACAGGTTGCAAACATACATACCAAACATATGTGGTATAGTTCTATCTGACAAACCTCTCAGAGCACCAGTGAGAAGACCCTACCGCTCACTGCAAACATGTTGCCTCTCATTTTCCCTCTCACACATTTAAAATATCCATAGACGTTTTATGTTTATCTTCCCTGCATGGTAATTTAAGTCTCCTGACTCTTTTTGATGTCGGTACTTACCTTTAGAAGGCTCGGTCGCTCGTTCTCCATCTTAATGAATGAAATTTGGGAGGCACACTATTGACAAGATGGAAATTGGAATGCTGACCCAGCAAGCATCAATCACCTCTGAGAATAATTACCAATGTGAGCCCCCATGTCCCCCTTATCAGTCTTTCCTTGATTATATAATGAATTTAAATTAAAATACTTTTTAAACACAGAGAATTATTACTGATGACAGTTTTTCTTTTCTTTTTCTCACAAATGAAGTTTATTGGAGATGTGGTTGAGGGGAAAAATAACTTAATCTTCAAAACAATGTGCTGTGAAGTAGATGGTGATGTGCTTTACAACTTTTAATCTTAGGGATAGACAAGACACTTATATGTACCGACATTTGTTGTTTCTCTAAAAATCTGTGATCATGACACAAGGCGCTGCGTGATTTACAAGTGTCCCGTTGACAGGACGCCTATCCCTAAGAGGTTTGGACGGAGTTATAACACCACGCATCTAAATGACGAAATACCTTCAAAAGATGAAGATATTTATAGGATGAATATATTTATCAAGACATCATGCAGCAGTGGGATATTTTATATTATATATGAAAAGGATTGATACAGTGCCTTCAGAAAGTATTCACAACGCTTGACTTCTTCCAAGTATTGTTGTGTTGCAAAGATTGAATTAACTGTAATTGTTTGTCAATGATCTACACAAAATACTTGAAGTGTCAAAGTGAAAGAAAAATGCTAAAATGTTTAAAAAATAAAGTGAAAAATAAAACACTAATATGTCTTGATTAGATAAGTATTCAACCCCCTGAGCATGTCACACCTTTGGCAGTGATTGCAGCTGATCAACTCTCTTTCTGGGTAAGTGATCAAAGAGTGCTCAACGAGCACTCCACAGCTGAATTGTGAAACATTTGCTTACTATTCTTTTCAACATTTTTCAAGCTCTGTCAAATTGCTTGTTGATCATTGCTTGAAAACCATTTTCAGGTCTTGCCATAGATTGTCAAGAAGATTTAAGTCAAAACTGTAGCTCGGCCGCTCAGGAACATTCACTGTCTTCTTGGTAAGCAACTCCAGTGTATATTTGGCCTTGTGCTTTGGGTTATTGTCCTTCTGAAATGTGAGTTCATCTCCCAGAGTCTGGTAGAAAGCAGACTGAACCAGGTTGTCCTTTGCCTGTGATTAGCTCCATTCCTTTTATTTTTTTATCCTGAAAAACTCACCAGTTAAAAGCATACCCATAACATGATGCACCCACCACTATGCTTGAAAGTATGGAGAGTAGTACTCAGTAATATATTTGAGTGAATTTACCTGAAACATAACACTTAGTATTCTGGAAGAAAAGTAATATTTTTGCAGTATTACTTTAGTGCCTTGTTGCAAAAAGGATTCATGTTTTGGAATATTTTTATTCAGTACAGGCTTCCTTCTTTTCACTCTCTCAATTAGGCTAGTATTGTGGAGTAACTACAATGTTGTTGATCCATCCTCAGTTTTCTCCTACCACAACCATTATACTGTGTCAAAGTCTCCATTGGCCTCATGGTGAAATTCCTGAGCGGTTTCCTTCCTCTCCAGCAACTGAGTTAGGCAGGACACCTGTATTTTTTAGTGACTGGGTGTATTGATAGACCATACAAAGCGTAATGAATAACTTCACCATGCTCAAAGGGATATTCAAGGTCTGCTTTTTTATTTTTTACCCATCTACCTGTCACGGTTTTCTAGGTGTGAAGGAGAGTCAGACCAAAATGCGGCGTGGCTATTGCGATCCATGTTTAATAGGACAAAGTAAACACGATCCAATACAAAAACTACAAAACGTAACGAAAACCGAAACAGCCTAATACTGGTGCACATACACACGACAGAAAAAGGACATAAGGACAATCACCCACCAAAACCCAACACCAAACAGGCTACCTAAATATGGTTCCCAATCAGAGACAATGACGAACACCTGCCTCTGATTGAGAACCATATCAGGCCAAACATAGAACTAGACAAACTAGACATGTAACATAGAATGCCCACCCAGCTCACACCCTGACCAACCAAAACATAGAAACACACAAAGCAAACTATGGTCAGGGTGTGACACTACCAATAGGTGCCCTTCTTTGCGAGGCATTTGAAAACCTCTCCTGTCATAATTGTTGAATCTGTGTTTGAAATTCATTATGGACCTTACATGTGTATATGTGCGGTACAGAGATGAGGTAGTCATTAAAAAATCATGTTAAATACTATTATTCCATGCACATTTTAATGTGACTTGTTAAGCTATTTTGTACTCCTGAACTTGCCATAACAAAGGGGTTGAATACTTATTGACTCAAGACATTTCAGCTTTTCATTAGTAATTAGTAATTCATTTGGAGTTTTGGTGGGGAGGGGAAAACAATTACATTTTGACATTATGGTTGTATTTTGTGTAGGCACATTTGTTTTAGGCTGTAACGCAACCAAATGTGGAAAAAGTCAAGGGGTGTGAATAATTTCTGAATACATTGGTCTAGTAATTCAACAAGATATGATAATATTGAAAACATTTGTTTGATAGTGGTTCAATAAAATCAATACTGACTTCAGGAATTTGATAGAGGTTACTAAACTCTCAAATGTCTACAAATATGTCCAACTGTATGACTCCGCAAATTACGGTGTTCCTTTCACAAGGCTATTGACAGAAATACCTGACAGCTGATAACGATGGCACGATGTAGAAGGGAAAAAACAGTACTTCTCGGCGGAGTTATTATTCATACACAGAAGACAAGCAGAAGCAAATGAGCTGTGAAGAGGGCAGCTGTCCCTGCTGTTGCATGGAGAACTCTGGACTTGGAGGATACAAGAGGTAGTATTAGTACACAGACAAATGCTAATGCTAAACTATTAAATACTTCTCATTGGAGGATTGTGTGTCGAGGTAGGTGAGGGTGAAGTGGCAGTGAGAAGGACTCATTATTTTTTCTCAGATTTGACAGTTGCTGTATCGGAAATAGCTCCTCTCGTCTAGCTAAGAGGGACATTCTAGAGAAATAGAAAATGCCATGGTTTGTGGAGTATCCATTCCAGAGATTCTGATTGAGCCTGACAAAATTTGAGGAGTGAAGATAGATTTGTTTTTATAGCTATTCATATGATTGCAAATAATAGAGGGCCCTACAATACTGTAGTGACTAAACAAACAGTATGGAACAGAGCACCCTCTCATTTGATCCTATATAATGATGTAGTTATTTCAGGCTATACATGTTCAGGCACTTCCACAGAAACTCTGAAAATGGAACTGTGAGACTATGGCCAATGAAATATTAAACTCCTTTCCTATATTTCTGTAAAATATGTAATGCATTCCCAGTGGGTTTGGCGACAAATATGTAGCGAGGACCAGTCAACAACGAGAGCATTCAGGTCGCAGTGGTGAGTGGTATATGGGGCTTTGGTGAAAAAACGGATGGCAATGTGATAGACTGCATCCAATTTGCTGAGTAGAGTGTTGGGGGATATTTTGTAAATGACATCGAAGTCAAGGATCGGTAGGATAGTCAGTTTTACGAGGGTATGTTTGGCAGCATGACTGAAGGAGGCTTTGATGCAAAATAGGAAGCCGATTCTAGATTTAATTTTGGATTGGAGATGCTTAATATGAGTCTGGAAGGAGAGTTTACAGTCTAGCCAGACACCTAGGTATTTGTAGTTGTCCCTATGGTCAGAACCGTCCAGAGTAGTGATGCTAGTCGGGCAGGAGGGTGCGGGCAGCGATCGGTTGAAGAGCATGCATTTAGTTTTACTAGCATTTAAGAGCAGTTGGAGGCCACAGAATGAGTGTTGTATTGCATTGAAGCTCGTTTGGATGTTTGTTAACACAGTGTCCAAAGAAAGGCCAGAGTATACAGAATGGTGTCGTCTGCATAGAGGTGGATCAAAGAATCACCCGCAGAAAGAGCTTCATCATTGATATATACAGAGAAAAGAGTCAGCCCGAGAATTTAACCCTGTAGCACCCCCATAGAGACGGTCCGGACAACAGGCCCTCCGATTTGACATACTGAACTCATTCTGAGAAGTAGTTAGGGAACCAGGCGAGGCAGTCATTAGAATAACCAAGGCTGTTGAGTCTGCCAATAAGTACCCCCAACAGAACCCTGGACAAGCACACCTGATTCCACTTGTCAACTAATCATAAAGCCCTCAATGAGGTGTGTTTATCAAGAGCTACAACAAAACTGTGTACTGTTGGGGGTACTTGAGGATCAGGGTTGGTAAGCACTGCCATACTCAATAGAACTGTTTAATAAGTAAATATCCCAAACCCCAAACCCCAGTGTCAGTGTGGACATTGGGGTTTGCCATTGAAGAAATTGACCATTTACATTACTCATGAATACCTCTGCATTTACTTTCATTCCAGTTATCGCCATTCTGAGGTGAAATATTAAATTAATAAAACCAACCTCCAGGCTTCTGAAAAATAATAATAATCACTGTCTCAAATCAATTGTTTGTCCAAATATTTTAATTTGCCAAATACAGTAGTATTTTATCCAATGAACTCCAAAGTGCCCCTTTAAGTGGCCAGAGTTTTATAGTCCGTTTCCGGTCAATCCCAAGAACAGTTCCATCTGTGAACCCTTTTTTGTAATTAATTCAACCGCCCGGCAAGCTCCCGCGACACATCATTTTGTGACGAGTCAGAGAGGAAATCAAAGTTAATTCACCTTTAAACAGATATTTGAACCTTGTGGGTTAAGCTGTCCTTGCCTTGTCCTGTTGTTTTGTGTCAATTTACTTACAGGCATAAATAAGGGAAGAAGGTTGAAATAACTGTCCACCCTCTCAACACACACATTCATGTGCTTGCGCACACACTATTAAACACAGTTATACCTGCATTAAAGGCAATGTTCCCACTGTTGCGGGGGCTGCATTCACGGTAGACCTAAACGCTGCATATGTCCTTGACATTCTTACGCAGATCTTCCGCGATACTTCAGCAATACGAATTGAATCCAGCCCAATGACTCGCCTTAAGGTATATTTACCAACAAAGTCAAAGCTCGCATATGTTTTTGGAAGCCTGACTCTAGGATTATCCACTGTTTTTAACAGTGGATGGGTCTACAACAGTGGATGGATCTATAATAGTGGATGGTTCTATAACAGTGGATGGTTCTATAACAGTTGATGGTTCTATAATAGTGGATGGTTCTATAACAGTGGATGGGTCTACAACAGTAGATGGTTCTATAATAGTGGATGGTTGTATAACAGGTCTGTAACCTGTCATTATGTTGTATCTCTGTCTCAGGAGTGGAGACAATTTTAGTGGTGGAATATATGTGAAATACATTATAAACCCATCCACCTGTGCCGTTGAAGATAGACAACCAAAGACTCGTCTTAAAGTTTAGTTACCAACAAAGTTGAAGCTTAGCTGTGTCAACAAAAATACATCCAGAGAAAAAATGGAGTATAGTTTTTGTTTTTAAGAACTGGCTATCCCCTTCCCCAAAAGCAATAGATCCATGAAAGTGAGTGGGTATTGTGTGGCACGATACACATTTAGTAAGAAAGGAGCCCTGTTGAATGGGATGAGCCAGTTGGCATAACAATGAGTGTGGCTTTTTCAAGTCTCACTTCCTGAGTCCCTTAGCATTTTAAGTCACCTGTCAAGCACAGTTCACCTGTGTACTTGAGGCGCTGAGTAGAGTCTCTCAACTGAACGTCACTTGGTCTCAAGATGTTGTCATCTTGATGTGGTTTTGATCTTTACGAACAAACAAGCTTTTAAACATATTACTTTTCCATCAACAATGGATGGGGAAAGAGGACTATGATCTCATTTATGAAATGAAAAAAAAGACCAAAGATGCTGGAATTGTAATTCATGTCCCTGATCCCTGATGTTTGATGTGAATGACTTTCGCATAATTTTAAATAAATAAACACTTTTTATTATGACATCTTGAAATCCACAGATAATGTAAAATAATCAACAGGCCAGCAGGCCATGTTTGAAACGTGAATCATTAACAATAGAATAAAAGAATACATTCTGAGTATGTTCAGATGTATATCAAAGGGTATTAAAAGTGTTGCACCCACAGAAGTTGTTTTGTCATTTCAAACCAAAAACAGAGATGTGCAATAAATAAGCATCCGCCTGGCGTTGTACTCAGTCAATGGAAAATGAACGCCAATTCTTCACATTTCACATCTCAGCTGTGAATTGTAACCAACTCCAGATGATTGGGCCAACGTTACATCAATGTTATACAGTACCTTTCCGCTCATGATTTCAGCAATGGCTGGAAGATTCTGAAATCTACTACTTTTTCAAAGCCTGTTTATGTGATTTTTGAGGAAAATCGATTTCCATAAAATACAAACAGTGCAACCTGAGTGGAGTGCAGATGCCGAGCGCTACAGAATAACATGAAAGTATAATCATGAAAGACATCAAGTCCTAACGAAGCATCTGGAATCATCAAATAAGAAGACAACCTGGTCTATTCCTTCCTTCCTTCCCTCCCTCTCTCCCTCCCTGGTGGAATGGATGCTTGTCCTTGATGCTTAGTGCCTTGTCAAAAAACATCAACAAAAAAAACAAGGTGGATGCCGTGGGAGAGTTACCAATAGGGGTAAGGGGGTTGAAAACTCATAAAACTCATACTTTTCTATACGTTTGTCTGAAACGTTTCTTAAATGTTTGAAGTAGGCGATGAGATTGAATACAATAGAAGCTCGACGGGCTAGGTTGACCCTGCGCATTGGAAAGTGACCGTTTAAGACGTACTTTGCATTTCACAGAGTTGTGTGTCAATTGGGGAGATGTGATGGCATTTGTGGCATCACATCAATTATAGACACCAGCACACAGGGGGATCTTTAATTGTCAATCGTCCTTTAAAGAGTATCTTCAGCACTACAGGTTGAATAGAGCCCTTTGAGTGTATGTCTTCAGCAGCACAGGTGGATGGGTTCAGGTGTGGTACCTGACTTAATGAAGCAATTGCTGGGCATGCCACTATTTTGGCTACCATGGCTATGCCCCCAAAGGATGACATTGCCCACATCCACAGGACATACGTGGTCACTGAATTGTTTGAGGTGCACAACACCAATGTAAACCATATGCCGTCTCAGTCACCAGATCTCAGTCTAATTGAACACCTGTGGCAGATTCTGGAGCGGCGGTTGAAATAGAGTTTTCTACCATCAATAAAATACCAAATGACGGAATTTCTTGTGAAAGAATGGTAAAGCATCCCTCCAATACATTTTCAGACACTTGTAGGATCTATGCCAAGGTGCATTGAAGCTGTTCTAGTTCGTGGTGACCCAACGCCCTATTAAGACACTCCATGTTGGTGTTTCCCTTATTTTGGCAGTTACCTGTATTTTCCTCCACTAAAATTGCCTCCACCCCTGAGACTCACAGATACAAAACAGAAACAAAAGCTGAAGTGATATTCATTTGTATTTATGAGCCTCGCTGAATTGGTTATGTGTCTGGCGCCCCAAGAAGGTGCCATGCTAAAACTCAGAGGTGAAACCTGGCGGCATTGTGTAAGAAGATCGATGATCTGAATACACAATAGCTTCAGATACAATAGCTTTAGACACATTCAGTATGGTCCTTTGGTGGCGGCGAAATTGAAAATGAAAGCACAGATGCTGTCTTAGTATGTTCGGGGATCACTCTTCCTCAAATACTTTAAAAAGTGTCACGAAATACCAAACCATTGTGTGTATGTTGTTCAGTGCAGGCGAGGGCTGACAACCCCACTTACATAAGGTATCAGTTATGTTTTCTCTCTAAGGTGAGTCAATTCATATCATCGGGGGAAAGCAATTGAAAACAGGTTATGTTATCTTGTCTCCACAGTCCAATGTTAGAGTGTATTGTGCAGCATTAGTGTGTGCTGGTTCTTTCACACAAATGTACAGGGATTTGTCCTTGAACTAGCAATGAACCAACTATCTAGTTGGCCCAACAATGAAAAGTAGCTATTACATGTTAAATTATAGAGGGTGTAGGGGTTAACTAGACCCTCAGATAGCCACCTCAACCAAACCAGTAAGGCTGCCGGACTCAGTGCGAAGTGCTATCCCAGCACACAATGCCATGTTTGAAGTTTGCGCAATATCATACAAATATTGATTTCGAGACTTGACATGTAACAGATGAAATTCTTCCCAAATGAAATATTAAACGACAGGGGGGGATTTGTTCGTTAGAATTTCATGCTAGTTGTATTATTTAAAAGTGGAACAGGAATTCCATTATTCAAGTCAGGAGTGTGTCCCGAAGTTGATGGGTTTATTGATCCCATTGCCAATCTTTCGAAATCACCCTCAGAGTTTTGTCCACAACACGTGACAACGGAGGGCCCCCGAGAGAGTTGGTTGTCTCTCTCTCACTCTCTCACTCTCTCTCTCTCTCTCTCTCTCTCTTTCTCTCTCTCTCTCTCTCGCTCTCTCTCTCGCTCTCGCTCTCTCTCTCTCAAAGACATACATGACAGAATATTACAAACAAAAGTTTATGCATGTGCCTTGCATACCCTTATCTTTTAATGGTTATTGCTAATCCAAATATCTACAGTATGATCAATATAATGACATTGACAATAAGCTCATTATCTACCTAACGGATTCTCCATATCTACCTTATTTATCTATTTTCTAAATCTCTGCAGTGAAGCTGGACCTTCTGCTCACCCATGCTCCTCCATGACCCTGTTATCATGAGGTCATAGAGTTGCTATCAGGCTTAGCCAATTATATTGGCAGATGATTTTTCATACTAAAGTTGACCTAGATATGGGTACGATGATACATTTTCAGCCTTTGAATTACAGCAAATAGCCTCCGGGTTTGTTGTGCTAACTGATAAAAAAACGCCTGCATATCTGACAGCTCCCTTTTGACGAGAGGTAGATAATGCATAGTTTTTGTATAATCTGCTGAGCGTGTGAAATCATCAATAAGAAAAATGAGTTATTCCCTTGTTTTAAAAAAAAGATTATACAATTAATGTTTCATTACTCATCTTACGTGATTTTGTGAATTTATTTATGCTAAACCCTGAGAGATATTGTTCAAATATTGTGGACAGCAGTACGTCTCCTCAGATTCTTCAGTCCGTAGTAGGACCCTAGAAGGAATACTAAATACAGTATGTTGTTGTTATGGGCTAACACTCATATTACATTTTTCATTAATATAATCCCTAATGTTAAATGTACAAGCTTACTCCCACTTGAAGAGTCAAAAGGTTTCTGAGCTAATTTAAGGGGATTTGATATCAAACCGATTCTCTTATGATAGTCTACAGAGGTTGATGTCTATTCTCTTGAGCTTTTCATCTAGCTAAGTGCCTCTGTTTATGTAATAGGCTTCAGGCAGGCTATGAGGGGTGGTAGATTTAATAAATGGATTATTGTTATTACAATATGCATAAGCCACCCCTGTAATGGCTTCCTGTCCTCTTCCGGTCCCTATGGGATGTAAGACAATGGAAAGCTGTCCTCTAGCCTGCGTGTTGTTAGCAGAGGAAAATAACCCGAAGTAAGAGGCAATAGATGCTTATGGAGGTTGTTTTCCTCTACGTTATGCTCAATGGGAGACACAAGATGATGATATTGCAGATTTCAAGCAAGACCACACCATTGCACATCACATCACTGCAATACCATAGTGGGCCTATATTGATACGTATTTGGATTAATCAAATCAAATCAAAGTTTATTTGTCATGTGCACCGACTACAACAGCTGTAGACCTTACAGCAAAATGCTTACTTACAGGCTCTAACCAATAGTGCAAAAAAAGTATTAGGTGAACAATAGGTAAGTAAAGAAAACACTAGCGAGGTTATATACAGTAGCGAGGCTATAGAAGTAGCGAGGCAACATACAGACACCGGTTAGTCAGGCTGATTGAGGTAATATGTACCTGTAGATATGGATAAAGTGACTATGCATGTATGATGAATAGAGAGTAGCAGTAGCATAAAGAGGTGATGGTGGGTGGTGGGGCACAATGCAGATAGTCCGGTTAGCCAATGTGCGGGAGCACTGGTTGGTCGGGCCAATTGAGGTAGTATGTACATATGTACATGAATGTATAGTGAAAGTGACTGTGCACACATGATAACAGAGAGTAGCAGCAGCGTAAAAGAGGGGTTGGGGGGTGGAGGGGGCTCACAATGCAAATAGTCCGGGTAGCCATTTGATTACCTGTTCAGGAATCTTATGGCTTGGGGGTAAAAACTGTTGAGAAGCCTTTTTGTCCTAGACTTGGCACTCCGGTACCGCTTGCCATGCAGTAGTAGATAGAACAGTCTATGACTGGGGTGGCTGGGATCTTTGACAATTTTTAGGGCTTTCCTCTGAACCCACCTGGTGTAGAGGTCCTGGATGGCAGACAGCTTAGCCCCAGTGATGTACTGGGCCGTACGCACTACCCTCTGTAGTGCCTTGCGTTCAGAGGCCGAGCAATTGTTGTACCAGGCAGTGATGCAAAGAGTCAGGATGCTCTCAGCTGTAGAACCTTTTGAGGATCTCAGGACCCATGCTCAAATCCTTTTAGTTTCTTTAGGGGGAATTGGCTTTGTCGTGCCCTCTTCATGACAGTCTTAGTCTGGTTGGACCATGCTAGTTTGTTGGTGGAAACCAAGGAACTTGAAGCTCTCAACATGCTCCACTACAGCCCTTTCGATGACAATGGGGGCTTACGCGGTCCTCCTTTGCCTGCAGTCCACAATCATCTCCTTAGTCTTGGTTACGTTGAGGGAGAGGTTGTTATTCTGGCACCAGGTATCTGACCTCCCTATAGGCTGTCTCGTCATTGTCGGTGATCAGGCCTACCACTGTTGTGTCGTCTGCAAACTTAATGATGGTTTGGGAACCATGCCTGGTTACGCAGTCGTGGGTGAACAGGGAGTACAGGAAGGGACTGAGCACGCACCCCTGGGGGGCTCCGGTGTTGAGGATCAGCGTGGCAGATGTGTTGTTACCTACCCTCACCACCTGGGGGCGGCCCGTCAGGAAGTACAGGATCCAGTTGTAGAGGGAGGTGTTTAGTCCCAGGATCCTTAGCTTAGTGATGAGCTTTGAGGGTACTATGGCGTTGAACGCTGAGCTGTAGTCAATGAATAGCATTCTCACATAAGTGTTCCTTTTGTCCAGTTGGGGAAGGGCAGTGTGGAGTGCAATAGAGATTGCATCATCTGTGGATCTGTTTGGGCGTTATGCAAATTGGAGTGGGTCTAGGGTTTCTGGGATAATGGTGTTGATGTGAGCCATTACCAGCCTTTCAAAGCACGACATGACTATGGACGTGACTGCTACGGGTCTGTAGTCATTTAGGCAGGTTGCCTTTGTATTCTTGGGCAGAGGGACTATGGGGGTCTGCTTGAAACATGTTGGTATTACAGACTCAATCAGGGACATGTTGAAAATGTCAGTGAAGACACCTGCCAGTTGGTCAGCACATGCCCGAAGCACATCAAATCAAATCAAATTAAATGTATTTATATAGCCCTTCTTACATCAGCTGATATCTCAAAGTGCTGTACAGAAACCCAGCCTAAAACCCCAAACAGCAAGCAATGCAGGTGTAGAAGCACAGTGGCTAGGAAAAACTCCTTAGAAAGGCCAAAACCTGGGACGAAACCTAGAGAGGAACCAGGCTATGAGGGGTGGCCAGTCCTCTTCTGGCTGTGCCGGGTGGAGATTATAACAGAACATGGCCAAGATGTTCAAATGTTCATAAATGACCAGCATGGTCAAATAATAATAATCACAGTAGTTGTCGAGGCTGCAGCAAGTAGCCTCTCTAGAGAGTTGAAAACAGCATGTCTGGGACAGGTAGCACGTCCGGTGAACAGGTCAGGGTTCCATAGCCGTAGGCAGAACAGTTGATACTGGAGCAGCAGCACGGCCAGGTGGACTGGGGACAGCAAGGAGTCATCATGCCAGGTAGTCCTGAGGCATGGTCCTAGGACTCAGGTCCCCTGAGAGAGAGAAAGAGAGAATTAGAGAGTATACTTAAATTCACACAGGACTCTGGATAAGGGGTCAGGAGACACTGTGGCCCCACCGAGGATACCCCCGGACACAGCCAAACAGGCAGGATATAACCCCATCCACTTTGCCAAAGCACAGCCCCCACACCTGTAGAGGGATATCTTCAACCACCAACTTACCATCCTGAGACAAGGCCGAGTATAGCCCACAAAGATCTCCGCCATGGCACAACCCAAGGGGGCACCAACCCAGACAGGACGATCACGTCAGTGACTCAACCCACTCAAGTGACGCACCCCTCCTAGTGACGGCATGGAAGAGCACCAATAAGCCAGTGACTCAGCCCCTGTAATAGGGTTAGTGGCAGAGAGTCCTCGTGGAGAGAGGGCAACCGGCCAGGCAGACACAACATGGGCGGTTCGTTGCTCCAGAGCCTTTCTGTTCACCTTCACACTCCTGGCTACACTCAATCATAGGACCCACTGAGGAGATGAGTCTTTAGTAAAGACTTAAAGGTTGAGACAGAGTCTGCGTCTCTCACATGGGTAGCCAGACCATTCCATAAAAATGGAGCTCCACAGGAGAAAGCCCTGCCTCCAGCTGTTTGCTTAGAAATTCTAGGGACAATAGGAGGCCTGCGTCTTGTGACCGTAGCGTACGTATAGGTATGTACGGCAGGACCAAATCAGAAAGATAGGTAGGAGCAAGCTTATGTAATGCTTTGTAGGTTAGCAGTAAAACCTTGAAATCAGACCTTGCCTTAACAGGAAGCCAGTGTAGGGAGGCTAGCACTGGAGTAATATGATACATTTTTTGGGTTCTAGTCAGGATTCTAGTAGCTGTATTTAGCTGAACTGATGTTCATTTAGTGCTTTATCTGGGTAGCCGGAAAGTAGAGCATTGCAGTAGTCTATCCAAGAAGTAACAAAAGCATGCATACATTTTTCTGCATCATTTTTGGACAGAGAGTTTCAGATTTTTGCAATGTTACGTAGATGGAAAAAGCTGTTCTTGAAACAGTCTTGATATGTTCGTCTAAAGAGAGATCAGGGTCCAGAGTAACGCCGAGGTCCTTCACAGTTTTATTTGAGACAACTGTACAACCATCGAGATTAATTATCAGATTCAACGGAAGATCTCTTTGTTTCTTGGGACCTAGAATAAGCCTCTCTGCTATGTCCGAGTTTAAAAGTAGAAAGTTGGCAGCCATCCACTTCCTTATGTCTGAAACACAGGCTTCTAGCAAGGGCAATTTTGGGGTTTCACCATGTTTCATTGAAATGTACAGCTGTGTGTCATCCGCATAGCAGTGAAAGTTAACATTATGCCGATAGTTTTTTTTATAATTTCTGGGTCAAGGTTTGGCTTTTTCAAGAGAGGCTTTATTACTGCCACTTTTAGTGAAATTGGTACACATCCGCTGGATAGAGAGCCGTTTATTATGTTCAACATAGGAGGGCCAACCACAGGAAGCAGCTCCAGCTCTTTCAGTAGTTTAGTTGGAAAATGGTCCAGTATGCAGCTTGAAGGTTTAGAGGGCTTGAATATTTTCATCATTGTGCCAAGAGATATAGTACTAAAATACTTGAGTGTCTCTCTTGATCCTGGCAGAGTTGAGCAGACTCAGGACAACTGAGCTTTGGAGGAATACACAGATTTAAAGAGGAGTCCGTAATTTGCTTTCTAATGATTATGATCTTTTCCTTAAAGAAGTTCATGAATTTATTACTGCTGAAGTGAAAGCCATTCTCTCTTTCGGAATGCTGCTTTTTAGTTAGCTTTGCGACAGTGTCAAAAATAAATTTCGGATTGTTCTTATTTTCCTCAATCAAGTTGGAAAAATAGGATAATCGAGCAGCAGTGAAGGCTCTTCGATACTGCATAGAACTGTCTTTCCAAACTAGTCGGGCGACTTCCAGTTTGGTGTGGCGCCATTTCCGTTCCAGTTTTCTGGAAGCTTGCTTCAGAGCTTGGGTATTTTCTGTATACCAGGGAGCTAGTTTCTTATGACCAATGTTTTTAGTTTTTAGGGGCGCAACAGTATCTAGGGTATTACGCAAGGTCAAATTGAGTTCCTCAGTTAGGGCGTTAACTGATTTTTGTCCTCTGATGTCCTTGGGTAGGCAGACAGAGTCTGGAAGGGCATCAAGGAATCTTTGGGTTGTCTGAGAATGTATAGCACGACTTTTGATGCCCCTTGGTTGGGGTCTGAGTAGATTATTTGTTGCCATTACAAACGTAATAAAATGGTGGTCCGATAGTCCAGGATTATGAGGAAAAACATTAAGATCCACAACATTTATTCCATGGGACAAAACTAGGTCCAGAGCATGACTGTGACAGTGATTACATCCAGAGACATGTTGGACAAAACCCACTGAGTCGATGATGGCTCCCAAAGCCTTTTGGAGTGGGTCTATGGACTTTTCTATGTGAATATTAGAAGCACCAAAAATTTGAATATTATCTGCTATGACTACAAGGTCCGATAAGAATTCAGGGAACTCAGTGAGGAACGCTGTGTATGGCCCAGGAGGCCTGTAAACAGTAGCTATAAAAAGTAATTGAGTAGGCTGCATAGATTTCATGACTAGAAGCTCAAAAGACGAAAACATTTTTTTTATTTTGTAAATTGAAATTTGCTATCGTAAATGTTAGCAACACCTCCGCCTTTGCGGGATGACGGGGGATATGGTCACTAGTGTATCCAGGTGAGGCCTCATTTAACACAGTAAATTCATCAGGCTTAAGCCATGTTTCAGTCAGACCAATCACATCAAGATTATGATCAGTGATTAGTTCATTGACTATAACTGTCTTTGAAGTGAGGGATCTAAAATTAAGTAGCCCTATTTTGAAATGTGAGGTATCACGATCTATTTCAACAATGGCAGGAATGGAGGAGGTCTTTATCCTAGTGAGATTGCTAAGGCGAACACCGCCATGTTTAGTTTTGCCCAACCTAGGTCGCGGCACAGACACTGTCTCAATTTTTATTTTTTTATTTTTTTATTTTACCTTTATTTAACCAGGCAAGTCAGTTAAGAACACATTCTTATTTTCAATGACGGCCTAGGAACAGTGGGTTAACTGCCTGTTCAGGGGCAGAACGACAGATTTGTACCTTGTCAGCTCGGGGGTTTGAACTTGCAACCTTTCGGTTACTAGTCCAACGCTCTAACCACTAGGCTACCCTGCCGCTCGGGGGATAGCTTAGCTGAGCTGTCCTGTTTGTGGGCGAGTCCCAGAAAGTGGGCCAATTATCTACAAATTCTATCTTTTGGGAGGGGCAGAAAACAGTTTTCAATCAGCGATTGAGTTGCGAGACTCTGCTGTAGAGCTCATCACTCCCCTTAACTGGGAGGGGGCCAGAGACAATTACTCGATCCCGACACGTCTTTCTAGCTGATTTACACGCTGAAGCTATGTTGCGCTTGGTGACCTCTGACTGTTCCATCCTTGGTGCCAACGTGAATAACAATATCTCTATACTCTCTACACTTGCCAGATTTAGCTTTAGCCAGCACCATCTTCAGATTAGCCTTAATAACGTCAGTAGCCCTGCGCCCTGGTAAACAGTGTATGATCGCTGGATGATTTGTTTTAAGTCTGCGGGTAATGCTGCAGGTAATGGAGTCACCAATGATTAGGGTTTTCAATTTGTCAGATCTAATGGTGGGAAGCTTCGGCGCCTCAGACCCCGTAACGGGAGGAGGAGAGACAAGAGAAGGCTCTGCCTCAGACTCCGACTCGCTGCTTAATGGGGAAAACCGGTTGAAAGTTTCTGTCGGCTGAATGAGCGACACTGGTTTAGCATTCCTACAGCATTTCCATCCAGAAGCCATGAGAAAGTTGTCTGGCTGCGGGGCCCGTGCGAGGGAATTTATACTAATATTACTATCTGTACTTACTGGTGGCACAGATGCTGTTTCATCCTTTCCTACACTGAAATTACCCTTGCCTAACGATTGCGTCTGAAGCTGGGCTTGCAGCACAGCTATCCTCGCCGTAAGGCGATTGTTCTCCTGTGTATTATGAGTACAGCGACTGCAATTAGAAGGCATGATCTTAATGTTACTATTTAGCTTCGGCCGTTGGAGGTCCTGACGAACTATGTCCAGATAAAGCGTCCGGAGAGAAAAAGTTGAAAGAATAAAAAGTTAAGTGAGGGAAAAACTAAAAATATCAATGGTAGTTAAAAAGTAAAAACCGTAAAGTTGTCAGGTAGCAAAGTAAGGTTGGCAACAAAATGCACAGCAACACGTAAACAAGTCTGCAAGTTGTGACTGGAAATGAGGGAAATCCACTTCATTGCTGCTTGAGCATGTTGTTGGTAATCATGTCCTTGTAATCCGTCTGGTCCCGCAGCCTTGTGTATGTTGACCTGTTTAAAGGTCTTACTCACATCGGCTACGGAGAGCGTGATCACAGATTCTTCCGAAACAGCTGGTGCTCTCATGCATGCCTCAGTGTTGCTTGCCTCGAAGCGAGCATAGAAGTGATTTAGCTCGTCTGGTAGGCTCGTGTCACTGGGCAGCTCATGGCTGTGCTTCCCTTTGTAGTCTGTAATAGTTTGCAAGCCCTGCCACATAACACGAGTGTCGGAGCCGGTGTAATATGATTCAATCTTAGCCCTGTATTGAAGCTTTGCCTATTTGATGGTTCATCGCAGGGCATAACAGGATTTCTTGTAAGCTTCCGGGTTAGAGTCCTGCTAGGCAGAATACTGCCCCCTTTGGAGGAATTGCGTGCCCATAGTAAACTGAAAAAAAATCTGTCCAAAATTGCTAATATATGCATATAATATTATATAATATAATAATATTATTAATTATTATTGGATAGAAAACACTCTAAAGCTTCTAAAACCGTTGGAATTATGTCTGTAAGTATAGCAGAACTCACAGGGCAGGCATTCTTCCAAACAAGTTTTGGGATCATGAAAGTTGGGGCAACTTTGACGTGATCGCCCCACCCTTCCCAACCAGCTATGGATCTGGAGACACTTTCTATGTCTTCCACTAGATGTCCTCATTCAGTAGAGCGTTTAATCGTTCAAATCCCGCGAGTTTTGGCCCATTGGGAGTGAATTGAGTGCGTATCGCAAGAAAATACCTGTGCGTTAGGGTGCGAATTGGTCCCATCCATTCTTTTGTTCCAGCACTCCGGAGGAGAACTAACAATGACCGGTTGAATTGAAAATTGTTTTGTACGTTTAGAACATCCTAAAGCTTGATTCTGCACTTAGTTTGACCTGTTTAGTCAACATATAATATGTAATTTTGAAGTTTTGATGCGCAACTTTTCGGGACCAGAGGAAATTTTGGGTGCATTTCAGCTGATATTGTTAGCAGATGCTAATACAAAGACACAAGACTTGAAACCAAACGATGTTTTGGGTAAGTATGAACCCTTCCAGTACATTCTGAATGAAGACCATCAAAGGTAAGGGAATATTTATGCTGAAATTGTGTGTTTCTGTTGACTCCAACATAGCGGAGAAATATTGCTTATGTCTAAGCGCCGTCTCAGAATATTGAATAGTGAGCGATTTCTGTAACGTTAAAAAGAAATGTAACAAAGCGATTGCATTAAGAAGCAGTGTATCTTTCTAACTATATGTAGAACATGTATATTTAGTCAAAGTTTATGATGTCTATTTACGTTATCTTGCGGCGCTATCTATATTTTCTGCTGACATTTTTCAGTATTTTCTGAACATGAATTCAATGTAAATGGACATTTATGGATATAAATGGCATATTATTGAAAAAAAAAATGTACTGTGTAACATGTCCTATTACTGTCATCTGCTGAAGATTTTCAAAAGGTTAGTGAATGATTTATTTTTTAATCCTGCTTTTATAATTTTATATTTTCTGGGACAAAATGGCTGCCTCTTGTCTTCGTTTCGGTGGTGGTCTAATATAAATATGTGGTGTGTTTTCGCCGTAAAACATTTACAAAATCTGAAATGCTGGGTAGATGAACAAGGTGTTTATCTTTCATTTGAGGTATTGGACTTGTTAATGTGTGGAGGTTAAATATTTCTAAGAATATTTTTGCGTTCCAAGCGCCACGTTCCAGCTGAACGTGGGAGGGGTCGTTCCCAAAAGGGAACCCTCACCCGTCATCAGGTTAAAAGCGGCAGCTCTGCCCTTTAGTTCAGTGCAAATGTTGCCTGTAATCCATGGCTTCTGGTTGAGGTATGTACGTACAGTCATTGTGGTGACGACGTCCTCAATGCACTTATTGATAAAGCCAGTGACTGATGTGGTGTACTCCTCAATGCCATTGGAAGAATCCCGGAACATGTTCCAGTCTGTGATAGCAAAACAGTCCTGTACTTTAACATCTGCTTCATCTAACCACTTTTTTATAGACCGAGTCACTGGTGCTTCCTGACTTAATTTTTGCTTGTAAGCAGTAGTCAGGAGGATAGTGTTGTGGTCGGATTTACCAAATGGAGGGCGAGGTAGAGCTTTGTATGCATCTTTGTGTGTGTAGTACAGGGGATCTAGAATTTTTTTCTCCCTCTGGTTGCACATTTAACAATTTGATAGATATTTGGTAGAACTGATTTTAGTTTTCCTGCATTAAAGTCTCCGGCCACTAGGAGCACCGCCTCTGGGGTGAGTGGTTTCCTGTTTGCTTATTTCCTTATATTGCTGACTGAGTGCAGTCTTAGTGCCAGCTTCTGTCTGTGGTGGTACGTAAACTACCACAAAAAAGAATAGCTGAAAACTCTCCAGGCAAGTAGTGTGGCCTGCAATTTATCACAATATACTCTACTTCAGGTCAGCAAAATCTAGAGACTTCCTCTGATTTCGTGCACAGGCTGTTGTTTACAAATATGCACAGACCCCCTCCCCTCGTCTTACCGGAGTGTGCTGTTCTATTTTGCCGGTGCAGAGTAAATCCCGCTAGCTGAATATGCATGTCGTCATTCAGCCACTATTGCGTGAAAGATAGGATATTACAGTTTTGATGTCCCGTTGGTAGGATATTCGTGATCGTACCTCGTTCAATAATTGCACGTTGGTGAGTAAAATATAACGGCAGCTTTCCCACTCGCCTTCTGCGGGTCCACCCGAGGCATCCCACTCTGTGACCCCTGTACCTGCGTTTCTTCCTCTTGCATATAAGAGGGATGTTGGCCCTGTCGGGTGCTTGGAGAATGTCCTGTGCGTCTTGCTAGTTGAAGAAAAAAATCTATCTACTCTGAGGTGAGTGATCCCTGTCCTGATATCCAGAAGCTCTTTTTTTGCCGTAAGATACAGTGGCAGAAACGTTATGTATAAAATAAGTTACAAACAACGGAACAAAAATTATAATTGCAAAATTGGTTGGGCGCCGTTAAAACTGCTGCCATTTCTTCTGGCACCACTTTCTCTGATGTCAATGTTTGAGTGATTACACGGAAACGCAAGTAATTTTTTTTGTGGGAGAAATGGAGTAATCATTTATTACAGAAAAACTAGCTGTTGAAAATATAACTATGTTTACTCACAATCATCTATCCTAAGCACCATAAAACACAGTCTCGGGACATGGGCGGTCTTGACAAAATGTACATCTTTATGATCAAACCACCTCTTCACAGGAGTGCCATCCTAACCAATAGCAGTGTTATCCTATGTGTGGGAGGTTTGCACATGCATGGGAGCCCAGCTCACATTAAAACAATGCGTAAATACACTTTAGACTAGAACCAAGCTTCTATTACCCAACCCACAGATCTATCAGCAACCCTCGCCAATCGTTCGAGTATGTGTTTGGGGTTCTAAGGCTGTGTTTACACAGGCAGCCCAATTCTGATCTTTTGTCCACTTATTGGTCTTTTGATCAATCACATCTGATCTTTTTTAGATCTGATCTGATTGGTCAAAAGACCAATTACTGGGAAAAATACCAGATTTGGACTGCCTGTGTAAACACAGACTAGATACCTGTAAGACATTGTGATGGGTCCCAAAGGCCCCACTATTAATCTAACCCTAGGTATAATGAGGCTGCTTTGAAGGCTTTCAAAGGGACAAGGGACAAGGGACAAATGGCTTTGCCATCCAGCGGTAACCATTTCATGTCCAATTCTGTCCATCTGCTAACTACGACAGAAAACTGCGAAAGTGAAATAAACTGTAATCGAAGGAGAGTCTTTATTCGCCATTAAGTGACAGAGTACTTTTATTGTCTGGTGAAGGCCCAATCCCTTGACGGGACGATGGCTTCGCAGATGGCAATGCTGCCATCTTTCTTGACAAGGGTATTTTATCAAGTGCAAATATTCTGCCTCCAATCAATTCTTCACCGCTTCGTCCGCTCTTACCGGCTACAGGCGGGTCGAGGATAATGAAAAAAAAAACGTGGCCTCTTAAATGACGCTCATTGCTGATGTTCGAGTGGTAGCGGGTGTCACATGGCACCGACGCCAAATTAAAAACGATTTACCTGTCAGTGTCAAAAGAATGGCGGTAGAACAGATCAGAAAGGGAGGTGGCATCCCATAACACCGTGAAGTCATCCTGACGCCGTGGTGATAATTGAATCAATGCCTCTTAAGAATACCTCTCACCTGTTTGGGTTCAGGAAGGAGACACTCAGTGACCTCGCTACCATAGAGGAAATTGGAAAAATATTCCAAAGAAATATATATTTTCTAAAATAACAAGACACAGTATAGTATCTATAACAACAACATAGTGTAGTATCGACAAAAACAGGATACAGTATAGTATCTACAATAATGAGATACAGTATAGTATCTACAGTAACAAGATACAGTAGCTTTAACAGTGACTTACTGTAAAACTTGACTGCAGTATCGTAAGATTAACTTGTAATACACAAAACTGCTTTTATAATTTCTGAACAAGTGTCGTTGACAGCAATTCACAAACTATCACATTAATCTAATTGACAATATTTATGCCCGACCTTTGTCTTGCAGCCTTTGCATTTACCATAAGTATTTTACATACACTGTTGTAGCTGCTATTTGTTAATGACATGCCCATCACTAGAGACACACATACATATCCACCTAATAGCTTTAGATAATGCATTTTCCACACAGTAACACCGTGACAGACAGGAATACAGCAGTATATTGTCTAAATGCCTGCAGCAGTGAAAGTAAGTGATGGCTGATTCTGATCTGCAGTGTTGGTGCTAGGGAGAGCAGTGTATACACTTTAGCTCCTGGCTATAGCTTCTGTAGCTGGCTGAAGCAAGTGTAATGTATCAAGGTTTTGTCAGACAGTGTACAGTGATGCGGTTTGCTGGCTCCTTAACGACTTCAGTGCTGATGAACTAGGAGAAACTGGAGTTGTTAGACTTTGAGTTAAGGTTTGTGCTGAAGTTTGGCTTTTTAAACACTTTTTCCACAACACGGTTGACAATGTTTTTTTCAACACTGGTTTTCCCAAAACTGTATTTTTCTCTACACTGTTTTAGCACTGTAACACTTGGACAACTGTAATGAAGAAGGAATGACCTGCAAAACATCATTTTAACATGCATCAATCAATCACATTTATTTGTTAAAGCCCTTTTTACATCAGCTGTTGTCACTATGTGCTTATACAGATAGCCAGCCTAAAACCCCAAAGAGCAAACAATGCAGATGTGGAAGCACAGTGACTATGAAAAACTCCATACAAAGGCAGGAACCTAGAGAGGAACTAGGCTCTAAGGGGTGGCTCCTCCTCTGGCTATGCCGGTTGGAGATTATAAGAGTACATGGCCACAAAGGCTAGATCATTCTTCAAGCTGTTCAAATGTTCATAGATGACCAGCAGGGTCAAATAATATAAACAGTGGTTATAGAGGGTGCAACCGCTCAGCACCTTAGGAGTAAATGTCAGTTGGCTTTTCATAGCCGAACGTTCAGAGGTCGAGACAGCAAGTGCGTGAAAGACAGACAGAGAGAGTGAGAGAAACAGAGGATCGAAACACACATGCACACACACACACTAACACACACAGTAACGTGTGGGATATAGCAATAAGAAAGTCAGTTGATTGTGCAGTGCAGATCACCTCCTATTACCCTTCTCAGAGTTTTAAGAATTCCATGACACAGAGAGAAATGCTTTAATGTAGAAAAATACATTTATTTGAAACAATTTCAAAATGACAGTTTCTTAACAGTAGAAATATTGAAATAAAGATGAAACGGAACAGTACTGATGATGCATGCATTTGTGCAATGAAGAGTATTACAATGGTCTGCCCTTAGAATCATAATGCATGTGGTAAAGAGGTCAATGGAATGTAGACCGTGGGGATTAGCGCACATTCAGCAAATCTGAGCTAACAAAGTAGATAGTCAAACCTGCCATGATTGATATACTGTAACAGGCCCACTAAGTGGTTACTAAAGTGTGATTTGCGTATGTTTGGCTGCATAACATTTAGATGTTTTCCCTTTTCAGGTTTGAAGAAGTGACTGCTAAATGCTAACTCCAGTTCGTATAAGCTGGTAGCATAGCTAGCATACAGAAATTGGTGGTGGTAGTCAGTCGTTTTTAACTGTTATGCATTTGATGGGTCACGATGACATCCATACAAGCATTATACTCCGATTTCAACATAGTGTGAAATACACATACAAACAATAACCTAAATGTAGACAAATTCCACTGACCTCATTAATGCATCTATGTACACTAAGATTTCTTCATTTCCCTTTCCCACAATCTTGTTTCCCTTTCAAATTTCATAGATCATCTTATTCAACATTTGCAGCAAAAAAATAATCAAACCAGCTCAATAGAATTGTATGTAAAGCAACGAACACAAGAGGAAACTATTCAAACGAATGTTGCAGAATAAAATATCTACACCAATAAATAACCACACGAACTGTAACAAAACCCTATTACTTTCCCTACAAACCTGCAGCAGTACCTACAAATATATTTTCAAAACAGGTCTTGCCTCTGAAGGATGTCTGAAGAACAGCACTGTTGAATGATCGAAAACCAAGGCAAAAAATGTCAACGCATGTTTCCCGCTCATAGGGCAAAAGGAGCTTCGAGGCTCATGGGATGAATGGTTGTAATCCACTGCTATAATGGCCTTGCATGTCGAAGGAATGTCTTCTGAAGAAATTCAGGAGAAATAAAAGGAATTATTCATGTGGAGGATCTCTGAGTGACCTTTTTAGCTCAGCTAGTTCAGCTTTGTCTGCCAGTGGAGACATTGCAGGAGTTGCCGTAGGAACTGGAGGTGGCGGAGATGACACAAAGAAAAAACACTTTAAAGTTCCCGCTATCTGTCACTACGTTAACCTTTCTTTTTAATAAGTATTTGAACAAAGCCAGCGTGACATTGAGAACATTAAAATGAGTTGTCAACAACAAACACAACAGGGACAGTCAGATGTGTGAGGATGATGCAATTATCGTACGTACCACAAAACAATGTGTTGCTCTGTTATGTCCTGTCAGGAAGAATGCCTCTGCAGATGGAGTTTGATAAATCATAACAATGTTAGCATGTCGCTACAGCAACAGTTTGCTATGACAACTGCTATAACACTCTTATTAGAATGTAACACCACTCTTGTTACAATGTAACAAGGGACTATAGATAGAGTAGCTCATGCTCTTTCCTTTACTACTGAACACACTTATGTACACGATCATGGGAATCACTTTGCTTGTGCAACATTCTCTAAACATTCCCGCCCTTCTCTCGTCTCACTCTCCTGTGTGTCATCACGTGCTGACTCCAGGCACGGCAGTGTGGGATAGCTCTGTGGGATAGCTCGGCATGGTGAATTCGGTGCTTAATCATCCACCCATCTCCGCTTACTGCCAGACTGGCTACACCTGCTGCCAGGGACCTGTGCGTGACTGGATCTATCTGCTACTCCTGCTAGTGACAGCTTTCAGAGGACTGCATTGCACAGCAGTGGAGTGGAGGGAACTAGGTACTAGATAGCATGCACACTATTGTGTGTACAGTATTTCATTACAGTAGGGAATTCAAGTGGTGGAACTTTATTCAACAGTTGGTTTCTAACTTCTAAATTGAAGCTGATGAAATGTGTTGATAGTGGGATGATTTGATAAGACTCATATGGATGGGATGGTGGTTTAAAATCATTGTCTTGTGTAGTTTTTACTCTAGACACCTCATCAGATGAGTGGAAAGTCATCACAACGTTGTTTTGTTCCCTTCTTGTATGGAAATATTGTTTGAGAGATAATGTTTGAGAGATAATGTTTGAGGAGATTACCATGAAACTCTATGAGAGTTGATATGCTTTACAGAGACAGAACACTCTATGAATAGATTCCAGCAAAGGACATGATCAAATACATCACTGCAAAATACCCCGAAACTACTTGTCCTTGTCACGCTGATGGGCCTTATACAATATACTCATCAGTAATAACAACTGACATGTACAACAATGTGGGATCATCTTGATGTGTCAGACACAAATTATATCCATGGATCATAAATGGTCGATTCCACTTTTCTCGTTACATTCAAAGGGCAAACATTAGAAATAATCCCATAATGTTTATGGCAAGTGTTGTCTGTTACAAAGAGTTTAACTGTTGAGATGCAGGTAAAAATTACCACCAATTGTGTGTTTTATTTCATTTCAAGCAGGGGTGGTGTTGTGTAAACCTGGTTTGATATTTATAAAATTATGCCCATCTTAACAGTTAAACCCTTTGTACAAGACAGATAAATTATATAGCCATAAATTAACTAAATTAATAATATGCAAGTCTTTATATATACTGTATTTAAAAATGGCTGAGCTCTTTTAATTAATAGAAAATAACTATTTACAACACTTGCTTATCTACAACACATACATCTCGTACTTAATAATAACATGCACAAGTCAAGGACCTCATTAAAAACAAAGTTGGACTCATTCTATAAGTAACATCTTTCTTTTTAACAAACTTTTAAGAACTGATAACAGGCCATGACTAGATCTCCTGTGTTCGGCATTGTACTTTTACTACAAGCGTGTGAAAAGTAAATATACATATATTATATACAGAGCGATAACAGATATCTAAAGATAATATGGTACAATTTCAATAATATTCCCTGTTAGATCGGAGACCTAGACCTAATGGCCCATACAGACAAAAACTCTTATACCTCATGAAAACTAAAATGTTAAGAAATGTACATAACTCTCTTCATAGGTTTTGATAAAGGCTTTGAGAAAAGTCAATGAAATAAGACAATTACCGACTGAAAATTAAACCTTTCTTCATAATCCAAATTGTGTTACAGTAGGCCTATGTAGCTTATACTTGTTATTAAAACGTGTCTTATTTAGTGGTGTGAGTTCCAATTTGCCGCATAGATGCTATCAGACAAGACACCCATGCACTTCAGTATAAATGAGGTCCTTAGAAAACTATTAACATTGGGGTTGTGTTTGAGAAATTACAAAAGAAACCAGAAAAGAGTGAACCCTCAAAATGGCAAAACTTTAAGTCTGTACACATTTGTTGCATTCCTTCCCTGGCTTTACACGCTAGTACAGTTAGGAATCTCCCTTGTGCTCTCGCAGGCATTTCCAATTCGCCCTGGGGTAGAGAGAAAAAAACACAACATAAGAACAACACAGGTTAGTCCACTGGTAGTAGAGGCTTTGATGTCTGTGAAACAAATACCTACCTTGACACTGATACTGCCTGTTAATTACTGGGGTTTCATTACGATGTCTTATCAAAAGCTCTTAAGCTGTTGTTTCATGGGGCGGCAGGGTAGCCTAGTGTTGGACTAGTAACCGGAAGGTTGCAAGTTCAAATCCCCGAGCTGACAAGGTACAAATCTGTCGTTCTGCCCCTGAACAGGCAGTTAACCCACTGTTCCTAGGCCGTCATTGAAAATAAGAATTTGTTCTTAACTGACTTGCCTAGTTAAATAAAGATAAAATAAAAAAAAAGGTGTGACATTAGTGGCTGACCCATTGGTTTGTTTGTTTCCTTGTTTTCTTCTGAAGATTCTGAAGATTCTACTCCTCCTTTTTCCTAACAGTTAATTCCATGTGAAGAAACAATGTAGACTTTATAACACAATGTAGTGTATACACTGCAGGTCAAAAGTAAACATTTTATATATGGTTTATACATGGTGTTTTATTCCAATAAAATACATTTGGACAACGTATGTGAAATATTGTTGGAAGTTCATAGTCACCAAATGAGCAATTTGCTATTCAAAAATGATTTATCAGACTATGTATGTATCTTACGTTTAACCCTGGCGTCCATCTCCTTCTCCATGACTTCTTTGGGCGTAGAGAACTCACTGAGGGTGGTCTTAGGCGTGCTGTCACTCTGGCTGACCGAACCGATCATCTCCTGCTCTTTCTCCTGGTTCACCTCCGCGTATATGTTCATCCAGGGGATTTTTCTACAGATTGGTAAATGTAGACAGACAACAGCCATGTTACAATAGGGAATGACTAACTATTCAATGATGGTCCATCCCATTGGCAGCATGTATATTACACTTTTTGTTCAGCGTTGGTATGTTGACAAAACTACACTGCTCAAAAAAATAAAGGGAACACTAAAATAACACATCCTAGATCCGAATGAATGAAATATTATTATTAACTACTTTTTTCTTTACATAGTTGAATGTGCTGACAACAAAATCACACAAAAATTATCAATGGAAATCAAATTTATCAACCCATGGAGGTCTGGATTTGGAGTCACACTCAAAATTAAAGTGGAAAACCACACTACAGGCTGATCCAACTTTGATGTAATGTCCTTAAAACAAGTAAAAATGAGGCTCAGTAGTGTGTTGTCTCCACGTGCCTGTATGACCTCCCTACAACGCCTGGGCATGATCCTGATGAGGTGGAGGATGGTCTCCGAGGGATCTCCTCCCAGACCTGGACTAAAGCATCCGCCAACTCCTGGACAGTCTGTGGTGCAACGTGGCGTTGGTGGATGGAGCGAGACATGTCCCAGATGTGCTCAATTGGATTCAGGTCTGGGGAATGGGCGGGCCAGTCCATAGCATCAATGCCTTCCTCTTGCAGAAACTGCTGACACACTCCAGCCACATGAGGTCTAGCATTGTCTTTCATTAGGAGGAACCCAGGGCCAACCGCACCAGCATATGGTCTCACAAGAGGTCTGAGGATCTCATCTCGGTACCTAATGGCAGTCAGGCTACCTCTGGCGAGCACATGGAGGGCTGTGCGGCCCCCCAAAGAAATGCCACCCCACACCATGACTGACCCACCGCCAAACCGGTCATGCTGGAAGATGTTGCAGGCAGCAGAACGTTCTCCACGGCGTCTCCAAACTGTCACGTCTGTCACATGTGCTCAGTGTGAACCTGCTTTCATCTGTGAAGAGCAGGGCGCCAGTGGCAAATTTGTCAATCTTGGTGTTCTCTGGCAAATGCCAAACGTCCTGCACGGTTTTGGGCTGTGAGCACAACCCCCACCTGTGGACGTCGGGCCCTCATACCACCCTCATGGAGTCTGTTTCTGACCGTTCGAGCAGACACATGCACATTTGTGGCCTGCTGGAGGTCATTTTGCAGGGCTCTGGCAGTGCTCCTCCTGCTTCTCCTTGCACAAAGGCAGAGGTAGCGGTCCTGCTGCTGGGTTGTTGCCCTCATATGGCATGCTCTGGACACTACGCTGACAGACACAGCAAACCTTCTTGCCACAGCTCGCATTGATGTGTCATCCTGGATGAGCTGCACTACCTGAGCCACTTGTGTGGGTTGTAGACTCTGTCTCATGCTACCACTAGAGTGAAAGCACCACCAGCATTCAAAAGTGACCAAAACATCAGTCAGGAAGCATAGGAACTGAGAAGTGGTCTGTGGTCACCACCTGCAGAACCACTCCTTTATTGGGGGTGTCTTGCTAATTGCCTATAATTTCCACCTGTTGTCTATTCCATTTGCACAACAGCATGTGACATTTATTGTCAATCAGTGTTGCTTCCTAAGTAGACCATTTGATTTCACAGAAGTGTGATTGACTTAAATTTACATTGTGTTGTTTAAGTGTTCCCTTAATTTTTTGGAGCAGTGCATATTAATCCCCCTATTATCATGAAGCCACTAGAAATCTAACTAAGAAAATCTTAATCTTTACATCATTAAATCCCCATTTGACATCAATGTAGTGATATAAGACTGTAACCCTGATGCATATACATTTTGCCTAATCTCAGAAAAATATTTCCCCATTTATATTTATGAATAGAAATTTGTTTCATCCACTCGTACTTCAATTTCTTTCCAGTTACAAGTCATTTTGTTACTTAATTGTTTTGCTTTGTCGTGTGTGACATTTTAATAAATCAGTTTTTTCTTTAGATTAATGCGGGAATTTCCATATCCATAATTGATGCGTTTTCAGCAGACTTCTCCATGAGAATCATTTTAATAATTTAGCTACTAATAGCCAAAGTATGGCAACAGCATATTAAGTAATTGAATGATAGTTTTCTTAACATAACATCACTGATTCACACACGTGCCTCATGCATCCAAATCACTCTAAATCTGTTTATCTACAGTATAAAGGAAATTTGAAAAGTTACTTCAAAGAAACGTCATTAGTTAATTGTTGGTTGATGCAGGCCCTAACAATCTGTGCATTATTAATGATGATAGCAGGTTATTCAAGCAGTGCTGCGATACAGTGTTCAAAGATATAATCATAAAGTACTGTACATACGTACCTCTTGAATTTGTAGATGAGAAACACTGCTAAACCAAGGAATACAACTGACAGGAGCATCAGCATGGCTGAACTGCTGTGTCTCGGGCTGGAATCCACCAATGGTGCTGTAACAAAGGGTAGAGGAAGATGAACGTTAAACATAACAAGAACAGACCAACACAATAAAGGCTAATCTGGGAATGCCTCGGAGATTTACTTGCTTCATTGCCAATATTGATCCTATACCGTATAATATTGTATCACTAATAACACCCATGGAGTACAGTTGAGATATATATTTGGCTTCAAAATATTCTGCTACAGTAGGGCTACATACAGTCAATGAATATGCTTTACTTGAATCAATTTGTTGATTCAAATAAATGAATCCGGCTATGTATTATGGGTCGATCCAAGGCAATGATAGTGCATTTTTAATATCTCAAATTTAAAAGGCTGTGATTGCATGTAATTACCTTTTCTCCAACTAAAAGACATTGGCTTTAAACAAGCACAGCAGCATTTATATTCAGATGTAAATGCTAAGTTGTGGTTAAAACAAGCCTTTTACAACTGTCACAAATGAAGTGCAACACAGCAACACTTACTGTGGAATAAACTGGAAGTATGTGGTGCTGATTATACAATTTAACACCTCTCTCTGTGGTATTACACACCCTTGACACACAAACACACACACACACACACACACACACTTTACGGTCCAGCACCCGCAGACCTGCTTGTGTATACCTAGTCCTTTAAGCCACAGACTGCCAGCTCAAGGCTATGTGTTCTCACTGGGATTATGTGGCTAATAGAACCGTCAGAATATGTACTATTAGACCTGTCAAACCTGGCAAATCCTCTCTCCAACCTCCACCTCCACAATCATGTGGACTTTCCTTAAGGGCACTTCCAACTTTAACCCTCAACTCTTCCATGTGGACCCAGTTGCTGTCGTAAGTGTGGTGTTGTATGAGTATATACTGTAGTAGAAGGCTGGACCACTGCTCTGTATCCATTCAATACTCTCAACTGAGAATATTTTTCCATTGTGAAAGAGGATTTGTTGTATTGTTTTTGGGTGGACGCTGGTAAAGCATTTTAATTGCAGCCAAGAGTACACCAAACTGGTGTAATTTTGTTGATTATTTTTAGGCGATTCTGATTTTTGCATGCATTGTGAAACAAACTTATCTTTTTTTGTCATTTTCTCAAGGACTAAATAATCAACAAAATTATACTCAGTGCAACACTCATTTTGTGGTTGGATGGTTGTTCAAGACAGTGAACAGATGTTGGGCGACTTGATGGTAGATATAAAATATCAATTGTCTCAAGGAGTTCCACTTAAAATAAAATCCATTCTCTCTTTCCTCCCATGTCCTCCTCCAATCTTTGTACATCCAAGATTGTGACAAACATATAAGGCATTCTAAATACAGAACAAAAAATGTGTTTGGTTTATGCTATACAAATATGAAGACGTTAGCTCCAGTAAATGACATTGCAATTATGACATCACAAAAAGAAACAAACACAGCAGAAAAACAGGAGAATATGTAGAGAAAATAATGATTTATCATGCAAGGACATACAGTTAATATATTTAATTATCTTGATACTAACTTCTTTCCTTACCCAAAGTTAGCTGCGTGATGTAAACGATTACTCTTGCTCCTGGCTTTAGCTCAAACTCCACCAGATTCTGGTTCAGAGCGCTGGCAAGTATCTCAGAGATCTGTTGAAGGAGATGAAAGAAGCATCATTTAGTCAAACAATTCTCACACTTTTCAGCTCTTTCAATTCACACACAATGCATAATTAAATAACATTTGCTGTTTCGTCATGACACCCACCACATTGGTTCAGTTGTATCAATTGTCGGACTAGGAGTATAAAATTAATGTCTGCATGTGTGTGTCATTTCAGCCATGACAATGCATTTATCCTATTGTGTGAATTGGCGTGAAGGATTGGAAACAATTTGTCATACATGCCATGACAGAATTACAATGACACTCAAAATGTCATTGTCCAATCTAACTATCCCATACCTGCTCTAGCTCCTCCTCGCTTTTTTTCCGGCCCTCTGATTGGTTCTTGTGTGGTAACAGGAAGAGCTCAGCGGCCGTTGGCACACCTGGAAACACTTCAACCAATAGCTGATCCTCTGGAAAGTCTGACACCTGTTGACAATGGACAATACTGTTGCAATATGTTCATACTTGTATGGTATTCTTAGTCTACAGTTAAAAAAAACTGCCCTTAGATCATATACATATTTAACATATTTTGAAATCAAAGGAGAGGGAGGTGACAATGAAAAAGATTTGGGCTTGACCAAGATGTGTTAATAACCAATGCTACAATATGTCACCAAACCAATAGATGACAAGTCAACATTAATACAAGTTTATTTTTTTGGTAACACTTTATTTGACACCTTGCATCATAACACGTTATGACGCGGTTTTAACCATATGTCATAATAGTTGACATAGCATTGTCACTGTTATGACACGTATATTTAGACAAGTTGTGACATACAGTGCTAGTCAAATGTTTGGACACACCTACTCATTCAAGGGTTTTCCATTGTAGAACAGTGGTGAATACATCAAAGCTATGAAATAACACATATGGAATCATGTAGTAACCAAAAAAAGTGTTAAACAAATCAAAATATATTTACATTTTAGATGCTTCAAAGTAGCCACCATTCGCATTGATGACAGCTTTGCACATTTTTGGTATTTTCTCAACCAGCGTCATGAGGTAGTCACATGGAATGCATTTCAATTAACAGGTGTGCCTTGTTTAAAGTTAATTTGTGGAATTTCTTTCCTTCCTAATGCGTTCGAGTCAATACGTTGTGTTGTGCCAAGGGAGGGGTGGTGTACAGAAGATAGCCCTGTCATCAATGCAAAGGGTGGCTACTTTGAAGCATCTAAAATGTAAATATGTTTTTGATTTGTTTAACACTTTTTTGGTCACTACATGATTCCATATGTGCTATTTCATAGTTTGATGTCTTCACTATTATTCTACAATGTAGAAAATAGTACAAATAAAGAAAACCTGTGTCCAAATGTTTGACTGGTATTGTATATTACAATATTTTATGGCTGATTATGACATCTATGTAAGAGTGTTAAAGAGCACACAAAAAAACTACCACACAAGGCAGACCAATCCATTCTACTTGTAAATAGTATGTTATATAACATTTCTTAAATTGTCCATTTTATTAATTGTGCACACATTGATGCCAAACATGTGCCTAGCCCAATGCTCTGTCACTGATGACTGGGATGAAAACAGGAGAAGGACAAAACACCCTCTTTGGAACTTATGACTGGCGGTAAAAGCCTATCTGGCTTATATTATTACCCTTACAACAACAGAAATGTTCCAGATTTTGGAATCAAACTTAGTTTCTTCACAACATTATATATGTATATGTCGCGGTACCACTAGGGGGAGACATTCAAACTGTTAACTGCAGTGCGAGCCTCATACGTTGGAAGAAGAGAAGCAGGAAGGGAAGCCCAGTGGAAACATGGAGAAAGGAAAAAGGAAGCTTCTTGGCAGGGAAAAAATAAAAACAAATAATACAATATAGAGATACAGTGGGGCAAAAAAGTATTTAGTCAGCCACCAATTGTGCAAGTTCTCCCACTTAAAAAGATTAGAGAGGCCTGCAATTTTCATAATCGGTACACTTCAACTATGACAGACAAAATGAGAAAAAATATCCAGAAAATCACATTGTAGGATTTTTAATGAATTTATTTGCAAATTATGGTGGAAAATAAGTATTTGGTCAATAACAAAAGTTTATCTCAATACTTTGTTATATACCCTTTGTTGGCAATGACAGAAGTCAAACGTTTTCTGTAAGTCTTCACAAGGTTTTCACACACTGTGGCTGGTATTTTGGCCCATTCCTCCATGCAGATCCCCTCTAGAGCAGTGATGTTTTGGGGCTGTTGCTGGGCAACACAGACTTTCCAAAGATTTTCTATGGGGTTGAGATCTGGAGACTGGCTAGGCCACTCCAGGACCTTGAAATGCTTCTTATGAAGCCACTCCTTCATTGCCCGGGCGGTGTGTTTAGGATCATTGTCATGCTGAAAGACTCAGCCACGTTTCATCTTCAATGCCCTTGCTGATGGAAGGTTTTCACTCAAAATCTCACGATACATGGCCTCATTCATTCTTTCCTTTACACGGATCAGTCGTCTTGGTCCCTTTGCAGAAAAACAGCCCCAAAGCATGATGTTTCCACCCCCATGCTTCACAGTAGGTATGGTGTTCTTTGGATGCAACCCAGCATTCTTTGTCCTCCAAACACGACGAGTTGAGTTTTTACCAAAAAGTTATATTTTGGTTTCATCTGACCATATGACATTCTCCCAATCTTCTTCTGGATCATCCAAATGCTCTCTAGCAAACTTCAGACGGGCCTGGACATGTACTGGCTTTAAACATGGGGACAAGTCTGGCACTGCAGGATTTGAGTCCCTGGCGGCGTAGTGTGTTACTGATGGTAGGCTTTGTTACTTTGGTCCCAGCTCTCTGCAGGTAATTCACTAGGTCCCCCTGTGTTCTTCTGGGATTGTTGCTCACCGTTCTTGTGATCATTTTGACCCCACGGGGTGTGATCTTGCATGGAGCCCCAGATCCAGGGAGATTATCAGTGGTCTTGTATGTCTTCCATTTCCTAATAATTGCTCCCACAGTTGATTTCTTCAAACCAAGCTGCTTACCTATTGCAGATTCAGTCTTCCCAGCCTGGTGCAGGTCTACAATTTTGTTTCTGGTGTCCTTTGACAGCTCTTTGGTCTTGGCCATAGTGGAGTTTGGAGTGTGACTGTTTGAGGTTGTGGACAGGTGTCTTTTATACAGAGAACAAGTTCAAACAGGTGCCATTAATACAGGTAACGAGTGGAGGACAGAGGAGCCTCTTAAAGAAGAAGTTACAGGTCCGTGAGAGCCAGAAATCTTGCTTGTTTGTAGGTGACCAAATACTTATTTTCCACCATAATTTGCAAATAAATTCATAAAAATTCCTACAATGTTATTTTCTGGATTTTTTCTTCTCATTTTGTCTGTCATAGTTGAAGTGTGCCTATGATGCAAATTACAGGCCTCTCTCATCTTTTTAAGTGGGAGAACTTGCACAATTGGTTGCTGACTAAATACTTTTTTGCCCCACTGTAAATCCTTTGATGTTGTTGTTGTACTGAATTCTTTACAATCATGTATTTTTTCCTCATATAACTTATGGAAAATACCCATTATACATCCTGTGTTACTCTACTTGGACTAAGAAAATGTACTTTGACACTCAAGAAGCATTATGACCATCATAATGATATAAGCCAGATAGGTCTATCATGTACATGCCCTTATGTCAGTCATCAGTCACAAAGAGGGTGTCTTGGCCTACTTCTGAAATCTGCTCCTGCATTCATCCCAGTCCAGAGCAACAGTGCATTGGGTAGGTACATGTCTGACATCAATGTGTGGGCAATTTTAGAAAATGCAATATAACATAAATATACTGTTTACAAGTAGGCTACGGTGTGATAGAATGGTTTGCTTTGTGTGGTGGGTTTTGACACTCTAATGTAGATGTCATAACCAGCCTTAAAATAACACAATGTCACAACAGTTTAAGACAAGTTGTTTTAGCTTTAATGACAAACAATGACTATGACTGTGACATAACATGATATGACCCTAGGTGTTAAATAAAATGTTGAACTTTTTTCAATCCAAATTCAACCTCCATGTTTTTGCAAAAGTGTATTTCTTTCTTGATGAGAAGAGTATGTCTTGCAAAACAACTGTTTTTCCATGACTTCAAAATAGCTACTACTAAATATTTTTCTTCAAAATGTCCTATATCCACTTTAGATTACCAGCTAGGCACAGGGTTCCAACCAGAAATCAGTGTCCATTTAAAAAGCCACTCGTGTTTTTTATGGGTTATCTATTTGGCTACTGGCGGACAATGGAGTGGCGTAGTCGGCGAGTCACATACACTTGATGCACATCAATTATCAAGCCTTAAAATCACTATTTGAGTAGAAAAGTACTCAAGTAGTGGACAATTATAGAGCAAAGGAATGACATGCAATGAGGGGAAAGAGGTATGGAATGGGAGAGGGAACGGGAGATGGAAGGGGACAGGATACAATAGCACCTGTAAAAATCAATACACTCAGCACAAATGTTCTTTTTGCGATCACTCATTACTCTAAAAAGCCTTCGGGCTCTGTGTGCTTAGGTAGCACTGGCATTTTGTGCCCCCAAAACTCATTTTCTGGAGTGAAAAATCTGATCTGGGTTAAGGGAGGAGAGTGGGTGAGTCAGACTGAGTCAGATGAGAGTGTTTTGGAGGGAACTTTGTCCATGCCCAAATTTGGCTGAAAAACCACCTTTTCAAGACTGTATCTTGTTGCTTTAATATTTTAACAGCAAACACTTTTGGATCGGCTTCCTCACAATCTTACTGTATGCAAAGCTAAATAAATAAGATGAAACAGTGGTTTATTACTAATTACTATTGTAAACACACCAAGACGTGGATTCTGCTTCTCATTCGTCATGAACTTGACAATATTGGGTTATACTATTTTCATAACCGCTACCATAGTGCATTATTTCCAACAATGTTGTTATAAATATGTAATGATGATTCACCTATATCTCTGATTTTATTCTGTGAAGTCAAGTACAGTCGTTACGGGGGGTGCCCTCTCTTAGGGAAAAAAAAAGAGGACGTGTTAAACTCTTTCACCACACTGATAGATGCATTAACAGCTGGTGGTGAAACCAGGGGTGGCTTCCGCGAAACATAGAAAATTATATGAATTTGCCGACAGCCACTGTCTGGAACTTGAGAGTGAGCCTTCGGCATCTTCCATGTTCCGCAGGGGGAGGAAAGAAGAAGCCAGAGAAAGCGGAGATGGAATGATTCTGGAAAATAACTTGAAATAGCCTCTTACTGAACTCCCCATTCAAACCTCTATTAGGCATTGGGTTGGAATCAGCTGAGGAGGAACAGTGCATCCCTGCCTGCCTCTCACTATTGTCAACCGTAGAGCTGTACTGTAGTACGGCAATACTGCAGTTTAATAGACTTTAATTGCAATTTTGCTGAACCTTCTCCTTTTCCTCATTGTGGGGAGTTGTTTACCTTGACACAACAGAATGTTTCATTTTGAGGGTGAACTGAACGTGAACCGCGGAAAATTCTAAAATAAAAATGAAGGTAAAAATTCTAATAACACTTTGTATGACGATTTTTGCACAATATCTAGGCTATGAAACCTATGTCAACGCTAGCAGTACATGGACGAATAGGCCTTAATATGATTTTCTTTTAGAGAAAGGGTGAAAGAGATGAAATGAGGATTAAACGGAATATGGAGGAGCACATGACACATGGACTAGTTAGTGTTCATAAACTCAATAGATACCGTATAATGTATGTTGGTCCTAAAAGGTTGTATAACAAAACCTTCTGTATGAAAAGTGGTGCTGTAACCCCCTATTGCTGTAAATCCCTATTGAGGCTAGCAATTAATAGCCCAAGCTAGATATATAACCTTAATTGAGTGTGCCCCTCTGTTTAACACAAATCAATTTGTTGGTGCTATACTATACTGCCATGAACATAGTATGTGGCTCCCAGAATGCCAGGTGCACTTTATCCCTCACAGAGCTTCACCCTGTCCTCCATCACAGTAGCTCCCTCCACTGGCTCTCAGACTAACTCGCCTGAGGCGCCTCTCATGTCAAATCAACTGTGGGAGTTGGTGAAAACACATAGAGACCACAATTCTCACACTAAAGGCCTAAACCAACACACAAAGTGGAAGAAAAACAAACTTAAATATGACATATCAGTGCTAGCTCTCCTCCACAGATACTACGCACATCCAATGTCACGGTAATGCCTAGATCTCCTTCATTCCAGGCTAATTGCCAAAGAATGCATTTCTTTGCTCCAACTTCTGTTAGTGCTAATATAGCTGCCTCGAGGGAGGAAGAAGAAGCCGAGACTCTCGCACCTGTGTGATAACGAATCATAGGACAGCCCGAGGGTGAATGCCAAAGCGTCTGAGAGGATAGGAAGAAACAAGAGAGAGAGAGAAAAATAGAGATGGAAGAAATTCACACTTACTTGGAGCAGAGCCTTCTTAATGACTCTCCCCACATCCTGTCTCCACTCGGGGACGTCAGGGTTGTACTCGTCCAGATTAGGGGAGAAAGATAAAAGCAGAGATTTGAAGAACTCTGTCAGAGAGAGAGAGAGACCCAGGGGAGAAACAGAAACAGACCGTTAGTTCAACTCCTGATCTCGGTGCATTATTCTCAAGGTATCCTGTCCATTCCCCACTGTCCTTCATTCTGGTTGTGTCCCTCTAACTGTCTTCTGACGGGTGGGAAAGCTGACAGAGATGTTGGTGTGTGTGCGTACAGTATGCATGTGCTCATGGTTTGACAAGAGGAGTTGATTGCTTGCACGAGTGATTTCTTAGACAATTGGGGAAATGTCCCCCTTCGCATATCCTGACATATTCAAATGAAAAGTACCCTCAAACATTGCCTGCTAGATGTGCAAATTGGCATTGCATCAAGCAGAATAATTTGATTAGGGTGATCCGAGAGAGAGAGAGAGAGAGAGACAGAGAGAGAGAGAACTGATCCTTACCTTGGACTGCTATTGTCTTAGTGTCTTGCAGTATGGCGTTGGCTGAAGACACTTGGACCGTAACAGTGTTCATTCCCTCGCTGGTGAAGGTGTACGAGATGCTCCCATCTAAGCTGATCACCGGCTAGAAGAAGAAGGCACAAGGACAAAATGGATGATCACACTTTGATCAGGTAATATAATCCCTTCACCTAAAACATTTACCTAAATCCCCGGAACATGAAACAAACCCATTTCAGATGATAACAACTTCTCCTTGAACTTCTCACTAAGAGTAGTTGGAGCTTCTGACTTGAGTAAAACCCTACAAAAACATCCTCCACATAAGACCTAGAACCAATGCAGCTAAGGTAATAACTCATGACAAACTAATGAGATCAGAGACTGCTATCACTGTCGTCTTCCACAATAGAAGAGGTCAATGTATGTAATACCATAGACATCATGTATAACCCATATATACATCAGTGGAGGCTACTGAAGGGAGGACAGCTCATAATAATGGCTGAAGTGGAATGGAACTGGAATGGAAACCATGTCTTTGAAGTGTTCGATGCTGTTCCATTTATTCTGTTCCAGCCATTACAATAAGCCTGTCCTCTGATTTAGTTACAGTTACACCAGCCACCACTGCAGTACATGTACACTATATGGCATTATAGGGTAAGACCCCTTTTGAATAGTGTCAGTTTACCTCTACTAATGTTGTAGAGCAGGTAACCCACATATACTGAATACCATTCACAACACTGGAGTCCCACAGGGCTCAGGTTATAGGCCCTCTTCCCTGTAGACCAAGTGTTTTAAGTCTAGTTTACCTCAGTGCTGTTCCCCAGCCACCAGAAGTAGGTGAGGGTCCTTGAGTGGATGGGCCAGACCACTGCTGTTAGGTTTACTTCCTTGTTCTTGATGGCCACAAATGGAGCCAGCAACTGGACATGTTCCACAGGACCTGATACAAACACAGAGGATGATTCATATTCAGTATTGGATGATTCAGACTCAGTACTGGATAATACAGAGTCAGTATTGGATAATACAGACTCAGTATTGGATGATTCAGACTCCATATATGATTGTAATTACATGGACATTGCAATTGTATTGTCATATTGTACACAATATGAAAATCACTTGCACATCAAAATATTATTTTTAGATCATTTTTTGTTTAAATATGAAAAGCACTGGCACATCCGAAGATCATTTTTTACAGCTGTGTGGGAAAAAAAGAAATAGAAACCTTCTGAAATAAAGAATTAGAGAAAATAAGATCTCCCACACTGCTCTTTCCAGTATCACTTATCATTATCACTGGGGTAGTGTGTGGGATCTTCTTTTCAATAAGACTACTTTAGCTGAAAAGGGAAGGTGAATGAAATCTTCCTCAACAAATGTCATTAACTATCATAATGTTCCATAGTTTTGATGGAATTTAGTTGAAGAACAAGATTTATTCTCGACTTAAAACACGTTGACGTTATCATGTTTTTGACGTGATACCTTGTGAGTAATAGTGTTATCTGACATGCTGAGACCGTAATGGGAGTTGACGTGGGTGTACGTGGCATTATCGTGATCTAAGTGGTGAAGGTTCCTGTAGGAGAGAGATATAACAAGGTATTTTAACAGTAAAACTCCGGCTGACAGTGGTGTGACTTGGCGTTCTGGTGTGTACTGTACGTCTCCGCCTGGGCTTCTGTTAACACTTATCCTCTTTAACTGAGACTAATCTTTATCCTAGCTTTCAAACGTGTATGCAGTGTATGTATGTGTGTGTGTTAGTGTCTGTGTATGTTTGTGTGTGTGTGTGTGTGTGTGATGTGTGTGACAGAGATAGAAAGTGTGCGTATCTTTGTGTCTCCCCCTTTTAAATTTGTGTCTATGCGGATGTGCGTGTGTGTGTGTGTTGTGTGTGTGTGATGTGAGTAATTTAGTCAGGCTCCCTAAACTGTGTCTAGTGTTAAAAATATTCCAATTTGAAATATGTGGTGGCATTGTGATTGGCACATTGCTAAAAGCATTATCTGCACACTCTCTTCCCTGTAAATTCCCTCAAAATGTGCCAAACAGCCTCCCGAGTGGCGCAATGGTCTAAGGTACTGCATCGCAGTGCTTGATGCGTCACTACAGACCCGGATTCGATCCAGACTTTATCACAGCCGGCCGGGTCAGGGAGACCATGAGGTGCCGCACAATTGGCACAGAGTTGTTCGGGTTAGGGGAAGGTTTGGCTGACAAGGATATCCTTGTCCCATCGGGCTCTAGAGACTCCTTGTGGCAGACCGGGTGTCTGCAATCTGACTGCAATCGACAGGTGTTTTGTTTCCTCCGACACATTGGTGCGGTTGGCTTCCAGGTTAAGTGAGAAGTGTGTCAAGAAGCAGTGCGGCTTGGCAGGGTCATATTTCGAAGAACGCATGGCTCACCACCTTCACCTCTCCCGAGTCCGTATGGGAGTTGCAGCGATGAGACAAGACTGTAACTACCAATTCGATATCATGAAATTGGGGAGAAATAAGGGTAAAAGTACAAAATAAAGTATAATAATTTGTACCAAACCAGGAAAAAACACCAGCAGAATCAATGACATCAATCATATCAAAGTACACTCACTAAAAGTGACGTGGCGACCAGAGACAACATTTAAATGGCACCTTCACTAATTGACGAAAGCCTCACTTTTCAAATTAAGAGACAAGGGGGCAATTCAAACACTGCACCTCAAAGAGCTGGATAATTCTTGAAGCCTTTTAGACATAAGCATGTTATATTTGTCACTATTATTTACTTGACATTTGGCTGGCTTGTTCACTACAAGATGAAAATAGAGAGGACATCAAAGTGCTGTACTATGTTGAAAGCATTCTGGTACTTTGCCTTTAACTGGCTCCATTGTACACTGCTGTATATTTAGTAAGGTGGTAATTTACAGAGAAATATGAGGCAGAGATATTCAATTATGATCCTTGAGAACCACGGCACTGTTGTTTTCTATGCTTTCCCTCCAATCAGGGACTGATTCAGACCAGGGTCACCAGGTGAGCGACCACTTTGGCCAATCAATGGCTGACGTCACAGTAACTGACCAATTATCTACCAGGTACAGTACAAACTAAAACCAGAAGTACTTCATTCCTAGATGGCGGGAATTGAATATTCCTGACAAAATGAATGATGAATGTATAGAGGTGACGTACACGTAACATGAAGGTACAACGTGGTAGTATCAAATCCCAGGGTGTTTTCCGCCAAGGCTGAGACACGGAATATCCCAGCCGTCTTGTAAACATGCCTGATCCCCTCTTCGATCCAGCTCAGGTTGGAGTAGGAGACTGCCGTGCCATCCCCGAAATCCAGTTGGATGTTGGTTCTCATTGAGTCACCCTGGAAAACAAGTAATGTCTCAAGTGAGGACGACAGATGAAGAAAGACAGAAAAAATAAATAATAATAATAATATGAAGATATAGTTCATCATTATAAAAAATATATATGTAACAATTCCATTGTATTTCAGAGCCCAGCTAGATGCTTGTGCTTTTGTTTATTCTAGACATAAATACATGTCATTGTTTTGTGGCGGCAGGTAGCCTAGTTGTTAGAGTGTTGGGCCAGTAACCAAAAGTTTGCTGGATCGAATCCCGAGCTGACAAAGTAAAATTATGTCATTCTGGCCCTGAATAAGGCAGTTAAACCACTGTTCCCTGGTAGGCAGTCATTATAAATAAGAATATTTTCTTTACTGACTTGCCTAGTTAAATAAATGTTTTAAAAAATTGGGTTCAATACAATGCCTCAAATCCACAGTACCATTCAGTAAGCATGCATGGGCCCAGGCAGGACATCGTTGTCTGTTTCTGTCAGAAGTCCAACAGATTGTGCTGTGACACCTCTACATCAGTGTGCATCCTGAGTCTGAAATGAGTCCCTGTGGTGAGTGTGTGTGTGATGGAGAGAGAACCACAGGGAGGTCGAAGCAGTGTAGTAATCAAGAGACAGTAGGGTGGCAGGTACACTAGTCAACAGACTGCTGGACTACATTCGCAGTCAGCACAAGCCCAACATTGGGGTTGCATCATATTCTGCCCCACTGTGAGAGCAGTTTGTTTGCCTGTTACCTAAAATGAGGTGTGTGTGTCTCTCTCTACTTATCCACAATCCGTTTTATTTATTTTCAAGCACAGCAGAGTATGAAAACAGGAGAAGGCTTCTCGGGGTATATTTCACGCCATTGTACACTGAAAATGATAAACTATGGATAAGCCAAATAAAGAAAGGCAGAATAGAATGGAAGAAAAGGGATAACAGTGGCAGATATTGTGTGGAACTGTAGTGGCGCTGATGTCATTCAGGATTCTGTTGGTGTCCTCTGTTCACTTTCTCTGGACACTTCTAGTTCTCTATCGAGGTGTCCTGGGATCGCTAGCAAATCTGCATGAGACTGATGCTGGCCTACTGGCTAAATGTCAAGCTTTGTGTCCGTGGCTCCATGTGTGACTCAGAGGGCCTCCAAATCCAAAATGCATAATAGGGTAAGCGTCATGGTCTGGACAGCAGTGCTGGTTGACAATAATGGGTTTTGTTAGTTCAGGTCCAAACACAGCAGGACTGTGTAAAGGAGTCTTGTTCAGGTGAATGTCAACACACAAATGATGGTATAAACGGTGTGAAGTCAGTGCTGTCATGCTGATGGTGTGTCATACCTAGGTTCAAATAGTTTTTTCTTTCTTTCAAATGCTTTGAGCGTTTGATTGAGCCTGTCTGGAGAGCTAGATGGACGGATTTGTTCCTTTGGGACTATTCCATTGGTTCTGGTTGGTGTACACATCACATGCTATAATGTAGCTAATGTTGGGTAAATCTGGATGGTGTAAACATGACATGCTAGAAGGTAGCTAATGTCGGGTAAATATGTTTGGTGTAAACATGACATGCTAATGTTGAGTAAATCTGGACGGTGTACACATCACATACTATAAGGTAGCTAATGTACAGTAAATCTGGTTGGTGTACACATGACATGCTATAAGGTAACTTTGTGATAATGAAACCTTGACGTGTGACACTACAGATCTCATCCCTCTCTCAAAACATCAAACTTTCTTCCACCTCCCTCCTTAATTTTTATTTTTCTGAAGCGCCATGTTTACTACCCAGCAGTACCACAAATTAAATATTTAGGCCCATTTGCTCTCCCCAAGAAATTCTACCATCTTGGGCTTCATGAAAATATATTAAAGTCTGAATTCAACAGGAGCGAAGGATTTTCCTAATGCATAAGACTCTTCACCTCCATTAGTCTCCTGTGATAGTTGTTTTTAATTATTTTGGGACTGACATTTTTATAAAATACATTTCATAAACTTTTTGACCACATGGCATATGTCTCTCTTATCAGAGGAGGACTCTCTTTGTCACGCCCTGACCTTAGAGAGCCGTTTTATTTCTCTATTTGGTTAGGTCAGGGTGTGATGTGGGGTGGGCATTCTATGTTCTATTTTCTATGTTTTGTATTTCTTTGTTTTGGTCGGGTATGGTTCTCAATCAGGGACTGCTGTCTATCGTTGTCTCTGATTTGGAACCATACTTAGGCAGCTCCTTTTCCCACCTGTCTTTGTGGGTAGTTATCTTTGTTAGGGGCTCTAAAGCCCTGTTAAGCTTTACGGTCGTTTCTTTATTTCTTGTTTTGTTGGCGTCATTATATAAAATAAAAAGATATGTACGCTAACAATGCTGCACCTTGGTAATTTCCTAACGACGGCCGTGACACTCTTAATTAAATAAATCAATTATAATTTCCTCAACTTATCACACTGTAATATGACTGCTGGGCCCGGGAGTAACGTTGTGGGAGAGACACTTACTTCTTAGCTGCAGGGCAGGGGGAAAGCACCGCCGCACCGAGCAGAGCACTACCACACTTATTCCACCTGAATTTAATGTGAGGTGGTTGAACAGTGTCTAGGGAGTGAGGGGAGCGAGGCAAGGCCCTGGCCCTAGAAGGAGGCTACTCTGAGTTTATCACTCTATAAAGTGGTCTCCAGGGGTGCATCTCTCTCTAAGATCTTTAGCTCTTACTCTGTCTCTCAGCTCTGGGCTTGGGGTCTGTAGCTGTGTGTGGGTGATGTTGTGTTGCAAGTTACTATTAAACTTTCAGCAGTTGGTGTGTATGGGATAATATAACAGGGAAATCATTGTAGGCATATGTCTGGAGAAACATCCATGTTGAACATATGGGAAACATCCATATTTCACTCAGTAACAGGCCTAGAGTGAGTGAGTTGTGCACCACATGCTAGGACTACTTTTACAACCATGCATAGCAATACAAAACACAGATTTTTCATTTCATGGCTTAAAGTGAAAATCAATGCAACTCATAAGAGTGATGCATACAAAGGCATCCATTTGGGCTCCTACAGGCCCATAAGAATGAAATACAAAAAGGAGGCCATTTTGGCGGTTGGCCCAGTCCTACCTCATCCAGATGCACCAGGAAGGTGACGTTGGTGTGCAGGTCGGCAGTAAGCTTGCCCTCTCTGGTGGAGAGAGAAAGGCCTTTTGGAGCCCTGTTGGGACACATCTGCTTCCTGGGTGTGTACATGTCCTTGACTCCCTTGATGCAGTTGTTGGACACCACTTTTCGGTACCTTAAGAAGATACCATTTGAATGATTTAGTACATGTTTATTATGGTTTACTGAGGTTATGGCTTCATGACACTACTAGTTAACAAGGCTAAGGTATTGGTCATGTTCATCAATGAGGCTTGACAAGAAATTGCAAAAAAATTATTTTTAACCTCAAAGTGATTGCGGAAGTGACCGAGCTAGTAAACAAGACTTGCTATTCTTTGACTAATCTTTAAAATGCTTAGTGATCCCTAATTAAAAGATTAATTTCACACTGACAAAACTTGAACATGCTTACTAACTCCGAGACAAAACTTGACTTTTAACCTTGGGGAAGCGAATGCATGAATGAAGGATGTACCGTTCTCATCAGACCTTAGCCATCCTGAGACGTCCTAATCTGTGTCCTAGGATTCCTGAAAGTGCTTTGTAGCTCTCAGAAGTGCACCATCTCACGCAGTATAGATCTACTGTCTGGTGAATGACTCAGGTCTAAATAGCCAATATCACTATTCACACCAGGAGCCGTGCCAGAGGGTGTGACACCCTGACAGTGTTTCATTACAGTGGGAAGATGGGAAGATGATAAGCATTGGCCAACCTATACAGAGAGATACTGTAGCCACTGTAAGCTTTAATGTGTTTTTGCACCTCTCTTTTGATATGTGAGACACCTATTCAGGCTTTTTAACATGGACCATATTATGACCATCATAATGTTTTACAAAATGAAATGGAAAACATTAAAGACAAATATTTTACCTTCACTGAGCAGAAATATACAGCAGGGTTTCCTTCACTTAGAATAGACAACATAGAAACGCTACAAAATAGTGTCCTTATGTGCAACTCACCCTGTGCTGTTGAGGTAGTTCTGTCCTTGGCTGCAGCTCCTTGATACAACAGCTGGGTTGAACCAGAACGCTGGTAGACAGTTCCCTTCTCTACGCCGTTCATAGCCATAATCACTATAACAAATCACATACAGAATGTGATCAACATCAACACGGTACCTCTACCTACTGTATATCAATCAAATACATTTATAAAGCCCTTTTTACATCAGCTGATGTCATAATGTGCTGTACAGAAACCCATCCTAAAATCCCAAACAGTAAGCAATGCAGGTGCAGAAGCACGTTGGCTAGGAAAAACTGCCTAGAAAGGCTGAAACCTAGGAAGAAACCTAGAGAGGAACCAGGCTATGAGGGTTGGCCAGTTTTTATTTGTTGGAAAGGGCCCGTAAAGTAAGCATTTCACTGTTAGTCTACACCTGCTGTTTACACAGCAAGTGATAAACACAATTTGATTTGATTTTGATCCAAAGGACATACGGTATTATTGTGTTATGTTACAGCTAATTTTTCCTATCCCCTCAGCACGATACATATAATAGATATTTTTTGCATTGCAACCCATAATTATTATATATTGATTGGGCTGCGGTTGACAAAAGCTCCAGATCAGCAGAGGTAGGAAGACTGAGCCCTGGGGGACTCCATGTCAACACAGCCAGCCAGGTCAGGGTTGGCTGACTCCCAACGGCTGATGTTAGCTACCTCCCAATCACAAAGTGATTTACATCGGGCAAAGCAGGTTAGGCAAGTGCCCATTCTAATAATGACGCTGTCATTGATTTATCAAATAATTACCTAGCCAGAACTAATAGGATGCAACAAAGCCTGAGGTCCGTCTAGGACTCCCTATGACCTGTTTTGGCCTCAATGTGATTAGGAACCTCCCCCACTTTATTGACAGGCTGTCAAGTGAAGTTATGGTGTTATGGTTGGTCGGGATAATAGTCATAAGGGACTAAGTGAGTCCAATGAAGGTACAGTGTCCAGTTAAGGACATTAAAGCACCACTGAATCACAGTCTTGGCAATGCAAAGATCAAATTTCTTTCCAGTAAGTCACAGAAAAGTATGGTGTCCAGTTTGGTACATAATAGTTGTGGAGACTCTCAGCGTATTTTGGTTACACATTAATACTAATCTCTCCTCACTTATTTTTAATATAACATATCAAGTGTTATATCTCTGTATCTACCCTGAACAAAATACAAACACAACACATTAAGTGTAGGTCCAATGTTTCATGAGCTGAAATAAAGGATCCCCAGAAATGTCCCATAGGTACAACAATACTATTTCGCTGTTAGTGAGAATTTCTCCTGCCAAGATAATCCATCCACCTGACAAGTGTGGCATATCAAGAAACTGATTAAACAGCATGATAATTACACAGGTGCACCTTGTGATGTAGACAATAAAAGGACACTCTAAAATGTGCAGTTTTGTCACACAACACAATACCACAGATGTCTCAAGTTTTGAGATGTTGTGCAATTGGCATGCTGACTGCAGGAAAGTCCACCAGATCTTTTGTCAGAGAATTTAATATTTGTTGCTCTAGCATAAGCCACCTCCAACGTAGTTTTCAAGTCAGACCTTGACTTTTGTGTACACTTCAAAGTCAATAAAAAGTGTTTTTGTTGTTCACTCTGAACGTTGACGTTTCTTAAAGAGATTGTTTTTTAATTTTTGCATTTCACTGTCCCTGTCACCAGCTAGAGAGAGAGAGAGAGAGAGAGAGAGAGAGAGAGAGAGAGAGAGAGACGCCACATGGTCAGGACGTTTGTGAACTGTATCATATAATAATTGCATTCCCAAAATAATTAAAAACAACTATCCCTGGAGATGAATGGATTCTAATTAAAACTCATACAGTTTTACCTGACACCACTGGCATTTATATACAAATGTATCTTTGCTTTTCTCTTCCCTGCCTTTAGAAGACAAAAAACAACAGCAACCTACAGTCCTATAAACACCCTTCATCTTCTCTACTTTATTATAAACATAGCAAGACGAGCTCAGCCAGAGAGACAGACGTTAGGAGCAAATTATTCCCCAAAATATCTCATAATTGGAGCACTGACACGGAAAATGAACCAAATTAATGGGATCCTGAAATAGTGTAATAAATCCAAAAATGACTTAAATGGGACAACATACACAAAGCATCATACAACATGTCTCTCTCTTTTATGGACAATGAAACCTCTGTTGATCTACTCATGTGTAGATTTGAGATAAAAGTACATGTTTTCATGTCTTCTATTTTACTGCAATTGTGAGTTATTATACTAGTATACTATAATTACCATTCAAAGTCGTGGGCCCGACAGATACACGACTCAGCAGAGAGGACTTTGGCGTAGTCTTTTCCCAGCATGCAATAGTTTCCTGGTCTGCGTTTCATATAGATCTGTTTCTGGCCCATCACACACGGCTCGCCCTGTGAAACACATACAGGATATTAATCCATATAGTGAACGCACATGGGATTACAGTATGTCATTTTCAAATGTCAAATTCACATAGAACAGCAAGTCAAACCATTATTATGTTAACTTATTGAGCTTATTGGAACTACCCAAACACTGTATCTCCCTTGTAAAAACATTGGTACCTGTAGGAAAATGGGTGAGGGTCATGGGGAGGGTCATTTTTTAATATCAGTCAGGGGGAGGGTTTCTTATGTTTTTTTATTTTGGCCAGGGGAGGGTCAGGTAATTTGTAATTGATTAAATGTCAAATTGCTCAAGTTTTGAGAATTAGTTGCTTATTATACTATCTCGATGTGTGCCCAATGATGACCCTCATCCCTGATTCTCTGCTAGGCACGCAATATCAAGTGCCACTACTGTGGTCTCAATAAAATTATCCACAGACTAGACTATACTATATGCTATAAGCCTAGGCTATATGAAGAGTATGCTAGGAGAAGCACAGGGCAAAGTTATATTTCTTAGAAAATGTACTTCCCTCCTGAGTTTTTGAGCTGCTGGGATGGTGTATAAAAAACTAGGTTAGACTGCATTACACACTGCAATGGGTAGGCGTTCCCAATCATGAGCCCGGGCTAGCCCTGCTCTTGCTGATGTAAACACTTTTGTGCTGCCTAACAAATGACTGTGCTGTGTAAGGTGGCACTTCAGGAGGCGAGTCAAAGACTTATTCCATATTTTTTATTTTATTTGTCCAAAAGAGTATATATATGTGCGTGCAGACTAGGTCTACTGATGCCCTGTTCAGTTTGAGAGGGAGAGAATGAAGATGAAAAGGAAGACCCGAGGTGAACTTGCTACTGATAGATTTGATTTTAATAAAAAAAAACATGTTTTGTTGCCCATAATGAAGCTATTTATCAGAGTTTTTGACCTCACAATTAGCCATATTCAAGTAATTTACGTAACTTACATTACTATGAAGTAGCAGCAGTTTAATTTGACTTTAGGCTTCTAACAACAAGAGGGCTTTGTGTTGGAGTCTATTTCTTCTTGTTCAAGAAATAAGAAGTAGGCCTACCTGTTTGACAGATGAAATTATAGTCTACATTCCATAGACTTTGTCAGCCATTTCCTTCAGTCACCATACACTCCTTAAACATCTCAGTGTCAGTGGAGAGCTTGGTATGTTAAGTTAAATCCAGGGCTCGAATTCAGGGGGTATTTGAGGGTATTGTGGCGTTTGTTAATTAAATAAAAAGTCTAAAAGCATAGGCCTACCCCCTTGTTAGCTTGTTACTGTGGAAATAAAAGTGTATGGACCTGATTATATAAATGATATTGTAAGGACACTTTAATCCACAATTCTTTATGCTAGAAACAAGCTGTAAAATGCTGGGGAAAGAAGAGACTGATGCATATGCGATTTCTTTGGTTTGTCTCTATGACATGTAGAGCCTGCTACCTTCTACAACCGTGGAGACAAAAAAATGTACTTTCTTTGGGAAGTAATGTGTGATTCTGTCTATCAATTGACGTTCTACATTCCAACAGGCTAGCAGCAGTCAGCAGCAAGCCAGGCAGCCTAAGAAGGAACAATAATGTATTATTGTTAAATTATTATTATTTCCAGGCTTTAGCCTGCCATTTAGGGGGTGCTATTAAAATTTTGGGATGAATAACGTCCCCGTTTTAAACAAGATATTTTGTCACGAAAAGATGCTTGACTATGCATATAATTGACAGCTTTGGAAGGAAGACACTCTGACGTTTCCAAAACTGCAAAGACATTGTCTGTGAGTGCCACAGAACTGATGTTACAGACGAAACCCAGATATAACCAGGAAGTGCCACATTTTTTGAAACCGCCTCATGCCAATGACTCCTTATATGGCTGTGAATGAGCTACGAATGAGCTTACGTTTTCCATGTATTCCCCAAGGTGTCTATAGCATTGTCTATAGCATTACGCATTTCCATTGAAGAATAGCCGTAAGGGAGCATATTTAGCAAGTGTACACATGGTGTCTCCCGCAGAAAATCTTGCGTAAAATACTGAGGTAGCCATTTTTCCAATCGCTTCTAATGAGAAACCAACTGCTTCGACGGATATATTATTGAATATATTTGTTAAAAACACCTTGAGGATGGATCCTAAACAACGTTTGCCGTGTTTCTGTCGATATTATGGAGTTCATTTTGAAAAAAGTTTGGCGTTGTAATGGTAGCATTTTCCGGTCGATTTCTCAGCCAAGCATCATGAACAACCGGGAGCTATTCCGCCTACAAAAATAATATTTTTGGAAAAAAGGAACATTTTCTATCTAACTGGGAGTCTCCTGAGTGAAAGCATCCGAAGTTCTTCAAAGGTAAATAATTTAATTTGGTTGCTTTTCTTATTTTTGTGAAAATGTTGCCTGCTGCCAGCAGAGCCTAGCATAGCATTATGCCATGATAAACTTACACAAATGCTTGTCTAGCGTTGGCTGTAACGCATATTTTGAAAATCTGAGATGACAGTGTTGTTAACAAAAGGCTAAGCTTGTGTTTGAATATATTTATTTCATTTGCGATTTTCATGAATAGGAAAAGTTACTGGGGGAATTTATGTCCGCTGCGTTGTGCTAATTCGTTTGAGGCTATGATTACGATCCCGGATCCGGGATTGCTTGTCGCAATAAATTAATTGAGAAACATTTGTGACACGCTACAGGCTGGCAGGTGCACAGCATTTTAACAACACATCAACAACAGCACTTCACCAACATGCCTATATAGTACATTTTGATTTAGGCTGTATAAAATGAAATAAAATAAATTATTTTGATTTAAATAGAAACACGAGTTTGACTAGTCTGTGGTTTGAGGATCATGAGGTGAGCTACAGTATGCATGCCTAGTTTGTTAATTTAGCCCAGCAGATGCTCTTATACTCCCATGCCCTAATCACAGTCTACACAAATATATTTTGCAGCAACAATATCTGTCACTCCCTGATCTGTTTAACCTGTCCTTGTGCTTGTCTACACCCCCTCCAAGTGTCGCCCACCTTCCCCAGTTATCCTCTGCGTATTTATACCTGTGTTTTCTGTCTGTCTATCTGTGCAACCAACATTTTGTCTCAGCTCCTGTTATTCCCTAGTCTCTCTTTTTCTCATCCTCCTGGTTTTTGACCCTTGTCTGTCCTGACCCTGTACCCGCCCGCCTGACCACTGCCTGTCTCTGACCCTGAGCCTGCCTGCCGTCCTGTACCTTGGCCTCTACTCTGGATGATCGACCCCTGCCTGCCTTGACCTGTCGTCTGCCTGCCCCTGTTGTTACAATTAACATTACTACTTCACACAGTCTGCACTTGGGTCTTACCAAGATTCCTGATAATATCATGGAATGAAATAGAAAATGATTGTTTCCCAAAATATATATATATTTTTTTGCTGTGTTAAACAACTAACGGCTTTTTCTCAAATGAATTGATGATCATGTACTTCAGTTGTAACTGGTTCTGTTGTGCTCACTTTTTACAGTTGACAGACAACTTTAGCACTGTTGCAGACATAGACTATCCTCTATTTTTAACAATAGCCTGTAGAGAAATCAAAACATCTCTGGTGCTGCAGCATGCGCTCATTCGCTGTCATGCTCTCTTTTACTATTTAAAAAGACCTTAGTCATCTCCAGTCATGTAAAATTATGTAGAATTGCATGAAATGTGTTAATAAAAAGGCTTTTTTGGGGGAAAGCAAATAAGTTGATAGATTCATTCAGTGCTTTTGTTAATTTAATTGATATATTTCCACCACTACTCTTGTCCGCGGTGGTCTTTGAACCCACAACTTTCTAGCATTTTTGCCTTCTAATAAAACGAAGAACGGTTTCTAAAACTGCAATACTCTGTTCTGTCCTATGAGTGATGGTAAATGGTTGTCATGTTCTCTGCTGTCCACTATGTTTTTATTATTATTTGGGGTATAGGGGAGGGCCACGTTTTTTTATTTTTACCATTAAGGGAGGGTCGGGTAAAAATATATTTTACTGAAGGAAGGGCCATCCATTTTCATTTCAGAGAGGTCCGATTTTCTCCAGGTATCGTCATTATAAATAATGTACAGTCCCTAACTACCATGTACATTCATTGTTATTTGTTAACAAGGTCACATATTGATAAGTTGGAGCGACTTCCTGTTTAAGAGCTCTTACCTTGTTGTGAAGGTGCCACGTCTGATAGTCTCCTTCTGTACATTTCCTGTTGAAGATGGACTTGTAGTCTATCTTGATAAGCTGCCACTCAGACCTATGGCTGAAATGTCCAAAAAACCTTGAGAAACCAAAGGATGGATACATAAGTTAATATAACTCGACAAGGGTTGTCAGCGCTACAAGTTTTCTCCAATTACGTTAAGTCTATGAGTAATTACATTTTCCTAGTTAAATATGTAAATCAAATGGGGAAATCAGTCCTAAGCTAACAAACTGACTACCCTTATGAATCAAATATTTTCTCCCATTTAAACGTCTGTTAATAAAGACGAGACATCAGCATTCGTTGAATTAAAATTCCTCCCCATCCCCTCATATCTTCCCTCCAAGAGGAACAGGGTTCCCAAGAGAACGAGAAGGAGACAAATTCATCTCATCCATCTCATCCCCTTCCCTTTCACCAAAAGGAACAGAGTCCCAAAGCAATGGAAGACAGAAAAATTAAATCCCTCCTTTTCTCCATCTCTCTAAGACTTCCTACGGAGGGCAAAAGAATGCCATCCCCCGACTATAGATCATTCATCACTGCGCGTCTTCCCTCGATTACTCTATTGTCCCGACTCACGTCATGATCTGGTTCTCTGTCCCGGCCTCCACCAGCATCCCGTCCACAAACAGAGGCACCAAGGAGAAGCTGTGTCTGGTCCACTGCCGCCCCTCATCAAAACTGATCCTGTAACAGAGTCACAACACAATAACACATTGAATGAATCCCAAATGGCACCCAGGGCCTATAGGGCTCTGGTCTAAAGTACAGAAGCCTACTAGGAAAAAGGGTGTCATTTGTGATGCAACCATTCACATCTCAGACTGGCAGTAACAACAAGGCCCATATTCGTAATTCTGACTTGGAGTGCTGATCTAGGATCAATTTGACCTTTTAGATCATAAGGAATGAGATTATACAGACCGGTGGGATCTGATCCTGGATCAGCATTGCTACTCTGAATACGAGCCCTGATGCTCTCAATTACAGTGTGTCAACTGGATTCATGGAAGATCATTGGAGTGAGTCGTCTCCACAGACAGTCAGCTGCTGAACCTCAGGTTGTATCTAATTGACTACAGTTAACAAACGTTCTGTTGAATAGAAGAAGAATAAAACAACAGAACTGTGTTCGACTATCAAAGCGTGGAGGCATAACAACTTGAAGAGAAAACAACAACGTCATAGGTCTTGAGTTTACTTACGGTCTAGAGTGAAGTGATGTAGAAGAAAAAAACACAACACACAAAACAAACCAGAATACAACTGTTTCATGTTCTAACGACTACAAAACAGGGGCGGAGAGGTATGGGGAGACAAATAAAAATAAACAAAAAGAGATTGGGCAACTTTCATCCTCCAGGCCTGTTCTCTATTGATTCTGACATCTCATCAACATCACTTCAGATGTGAGAACACTGGAGTACTGTGTGTGACAAGGTTGGGAACAACACTCAACAATGCACAGTCTTGCTCTAGGATGCAAGAAGCAGCAGCCCCCTTGTTGCAGCTTCCATCTAAATCTCCGTCAGTCAGCATGCCTTCATCTGGCTATAAACTCAGACAACAGACAAAGCATTTATAGGCATCTATTAGGAGGATACAAGGGTCAGGAAATGTTACACTAGCTGGGAGGAGAGCGAGAGGAGAGAGAGAGAGAGAGAGAGAGAGAGAGAGAGAGAGAGAGAGAGAGAGAGAGAGAGACGCCACATGGTCAGGACGTTTGTGAACTGTATCATATAAGGATTGGTTTGGTTGGAGGGTTGGTTCCTACAGCGCTTGCCTGGGTTCAAATAGCATTTGCCATCTTTCAAATACTTTAGCTGCCCGTTACCTGGCCTAATGGATCCAATGAAATTGGCCCAAAAGTGCAAACCCCATCCGTCTGCCACTCTAGACAATTAAATGTCTCAATTAAATGCTGAAAGAAAACAATACTATTTGAAACCTGGTTTGATATGAGGGCTTCTACTGTGTTCCTTAAATCATCTAGGAGACACAACCAGGAAGGAAGGAATCCTCCACACCTTGGTGCTAAAAGTACCTTCTAAATGTTTTTCTAAAGTGATATAAGAATAGAGATGTGGTTTCAGTTGTGTTGGTCTTAACTGAGGCAAAACGTGGGTGATCCAATTTACAATAGAATGGTCAGTGTTAAAAGTACTAAAAGGGGGACTTGGTGAAGAAAAACACTTTCCCCCAATTGACAATATATTTGTATCTTTATTGCATATGTTTGTGCTTTGCAAGTTGTTCAAACCTTGAATACTGCCTTTAATCATATATAAAGTAACATTAAAAAAAGTTTTCTTGACATCAATAGAAGTACTAACCAGTTTACAGAGATACAAAGACGGAATTAGATATAAACCTACTGTAAATGCCTAGTGGGGACGGTTGGTTGTTTCACAGCGACAAGGGCCCCTCCTTTATCCAGAAACCAGACGTTGTGTTCCTCCTCGAATATCTGAAACAGGACACACAGCCCATTCAATATAATATATGATTTACATACAGTTACCTTGTACACATCTAGCTGAATACTGAGTCTCAAAACACCTCATGATCAAAAGGTAGAGACAGCAGTCCAAAATACTTATTCTCCAAACTACAATATTCAAATATATTATTAGAATGCCTTAGAAGAGAATGCCTTAGCTTTTACCCCCAAATTCAGCTTAAACTCACCTGTCTCCAGTTGTTACCAGCATCAGATGAGATGAACATTCCAACGTTATTGTACGACAGATCAGACCCAATATTCCCTGTGATAAAAAAATGCAACAAAGCATTAGTTAAATATTCAAATGATGCTGAAAATGTGAAGATGGTGTCAATTACAATGAAGAATAGATGCAGAGCAGAGAAGAACAACCATTCATGCTTGGATGGATGTTGCTCAGTTTTTCTTAAGCAATGATGTAACATGTTAATCTCTGAGCATATCTCTCCACTTTGTTGATGCCTTGTGATATCTCCCATCCACTGTTCAGTGTCAGGCGTGAGTTTTGAGCTGCATCGTGTTTGTCAGGGTCACCAAACATAATATGTTGTGTCCTCAGTCTGCACTGGCCCACTTAAATAAACCGGGTGACTTTGTATCACCAAAATGTCAGTAAGGACAACATCAAAAGTGCTATAGTGTGTCTCTGGACAGATTCAGTACAATTATACAGGCTCCCAGTGGTTTAGGGATCTCACAGATCCAGTAAGAGATTAGAGTTTTGTGGTGGGGACAAACTATTGTTTTGGTGACAGAGATGAAGAAAGCAGATTCATGGATGTAGGCCATTTTTGTTGTTTTTGCTAAGATACAATATTTTCCCACACAGTTGAAGATGAGTTGTTTATAGCAGGGCTTGCATATCCCTATCAGTAATGTTAGGGATTGGATAGCCATCATAATATTCTCAATCAAATGCTATTTCAGAACTGACCTGGAAAGGATAGACAGCTATTCTCCTTTTGTACCATTACCTAAATTGAACAGATGTCTCTCTATTCAGCCAAATACATTTTCACATAAGTGGACAATAAGGTCATCTAATCTAATGTTATCTATCAAATGTTCATTCTGTATTCTCTCACCTGTGGCCACTATGATTCCCGGTGCTGAGGCCTTGGTTGATATGCTGCCTGACAGGTAGGGGTTTTCAGACGTCTGCAGTTGGAGATGGAGCGAACAGAAGGGCTGAGAAATGACAGACAGTCCATTATATTTGACGGAGCCATTATACACTGGTCAATCAAATCCCCAGTGTTACATAGAACACTACAGGGTTGATCTTTAAAGGTGCACAAAGCATATGCTTTTTATTTCAAGAGAAGGTCCTTTAGATAAGGAAAAGAAAAGCTGCCATGCGGTCTTTATTAAGCTTTCATCTCAGAAAGCCTGAAGATAGAGCCTAATAGAATCTTTTGAATTCTGAAGTCTTCCAGTGAGTTACATTTACACCAAATTCTAATGACAATGCTAACATAGGCAGTCAACAATACAAAAAACTATATTTGGTTAACAAAACAAAACATGAATCAAACTAAACACAAGTAAGACAATTTCCACAGCCTCACTCTAAAAAAAAACGTACTGCCTCTCCATAGTTCATCTTAATTGTCATTATCAGTCATTAATACAGGGAGGGACTTTACATACAATCATTAAGTCAAAGGAGAGAGGGAGAGAGAGGGAGACGGCTGCATGTGAGCGCTCACATTTGTCAACATGTTTTTTTTTTACAAAAAGATCAATTTGGAATTAGACAAACTTTGATTATTTCTCAGGGACCTATACAGGATGCTACCCTCCACAGCATAACCTTCACTCTAGATTCAAAACTCTAAACCTACAACCTAATTTTGGACAACATTTCCTGGAAGGATTATTACTACCAATGATTCATCTTTCGAAGCTATACAGAGAGTGCCCTGGCAAACAAACAGCAGAGACCATCTGCCCTGGGACTGAGACAGACCAGAAACAACTTCAATGAGCACTGAGGTGTGAAGTGAGAGGTGTCAAAGCCTTTAAGCCCAACAAATGTCAGGAGTCTCACAGGTTACCGCACCTAAATCCAGATGCCTTTGAAGCCCCCTCCCGCTCTTCAGAGATCATCCACTGGTATTTTCTACAAGAAATCTGCCTCCAGAAATGAAGGCTTCTCCCAAGTGGGTGTGACACCTACTCCCACTACCTGCTGCACTGCTGCCTGGATTCTACCTGGCGATCTGTTCACCGTCTGCCCTGGCCTGTCTCCCCTGTCTGGTACAGGTACCCCAACCTCACACGTACTGTTGGGGCAAATGACTCTGAACTTACAATGGCTAGCCCCAAGTTGTTATATTTTTTTCTTGTGCATTTTGCTATTTTTCAATTTGCCTCATGACTCCTGCATGGTTTGTTGACTGTGAACTTTCTTTTTCTTCTTTTTGCCCAACCGTGGGACAGACTATGTTTGTTCCCACACTCGGGACTCTGACTCTCTATTGGTTACACAGACTTTTGGCCTCCCGTCCTCTTCTGACCACCTCTCGCCGGCTTTCTATTCATGTTACCTGATTGAAATTGTTGTACAATATGTTCTTAGAATCAAGGGCATATACACTTGCTAAAAAAATGCAATGAGCAAGCCTTACTACATGACCTGGCCTCTGTAAATTGGAATAGAATCAGCTTGATCGCCTCTGTTGAAGACACTTGGACCTTCATTTTTGATATTTTCAGTGGTATTGTTAACAAACACGCCCCCATAAAGAAAATGAGAATTAAAAACAGGTTCAGCCCATGGTTCGACCGTGATCTTGCAGAGATACTCCACCTCAAGAATTGCATTTGGCGAAAGGCTCGGCACCCGCATACTCAGGCTGACTGGCTCTTGTTCAGGTAAATGAGAAATAAGTGCACTAAGGCTATCTGGAAGGCCAAAGTTAATTATTTTAAGGAGCAGTTCTCTCTCTGTGGGTCTGAACCCAAGAAGTTATCGGAAACAGTTCAGGACCTGCAGAATAAACCCTCCTCCTCACAGCTGCCTTGTCCCTTATTGTTGATGATGTGGTTGTTACTGACAAGAAGCACATGGCTCTTTAATCACCACTTCATTAAGTCAGGATTCCGATTTGACTCAGCCATGCCTCCTTGCCCGTCCAACATTTCCACATCTCCCACCCCAACTAATGTGACTAGCCCCGATACTCCTCCCTCTTTCTCCCCCACCCCACTACAAAGTTTCTCCCTGCAGGCAGTCACTGAGTCCAAGGTGCTAAAGGAGCTCCTTTAAACTTGACCCCAAAAACACATCCGAGTCAGATGGTTTAGACGCTTTCTATTTTTATTGTTCTACCCTATAATCGCCAAGCCCATCTCTGACCTTTTTAACCTGTCTCTCCTCTCGGGGGAGGTTCCCATCGCTTGGAAGGCAGCCAGCCATTATTTAAAGGGGGTGATCAAGCTGATCCTAACTGTTTTATAGTTATTTCTATTTTGCCCTGTTTATCAAAAGTGTTGGAAAAACTTGACAATAATCAACTGACTGGCTTTCTTGATGTCTATAGTATTCTCTCGGGTATGCAATCTGGTTTCCACTCAGGTTATGGATGTGTCACTTGCAACCTTAAAGTTCCTCAATGATGTCACTATTGCCCTTGATTCTAAGCAATGCTGTGCTGCTATTTTTATTGACTTGGACAAAGCTTTTGATACGGTAGACTATTCCATTCTTGTGGGCCGGCTAAGGAGTCATGGTGTCTCTGAAGGTCTTTGGCCTGGTTTGCTAACTACCTCTCTCCAGGAGTGCAGTGTATAAAGTTAGCTGTCTCAGCCACTGCCTGTCACCAAGGGAGCACCCCAATGCTCGATCCTAGGCCCCACGCTCTTCTCAATTTACAATAACAACATGGCTCAGGCAGTAGGATGCTATCACAGCCATTTATATGCAGATGATACAGTCTTATACTCACCTGCCCCCTCACCGGATTTTGTGTGAAACACTCGACAACAAAGCTTTCGTAGTGTCCAACAAGCTTTCTCTAACCTTAATCTTGTTCTGAACACCTCCAAAACTAAGGTCATGTGTTTTTGTTAGAAGGATGCCCCTCTCCCCACAGGTGTGATTACTACCTCTGAGGGTTTAGAGTTTGAGGTAGTCACCTCATACAAGTACTTGAGAGAATATCTCGGCACATATCAAAGCTGCAGGCTAAAGTTAAATCTAGACTTGGTTTCCTCTATCATAATTGCTCCTCTTTCAATCCAGCTGCAAAATAACCCTGATTCATATGACCATCCTACCTTTGCTAGATAGACGGAGACATAATTTATAGATCGGCAGGTAAGGGTGCTCTCATCAGATTTGCCACCAATGCTCCTTATAGAACACATCACTGCACTCTATACTCCTCTGTAAACTGGTCATCTCTGTATACCCGTCACAAGACCTACTGGTTGATGCTTATTTATAAAACCCTCTTAGGCCTTACTCCCCCCATCTGAGATATTTACTGCAGCCCTCATCCTCCACATACAACACCCGTTCCGCCAGTCACATCCTGTTAAAGGTCCCCAAAGCACACATATCCCTGGGTCACTTGTCTCTTCAGTTCACTGCAGCTAGCGACTGGAACGAGCTGCAACAAACACGCAAACTGGACAATTGTATCTCAATCTCTTCATTCAAAGAATCAGTCATGGACACTCTTACTGACAGTTGTCGCTGCTTTGTGTGATGTATTGATGTCTCTACCTTCCTGCCCTTTATGCTGTTGTCTATGCCCAATAATGTTTGTAACAAGTTTTGTGCTGCATCCATGTAGTGCTGCTGCCATGTTGTGTTGCTACCATGTTGTTGTCATGTTGTGTTGCTACCATCCTGTGTTGTCATGTGTTGCTGCCATGCTATATTGTTGTCTTAGGTCTCTCTTTCTGTAGTGTTGTGGTGTCTCTCTTGTCGTGATGTGTGTTTTGTCCTATATATATATTTTTTTTTAAATGTACCCAACCCCCGTCATTGTAAATAAGAATTTGTTCTTAACTGACTTTCCTAGTTAAAAAAAGGTTAAATAAAAAAGAAAGTAATGAAACAAGTCTCAGGGGCGAGCCGACAACAAAAGTCAATTATATCTGTTCACAGAGCCCCCCCGAAAAAAATGTGCTCTTTCATCTTTGCCAATTCATAGTATAACATTGCTGTAAGGACACCAAGGGCAATGGGATTTAACAGGGTAATCAAATAGAATCTGTAATTAAAATATCATATAAATGCACAATCGTATTCAACCTGTAGCCCACTCAGCGCACGGCGTGCAGCCCCCACAATTGCCTCCCTTGGCTTTTAAACAGTACGAACACTTACTGCTAATGTCTCACAGTTATTTTTCTACATAGTCATCCTTTACGTGAGATGAAAGGAGAGTTAGGGCACCTAAAATAATAAGAACTGTAAATGACAAGGAGTGTGTACACAGTTCATCTTGATATCATAGCTTAAATGTGATTATGTAAAGTAATTCCCTTTCAGTTAAGATGAGTAAGCAAACTCCCTTGAGTGTGTGATGTAACACAACTTGAAGGGAACTGAACACATATTCCTGGATTAAAATAAACTGTCATTGGAGATCTATTGGGTATGTTTTTTTTATCTCCTGGACTAGGCTTAATCTGGGTGTAGGAAAGCACATCAAAGAGTTCAGGCAGTCTTAGATCATGTATGATCACCACAACGATGAGCCTTCCCTGTTAGCTTCAGTATAACTCACTAGTATACAGTGGATGTCGTTGCCAGCCAGGTCTGTCGCCGGGGCCTGTAGTAACCGCCAATCACGACCCTTGTTGTAGGTGATGTAGGTCTTCACCTGGTTGTCTAGCCTCCTGTTTGCGATCAGCATGCCTTTGATACCTGCTACCTAGGGAGAAATAGAGAACAAATTCGAAAACAGACACTAAAACTAGCCAAATCCAACCACCAAAACAGATTACATGATTTTCTTAAATGTATTTTTCAAGCATTAAACAGTACCCAAAATGCCCCCTGACAGACATAGCTACGGGAAGTAGGGTGTTGAGGGTGCCGCAACAAACCAGAAAAAAATATATATATACTACTACAAATATATATACTACCCGTCAAAAGATTTAGAACATATACTCATTCAAGGGTTTTTCTTTATTTTTACTATTTTCTACATTGTAGAATAATAGTGACGACATCAAAACTATGAAATAACACATATTGAATCACGTAGTAAGAAAAAAAGTGTTAAACAAATAAAATATATTATTCAAATAGCCACCATTTGCCTTGATGACAGCTTTGCACAATCTTGGTATTCTCTCAACCAGCTTCACCTGGAATTATTTTCCAACAGTCTTGAAGGAGTTCCCACATATGCTGAGCACTTGTTGGCTGCTTTTCCTTAACTCTGCAGTCCGACTCATCCCAAACCATCTCAATTTGGTTGAAGTTGGGGGATTGTGGAAGCCAGGTCATTTGATGCAGCACTCCATCACACTCCTTCTTGGTAAAATAACTCTTACTCAGCCTGGAGGTGTGTTGGGTCACTGTCCTGTTGAAAAACAAATGATAGTCCCACTAAGCCCAAACCAGATAGGATGGTGTATTGCTGCATGCAATACTGTGGTAGCCATGCTGGTTAAGTGAGCATTGAATTCTAAATAAATCACAGTGTCACCAGCGAAGCACCCCCACACCATAACAACCTCATCCTCCATGCTGTATGGTGGGAAATAGATCATCCGTTCACACACACCGCGTCTCACAAAGACACGGCGGTTGGAACCAAAAATCACCAATTTGGACTCCAGGCCAAAGGACAAATTTTCACCAGTTTAATGTCCATTGCTCATTTTACTTGGCCCAAGCAAGTCTTTTCTTCTTATTGGTGTCCTTTAGTAGTGGTTTCTTTGCAGCAATTCAACCATGATGGCCTGATTCACACAGTCTCCTCTGAACAGTTGATGTTGAGATGTGTCTGTTACTTGAACTCTGTGCATTTAATATTAGCATTTATTTCTGCTGCAATTTCTGAGGCTGGTATCTCAAATCAAATTATCTCCTGCATTCCATATGTGCTATTTCATATTTTTGATGTCTTCACTATTATTCTATAATGTAGAAAATAGTAAAAATAAAGAAAAACCCTTGACTGAGTAGATGTTCTAAAACTTTTGACCGGTAGTGTATATATACTGTATATATATATAAAATTAGATTTTTCCACAAAAGTAGTGCACTGAGCCTTTAGTAGTCCTGTATTAGCGGACTGATATAGCTGTCTATAGCGCAGGCAAATTATAATTATATATATTGTTTTTTATTCTCACAAAAGTAGTGCACTGGGCCTTTAATAGTACTGTATTAGCTGGCTGCTATAGCTGTCTGTAGCGCAGGCAAAAATAATCCCCGCAACCCCACAGTCGACAAAAAATTCTCAGCACCCCCAAACCCCAAATATCTTGCCACGGCTATACTGACAGACGTCAGACTGGTCACAAACCAGTCTCCTTTTCCTTGAATTATCTCCCTTTAATTGCGTCCCGATCAACTGCCCACCACTGTTGTGACTGCATTACAACGCTGGACGTTAAAACTGATAAACTGTCACATCCACGAGACACCCACTCACAAAGTGAGAGAGAGCGAGAGAGAGAGAGAGAGAGAAAGTGTCATGGCTCCTTGCCTCCTTAGTCAAACTGTCTTCCTGCGATAACCCATCCAGGATGGAAGTGTGATGGGGGTAAACCTGACGACTGTGCTTTAAATAAGACCCATACTGCAGCCGACAATGAGGGCCCTCAGTTGTATCACCTTACCAGTATAAGTGGCACTAATAGGCGCCACGTTTGACATCGTCATAGAAAAATGTCCACCCGGGATGGACACGGCTAGTGAGGCAGGACGGGGCCCCTCCCTCCCCTGACCAGACTTGTCAATCACAGCGGTAATTATTTATCGTCCCCCACAGTAATATTAAATATAGACTGATGAATGCATGTGGATCCATCTACAAAGACAAAACAAACAACACAACAACTTTCAGCACAGTAGAGACTAGTATGATAAACGACCACTGAGATACCAGACTTCCCCCATTACATGCACTCGGTCTCCCTGCAGAAAGCCTTTTACAATCTCTCAATATGCATCAATGAAGCTTTCCGCAATATATTAGAAATATGGATCCACTGCTGAATCAGGGAATCAGAGGCTCCGAATAGGGGGAAATGGAGGGAGGGGTTAAGAGAGTTGTCAGAGAGCTAATACACACACTCACACAATGCTAGGCTAACAGAAAGGAGCATCATCATCATGACCATTACATTACCTAAATCATCTAGCTAACCTTCCCTCCCTCCAGCCCTCTGTCTCTTCTTCTCTCCCTCCTACTGTACCAGTCACTCATTCAAAAGCTACAGATACAGTGCCTTGCGAAAGTATTCGGCCCCCTTGAACTTTGCGACCTTTTGTCACATTTCAGGCTTCAAACATAAAGATATAAAACTGTATTTTTTTGTGAAGAATCAACAACAAGTGGGACACAATCATAAAGTGGAACGGCATTTATTGGATATTTCAAACTGTTTTAACAAATCAAAAACTGAAAAATTGGGCGTGCAAAATTATTCAGCCCCTTTACTTTCAGTGCAGCAAACTCTCTCCAGAAGTTCAGTGAGGATCTCTGAATGATCCAATGTTGACCTAAATGACTAATGATGATAAATACAATCCACTTGTGTGTAATCAAGTCTCCGTATAAATGCACCTGCACTGTGATAGTCTCAGAGGTCCGTTAAAAGCGCAGAGAGCATCATGAAGAACAAGGAACACACCAGGCAGGTCCGAGATACTGTTGTGAAGAAGTTTAATGCCGGATTTGGATACAAAAAGATTTCCCAAGCTTTAAACATCCCAAGGAGCACTGTGCAAGCGATAATATTGAAATGGAAGGAGTATCAGACCACTGCAAATCTACCAAGACCTGGCCGTCCCTCTAAACGTTCAGCTCATTCAAGGAGAAGACTGATCAGAGATGCAGCCAAGAGGCCCATGATCACTCTGGATGAACTGCAGAGATCTACAGCTGAGGTGGGAGACTCTGTCCATAGGACAACAATCAGTCGTATATTGCACAAATCTGGCCTTTATGGAAGAGTGGCAAGAAGAAAGCCATTTCTTAAAGATATCCATGAAAAGTGTTGTTTAAAGTTTGCCACAAGCCACCTGGGAGACACACCAAACATGTGGAAGAAGGTGCTCTGGTCAGATGAAACCAAAATTTAACTTTTTGGCAACAATGCAAAACGTTATGTTTGGCGTAAAAGCAACACAGCTGAACGCACCATCCCCACTGTCAAACATGGTGGTGGCAGCATCATGGTTTGGGCCTGCTTTTCTTCAGCAGGGCCAGGGAAGATGGTTAAAATTGATGGGAAGATGGATGGAGCCAAATACAGGACCATTCTGGAAGAAAACCTGATGGAGTCTGCAAAAGACCTGAGACTGGGACGGAGATTTGTCTTCCAACAAGACAATGATCCAAAACATAAAGCAAAATCTACAATGGAATGGTTCAATAATAAACATATCCAAGTGTTAGAATGGCCAAGTCAAAGTCCAGACCTGAATCCAATCGAGAATCTGTGGAAAGAACTGAAAACTGCTGTTCACAAATGCTCTCCATCCAACCTCACTGAGCTCGAGCTGTTTTGCAAGGAGGAATGGGAAAAAAATGTCAGTCTCTCGATGTGCAAAACTGATAGAGACATACCCCAAGCGACTTACAGCTGTAATCGCAGCAAAAGGTGGCGCTACAAAGTATTAACTTAAGGGGGCTGAATAATTTTGCACGCCCACTTTTTCAGTTTTTGATTTGTTAAAAAAGTTTGAAATATCCAATAAATGCCGTTCCACTTCATGATTGTGTCCCACTTGTTGTTGATTCTTCACAAAAAAATACAGTTTTATATCTTTATGTTTGAAGCCTGAAATGTGGCAAAAGGTCGCAAAGTTCAAGGGGGCCGAATACTTTCGCAAGGCACTGTATGTATAGCTCTGAGTAAGGTGGGAATCAGGTAGTTCATAATTGGGCTGTTGTTGATTTGTAGGCCTACCACTCTTAGTATTAATTGTGTTAGGCAAGTTAGGATATTCTGTAATATTCAATGTGGAAGTTCATACCTCCGGGAGATGGATTGAATCAAAAAACCTAACACTAAATGGCTGATTAACTCGACTGGGAGTTAGAGAAAAACTTTTTGATTGAGGTTGAAGATTGTCCAGATTGAATCCAACTGACACTCAAGTTACTCCCATCAGTCTAAAGTGGGAAAAATGTTGTTTTATTCAAGTGAATAAAATAATTCATTGGTGAGAGAGAAAGACTGAGAAAGAGAAAGTGAGAGAATACTGACGAAAGGCAATTCATTATTTGACAATCCAAGGAGAACAGTAAAAGCCTGTTACGTTCACTCAGTCTCTCTGTTCCCAGTTGAGCTCAAAGTACTTAGTGAATGAATCCTCACTCAAGTCTTTGAGGCCATTGGCCTTCTGAAGCCCAACACTCCAGGGTTTGTTACAACAATACTTGGGACTCCTACAAAGCACTTTGGTCAGAGTTTTATCTACAGTCTTTTTCAGAGGAACTCAGAGCAAAAGTCTGCCTCTTCAAAAAAAAAAGAATGAAGAGAAACTTTAAAGTGATACATACAGCATAACTTCAGTTTACAATAGTTTGTGACTAGAACATGCATGTATACCCAAAGGGTTAAACTAGTTAAAACAACATCATACAAAACTGGATTGGTGTAACTTTAACCAGTTTTACCCACTGGGTATGACCATTAATTTGAATACTAATTCCGTTTTTGTAAACCATCAACACACATGTTAGAAGGAACAGCAGTAGTAGTAACATTGTTAATGACTGCTGACTCTGAAGATCAGACCCATATCTCACTCCTCTGCCTCCCTCCATCACACCTGCCAGTGTCTGGGTGATAAATCGGGAATTCATCCTGAGAAAGAAGGAGAAAAAGGAGGGGGGACGATCCGCAACGAATCTTAATGACATAGAGACCTACTAACAAGGCTATAACAACCCCCCCCCCCCACACACACACACACACACACACACAAGCACGCTGACGACACCTACCTCATACAGGTCCAGCATCTGGTTGCCCCCCAGGCCACGGGTGGTCTTGACGTTCTCCATGGCCAGGGTGAAGAGGATGCCCCGGGTGTCGGAGAGGTACAGGTTGTATGTGTCGTTCTGGTTCCATTCCTGTACTGCCGCGAACACCTGGTGCTCGTCTGTGCTGACAATGTGGAGGTCCTGGTGACAGCGGATGGGATGGTTGGAGAGGTTCGAGGATTTATAAAGAGATAACTGATCTAATGGGTTGGGGTTGTAACATGCCGCCGAGTACGTGTTGGGTGTCACATGATCAGGTCTGGTGTGCGTATTGAATGTTTAACACTATAGCTGCCAATGTTCTCCACACAACATATAGTGTCTTTTAACAGCTGCAATAGAAGAGTGAGAATACACACTATGAGACTACACATCGTTGTGTAGTAGTGCAACAGATATTTTGAGAGCTAAATCCTTTTGTTGAAGGGAGAAAACAAGGGGGGAAATTGTTAGTTACTTCAAATCAAATTGGATTTGTCCCATTCTATGTATACCACAGGTGTAGACTTTACCGAGAAATGCTTACCTACGAGCCCTTTCCCAACAATGCAGAGTTGAAAAGTAAGAATAAAAAAAGTATTCAATCTGAATAATTGATCTACTGCATGAACTGTGTATCCGGAGGCATGTGTGTATCACTGTAAAAGTGAATGTTGCTTACTTTAGGCAGAGAATATTTTGGCAGTTTGATTTTGAGGAATGGATCCCTCTGGTAGGACACATAGTAGCTGGCCTGTCCTGCTGTAGTAACCTGGAACACATTGAGCCAAGACACTGAGTATTCCCTTTTTGTTCAAGTGTATAATTTGTCCATGCTACAGTACACATCACATGGATTAATTACTTGGATTAATCTAAAACCTTCATAAATGTATCGATCATTACTCATGCTGCAACCCTCACCCAAGTAAAACATGCATGACATTGTTTATGATGTAAAGATATACAGTGGGGCAAAAAAGTATTTAGTCAGCCACCATTGTGCAAGTTCTCCCACTTAAAAAGATGAGAGAGGCCTGTAATTTTCATCATAGGTACACTTCAACTATGACAGACAAAATGAGACAAAAAATCCAGAAAATCACATTGTAGGATTTGTAATTATTTTTTTTGCAAATTATGGTGGAAAATAAGTATTTGGTCACCTACAAATAAGCAAGATTTCTGGCTCTCACAGACCTGTAACTTCTTCTTAAAGAGGCTCCTCTGTCCTCCACTCGTTACCTGTATTAATGGCACCTGTTTGAACTTGTTATCAGTATAAAAGACACCTGTCCACAACCTCAAACAGTCACACTCCAAACTCCACTATGGCCAAGACCAAAGAGCTGTCAAAGGACACCAGAAACACAATTGTAGACCTGCACCAGGCTGGGAAGACTGAATCTGCAATAGGTAAGCAGCTTGGTTTGAAGAAATCAACTGTGGGAGCAATTATTAGGAAATGGAAGACATGCAAGACCACTGATAATCTCCCTCGATCTGGGGCTCCACGTAAGATCTCACCCCGTGCGGTCAAAATTATCACAAATCATGAGCAAAAATCCCAGAACCACACGGGGGGACCTAGTGAATGACCTGCAGAGAGCTGGGACCAAAGTAACAAAGCCTACCATCAGTAACACACTACGCTGCCAGGGACTCAAATCCTGCAGTGCCAGACGTGTCCTCTTGCTTAAGCCAGTACATGTCCAGGCCCGTCTGAAGTTTGCTAGAGAGCATTTGGATGATCCAGAAGAAGATTGGGAGAATGTCATATGGTCAGATGAAACCAAAATATAACTTTTTGGTAAAAACTCAACTCGTCGTGTTTGGAGGACAAAGAATGCTGAGTTGCATCCAAAGAACACCAGACCTACTGTGAAGCATGGGGGTGGAAACATCATGCTTTGGGGCTGTTTTTATGCAAAGGGACCAGGACGACTGATCCGTGTAAAGGAAAGAATGAATGGGGCCATGTATCGTGAGATTTTGAGTGAAAACCTCCTTCCATCAGCAAGGGCATTGAAGATGAAACGGGGCTGGGTCTTTCAGCATGACAATGATCCCAAACACATCGCCCGGGCAACAAAGAAGTGGCTTCGTAAGAAGCATTTAAAAGGTCCTGGAGTGGCCTAACCAGTCTCCAAATCTCAATCCCATAAACATCTTTTGGAGGAAGTTGAAAGTCCGTGTTGCTCAGCAACAGCCCCAAAACATCACTGCTCTAGAGGAGATCTGCATGGAGGAATGGGCCAAAATACCAGCAACAGTGTGTGAAAACCTTGTGAAGACTTACAGAAAATGTTTGACCTCTGTCATTGCCAACAAAGGGTATATAACAAAGTTTTTGTTAATAATAAAGTTTTGAGACAAACTTTTATTATTGACCAAACACTTATTTTCCACCATAATTTGCAAAAAAAATCATTAAAAATCCTACAATGTGATTTTTTTTTCTCATTTTGTCTGTTATGGTTGAAGTGTACCTATGATGAAAATTACAGGCCTCTCTCATCTTTTTAAGTGGGAGAACTTGCACAATTGGTGGCTGACTAAATACTTTTTTGCCCCACTGTATACTTTATTGTCAGAGAGGAACATTGAAGCATAAGGTATTTAAATGCCTATTTACAGTTGTTTCTATTGAGAAAATAACAATAAAATATCTTGGCTAGCATACAGCGGAAACTGCTCCTCTTACATCCTCTCCTGTTGTCGATGCTTTTTGTGGTTTTGGAGGTAGACTTGGGTAAATATCTGGTAAGGACAATCAATAGCCTCATTATTCTCTGTCAAGAGAAATCTTTAACTCTCCCAAGCAATGCTCAGTGGCCTGTCTTAGGAAAGTCATCCTTAATGATACCAGCGCCTTGGCAAGCAAACACTCAAGCTCTTAGCTGCTGTTAGCCTATGCAGTACAAACACCACAACTAGGGAAGAAAGTGCTAGAAACCTGTAATTAGAGCACTGAAATAGCTACTGTAAAATGAACAGTGCAGTTAGATTAACAAGAAATTAAGCTTTCTGACAATATTAGATATGTCTATGTCCTGGGAAATTGTCTTGTTACTTACAACCTCCTGCTAATCGCATTAGCCTACGTTAGCTCAACCTTCTTGTGGAAGGGTTTTTTGTAATTTGTTCCAGTCATTGGCAGCAGAGAACTGGAAGGAAAGGTGGCCAAAGGCCAGTGAGCTGAGATAAGGCAGAGCTTTACCTAGCAAAGACTTATAGATGACCTGGGGTCAGTGGGTTTGATGATGAATATGTAGTGAGGACCAGCCAACAAGAGCATTCAGCTTGCAGTGGTGGGGTAGTATATGAGGCTTTGGTGAAAAAACGGATGGCAATGTGATAGACAGCATCCAATTTTCTGAGTAGAGTGTTGGAGGCTATTTTGTAAATTACTTTGCCGAATTCAAGGATCGGAGGGATAGTCCGTTTTACGAGGGTATATTTGACAGCATGAGTGAAGGACGCTTTGTTGAGAAATAGGAAGCCGATTCTAGATTAAATTTTGGATTGGAGATGCTTAATATGAGTCTAGATGGACAGTTTACAGTCGAGCCAGACACCTATGTTTTTGTAGTTGTCCACATATTCTAAGTCAGAACTGTTCAGAGTAGTGATGCTAGTCGGACGGGAGGGTGCGGGAAGCGATCGGTTGAAGAGCATGCGTTTAGTTTTACTAGCATTTAAGAGCAGTTGGAGGCCAAGGAATGAGTGTTGTTTGGCATTGAAGCTCGTTTGGAGGTTTGTTAACACAGTGTCCAAAGAAGGGCCAGAAGTATACAGAATGGTGTCGTCTACATAGAGGTGGACCAAAGAATCACCAGCAGCAAGAGCTTCATCATTGATATATACAGAGAAAAGAGTCAGCCCGAGAATTAAACCCTGTGGCAACCCATAGAGACGGCCGGAGGTCCGGACAACAGGCCATCCGATTTGACACACTGAACTCTATTTGAGAAGTAGTTAGTGAACCAGGCAAGGCAGTCATTAGAGTAACCAAGGCTGTTGAGTCTGCCGATAAGACTACGGTGATTGACAGAGTCTAAAGCCTTGGCCAGGTCGATGAAGACGGCTGCACAGTACTGTCTTTAATCAAGAATTCATCCACAAAACAAGCTGCTGGCTTTCTGGGTTGGAAATGGGGGAGGTGAAATAGGATCATTATTATATTACAGAATTAATTAGGCCTCTTAGTGTGCTTCTAAGTGCACTTCAATTGGAGGGAGGGAGGGAGGGAGGGAGGGAGGGAGGGAGGGAGGGAGGGAGGGAGGGAGGGAGGGAGGGAGGGAGGGAGGGAGGTGGAGAGAGACAGAGAGAGATGGTTTTGAACTGAAAAAGATATTTGGATGATTGATTTTTCCTTACCCACTTTCATAGAATTCATTCAATTGTGACGCAACGCGAGAAAACGTAGTTTCCCTGAATTGAAGATGCGGTCGGAGGTTTAGGTTGAGTATTTGTGGGTTTAATTAGGGGAACGTATGAGTGTGGTCAAACATAGTTGAGGGATCTCTTAGACCACAGAACTTATTTTTTGGTAGTTCAGTCTTGTCCTATCGCTGCAACTCCTGTACAGACTCAGGAGATGCGAAGGAGATGCGAAGGTCGAGAGCCATGCATCCTCCGAAACATGACCCTGCCAAGCCACACTGCTTCTTGACACACTGCAGCTTAACCCGGAAGCCAGCCACACCACTGTTTCTGGAAACGCCGTAAAACTGGCTGCTTAAGTCAGCGTGCAGGCACCTGGCCCCCCTCCAGGAGTTGCTAGAGCGCGATGGGACAAGGAAATCCGCCTCATGGTTCTCTCGGACACAGCCGGCAGTGACACAGCCCGGGATCGAACCCGTGTCTGTAGTGATGCCTCAAGCACTGCAAGACACCAGAAATCTTAATTTCCATTATTCTGGCAGGATGAAGCCAATCATGTGTAGAACCAGAATTTTACCTGAAAATGTGACTTGACTTTGAAGAGGTCTTGGCCCTGCGTAGGCTGTAACAAGACGCCAGAGTTTTTCAAAGGCATCAGGTTTAGGGCTGGGAGTTCTTCCAGAACTCCTGACATAGAATACTAGAGCCTAGAATTTTCCTGGTCAAGCCCCTTTCTCAAGGGAAAACTCTTGGCTCTAATTGAAATAGTTAGGAACAGGAATTTTCCCTGACCATGTGACCTGACCTGGAAAACCTTCTGGCCCTAACTCATGTTCTAATAGAAATACAACCTTTGGAGTTAAATTTGGATGGAAAAGTTTTTTGTACTTGACTGGATTGGATTGGAAGGATAATTATTCCTACTCCTTCATTGTCTTGGCTGTGTGCTTAAGGTTTTTGTCCTATTGGAGGTGAACCTTCGCCCCCCTTCTGAGGCTCTGGAGCAGGTTTTCCCTCTATCCTGACTAGTCTCCCAATACCTGCCGCTGAGAAACATCCCCACAGAATGATGCTGCCGCCACCATGCTTCACCATAGGGACGCACCAGGTTTCCTCGAGACTTGACGCTTGACATTCAGGCCAAAAAGTTCAATCTTGGTTTCATCAGGCCAGATTTTCTTGTTTCTCATGTTGTGAGAGTCCTTTAGGTGTATTTTGGCTCAACTCAAAGCGGGCTGCCATGTGCCTTTTACTGTGGAGTGGCTTCCGTCTGGCCACTCTAATATAAAGGCCTGGTTGGTGGAGTGCTGTAGAGATGGTTGTCCTTCTGGAAGGTTCTCCCATCTCCACAGAGGAACACGGGGGCTCTGTCAGAGTGACCATCAGGTTCTTGGTCACCTCCCTCACCAAGACCTTTCTCCCCCGATTGCTCAGTTTGGCCGGGCGGCCAGCTCTAAGAAGAGTTTTGTGGTTCCAATCTTCCTCCATTTAAGGATGATGGAGGCCACTGTGTTCTTGGGGACCTTCAATGCTGCAGAATTTTTTTGGTACTTTTCCCCAGACCTGTGCCTCGACACAATCCTGTCTCAGAGCTCTACGGATAACTGACCTCACTGATTGTTTTTTGCTCTGACATGCACTGTCAACTGTGGGACCTTATATAGACAGGTGTGTGCCTTTCCAAATCATGTCCAATCAATTGAATTCACGACAGGTGGAATCCAATCAAGTTGTAGAAACATCTCAATGATGATCAATAAAAACAGGATGCACCTGAGCCGATGTTTTTTTTTATATATATACATTTGCAAATACAACTTAAAACCTGTTTTTGCTTTGTGATTATGGGTGATGGTGTGTAGATTGATGAGGGGAAAAAATGATTTAATACATTTTAGGATAATGCTGTAACGTACCAAAATGTGGAAAAAAAGTAAATGGGTCTGATTGCAAAATTAACAGTAAAAAAAAACTTGGTCCCCATATCTATCCTAATCAAGAACATACTGCAGTTAATACAATGTGTCAACATAACAATTAATCATCAATATTAATATTTATCATACCATTTTCTCAAACCTGCGGATCAACCAGTTGTTGCATGTGGTGCTGTAAAATATGCAAATCCCCTCCCAGTCCTAGCCAAACCAAGTTGTGCGTAACACATAACAAATGCCCATAATATTGAAGGCTAACGATGCTTATCCTATGCAATGCATCATGGTCTACATACAATATGGTACAATATATTATTCTCAGACAGAGCCTTACCTGGATAAACATATAGTCATCTTGGACCACCAGTGAGCTGATGTCGATGTACCCAGGGAAGGGGTAGTTTCTGTTGGCCTCTGAGCATATGAGAGCCTGGCATGTTACATACTGTATACCTGCCAGATGAGGAGATAGAGATTACTGGAGATCTGGATTCATCCAGCTGTGGATTATCGTGGAAAATTACATAATTAGTCATTCTATCCTGTGTTTTACTGCATAAGAATAGTCTCTTTTTTACATGCTAGTGTTTTTCTAACCTGATACAAACTTGTCTTTGTGTGACTTAGTCATAAGACTGGGCGTATAACGTAAGATCCATATGGGTGCGAACACAGCATGTGGCATCCTGTGGGTTTACTATCTACAGGAAGTCACTTGTACAGAAACTTGCAGAGAGGAGCACATTATAGTGTTGGCTGTTGTGAATGCAGTTAGACGGTTGAGCCCTCGGGCTGTCAACCTCGTGCTATCTAAATCTGCACAAACAACTAATTGCCTTTTTACACACTATCTGCTGACTGCCACGTGTACAAAAAAAGGATGTGCCTCTGTATAAAAGCTGGGACCGGACACTGTTCGTTGGGCCTTAACTGAAACAACTGTTGAAGTGCAAGTGCTCCATTGTTGCAGATCTTATAGTAAGGTTGTTTTGAAGAATACAGAGTCTCTCTCCTTTTGGTTAGAATTTCCACCACAGGATCAGGCCACCTACTCTTGGGAATGTGAGGATGCCTGGAAACCGAGGCTATATGGTCTGCATGAATTGAACTCGAGGGAACTTTTGCATGGTTTGTGATTGACATGCAATAGAGGAGACAGCATTACACTTCTGACAATATACTGACTGTGTATGTATATAATTGTAATTTGACCAGTATGTTGTGATTTGCATTCTATAATGGTGAGTGGTTCATACATGCAATACGTGAAGTTGTAGATTTGTCACTATTCAAAATGATCAACTATGATCGTTCTCTGTGTACAGAAAACAAAACTCTCTCTGATTCTGGGGGTCGAACAACAGCAGCAGCAGATAGCTAGAATAAATAATCTCACAATTTCCCCTATGGATGACCTTGGGTGGCGTTGCCGTGGCGAGTTATAGAGCTGACACTCCCAGGGTGAGAAGGATGAGAGGGAAAGGCCATATTAATCAAGTATCATGCACTGCATTTATCAGTGGGGTAAATCCACTGTCTCTCCCCTGGGACACAACGCTCTAAACCCAGGGTGGAATTTATTCCTTGACAGACTCTCACTCTCTTCTATCGTTTGAGGGCTGATAATTGGACTGCAAATGTGGGAGCATTTCTCTGCAGTGTGTGACAGAGAGAGAGAAAGAAAAAGAGAGGTGTGTGTGTGTGTGTGTGTGTGTGTGTGTGTGTGTGTGTGTGTGTGTGTGTGTGTGTGTGTGTGTGTGTGTGTGTGTGTGTGTGTGTGTGTGTGTGTGTGTGTGTGTGTAGTGCTACTCACGTCCATTGGGGGTGTGTGCCTCCATGTGAACCAGATCTGACTCCTTGTCTAGACCCGTTACAGACCTGGATTAAAGAAGAGGAGAGAAGGAAGGAGGAAGAGGATGGAGGGGTAAAGTAAAGGGAAGAAGAGGAGGGAAGACAGAGAGAAGAAGAGGAGAAGAGAAGCAGGGAATAACAGGATGGGAGAAGATTGGGTGAAGTGAAGAGGAAGGAAGAAGAGGAGAGGAGGAGGAGGGAAGAAGAGGAGAGGAGAAGATGAGGTGGGAAGTTAAGGAGGGAAGGAGAGGAGAGGAGGAGGGAAGAAGAGGAGATGGGAAATGAAGGAGGGAATAAGAGGAGAGGAGGAAAGAAGTGGAGAGGAGGAGAAGAGGAAGGAAGAGGGGGAGAGGAGGAGAGGAGGAGGAGAGGAGAGGAGGAGGGAAGAGAAGGAGGGATGAAGAGGAGAGGAGGAGGAAAGAGAAGGAGGGAAAAAGACAATAAACAGAAGATGAGTCTCAGCAGAGGTATTCCACTCCAGATATAGACGTCTCATGTAAGCGTTGTCTCAACATTGATAGCAATAAAATAGCAATAAAATCCCATGTGAGGACGTTCTCCCCAGGGATGTGTGACAAAATGTCACATTACCCTTAGCAACCCGCACAGCAACAACCAGACGCTGTGGGTTTGTTATTTTACCAAAAAGTGGTATCTGTCACAAAAGTGTAAATACACAACAACCTACATATGGTATTTATATTGTCTGGCACTGTACACCGGCAAGGCTGTGCCCCATAATTAAAGTTAGAATCACCGAACTGTATTATATAATTGTATTGGGTATAGTGGACTAACTAGAAAATATTGTTTTTGTTAAGTAGGCAAGTCAGTTTAGAACAAATTCTTATTTACAATGACAGCCTAGGAACTGCCTTGTTCAGAATGACAGATTTTTACCTTGTTCTGTTCGGGGATTCGATCTCGCAACCTTTCAGTTACTGGCCCAAAGTTCAAACCACTAGGCTACCTAGATGATTTATGCAAGTTGCTGTGGGCAAAGCTGTCAGCAGCTCAACATTTACACACGCGCGCACACACACACACACACACACACACATACACAAACACAGCATCCCCTACATCTCTAGGAAGGAAAGCAATGAGGCAAAATAAATTCAGAGCTACATTTGTGATGAGTGTGTACTTCTGCAGAATGAGGAGGGCCGACGTGATTAGATGAGAGGCGACTTATTACACAGTATCTTCCTATTTTATGAATGTACAGCATGTATGGATAACCCCTATTGAAAAAGTAAGGATTGTTAAGATGAACCAGAATGTGACATTTGAGAGGCAGAATGTGAAATGGTGACACTGTGGATGTAGATGTATCACAGTCCAATCATATCAACAGTGGAAATGAGCAGAAAGGTACACAGAATTTCCCGCCAGCAACACTCAGTCATTCAGATATCTGGTTGAAACGTATTATCAATATCCTTCACAGACTCTTGCATTGCAGGAAGCAAACAACATGTTCCACACACTGCTAGTGATGCTCCAATACAGTTTGTGAGGAGAGTCTGAGTAAACAAAGGAAAAGATCAGGACAACAGAGAGGACGAGAGGAAGCGAAAGATGATGAGAAAAAAGAAGACAAGCAAATGACTCACCAGTAGAACCTGTTCACATGCTCATGAACCAGCTGCCATTTTCTCCCAAAGTCCAGGGAGGCATACAACTGTGAAGAAGAACATAAAAAGAGAAAGAAAAGAGAGATAGAGAACATATAAGTCTACTTAAAACAAGACAGAAAGTAAAGTGACAGTGGGCTTGAGTCATGGCAGGATAATGCTAGGGAAGAGCGTACCCAGGGCAATAAAGTGTGACACTCTAGATAGGCTGACATTACCTTAAACTGACATCATCATTATAACTCAGACCATTCATGTTAACATATAGGCTCCCAAATTACATATAGTCCCTATCCTGTTTCCTGTTCCAATTTTAAATTAGCACGAGGTATAGATAAAGCACTTCAAGTCCAATATGTTCGCTGCAAAATAGGTTCAACATTATTGTTTGCTTTTCCTCGAACATCAAAACCTTTGGTGGATTCTTGGTGACCAAATGAAGTGGAGTGCTTATACAGTATATCAAGTTTTGTATCAAACAAATGGAAACCAACGCCTATAGAGGAAGAATACAAATCCAGAATGCTACTGTAAATTAAGAACATACTTGTCTAAAAATAAATATATTGCCCTGTTGACGATCAGGTGTAGTTCTGCAAAAGGCCTAATTTAATTGGTCTAATTATATTTTCCACTTCCTGGGTGCATAATGACAGGGTGCATTTTGTTCCATTACACTAATTGATGCTACTGATGTTGCTTCCTGCTGGCTGTTTCCATTGTTATTTTAGTCCTACAGACAGTCAGTGGCCCCAGTCACCCAAGTCCTAGACTGTTTTCTCTGATATCGCACAGGACCAAAAGGCTCCTGAACAGCTTCTACACCCAAGCCATAAGACTGCTGAACTATGAATCAAATGGCCACCGGACTATTTACATTGACACCCCCCCCTCCATTTGTTTTGTACACTGCTGCTACTCGCTATTTATTTTTTTAGTAACTTCACCCCTACCTACATGTACAAATTCCCTCGACTAACCTGTACCCCCGCACATTGACTCGGTACCGGTACCCACCGTATACAGCCTTGTTATTGTGATTTCATTGTGTTACTTTATCTTATTCTTTTACTTTAGTTTATTTGGTAAATGTTTTCTTAACCAACAGTGCAGTTCAAGAAGGGTTAAGCATTTCACAGCTAGGTCTACACTTGTGACAAATAAAGAGTGATATGATTTGATACCTGTAAACGTACTCACTGGCTGGCTTCAGACAATATAAAAGCTGAAAAAAGGCCTGTATAAGATCTTTGAGCCTTGACTGTGATTCAGACTGCTGGATGCCCACTCTTTGGGGCCGCAACGCACCATACGCATCAGCTATAATGTTTGTACATAATGTTCTGTGTTTTCCTTAATCTACATTAGAATAAATTCTTCTTTAGATGAAGACACAACACATGATGTGCGACGCCCTCATGCACTGTGATGTTTTTGTTCTTGTACATAATCAGATGTTTTCGGTAGTCTGCTTGACATGTTCTCAAAAGCTTGCATTTTTTACCTACCTAGTTTAGGCACAATCATGACTCTCTTTTTCCGTCTCTCCTTTCCTGGTAAACCACATTTTCCACTTTTAAAATTCGGCAGTTGGTGTCAGCATTTTGCATTCTAAAGTACACAGCTGAACAAGTCTCAGAACACAATGACGTACATCCCGCCGTATAGATTTAAATTGAAATCCTCCATCAACATGAATAGATGAGTGGAACCAATAAATGTTATCCTCAATCCTTCAACCACCATTTAGACAAGTTTCCCTGGCAGCTGTTCCTCTCTGTCTCTTGGCTATCGCCGGGCAGGCCTCATCAATGACTCTGGATCCGGCAGGTGTTTTGATTTATTGACGTGAGTGGAAAATTATGAAGCTCACTTTGTGACAGCTCTGAGTTTTAGAATAAAAATGTCATAGGCCTGATGAATGAGTGCAGCTTGAGCTCAGCCAGTGGCATTGTATGTCACTGTCCAGAGTGATAAGAGACTAGCCCGGCCTAACTACCAGCTGCCTGGCTCAGCCAGCCTGCCACCACAGACTGCTATTGGGAGGAACATGGCTCTGCCTGCCTGCCACATGCAGGATCCTAATAAGGTGGAACATGACTTGGGACCACTATTTATTTACTGATGGTTTAACTATAGGATCAGATCTGGTACCAAGCCAGTGATAAATAACAGGATGATCATGATGATGCCAGTTTAGTTACTATTGTGTGTGTGCATAACAATTTGTTTGCATGTAGCAAATATGGATAAGTTGTATCTGGTGTTTGATGATTGTTGGCCTCGAAGTTGAATGTCAGATTTCCGCTCTGATAAAGGCAGAACATTATCATGGAGTTTGTGACTGGAGTCTCTGACAATGTTTTGGGCTTTCCTCTGACATAAGTTGGTGATGCAACCGGTCAGGATGCTCTCGATGGTGCAGCTGTAGAACTGTAGAGCTGTAGATCTGGAGACCCATGCCAAGTCTCCTGAGCTGTAAAATGTATTGTCATGCCCTCTTCACATCTGTCTTGGTGTGTTTGGACCATGATAGTTCGTTGGTGATGTGGACACCTAGGAACTTGAAACTCTCGACCCGCTCCACTACAGCCCCATCGGTGTTAATGGGGGACTGCTCATCCCGCCTTTCTTACAGTCCATGATCAGCTCCTTTGTAATGCTCACACTGAGCGAGAGGTTGTTGTCCTGGCAACCACACTGTCAGGTCGCTGACCTCCTCTCTATAGGCTGTCTCTTCGTTGTCGGTGTGTCATCAGCAAACTTAATGATGGTGTTGGAGCTGTGTTTGGCATGCAGTCGTGGGTGAACAGGGAGTACAGGATGGGACTAAGTACACACCCCTGAGGGGCCCCAGTGTTGAGGATCAGCGTGGCAGACGTGTTGTTGCCTACCCTTAGCACTTGGGGGTGGCCGGTCAAGAAGTCCAGGATCCAGTTGCAGAGGGAGGTGTTTAGTCCTTAGTTTAGTGATGAGCTCCGTGGATACTATGGTGTTGAATGCTGAGCTGTAGTCACATGAACAGCATTCTCACATAGGTGTTCCTTTTGTCCAGGTGGAAAAGGGCCGTGTGGAGTGCGATTGAGATTGCGCCATCTGTGGATCTGTTGGGGCGGTATGCGAATTGGAGTGGGTTTAGGGTATCCAGGAAGATGCTGTTGATGTGTGCTAAGACCAGCTTTTCAAAGCACTTCATGGCTTCTGACATGAGTGCTACGGGGCGGTAATAATTTAGGCAGGTTACCTTCACTTCCTTAGGCACAGGGACTATGGTGGTCTGCTTGAAACATGTAGGTATTACAGACACAGGTCTGGGAGAGGTTGAAATTGTCAGTGACAGTGTAGACACTTTCCAGTTGGTCAGTGCATACTTTGAGTACATGTTGACTTGTTTAAAGGTCTTGCTCACATCGGCTACTGAGAGCATCATCACACATTCAGCCAGAACAGCTGATGCTCTTGTGCATGCTTCAGTGTTGCTTGCCTAGAAGTGAGCATAATAGGCATTTAGCTCGTCTGTTAGGCTTGCGTCACTGGGCGGCTTGTGTCTGGGTTTCCCTTTGTAGTCCGTAATAGTTTTCAAGCCCTGCCGCATCTGACGAGCGTCAGAGCCGGTGTAATAGGATTAAATCTTAATCCTGTATTGACGCTTTGCTTGTTTGATGGTTCATCTGAGGGCATAGCAGGATTTCTTATAATCGTCTGGATTAGTGTCCAGCTCCTTGAAAGTGGTATCTCTAGCCTATCTCTAGCTCGATGCGGATGTTACCTGTATTCCATGGCTTCTGGTTGGGATATGTACGCACGGTCGCTGTGGGGATGACGTCATCGATGCACTTGTTGATGAAGCCAATGACTGAGGTGGTATACTCCACAATGCCATTGGATGAATCCCAGAACATATTCCAGTCTGTGCTAGCAAAACAGTCCTGTAGCGTAGCGTCCGCGTCATCTGACCACTTCCGTATTGAGTCACTGGTACTGCTTTAGTTTTTGCTTGTAAGCAGGAATCAGATTTGCCAAATGGATGGCGGGGGAGAGCTTTGTATGCATCTCTGTATGTGGAGTAAAGGTGGTTGAGAGTTTTTTTTGCCTGCATTAAAGTCCCCATCCACTAGGAGCGCTGCTTCTGGATGAGCATTTTCTTGTTTGCTTATGGCCGTATACAGTTGTTTGAGTGCGGTCTTAGTGCCAGCATTGGTCTGTGGTGGTAAATAGATGGCTACGAATAATATACAGTGGGGCAAAAAAGTATTTAGTCAGCCACCAATTGTGCAAGTTCTCCCACTTAAGAAGATGAGAGAGGCCTGAAATTTTCATCATAGGTACACTTCATCTATGACAGACAAAATTAGAAAAAAAATCCAGAAAATCACATTGTAGATTTTTTTATGAATTTATTTGCAAATTATGGTGGAAAATAAGTATTTGGTCAATAACAAAAGTTAATCTCAATACTTTGTTACATACCCTTTTTTGGCAATGACAGAGGTCAAACGTTTTCTGTAAGTCTTCACAAGGTTTTCACGCACTGTTGCTGGTATTTTGGCCCATTCCTCCATGCAGATCTCCTGCAGGATTTGAGTCCCTGGCGGCGTAGTGTGTTACTGATGGTAGGCTTTGTTACTTTGGTCCCAGCTCTCTGCAGGTCATGCACTAGGTCCCCCTGCGTGGTTCTGGGATTTTTGCTCACCGTTCTTGTGATCATTTTGACCCCATGGGGTGAGATCTTGCGTGGAGCCCCAGATCGAGGGAGATTATCAGTGGTCTTGTATGTCTTCCATTTCCTAATAATTGCTAACACAGTTAATTTCTTCAAACCAAGCTGCTTACCTATTGCAGATTCAGTCTTCCCAGCCTGGTGCAGGTCTACCATTTTGTTTCTGGTGTCCTTTGACAGCTCTTTGGTCTTGGCCATAGTGGAGCTTGGAGTGTGACTGTTTGAGGTTGTGGACAGGTGCCTTTTATACTGATGATAAGTTCAAACAAGTGCCATTAATACAGGTAACGAGTGGAGGACAGAGGAGCCTCTTAAAGAAGAAGTTACAGGTCTGTGAGAGCCAGAAATCTTGCTTGTTTGTAGGTGACCAAATGCTTATTTTCCACCATAATTTGCAAATAAAATCATAAAAAATCCTACAATGTGATTTTCTGGATTTTTTGTCTCATTTTGTCTGTCATAGTTGAAGTGTACCTATGATGAAAATTACAGGCCTCTCTCATCTTTTTAAGTGAGAGAACTTTCACAATTGGTGGCTGACTAAATACTTTTTTGCCCCACTGTAGATGAGAACTCTTTTGGTAGAAAATGTGGTCTACAGCTTATCATAAGGTACTCTACCTCAGGCGAGCAATACCTCGAGACTTCTTTAATATTAGACATAAAGCACCAGCACCTGTTATTGACAAATAGACACACACCCCCACCCTGCATCTTACCAGATGTAGCTTCTCTGTTTTGCCGGTGCATGGAAAATTCCCCCAGCTCTACATTATCCTTGTTGTCGTTCAGCCACGACTTGGTGAAACACAAGATGTTACCGTTTTTAATGTCCCGTTGGTAGGATAATCTTGATCGTAGGTCATCAATTTTATTTTCCAATGATTGCACGTTGGCCAATAGAACAGATGGCAATGCGAGTTTACTCGCTCGCCTACGAATTCTCAGAAGCAGCCCGACTTCCACCCCCTTTTTCTCTGTCTTTTATTCACGCAAATGACAGAGATTTGGGCCTGTTCCTGGGAAAGCAGTATATCCTTCTCGCCAGACTCATAAAAGGAAATATCTTCTTCCAGTACGAGGTGAGTAATCGTTGTTCTGATGTCCAGAAGTTATTTTCGGTCATTGTGTACAAAATAAGTAAAAAAATAAGTTACAAACAATGCAATAAAAATAACAAAATAGCACAGTTGGTTAGGAGTATGTAGAACGTCAGCCATCCTCTCCAGCGCCATCTTAAATCTTATGCCTTTGTCATTAAGGGAAGGAATAAATGGGCTTTGTTTTACCATTGTCCATATGACTGATATCATTTAGATAAAAATATTCAATGTCATATCTGGAGGTGATTTTTTATGAGTGAACATGAGCATATTTCTGTGACTGATACATCAAAAGCTGTAAGTCATATCTCCACAAGGTAAAGTGCATCACCTCTTAGCACAGAGTGTATGACAGTCTATTGGCCAGTTTGACAGTGTCTTGGCAAGTCTGACATTGCCTTGGCCAATATGACATTGTCTTGGCAAGTCTGAAATTGTATTGGCCAGTCTGATAGTGTTTTCACCAGTCTGACAGTGTCTTGGACACAATGACAGTGTCTTGGCCAAAGTGAACCTGTATAAAAGCTGTACTACTGTATACAGTATGTGGTCAATCTTGACAGCCATCCCTTCAATATGGTCTCTTTTAGTAGCTGTTCATAGATACAGTACATTATTTCACCAACACATGCTTTTGAGCACTGTACTATCACTATCATTATAGTAGTGGATATGAGATGATGACTAAGATGAGTGTCATTCTGTCCGTCATGTCTGGATCCTGATTGACAGAGGAAACAGAGTGGCATCATTTGACAACAGTCTGGGTCTTGTGAATGTTTAGCCTACTGTGAGCTCTGGATGAGCCCTGGGCTAAAATGGCAGTCATTTGCAAGGCAGATAGCAGAATGTGTTTGACTTGTGCTTCATATTAGTAACAGGACACTTCATTTACAGTGTGCTACAGGGCAACTCATATTTATTAACTTTATACAGAAGCAGATCAAGTATAGAAGGAACTAAAATGGGATTTCAAGCTAGTAGTATCAGGGATTGTCATGTTGGTGCCATACTTCAGGCTACATAAGTGAGTTGAAGCCTGAACAATACTTTACAATATGTGACTCGTTTCAAGAAACTTGGCATCACTACTTCACAGGAGCACTATTTGAACGTAAACCTTTTTTTTATCAAAATTGTTTTTTTTGGCAGAAATGCCTTCCGGAACATGTTAACTTTCATGTGCAAACTTGTATGCCATCTGTAAATCCGAATAAAATAGTACTTTCATGTGCAAACTTGTATGCCATCTGTAAATCCGAATAAAATAGTACTTTCATGTGCAAACTTGTATGCCATCTGTAAATCCGAATAAAATAGTTAAATTACAAGCCAAGTTGGTTTAGCCATGGAAAAAGTCAGCAACCTTCCCGCTAGCCATGATTAACTGAGATAATGAGTGGGCTGGACATGCAGAGAGATGAGTTTGAATTGGCTTGTCCTGTAGCAGGCTTCTGCCTATAATATGAGCACGCCAGTATGTGTAGGTAATCCTTTCTAATGTGGCTTTTTTGAATGATATCACATAGTAGAACTGCTTAAGTGCTGCACTCCACTTTCTGGAGGACCGAGTTTTAAAATCAGTGGAATTAGACTTTGATAGCTAAGGAAATTGAGAAATTCTTTGATTGCAAATATGCAGACGGAGTCAAAAAGAGAACACAGAAGGCTCCGGATTACATCTTCAAACTAAGGGCAACCATAGCAACAGTGACAAAGAGGGGGAGAAGCGTCAATCCATGTACACAGGTAAGAGAGTGTAGCTAGCTACATTATCAGATATTACACATTTCAAATTTTGTCAGCAAGTCGTTTTCATTTAAAGTTAAAGTGTGCTTTTAGCAAACTAGCTAATGTTAGCTGGCTGACTAGCTATCTAACATTACATGTATGATCTGTGTAGTAATATTATTTCTATCTCAGAGCCATTTGCATTGCTAGTTATAAATGAATGTTAGATAGCTAACATTGAACCTCATTGGTTAGCTACCTGCAGATTCATGCAGGGTAGTAATGTTATGAGTTGGGATTATGGTTAATTGTTTAGCTAGCTAGCTACATGTCCAAACAAAAGACTCCACTATGCAAGTAACCATTTCAATAGAACGTTTATGATGTCACTGCGACAACTGTTGATAGATGTAGCTGGTAAATTCGCTCTGGCTATCTACTCCGATTTCAGAGCACTCTCATCTGTGTGTTCCAGAGCGCAGAATAGCTGACAAATTTATGACCATTCAACACTCGTTGAATATGGCTGGTGTCAGTAAACATTGGCAAAAAAATGTTTATTGTTACAGCAGCACAGTTGCAGTCACCAAAACTCTGGATAACTTAAAAAGTGCCTAACCAGCTTTCCCAGGGCGAGTAAAATGGTCAGAGTGAGCTGTTTGTGTCTGGAAGTAGCTAGCAAGCTAGCCAACGGTAGCCAGTTAGCTTTGGTGATTGACCGCTGTTGTTAGGTCAGAACTCTTGGATCATCCCTACTTTTCAGCCAGAGTGTCCAGTGTGCTCTCCGAGAGCAAAACGCTCTGAATTTACAAACGGACAATCTGACAACACTCTGAGTTTACAACGCTCTGAGTTTACGAACGCCCAGAGCACACTCGCCCAGAGCACACACTTAAATTTAGAAACACACTTGTTGTATAAACCAGCCATTAGTCTTGAAATCTTTCGTTGTTTAGCACACAGCCTCACATGTGAATCCTTAAAGAGATGGTTGGGGCTAAAGCTTAAAAGGGTGTGAACAGTGCTGAATGGGTGTAGACTAAGAAAAGTTCTCCAGTAGGTACAAAAAGATTCAAGGGCCATTTTCTCAAAAGTGAGGTTACAAGTTTAACCTTTCAAAGCAGAATTACTTTCCCAATGTTCCTCTGTAGTCTATGATATACCATGTTCTAGCTCTGAGTCTCTACTTTTAAGCAATGCAAAAAACACAATTTCAAATGTTGCTACATAAGACCGAATCGAGCCGGTTGGTCACATATGCTGCAGGGCAACAATCAACTGTACTTGTTTGATTGACTTCATAGAGTAGTAGATCAATTATAGAAGGATCTAAAATTGGATTTCAAGCCAATAGTATTTGATTGTTACGTTTGATGGTGCCGTACTTTAGGCTACATATTTCAGTTGTTTTTGGGTTTCATTAAACTTTATTTATTAAACTTAAATCTTTTTTTCACTAATGTTCTTGCTCCAGTGGCCAAAGATATGTAGGAAAAACAAGACTGCAGTCACAGAAAGGTTATCTGAGGTTCTTATTATCTATCCTACTGCCTTCTTTCATCTGAACCCTGGAAGCTAGATACCACGACTGACCTCTCTTTCGCCACCAAAACATCCTCATTCATTAACGGTCCAATGCAGCCATTTTATCTCAATGTCACCAGGAAGGCCAAAACTCCATTCCACCACAACGTGCTTAAGTTTCAGGAAGTCTATTGAAACAGCTCTTACATTAAATGGACATTATCATAATTTTCACAATTTCACAGAATTATTCAATAGCGTGGACATACTGTATATATAAAACACAGATAAATCACGTTTTTGACTGGATTGGTCCTTTATCACCCCAATAGCACCCTAATACATAATGGCAGAATCTCCTCCCAACTGAAATAGGACATGTGGAGCTATGGAAATGGTAATGGCGTATTATAGACCCTGTGTCCTGAACAATTACTATAAGTCACTTTTACAACACCTAATTAAGCCTCCTATGAATTCCTTAAGCATTTATGTACAGTACTCTAAATCAAACCGCACTGGTTGACAGTGCCTTGGCTCTGACTAAAGCGGAAGAGGAGGTGATGGGACAATTTTGGGGGGAATTTATGGAGCCAGGAGAATGCAATGTGGCGATGCAGGAGACAATCCTATGGAGGGGAGTATGTGAAAGTGTATGCAAATGAACCATCTGGATTGTTTGAACTGCCTGGATGTTGGGGAATAAGCGGTCTCTGATCCGGAGCACAATCTACTGCATCACTTGTCACCCCTTGTATGTTCTATAGAAATAAGACCGTGTTCAGTCCCTAATAGCACCCTATTCCCTATATAGTGTACTACTTTTTACCAGAGCTCCTTTTGGGATGTATTGGGATGTACTGTATACTATGTCCTTATACTGTACAGTAGAGCTGATACTCTGTAATGAACTCCAGAGAATGATGTAGTTAATTTGACAGTTATGTTTGAAACTGATGAACAATACTGGAAATGGAATTAGACCTGATGATACTGTATGGATGTCCATCATGTTTGTTAGGTGCCATGCTGTCACTGAAGTAAGAATATTGTGGTAGGCTGATGTGTCAAAATCAGTTGCATAATGTTTAAATCCCAGTCTTACAGACTTATAGACCTGTAATACATTTAACAACAACGCATGAATTAACCTAGAAAGTAATAATCTTCAGAGTTTGATGACACATAAAAATGAAACACGCAACAATGGCAACAGCATGTATTCTCATATAGCATACCGTATCACTAAACTTGTAAGCGGAAAATCTAAAGTTGCTAGTAGTATACACTTGCCAAATAAAACAATTATCCCATGAGATGAACTTCAAACTCTAATGGAGCCCACTTTACTATAAACCAATACCAATTCCCTCTCACATTACGGTGACGTATTACCCACCACTGTCCCCTTGGATCTTGATGGGGCAAACATCTGCACTACCGCTGTACAATAACAAATGATAGCAGCGTTAAAATGGCCCTGAACTGCTTTGGTTCAGAATGTCACCAAATGTGTAATCTCTGGTGGGGAGGAATGATGGCTGTTGAGCTCAGTCATCTATTCCGCTCTGTTGGATTCGCTCTGCAAACTCATCAACAACAACCTCCACCTAGAAACCCATCCACCTTTTATTGGTGTAGTTTAGTGGTGTGTAAAGAGATTTTAAAAAGGTCCATGTTGTGTTTGAATAATGTGTGTGGATGTGTAAGTAAGTATATTACTTTTGCATGTCTAGACTGTGAAAAAAAATGTGGTGATTCACAATGCTAATTAATAATACCCAACTAAGTACTTAGGCTCGGTATGTCTGCATTGTTATCCAATTAGGCATAATTGCGCTGTGAAGTGCTATGTGGTAAACGCAGAGAAAATGACACTTAGTTCATTGCTAAAGGCAATATGGGCACTTATTAGTCCATTGTTAAAGGCAAAATGGAGGTCTGCATTGTCATTGTCATGACAGTGTGTTTCAAATTAAAGTCCATTAAAGGTGTCCTGAGAGGACCTGCTGGGTCCAGTGAAACACAAGGAGAGTCGACTTGTTGCAGCTTCAGCTGACAAATGGGCTGAGCACTAAAGATACCTGCCATCTGGAGGGGCATTGAGCTGAGAAATGCACCACAGTGGAGGAGGAGGCGGAGCAGACATTTTGTCTCTGGACCAGCAATACCTTGCAGGGTCTCATCCAGGTCTAAGGGGGGCGGGAGAAGGGAGACACTGCGGTGGTGGTGGAGGCCATTTTGGATTTAGATCAGCACATACTGTTAGTAAATTAATAGACAGGAGTGTGTTTTTATTGTGGAGGAACCATTTTGGGGTCAGACTCCACAGCACCTTGCTGGTCCGGATCATGACAAAGTGGGCCTATGCACTGCGGTGTTGGAGACTGTGGAGGCCATTTTGGCTCAAGATCAACATCACCTTCCAGGATCAATTTATGAGGAGGAGTGAAACTGCTGACATAAGGAAGTCATTTTGTCATACAGTGTGTTCCATTGCAGGGTCTGCACCGCATTATATAATACAACCACAGTTGGATACTAAACTTTTACTACCTGGCTACAGGTCCGGGAACACACAAACAGGGCAGATGCTGTTGCTTCTGCTAACACAACACAAGCTCTTTAATCAGAAAAATTGTTTACTGCTCTCTCTGTATTACAGTACCTATTTATTTACAGTACCTGGTATCTATTTAAGTCTTGTCGATGTCAGAAACGGGAGGTTTTAGAATGAAGAATCAGTATTGAGCAGCAGAAAGGTGTCAGCCGCGGATTACAATGACAAGAGATGATCCTGTAAGTGAAAGCACTCTGGGATTTATAAATTCACTGACTCCTATCAGACAAGGATTGATTTAAACCAGTTTATCTGAAGGAGACTCCAACGACAAGAGCTGAAACCCATCCACAGAAAGGCAATATCCCACTTATTACTATTATTACCACAGAATAGAAGTTTTATGCATTTTTAAACAGTACATTTAATTCAAATGAAGACAGAAAAACCCATTTTTTAAATGTATTTTCTCGCTCTGCATACGTTATTGAGACAGATGTCCCTCGTTGCATTTGGGCTAACGTTAATTAATTACATACATTTGCATCATTAGGGTGGATTAAGTCAAGCAGTGTTTGCTTAAAGAAGGACTGGAGGGACTGTGTGGCACGCTCAACAAGGCAGATTCCTACCATTTCCTGATTTGTTTTTGGTAGCTGCCCCCCTGGGAGAATGGAATGGAGAAAAATGATCCATTCAGCTGTGCCAACAGCCATCATTCATTACATATATTTGTGGCCTGAGTGTTTTGAAAAGCAAAAACAATGGCAAGCAACAAATGTTGGAGAAACCTAATCCACAAGGTTAATGAGGTAGAAAGTGTCAAGAGAACGACCACATATGTTGTTTTGATGATATAACAGCTTAGCGATTAGCAACATTTTACCTCTCCCTGAGCCTTCTCCGTTTACACAACTTAGTTCTGCCACAAAAGTTATGTGCCCATTTTCCTCAACAATCAGAGTGTGATTTTCTCATTTCCCAGCCTGCCTCTCTCTCCAGACTGATTATACCTCCAAATCCTGACAGACTGACGATGGGTTTGTCCAGATGTGGGCCACACCTCTTCAGTATGCTCTCTGTGAAACCAGGAGAAGCCAACAAACTATCCTTCAGAAATGTTCACATGCCCTTGAAGTGTATGGTTTGCTCTGGGCTGAACTCAACTCCGGTTCATGGCTTTATCTGAATAACAAAGAGAGGATGATAGGAGGAGGGGGAAGGGGGATAGGGGTCCATCTATCACTCTACTCAGGATGAGACAAATGGTACAATGTACATTTCAGGCTGTTCCCTCTTTCATTATTTAGCCCCCATTACTTTAATTTGATCCCCATCCAAAATGCACACTGTTGTTTCTTAAAATCACTATTCTTATACTTCCAGGTCACCTTGCTCTCTAAGTCAGTGTACCGTACTATTGAACAACATGTCGTATCCTATTGGGTTTCAGAGGATATTCCCTTCCAGCAATGACCTGCATCACACAAACTGGTACACTACAAAGTAGTTACGTCATTCCAGCTTTAGATACGAACCTATCGTTTAGTAGTCTGCCATACAAAATACTACATAGCAATATCAACATCAAAGTTACTTTGAGCAACAAATACTGTTTAGTTTTTTTCTGACATCATTGCACGCACAATAGTACAGCAGATGATGTACTTTGATTTATTTTTACTGCGATGCTGGATGTTCCTCCCCTCTGTTACTTCAACTAAACAAAAGCAAAAGCAAATGTGCTGGGTGGAACAGTGGCACTTTTTCTCCTTATGGGGAGTTCAGCCTTAAAATAAGCTTGGGACTATATATTTGTATATACAGTATACTGTAGACGTTCTGGTTTATATCTCCATGGTGGCACGATGAACATATTAAAACCCCAACATGCATGTTATGAATGCACATACAGTTGTTAACGTGACAACCGTCCTGCCATGGACCTCCAATGGGATTTCCTAACACATAGGGAATGAACTAACAGCATTATACCACAACCCAAAACGGGCCCTGTCATATTCAGTCACTCGTTACCACTAGTCAACTGGTAGAGTAATTCAGCTTACCACATTATGCCAAAGACAACACAATGGCACAAGGACGTAATTAATGATAATTCTTTCATAAAAAGCTTACGGAATCAATATTGTGCCACTACTCCTCAGGACATATGGTAGATTTTCCCTGAGAGAGGATAGGTGGAGACCGCATAATGATGAGACACTTAGTTTCACTACTGTACCCGATTTATAGGCTCCTGGGAAAGTTACGATAATTAGGGAATATGTGGGGAAGTAGACGGGGGGTACGACTAGAGCTGGGGGGAGGTGGAAGGGAAATTACATCAAGGTTTATTCTGGTGAACGCAGCACTTTTGAACTATAGGTCTTTGATCCTCCCTCTGCACAATTTGTGCAATGGCATTTCGTGCAATGACGACTCTATATAATTTCACACTCCAATTAGTACAATACTAATGTTGTCCTAAAGAGCCAATCTCCGGGCCACAAGAAACAAATAAGTTCTAAGCCTCAAGGGCATCAAAGGTTTCCCATCCAAAACAAAATTGGCACTGAATGTATGTCTAAGTGGAATATATGTGGGAAAGGAATTGCAGCGGAGAGCGAATGAAAATGAAAATGAAAAAGTATTCTCCTGGCATTTAATTGTGTTTGGTTATTAATCTCATGGGAAAGGTAGATAATTACTCCCAGGTGTGTAGGATAACACTACAGGCTAGATATACTGGAATTGACCCTCTGGAAAAGTAATATCAATAATGTAGAGTACACCTTTGCGGGTACAATTTGGCTTGCTGTCCAAATCTACAGTACATGAGGCAGAATCGCCCAGATTTGGTATCTGATTGGAAGTGTTAGCACAAACCAACTCTGCGCTACTGCGACAAAGTATAGTCCAACTCCAGTATAGACCAACTTCAGTGTAGTCCAACTCCAGTATAGACCATCTCCAGTATAGTCCATCTCCACTATAGACCAACTCCAGTAAAGTCCAACTCCAGTATAGACCATCTCCAGTATAGTCCAACTCCACTATAGACCAACTCCACTATAGACCAACTCCAGCATAGACCAACTCCACTATAGTCCAACTCCACTATAGATCATCTCCAGTATAGTCCATCTCCAGTATAGACCATCTCCAGTATAGTCCAACTCCACTATAGACCAACTCCACTATAGACCAACTCCACTATAGACCAACTCCACTATAGACCAACTCCACTATAGACCAACTCCAGCAGAGACCAACTCCAGTATAGACCAACTCCAGTATAGACCAACTACAGTATAGTCCAACTCCAGTATAGTCCAACTCCAGTATAGTCCCTCCAGTATAGACCAACTCCAGTATAGACCAACTCCAGTATAGTCCAACTCCACTGAAAGAGGAAGCTGCTTTGATAATCCCCTATTTCTAACAGATGAGGAAACCAATACTGTTGGCTGGCAGCTTCAAATGACCATAGACACTAATGGTTTCAAAATGACCATCCCTTTCACTATCGCTCTCCCTCAGAGAGAGACTTTATCATACTGATAAACAAGAAAAAAATGCAGAGCAGGTCATGTTAGTGACATATGAAAGTGGAGCCGGCCACAGAATGAGGCTGTTGGAATGTAGTTAGGAGGCGAGGTTCAGCAAAAGGCAGAATCCATCACGTCGACTATTACCTCTTCCCCACAGAAAAATGCTGGAAGGATGGCAGCTCTGGCACTGATACCCAGCTGATCCTATTTGCAGAGGTAAATGTCAGCCGTGTCCCTGGCCAAGATACTGAGATACACACTCTGACTTCTGTCTGTGACGGAGGAGAAGAGGGGGATCAAAAGGCAGGGACAGGGTGAAACTAGAGAGGGAGTGGGAGAAGTGTAATAAAGTGTCAGATTACCGTCAGTGCAAGTTCAGGGAAGGGACATATTTAAAACGTGTTTTCTCCCTCACTGTCACTGTAATATGGGCCAATTTGTGTCATTAAAATTAGGCGATTTTGACCCAGTGTCAAAGAGATCTCAGATAGTTGGGGGTTTGGAGGGTAAACTGAGGGAAAGAAGTGAGAATATTCTGGAGGCCCTGTTTCAAAACAGGTAAACAAACTTGAATTAATCATCTTCTCTCCCACTCCCTGTCACACACACACACCCTTCTACACACACACACCGTATCCCACCCACATGAATTGACAGCAGAATACCAATAAACTGACAGCTCCCCCACATAAAGGTTATGACGATCCTGAAATATCAAAGCCTTCAGGTGAGTGGATAGGAATTCTAAATAAACCCTGTGGACGTGTGGTCTTCACCAAGGGCAAGGAGGGCTACTCATAAGACATAACCCAATACCCAATAACCCAGTATCTGTATGAAGGTAGCCTGCCTTAGTCTTGCAACTGGGGCTTGGAATGCAATACAGAAGCTGCCCATTGTAAAAAGACAAAAGGATGTCATACCCACATACAGTCAGTTCCAAAATATTTGACACCTTTTGAGAAAGATGATCAAAAAATACTATATTCAACAAATAATACAAAATACTGAGCAATGAAAAAAAAAAAGTAGATGATATGGTTTGCATGGCTAATGAGCTAAATGTTCATGTCATCTGACCGTAGCACAGCTTCCAATTCAGGTGCCAATTCTATTTAGCAATCTCTAGGCATTTACATTTGTTGGATAAGATGAAAAGAAGGTATTTGGCCACGTACACAAGTAGGGGGTTTGGTGTCTAAAGAAAGATGCATATGAAGAGAAGAACCCCATACCTGTAAAATATGGTGGTGGATCTTTGACGTTATGGGGATATTTGTCTTCCACTGGTCCTGTGGTCCTTGTTAAGGTCAGCGCATCATGAACTTTACCCAGTATCAGGACATTGTAGCAAAAAACATGTTTGTCTTTGCCTGGAGGCTGAAACTTGGCTGCAAGTGGATCTCTAGTAAGACAGTAATCTCAAGCACACATGAAAATTCATTAATGGTTGGTTATATGGTGGTTACAATCTGTGGTGTGAATTGAAGAGGCAGTCCATCAACTGGGGCTTTAAATTCAATATAAATTGGCCATCAGATGATGAAAAACCAAAAGGATGTCACACCTCCACCATATCACCAAAGGAACACAGGTGTATGGCAAGAAAGGCCGAGCAACGACAAAAAGTTTCTTAAACACGCAACAATCTGTTTCCTTGATGTTGGCACATGGTCTCCTCACTCCTTTCTCTATTTAACAGCACACGTCCATCCATCTGCAATTGTGACAATGTATACATCCTCCAAACAAACACCTCCAGATGTATCCTCAGCAGGAAGACCCCCTCCACAACACCTTCTCCAGATTTATCCAAAGGAGGAAGACCCCCCTCCACAATACCTTCTCCAGCTTTATCCTCACCAGGAATAACCCCCTCCACAACACTTTCTCCACTTTATTCTCAGCAGGAAGACCCCCCTCCACAACACCTTCTCCAGCTTTATCCTCAGCAGGAAGACAACCCTCCACAGCATATTCTCCAGCTTTATCCTCAGCAGGAAGATCCCCCCCCCCCCCCCTCCACAACACCTCCAATTTATCCTGAGCAGGACGAACCCCCCCTCCACAACATCTTCTCCAGCTTGATCCTCAGCAGGAAGACCCCCCCCCCCTCCACAACACCTTCTCCAGCTTTATCCTCAGCAGGAAGACCCCCCCCCCCCCTCCTCCACAACACATTCTCCAAGTTTATCCTCAGCAGGAAGACCCCCCTCCACAACACCTTCTCCAGCTTTATCCTCAGCAGGAAGACCCCCCCCCCCCCCCTCCTCCACAACACTTTCTCCAGCTTCATCCTCAGCAGGACGACCCCTCCCTCCTCAACACCTTCTCCAGCTTTATTCTCAGCAGGAAGACCCCCCTCCACAACACCTTCTCCAGCTACATCCTCAGCAGGACGACCCCCCCTCCACAACACCTTCTACAGATTCATCCTCACCAGGAAGACCCCCCTCCACAACATTTTCTCCGTCTTTATCCTCAGCAGGAAGACCCCCTCCACAGCACATTCTCCAGCATTATCCTCAGCAGGAAGACCCACCTCCACAACACCTTCTCCGTCTTTATCCTCAGCAGGAAGACCCACCTCCACAACACCTTCTCCGTCTTTATCCTCAGCAGGAAGACCACACTGCAAAACACTTTCTCCAGCTTTATCCTCAGCAGGAAGACCCCCTCCTCAACACCTTCTCCAGCTTTATCCTCAGCAGGAAGACCCCCCCTCCACAACATCTTCTCCAGCTTGATCCTCAGCAGGAAGATCCCCCCACTCCACAACACCTTCTCCAGCTTTAACATCACCAGGAATACCCCCCTCCACAACACCTTCTCCAGCTTTATCCTCAGCAGGAAGACCCCCCTCCACAACACTTTCTCCAAGTTTATCCTCAGCAGGAAGACCCCCTCCACAGCACATTCTCCAGCATTATCCTCAGCAGGAAGACCCACCTCCACAACACCTTCTCCGTCTTTATCCTCAGCAGGAAGACCACACTGCAAAACACTTTCTCCAGCTTTATCCTCAGCAGGAAGACCCCCTCCTCAACACCTTCTCCAGCTTTATCCTCAGCAGGAAGACCCCCCCCTCCACAACATCTTAACCAGCTTGATCCTCACCAGGAATACCCCCCTCCACAACACCTTCTCCAGCTTTATCATCAGCAGGAAGATCCCCCCCCCCTCCACAACATCTTCTCCAGCTTGATCCTCAGCAGGAAGACCCCCCCCCCCCCCCCCCCCTCCACAACACCTTCTCCGTCTTTATCCTCAGCAGGAAGACCACACTGCAAAACACTTTCTCCAGCTTTATCCTCACCAGGAATACCCCCCTCCACAACACCTTCTCCAGCTTTATCCTCACCAGGAATACCCCCCTCCACAACAACTTCTCCAGCTTCATCCTCAGCAGGACGACCCCTCCCTCCTCAACACATTCTCCAGCTTTATTCTCAGCAGGAAGACCCCCCTCCACAACACCTTCTCCAGCTTCATCCTCAGCAGGACGACCCCCTCTCCACAACACCTTCTACAGATTCATCCTCACCAGGAAGACCCCCCTCCACAACATTTTCTCCGTCTTTATCCTCAGCAGGAAGACCCCCTCCACAGCACATTCTCCAGCATTATCCTCAGCAGGAAGACCCACCTCCACAACACCTTCTCCGTCTTTATCCTCAGCAGGAAGACCCACCTCCACAACACCTTCTCCGTCTTTATCCTCAGCAGGAAGACCACACTGCAAAACACTTTCTCCAGCTTTATCCTCAGCAGGAAGACCCCCTCCTCAACACCTTCTCCAGCTTTATCCTCAGCAGGAAGACCCCCCCTCCACAACATCTTCTCCAGCTTGATCCTCAGCAGGAAGATCCCCCCACTCCACAACACCTTCTCCAGCTTTAACATCACCAGGAATACCCCCCTCCACAACACCTTCTCCAGCTTTATCCTCAGCAGGAAGACCCCCCTCCACAACACTTTCTCCAAGTTTATCCTCAACAGGAAGACCCCCTCCACAGCACATTCTCCAGCATTATCCTCAGCAGGAAGACCCACCTCCACAACACCTTCTCCGTCTTTATCCTCAGCAGGAAGACCACACTGCAAAACACTTTCTCCAGCTTTATCCTCAGCAGGAAGACCCCCTCCTCAACACCTTCTCCAGCTTTATCCTCAGCAGGAAGATCCCCCCACTCCACAACACCTTCTCCAGCTTTAACATCACCAGGAATACCCCCCTCCACAACACCTTCTCCAGCTTTATCCTCAGCAGGAAGACCCCCCTCCACAACACCTTCTCCAATTTATCCTCAGCAGGACGATCCCCCCCCCCCCCCCCTCCACAACACCTTCTCCAGCTTTATCCTCAGCAGGAAGACCCCCCCCCCTCCACAACACTTTCTCCAAGTTTATCTTCAGCAGGAAGACCCCCCTCCACAGCACATTCTCCTGCATTATCCTAAGCAGGAAGACACCCCTCCACGACACCTTCTCCGGCTTTATTCTCAGCAGGAAGACCACCCCCCCCCCCCTCTCCACAACACCTTCTCCAATTTATCCTCAGCAGGACGACCCCCCCTCCACAACACCTTCTCCAGATTCATCCTCACCAGGAAGACCCCCCTCCACAGCACATACACAAAACAGAAATATTTGAACACCAGAAACATGAATAAGGGTGTCATTAAACACAGGGAACACTTGTATTAAAAGACTGGTGCTAAGGGAGCTAAGGTTGAACTTAAACAGGCTAGATATTGTTAGGCTTCATCCTTTTTTCAGAATCAATGTTTTATGTCTGTCTGTGCTAATGTCATTTTATCTACACTAGCAGCTTTTTCTGAGGTAAATTGTCTGCTCTCACTAACACTTACAACTACATAATGAAACCAAAACCACATATCCCCAGGTGACCACAGTAATTGCAATGGGTACTGAATACTTGAACTCAACGCTCCCACAAAGTTAACATTTTGATGAACAGTACACAATACATTAGCGACCCAAGGCCTTGTCTCGCAGGTCCAACGAGGTGTGTGAGCCGACATGCAAAATGTTAAGAATGGAAAATAACTTAAATCGAGGGGACTTGAGTTTTTTAAAAGGTTAGTCTTCACTTCTCCCTTGAGACTTCCACCACTAGCTTCCTAACCCCCCCAACCCAATACATCTCAGACTATGAATGCATTCAGAAAAAATATAATCTTTGCTTTCTCACTTTGAATCTTACGGCAGGGAGGGTGTGACATGAATAACTGAACTGCACTAAAAAAACTTGGGCCTGACGTTGTCTAGCATAACAGCTCTTGTCAAAAGATTTATAAGACAAGCAGCGCAAAAACTGAAGTCAATTAGGAGACTTGAACAGTTCAAAAGCCCCAGAGGAATAAGAAGAAAAAAGTTCTGTATTATGTTGAGTTCTTTAAGTGCTTTCCACCCTCATACTTTTTTGAGACATGTCACAGACACTCTAATTGTAGCGCCCTCAGTCAGAGAGAGAGAGAGAGTGAGAGAGGAACAGCTACATCAATAGTAATCATGTCTTTACACTGCCCACACATTCTGAGATAAGAGTCAAGAGAGGTCATCCAGAGTTCAAGAACTCTAAATCGAACAGCTTACTCCTGACATTGAGATAGAGAGATAGAGATTGACCTGCATTGAATACAAAAAGACTGAAGACAAATATTAAAGTGATCTGCCAAATCCCGTGACAGAGCTGTTTGAATATTTAAAAAAAGTAAATGTCCACAAAGGTATGTCTTCTGAGAGTGTTTCATGTCCACAAAGCTATTTATTCTGAGAGTGTTCCATGTCCACAAAGCTATTTATTCTGAGAGTGTTCCATGTCCACAAAGCTATTTATTCTGTGAGTGTTCCATGTCCACAAAGCTATTTATTCTGTGAGTGTTCCATGTCCACAAAGCTATTTATTCTGAGAGTGTTCCATGTCCACAAAGCTATATATTCTGAGAGTGTTCCATGTCCACAAAGCTATTTATTCTGAGAGTGTTCCATGTCCACAAAGGTATGTCTTCTGAGAGTGTTTCATGTCCACAAAGCTATTTATTCTGAGAGTGTTCCATGTCCACAAAGCTATATATTCTGAGAGTGTTCCATGTCCACAAAGCTATTTATTCTGAGAGTGTTCCATGTCCACAAAGCTATTTATTCTGAGAGTGTTCCATGTCCACAAAGGTATGTCTTCTGAGAGTGTTTCATGTCCACAAAGCTATATATTCTGAGAGTGTTCCATGTCCACAAAGGTATGTATTTTGAGAGTGTTCCATGTCCACAAAGCTATTTATTCTGAGAGTGTTCCATGTCCACAAAGGTATTTCTTCTGAGAGTGTTCCATGTCCACAAAGGTCCATCCTTTTAATGCAAACAAAATATAAACAACAACTATAGTGTACATTAAACAGCCCTAAAGGTTCTGTTACAAACTAGTGTAGTCCACATTCTAAAACGAAGGCCATCACAGACCAAAAGCTTAGCAAATTACAACCTTTGGATCGGTCCAGGTTTCATTGTTAGAACTGATATTGGGGTCAGTTAGCAACCAAGGTTTCGGTCTTCTCCCTCCTCCACCTCAGCCAGACTCCCCTGTGTGATAGCCATCTTGGTAGCTACGTAAGACTCATTGGCCATAATGGTAGGTCTTCTTCAAGGGGGGTTATATGGGATATGACCTGTGTGTGAATGGGGGGTACAGAGCTCTCCTCAACATGAGACCACTGTGCAGGGAAGGTTACAGATGAGAGCACTGGTGTATAGGACTGCATTGTCACTGTATGTGGTTTGCAGGCCAATTGTGCTGACATCTTCAAATATTAGAATGTTCCATAGTAGTTACAAGTAAAGTTACTGTGTAGTTGTAATCACGTTATAGCACAAACATGTTCGTTGCATCTAACTAAATTGCCATGGTAATTAAATAAGGTAACATCTAATGGATAACAATAATCAAAATTCTAATCAAAACTTCAAGAAGGTAAATAAATCATTAAATCACGGCAGAAGAATATTCAACGAACCAATACTGCATCGTTGGAACAGGGATGGAATTAAGTTAAAACATCAACAGCTTGGAGCTTTATCCGACTGTGTAACACAGTTCAAAATCCAAAGCATACTGTATCAAACAACCAACTGTGGTGAAAAAACGACATGGAGCTCACCTTCTGGTCGTGGCTGTAGGCTAGGGCCCAATCCTCCTGTGTCGGATGGAACAGAAGGCTTAGAATGTAGAAGCTGAGGCGGTATTTCTGATAGCTCGCTCCTTCATCCGAGCTGATGAGCACACTGCTCTCAAACTCTGGGTCTGTCAGCACCATTATCTGGAAGATAGGGAGAGGGGGGTGGGATGGAGAGAGAGAGAGGAGAGGGGTGAGGGTGAGAGAGGAAGATTGAGAGAGAGAGAGAGAGAGAGAGAGAGAGAGAGAGAGAGAGAGAGAGAGAGAGAGAGAGAGAGAGAGAGAGAGAGAGAGAGAGAGAGAGAGAGAGATCAAGGGATTAGCCATGTCAGCACTCTAGGTCTGGTGGTTGGCATGCAACATGCTGTTACTAGCGCTAACACCTTCACTTTGTTTTAAACTTAATTTTACAAATGTGCCTCTCGCGCTCTGTTGCCATGGTTTTTTGGCCTCTTCCAGTGCACTCACAGGTCTGTTCTTTGGTGCACTTTGGCTTCTGGTCACCTCTCTGCAGATATATTCCCTTTAATGAGATAGAGGTGGTTCAGAATGCCCCTGTAGACCTATAAGTCAACCATGAGGGGCCACAACACAACTACAACAATAAGTTGCTATGTTAAAGAATAGGATCATTTTTAAGAATATACTGTTGATCAATAGCCTGTTATGCTATGGTATTCTGTAACACACTTGTGTAGCCAGAGAGAACTCCACAACTTGCCGTTTACCAAGCATGACTACAAGTCAAGGCAATGCAATTTGTTTTGAACAATATCTAAATCTGTGATAAGAAAGAACAAATATTTGTGCAATTAAGAATCATGTCTTAGTGGAATGCTCAATGTTACCACAGAGGGAGGAATTTTATTTCCATGCTAGGAATAATACAGTCTCTACTTTCATTTGGTCATGAATTTCAGTGAATTCAGTGAAAATGTAAATGTTTTGTTGCATATTTGTTAGAAATGAGCCTCATGAGAAAGGAACAACAAATCATAATAGGAACACGAATGTACGGTACACATTAAGTATAATTCTGTAAATAAGAGTACATGCTCATAGTATAAAACCTAAGATTCTGTGAAAGTACACACCATTGACGCAACTTATTCAAGATAAAGCTGTCACGTTGGCATGAATGATTCGGGAGACAGACGCAGGAATGTGTAATAGGATTTCTTTAAGCCCAAACAACACTAAACAAAACACAGGTTTGAAACCCAAACAAAAAGAGCGATGAGTACCTTGATTTAATAACACACGCGCGCAATCATTAACACACGGGACGAGACCCATAATCCTCTGCGCAATCGACAAGGGCACGAAAGCCCAAAACACACAGCACAGGTACTCACACGCACCAATGGACATTGTAACAATAACCAACAAAGACAATGGTGAACAAAGGGAACACTTATACAAGTACTAATCAAATGGGAATAGGGACCAGGTGTGCGTAATGACAGTTCCGGAGGGATCCGTGACAAAAGCCCTTTGTTTGGAAGCCTGTATGATACATAATATGAAATACTGTAGTACATTGTAACACAATCTGACCTTATTGGTGTACTATCTATATCTTGGTATAATATGATTTATTTGTGGGGGGGGGGGGGTAAAGCAGACATTTTCATCACAGTTCATTACTTTCAAAACACAGAAATATCCCTAAAAAGCATTTCCCATATATAGAACCATGGATTTTTTTCTCTCAAAGTAATCCATAGATGTATTGATTAATGAGACATACATAGCTCAAATATACTTTCTCTTTGTGATGTAATGCAATAAGACATTAACCTGACACCTGGCTTTAATGATAATTAACTACTAAACCCGGACAGAAAAGGAGAAGGGAAAAGCGTGACTTGAATAGCGCCACAGCCCAAACTGCTGTGTTTTCTTTCCCTGCAACAGATTTGAATAGGAAAGAACAGCAGCGCATTTGTCACTGACAAAAATAATACCCTCTTTCCCCAGCTTTAACTAGGAATCCTCCCCACCCCTCTTTCCCAAGTTTTAACTAGGAATCTCCCTGGTGGTGATTTAGATAAATTGTTTTTCATTAAAGCAAAAACAATGTTCCTTCAATTTATTGTTGTTTGCCGACCTTCGAATTTTGCCATTCATTGTCCTCACCCAGGGACTGCGAAGGGTCCCGTCTATTTCTCCCAGTGTCTTAGGGTTTTGTCACATGTAATTAAATAGTTTCTAATATCAGGTGTAACCATTTTTCATAATATTGTATTAAGCAACAGCATTTATTATGAGTAGAAATTGTATTTCACCTTGCATTTTTTTTTCTCCTGTCAGAACCTTTCTCTCTGTCTCACCACTTAGAAGGGAAAGTAGAAATGCTAGAAGTCCTTGAAGGGTCTGGGTGGATCAGTGTTTCTTCACCACTGAACAGGGAGACACTGAACATTTCTCAACTCTCCAATAATAATTTAGACGAATCCTTTTCAACCAGGCTTCCTTTATATTTACTGTAATACACTGCATATTAAAACCTATCTCTACTGAGGGCTTGTTGTATAGCTGCACTCAGTATATCCACTATATATATCACTGCTGCATTTTTCGGAAGGTGTAATATTACACTTTATATGTTGAGAGTAAAAGGAATTGGAGAAGTCTGGAAATGTATTAACTGCCAAAGACGATGAATCTTTAACCCGCCTGATTTAATTTCCTGCACAGTAAATATTGTTTGCCATATGACATATTCAAGAATAAACCCTGTTCAAACATAATTTATCTTACAAAATATAGAAAAATGTATTGGACAAATACCATAACCGGACTAAAAGCCTTCTCGTAACCCATCTCTCAGTAGATTTAATGAATTTCCCTTCAGAGATTGTTTATGTGGCTCATATGGATATGGGCATGTCCATCTGTTCCTGAATCAGTTTAACGGGCACTAAGTTCCACAAGGGGAGCTTACGTAACAGCCCACAGCATCGTCAATAACTTTCACATCATCAAATATACCATCGCATCGCCGGGTAATTAAGATTTTGCTCCACATCCACTTGCCAATTGATCACCAATGCGTCTCCCGGGAACAAAGGGGAGTGAGGTTGGTAACAAAGCTTAGATCAATACAGGTTGGAGGGATAACCTCTGCATGTTATCTGCTAATGTTCAGCTAGTTGGTGGGAGTCCAGCAGCCGAGCTAATCATCAAGAGAGGAGAGCGATATCCATTGCTGTGTTGTCTTAGGGGCCTGCTGTTGGACGTTGCTCGAGCCATCTGATGACCACAAACAAGGGGAGGAGAGGATTTTTCACAGCAGATTAATCTTGTCAAACACAGATCAATTGTGGTCTATCTGTGAGTGAGTGCTCTGTAGGAAAGGTTTAAAAAGGCTAAATTCTGGTGAATTGGGACATTAATCTATTTACAACCATAGAAATAGAATGTATATTCATTCTATGTCTATTCATGCTATTTATCTATTTAGAATGCTATTTATCTATTTAGAATGCTACTCTTCATTATTAGAAGTGGTTGTGAGTCAAATTGTGCAGAAGACCTCAAAATAAGGCTGAACATGCATAAGGGCAATTCATGATGGGTGTTTTCTTTACAAGCTTGAAGATAAATGTCAGCACCATCATTCAAATCTATAATCTGCTCTTAGAAAGGTCAAGCCTCTGGATTTGTTCCTTTAGACATCATGTGAGAATATAGTCGGTGACATTAACAGAATCTTGTTGTGAGGAAAACAATCGATTGTCATGCTATATTCATGTGGGAGAAAAAACACCCTTGAGGCATTAAATACACAAATATATTGTCACAATGATTTAAGGGTCATTACTGCCTCATCTCAACAGATATAGAAATAATCCTCTTCGTGTTTTTCATGCTATACCCACATATGTTATGCTTGGCCACTGGAATGGGAAGAAAATGGCCCAGCTTATCCAGTAGAGAGTTAGGCTCATCCATCGATAATGAGATAAGAGATAAGGTGAGGAGCATTGTGGATCGGTGGAAGCCAGAGGTCAATACTGGGCATCTGGACATGATAGGATCTTGTTGCTAGCTTCTACTACAACGTAATTCCCAAACTTGGGTGAAGAAAAACTGAGGATCTTGCAGTTATCACCATGAATGGGAGATGATAAGGCCCTTGGCCGCAAATCTGTTGCCTGTCCACGTATCTTGTGTCTTTGGACTGGTTAACCTATATCCCTGTACCTGGGAAATGTGCTTGATGGGCATACTCTACCTTCAACTAGACTATAGGCTCTATCACTAAGTCCGGCTGGTCAGTGGGAAAATAGTCACAGGGTCAGACCTAGGTATTACTGAGTCCAAGGCTGACACGGGTTAAGTCCATCAGCTCGGTATCCCACAACCTCTCTCTTTCCATGGAGACATTTTCAGGGTCAGCGCTAGTGATCTATGAACGGATTTGACTCTCCTCGGGAGGCCCAGAAAGCCAGCTGGGGCCCTTTTCCCCTCACATTGCCAATAGAGCAAAGTGTATTCATAGATGGTCTGCTAGTGAGGGACCTTAACATGACCCTTATAAAGATTTCAGAGGAGACTGAGACACCTGTGTTATAATGTGGAATAGATGGTCTGCGTCCCAAAGTAAAAAGAAACTTTGCTCAGAGAAGATGCACCTACTTTTTAAAATTAGTTTTGCTTCAGCGTTTATCTACAAACCAACAAGATTATTTCTTGAATACGTTCTGTCTTTCTAACAGGTCTTTCTGGTCTCTGTGTTGTGTCATCGTAAATGTTCTGAGGCTATAACTACAGGATGAGTAAGTGTTGCTTGGTAACAATCTTGAATTGACTTTCTAAGTCCAGACAACCTGCCAGTATAAGGCAATGTAAGCTAAATGTGGTCATTAAACTTTGGTTATTTCACAAACTACAAAAACATTTATATGCTTTGAAAGAAAATATTTATTCAAACCATATTTATTTGGGTCTACCATCTAACCTTAACATATGATTTGATCAGAAAGAACAAACAGCGGCAGCAGAGAATGGACAACGAACAATTCAGTTCCACTGAAAATCACTCTTTTGAAGTTTGTCTTACCTTTCTCTTGTTGGATGGACAGACATACAGGTAACTGAGCACCGTCTTAGATCCCACTTTGTCATTCATTCTCTCATAGGTGGAGCCATAGTCTGTTGATCTGTAAATGAAAGAAATGTGTTTAGACTGAGAGAAATATATATATATATATTTATTTATTTACCTTTATTTAACATGGTAGGCTAGTTGAGAACAAGTTCTCATTTACAACTGTGACCTGGCCAAGATAAAGCAAAGCAGTGTGACACAAACAACAACACAGAGTTACACATGGATAAACAAGCGTACAGTCAATAACACAATAGAAAAAAATAAAGTCTATATACAGTGTGTGCAAATGGCGTGAGGAGGTAAGGCAATAAATAGGCCATAGTAGCAAGTAATTACAATTTAGCAAAATAAAGACAGACAGGCAGTTCAATGTATAGACAGACAGACGTACAGACTTATAGACAGCGGTCATGTTCCAACACCTGCTTGCAACCACAACTACTTCTTAAGGTAGGTTTATGACCTAATTGAATGATCTTGGCTTTGAACCATGTCATGTGAAATAGCCCTGTTATTATACATCTTACAGTACTTGGCTTTCTCAACCTTATTACTACAGGAATCTAGAGTGCTCAAGGGCCTTTGATTCTATAACATGCAACCTAAATATACGACCATGTTGCACAGAGCAAAAACCATTCCTGTGTTATAACACCAGCAAAATGAAAGAGGTTAATCAGTCATTGATAGGTGCTAATAGAAACAAACCATTCACAGATGCCTGGGGGCCTAACACCTTTAGTAATTGATGACTACTTTGAAATGAAATGTGACGAATGCATAAACATGGGGATGTGCCCGGAATCCAGGAGGCTGGAAAAATGTAGCTATAGCTAACAGGCATGTGAACAGATATGGCTCTACCTGTGCAGAGCACATGCCCCTTTGCCCTTTCAGTCTCGAAAGTGCCCTTTTCAGTGGTACTATAATTTTCCCCCCACCCATTTTTTTTGTTGGTTTTATACAAATTTTGTCGTTCTTGTTTTTCAAATTTCAAATGGCACTCTCACATCTGAGCAATCTTTATTGCAGTTGCATGGTAAAAGTTGAACAAGATGAAGGAAAAAGGATACCGCACACTGCTCTTGATAGTATCACTAATCTTTAATAAGCTTACATATCAGCCTTGGGGCCTACGTCAGAGCTTTTCTGAGTAAAAAAAAAAAAAAAAAGCACCCTTATGTAGACCTAGCCCCACCCACATCCGTTCCACGCATCGGAAGGGGTTGAAGGCGAAGGAAAAACAAATAAGTGCTACCAAATATAAAAGTATGCATTTCATACATTTTCAAATAAAGTGTGTAAATAATACGTATTAAACACATGTGTAAAACCACAATGAGGACATAGCAAGCTTTATCATTGGGTACATCGTATGAAAAACATCAGAGTAATCTTAAAGAGTAACATAAGTCATGTTCAAATTCACAACATAACATACATAGGCACTTCATCATTAAGTCCTTTGGGAAATAATGTCTGGAGGGTGAAAATCGCAAAACATTCTCTTTTACTCAACGTATTATTGATATCACCTCCCCTGTCTGATATCTTAACTTTCTCGATGCCACAACATCTAAAAGGTAGAAATATCATGCTTTAGGTCATTAAAATGTACTGCGACTGAATAATCCCTGTAGCTTCTCCTGATTGAACTTTTATGTTCACTAATTCTCTGTTTGAGAGAACGAGAGGCTTTACCTACATAGCAGAACCCACATGGACATTTAATAATGTAAATAAAATGGGTGGTGGAACACATAATAATGTCATTTGTTTGGAACTGTTTTCCTGTATGTGGGTGGCAGAACTATTCACACTTCATCATATTGTTGCACTGTGCGCATCCTCTGCATTTATAGCTGCCATTTGGAAGAGGGCGTAAAAGGGCTTGGCTGATTTTCATTTGGGGCTGGCAGTTGGCATGAACCAATATAGCGCATAAATTGGTGTTTTTTTTAATTCAGCCGGCAAATCTGGGTCGATGATAAAATATGCCAGTGTTTCTTGACCGCATCTCACACTTTTCGCGAGTTCAAAGTATATGTGGTTATAAACATTACGGAGTGTTCTTTAGCTTTAGCAGGTCTTTTTTGGAGCAGTTCTTCTCATGTTTTTACCAATATCAAATGAAGAGCTTCATCCACACATTGTGGCGAATAGCCTCTTCTTAGAAACCTAACGCGCATCTCCGCTGCTTTTGCTAGATAATCCTCTGTGGAGTGGCATATACGGCTCAGTCTGAAAAACTGGCTTCTTGGAAGTCCTCTTTTTAATGGCTCAGGATGGAAGCTGTCCCCATGTAATAAGAGTATTTCTGTCTGTTTATTTTCTATACAGAGTTGTAAACAGGGTTCCATTTGATTTCTCAATCCACATATCGAGGTAATGAACACGTTGAGTGTCACATTCAATAGTGAATTTGAGATTGGGGTCAATGTCATTGAGTAGTGCCGTAAAATCTGACAGCTCTTTTTCCATTCCTTCCCATTTGCAAAAAAAAATGTTGTCAATATATTAATACCACTTCATGACTTTATTCAAAAATGTATTTTCGTTTTCATTATTAAACGTTCTTCAAAAAGACCCACGTAAAGGTTAGCATGGCTCAGAGTGAATGTGGAGCCCATCGATGTTCCATTCGGTTGGAGATAGTATTCATCAAACCTAAAATATTGATATATTTTTTATTTATTTCACCTTTATTTAACCAGGTAAACTAGATGAGAACAAGTTCTCATTTACAACTGTGACCTGGCCAAGATAAAGCAAAGCAGTGCGACACAAACAACAACACAGAGTTACACATGGAATAAACAAGCGTACTGTCATGTATTGTCATGTTGTGTCTTGTTTCTGTCCTTTCCTTTCACCCTGTCTCCCTCTGCTGGTCGTTATTAGGTTACCTTTTCTCCCCCTCTTTCCCCCAGCTGTTCCTTGTCTCCTCCTAACTACCTCGTCACCCCTTTTCCCACCTGTTCCCTTTTTCCCTCTGATTAGTCCTCTATATCTCTCTCTGTTTTTGCTCCTGTCTTTGTCGGGTTCTTGTTTGTGTTATTCATGCCTGAACCAGACTATCGTCATGTTTGCTGCAACCTTGTCCTGTCCTGTCGGAATCTGCCGGTCCATCTGAGCCTACCTATGTTTTGTCATTAAAGAAGCTCTGTTTACGTTAATTCGCTTTTGGGTCCTCATTCACGCACCGTAACAGAAGAATCCGACCAAGAATGGACCCAGCGACTTCGGATCCTCTCCACTCAGCCGTCGAGATCCAGGGAGCGATGCTAGGCAGACACGAGCAGGAATTGTCTGCTGCTCGACATGCCGTTGAGACCCTGGCCACCCAAGTCTCCAACCTCACAGAACAGGTTCACCATCTCCGCCTTGATCCACCGGCCACTTCCAGGGCTTTCGAATCTCCGGAGCCCAGAATCAATAACCCGCCGTGTTACTCTGGGGAGCCCACTGAATGCCGCTCGTTCCTCACCCAGTGTGATATTGTGTTTTCTCTCCAGCCCAACACTTACTCCAGGAGCACTGCTCGTGTCGCCTACGTCATATCTCTCCTTACTGGACGGGCTCGTGAGTGGGGCACGGCAATCTGGGAGGCAAGGGCTGAGTGTACTAACCAGTATCAGGACTTTAAGGAGGAGATGATACGGGTTTTTGATCGATCTGTTTTTGGGGAGGAGGCTTCCAGGGCCCTGTCTTCCCTATGTCAAGGTAATCGATCCATAACAGACTACTCTATTGAGTTTCGCACTCTTGCTGCCTCCAGTGGCTGGAACGAGCCGGCTTTGCTCGCTCGTTTTCTGGAGGGTCTCCGCGCAGAGGTAAAGGATGAGATTCTCTCCCGGGAGGTTCCTTCCAGCGTGGATTCCTTGATTGAACTCGCTATTCGCATTGAGCGACGGGTTGATCTTCGTCACCGAGCTCGTGGAAAGGAGCTCGCGTTCTCCGTTGCCCCCCTCTCCGCATCACTACCATCTTCCTCTGCCGGCTCGGGTGCTGAGCCTATGCAGCTGGGAGGTATCCGCATCTCGACTAAGGAGAGGGAACGGAGAATCACCGACCGCCTCTGTCTCTATTGCGGTTCTGCTGGTCATTTTGTCACTTCATGTCCAGTAAAAGCCAGAGCTCATCAGTAAGCGGAGGGCTACTGGTGAGCGCTACTACTCCTGTCTCTCCTTCAAGATCCTGCACTACCTTGTCGGTCCATCTACGCTGGACCGGTTCGTCAGCTTCCTGCAGGGCCTTAATAGACTCTGGGGCGGAGGGCTGTTTTATGGACGAGACCTGGGCTCGGGAACATGACATTCCTCTCAGACAGTTAAGGGAGTCCACGGCCTTGTTCGCCCTGGATGGTAGTCCTCTCCCCAGGATTCAGCGTGAGACGCTACCTTTAACCCTCACTGTTTCTGGTAATCATAGCGAAACCATTTCTTTTTTAATTTTTCGTTCACCTTTTACACCTGTTGTTTTGGGCCATCCCTGGCTAGTTTGTCATAATCCTTCCATTAATTGGTCTAGTAATTCTATCCTCTCCTGGAACGTCTCTTGTCATGTGAAATGTTTAATGTCTGCTATCCCTCCTGTTTCCTCTGTCTCTTCTTCACAGGAGGAGCCTGGTGATTTGACAGGGGTGCCGGAGGAATATCACGATCTGCGCACGGTGTTCAGTCGGTCCAGGGCCACCTCTCTTCCTCCACACCGGTCGTATGATTGTAGTATTGATCTCCTTCCGGGAACCACTCCCCCCCGGGGTAGACTATACTCTCTGTCGGCTCCCGAACGTAAGGCTCTAGAAGATTATTTGTCTGTAGCTCTTGCCGCCGGTACCATAGTCCCCTCCTCCTCTCCCGCCGGAGCGGGGGTTTTTTTTGTTAAGAAGAAGGACGGGTCCCTGCGCCCTGCATAGATTATCGAGGGCTGAATGACATAACAGTGAAGAATCGTTATCCGCTTCCTCTTATGTCTTCAGCCTTCGAGATCCTGCAGGGAGCCAGGTTTTTCACTAAGTTGGACCTTCGTAACGCTTACCATCTCTTGCGCATCAGGGAGGGGGACGAGTGGAAGACGGCGTTTAACACTCCGTTAGGGCACTTTGAATACCGGGTTCTTCCTTTCGGCCTCGCTAACGCTCCAGCTGTCTTTCAGGCATTAGTCAATGATGTCCTGAGAGACATGCTGAACATCTTTGTTTTCGTTTACCTTGACGATATCCTGATTTTTTCACCGTCACTCCAGATTCATGTTCAGCACGTTCGACGTGTCCTCCAGCGCCTTTTAGAGAATTGTCTTTTTGTGAAGGCTGAGAAGTGCTCTTTTCATGCCTCCTCCGTCACGTTTCTCGGTTCTGTTATTTCCGCTGAAGGCATTAAGATGGATCCCGCTAAGGTCCAAGCTGTCATTGATTGGCCCATTCCTAAGTCACGCGTCGAGCTGCAGCGCTTTCTCGGCTTCGCGAACTTCTATCGTCGTTTCATCCGTAATTTCGGTCAGGTGGCAGCTCCTCTCACAGCCCTTACTTCTGTCAAGACGTGCTTTAAGTGGTCCGTTTCCGCCCAGGGAGCTTTTGATCTCCTCAAGAATCGTTTTACATCCGCACCTATCCTTGTTACACCTGACGTCACTAGACAGTTCGTTGTCGAGGTTGACGCGTCAGAGGTGGGCGTGGGAGCCATTCTTTCTCAGCGCTCCCTCTCTGACGACAAGGTCCACCCTTGCGCGTATTTTTCTCATCGCCTGTCGCCGTCGGAACGTAACTATGATGTGGGAAACCGCGAACTGCTCGCCATCCGCTTAGCCCTAGGCGAATGGCGACAGTGGTTGGAGGGGGCGACCGTTCCTTTTGTCGTTTGGACTGACCATAGGAACCTTGAGTACATCCGTTCTGCCAAACGACTTAATGCGCGTCAGGCGCGCTGGGCGCTGTTTTTCGCTCGTTTCGAGTTCGTGATTTCTTATCGTCCGGGCTCTAAGAACACCAAGCCTGATGCTTTATCTCGTCTCTTCAGTTCTTCAGTAGCCTCCACTGACCCCGAGGGGATTCTCCCTGAGGGGCGTGTTGTCGGGTTGACTGTCTGGGGAATTGAGAGGCAGGTAAAGCAAGCACTCACTCACACTCCGTCGCCGCGCGCTTGTCCTAGGAACCTTCTTTTCGTTCCCGTTCCTACTCGTCTGGCCGTTCTTCAGTGGGCTCACTCTGCCAAGTTAGCCGGCCACCCTGGCGTTCGGGGTACGCTTGCTTCCATTCGCCAGCGTTTTTGGTGGCCCACCCGGGAGCATGACACGCGTCGCTTCGTGGCTGCTTGTTCGGTCTGCGCGCAGACTAAGTCCGGTAACTCCCCTCCTGCCGGCCGTCTCAGGCCGCTTCCCATTCCCTCTCGACCGTGGTCTCACATCGCCTTAGATTTTGTCACCGGACTGCCTTCGTCAGCGGGGAAGACTGTTATTCTTACGGTTGTCGACAGGTTCTCTAAGGCGGCTCATTTTATTCCCCTTGCTAAGCTTCCTTCTGCTAAAGAGACGGCACAAATCATCATTGAGAATGTTTTCAGAATTCATGGCCTTCCGTCAGACGTCGTTTCGGACAGAGGTCCGCAATTCACGTCTCAATTTTGGAGGGAGTTTTGCCGTTTGATTGGGGCTTCCGTCAGTCTCTCCTCCGGCTTTCACCCCCAGTCTAACGGTCAAGCAGAACGGGCCAATCAGACTATTGGTCGCATCTTACGCAGTCTTTCTTTTCGCAACCCTGCGTCTTGGTCAGAACAGCTCCCCTGGGCAGAATACGCCCACAACTCGCTTCCTTCGTCTGCGACCGGGCTATCTCCTTTTCAGAGTAGCCTCGGGTACCAGCCTCCGCTGTTCTCATCTCAGTTCGCCGAGTCCAGCGTCCCCTCCGCTCAGGCTTTTGTCCAACATTGCGAGCGCACCTGGAAGAGGGTCAGGTCTGCACTTTGCCGTTATAGGGCGCAGACTGTGAGAGCTGCTAATAAGCGTAGAACTAAGAGTCCTAGATATTGTCGCGGTCAGAGAGTTTGGCTCTCCACTCAGAACCTTCCCCTTAAGACCGCTTCTCGCAAGTTGACCCCGCTGTTCATTGGGCCGTTCCGAATTTCTCAGATCATTAATCCTGTCGCAGTTCGACTTCTTCTTCCGCGATATCTTCGTCGCGTCCACCCGGTCTTCCATGTCTCCTGTATCAAGCCCGTTCTTCGCGCCCCCGCTCGTCTTCCCCCCCCCCCCCCCCATCCTTGTCGAGGGCGCACCCATCTACAGGGTCCGTAGGATTTTGGACATGCGTCCTCGGGGCCGTGGTCATCAGTACCTAGTAGATTGGGAGGGGTACGGTCCTGAGGAGAGGAGTTGGGTTCCCTCTCGGGACGTGCTGGACCGTGCGCTGATCGAGGATTTCCTCCGTTGCCGCCAGGTTTCCTCCTCGAGTGCGCCAGGAGGCGCTCGGTGAGTGGGGGGGTACTGTCATGTATTGTCATGTTGTGTCTTGTTTCTGTCCTTTCCTTTCACCCTGTCTCCCTCTGCTGGTCGTTATTAGGTTACCTTTTCTCCCCCTCTTTCCCCCAGCTGTTCCTTGTCTCCTCCTAACTACCTCGTCACCCCTTTTCCCACCTGTTCCCTTTTTCCCTCTGATTAGTCCTCTATATCTCTCTCTGTTTTTGCTCCTGTCTTTGTCGGATTCTTGTTTGTGTTATTCATGCCTGAACCAGACTATCGTCATGTTTGCTGCAACCTTGTCCTGTCCTGTCGGAATCTGCCGGTCCATCTGAGCCTACCTATGTTTTGTCATTAAAGAAGCTCTGTTTACGTTAATTCGCTTTTGGGTCCTCATTCACGCACCGTAACACGTACATTCAATAACACAATAGAAAAAAAGAAAGTCTATATACAGTGTGTGCAAATGGCGTGAGGAGGTAGGCAATAAATAGGCCATGGTAGCGAACTAATTACAATTAAGCAGATTAACACTGGAGTGATACATGAGCAGATGATGATGTGCAAGTAGAGATACTGGTGTGCAAAAGAGCAGAAAGTAAATATAAACAGTATGGGGATGAGGTTGGTAGATTGGGTGGGTTATTTACAGATGGAATATGTACAGCTGCAGCGATCGGTTAGCTGATCAGATAGCTGATATTTCAAGTTAGTGAGGGAAAAATAAGTCTCCAGCTTCAGCGATTTTTGCAATTTGTTCCAGTCACTGGCAGCAGAGAACTGGAAGGAAAGGTGGCCAAATGAGGTATTGGCTTTAGGGATGATCAGCGAGATATACCTGCTGGAGCACGTGCTGCGGGTGGGTGTTGTTAACATGACGAGTGAGCTGAGATAAGGTGGAGCTTTACCTAGCATAGACTTATAGATGACCTGGAGCCAGTGGGTCTGGCGACAAATGTGTAGAGTTTTGGAAGCAATTTTTTAGATGACATCGTCGAAGTCGAGGATCAGTAGGATAGTCAGTTGCGAAATAGAAAGCCAATTCTAGATTTGATTTTCGATTGGATGTGTTTAATATGAGTCTGGAAGGAGAGTTTACAGTCTAGCCAGACACCTAGGTATCTGTAGTTGTCCACATATTCTAGGTCAGAACCGTCCAGGGTAGTGATGCTAGTCGGGAGGGCGGGTGCAGGCAGCGAACAGTTGAAAAGCATGCATTTGGTTTTACTAGTGTTTAAGAGCAGTTGGAGGCCATGGAAGGAGTGTTGTGTGGCATTGAAGCTCGTTTGGAGGTTAGTTAACTTCTTATGGCTGGGGGGGCAGTATTGAGTAGCTTGGATGAGTAAGGTGCCCAGAGTGAACTGCCTGCTACTCAGGCCCAGAAGCTAAGATATGCATATTATAAGTATATTTGGATAGAAAACATCCTGAAGTTTCTAAAACTGTTTAAATTATGTCTGTGAGTATAACAGAACTCATACGGCAGGCAAAAACCTGAGAAAATATCCAACCAGGAAGTGGGAAATCTGAGGTTTGTAGGTTTTCAAGTCGTTGCTTTTCCAAGATACAGTGTACATTTGGTCCAATTGCACTTCCTAAGGCTTCCACTAGATGTCAACAGTCTTTAGAATCTTGTTTCAGGCTTCTACTGTAAGGAGGAGTGAATAAGAGCTATTTGAGGGGTCTGGCAGAATGCCATGAGATAAGTCACGCGCACGGCCATGAGAGCGAGCTGCGTTCCCTTTCATTTCTAAAGACAAAGGAATTGCCCGGTTGGAATATTATTGAAGATTTATGATAAAACATCCTAAAGATTGATTCTATACATTGTTTGACATGTTTCTATGAACTGTAATGGAACTGTTTTGACTTTTCGTCAGGACTAAGGGCCTGCGCCTTGTGAATTTGGATTTGTGAACTAAACGCGCCAACAAAAAGGAGGTATTTGGACATAAATTATGGACTTTATCGAACAAAACAAACATTTTTTGTGGAAATGGGATTCCTGGGAGTGCATTCCGATGAAGATTATCAAAGGTAAGTGAATATGTATGATGCTATTTCTGGTATCTGTACGACTTTTTTTGGTGGCTGAGCGCTGTACTCATATACAGTGCCTTGCGAAAGTATTCGGCCCCCTTGAACTTTGCGACCTTTAGCCACATTTCAGGCTTCAAACATAAAGACATAAAACTGTATTTTTTTGTGAAGAATCAACAACAAGTGGGACACAATCATGAAGTGGAACGACATTTATTGGATATTTCAAACTTTTTTAACAAATCAAAAACTGAAAAATTGGGCGTGCAAAATTATTCAGCCCGTTTACTTTCAGTGCAGCAAACTCTCTCGAGAAGTTAAGTGAGAATCTCTGAATGATCCAATGTTGACCTAAATGACTAATGATAAATACAATCCACCTGTGTGTAATCAAGTCTCCATATAAATGCACCTGCACTGTGATAGTCTCAGAGGTCCGTTAAAAGCGCAGAGAGCATCATGAAGAACAAGGAACACACCAGGCAGGTCCGAGATACTGTTGTGAAGAAGCCGGATTTGGATACAAAAATATTTCCCAAGCTTTAAACATCCCAATGAGCACTGTGCAAGCGATAATATTGAAATGGAAGGAGTATCAGACCACTGCAAATCTACCAAGACCTGGCCGTCCCTCTAAACTTTCAGCTCATACAAGGAGAAGACTGATCAGAGATGCAGCCAAGAGGCCCATGATCACTCTGGATGAACTGCAGAGATCTACAGCTGAGGTGGGAGACTCTGTCCATAGGACAACAATCAGTCGTATATTGCACAAATCTGGCCTTTATGGAAGAGTGGCAAGAAGAAAGCCATTTCTTAAAGATATCCATAAAAAGTGTCGTTTAAAGTTTGCCACAAGCCACCTGGGAGACACACCAAACATGTGGAAGAAGGTGCTCTGGTCAGATGAAACCAAAATTGAACTTTTTGGCAACAATGCAAAACGTTATGTTTGGCGTAAAAGCAACACAGCTGAACACAACATCCCCACTGTCAAACATGGTGGTGGCAGCATCATTGTTTGGGCCTGCTTTTCTTCAGCAGGGACAGGGAAGATGGTTAAAATTGATGGGAAGATGGATGGAGCCAAATACAGGACCATTCTGGAAGAAAACCTGATGGAGTCTGCAAAAGACCTGAGACTGGGACGGAGATTTGTCTTCCAACAAGACAATGATCCAAAACATAAAGCAAAATCTACAATGGAATGGTTCAAAAATAAACATATCCAGGTGTTAGAATGGCCAAGTCAAAGTCCAGACCTGAATCCAATCGAGAATCTGTGGAAAGAACTGAAAACTGCTGTTCACAAATGCTCTCCATCCAACCTCACTGCGCTCGAGCTGTTTTGCAAGGATGAATGGGAAAAAATGTCAGTCTCTCGATGTGCAAAACTGATAGAGACATACCCCAAGCGACTTACAGCTGTAATCGCAGCAAAAGGTGGCACTACAAAGTATTAACTTAAGGGGGCTGAATAATTTTGCACGCGCAATTTTTCAGTTTTTGATTTGTTTAAAAAGTTTGAAATATCCAATAAATGTCGTTCCACTTCATGATTGTGTCCCACTTGTTGTTGATTCTTCACAAAAAAATACAGTTTTATATCTTTATGTTTGAAGCCTGAACTGTGGCAAAAGGTCGCAAAGTTCAAGGGGGCCGAATACTTTCGCAAGGCACTGTATACTCACAGACTTCATTCAAACAGTTTTAGAAACTTCAGTGTTTTCTACCCAAATCTACAAATTATATGCATATTCTAGCTTTTAGGTCTGAGTAGCAGGCAGTTTACTCTGGGCACCTTTTTATCCAAGCTACTCAATATTGCCCCCCAGTCCCAAAGAAGTTAACCCTTCCAAACAGCCTCTATGACCTCAATTTAAGGCACTTCTGGTTGTCACAGGAAGCTGAAAGTGAACACATATCCTCATTGGGGTAGGCGGAGCTCCGAAACCCAACCTAACGGATTTGTCTGAACACGCCGCAACTGGATCTGTAACTTTTTGGAAAAAAAACAACACATTTCTTTGACCATCACCAATTGTACATAATGTATAATTTATCTTAACTTCTTAATTAAGGTATAGGGGGCAGCATTTTCACTTTTGGATAAATAGCGTGCCCAATTTCAACTTCCTGCTACTCATGCCAAGAATATAAGATATGCATATAATTAGTATATTTGGATAGAACACACTCTGACGTTTCTAAAACTGTTTGAATCATGTCTGTGAGTATAACAGAACTTATGTAGCAGGCAAACCCAGAGGACTGATATTTTTTTAGGTCTCTATCTGTTCAGTGAGATCTCATTGGGAAACGATATTTCTTAGGCACTTGTTTTCAGTTCCTACCACTTCCACTGGATGTCACCAGTTTTTGGAATTTGGTTGAGGTTATTCCTTTGTGCAATGAAGAAGTACGGCCATCTAGGACCCGGGTGAGACTGTTGAGAGTTGTGCAAGACTTGAAAAGTAGCGTTGGTTTGTTTTCTCTGTATTGAACACAGATAGATCCGTCTTCAATTTGATCGATTCATAACGTTTAAAAATACCTAAAGTTGTATTACAAAAGTAGTTTGAAACGTTTTGGCAAAGTTTACAGGCATCCTTTGAGATATTTTGTAGTGACATGGCGCAAATTGGAAGCTGTTTTTTTCTGGATCAAATGTGCCAAATAAATGGACATTTTGGATATATTTGGACTGAATTAATCGAACAAAAGGACCAATTGTGATGTTTATGGAACATATTGGCGTGCCAACACTCGCTCATAGGTAAGAGGTAAGGCATGGGTAAGGCATGTTTTATATTTTATTTCTGCGTTTTGTGTAGCGCCTGCAGGGTTGAAATATGCTACTCTCTTTGTTTACTGTTGTGCTATCATCAGATATCATAATTATGCTTTCGCCGAAAAGTATTTTTAAAATCGGACATGTTGGCCGGATTCACAACGAGTGTAGCTTTAATATAGTATCTTACATGTGTGATTTAATGAAAGTTTGATTTTTATATCATTTTATTTGAATTTGCCGCGCTGCATTTTCCCTGGCTTTTGGCCAAGTGGGACGCAAGCATCCCTATACATTAAGAAGTTAAATTATGATAGATAAATGGCTGGTTCTTTTTCGCCTGACACAGTAGGTTCATATACTTTGATGTGAAGTGGTCAAATTAGCGCTCTATTTTAGTTTTTGACCTTGAGGCCTCGACGCCATCTTGTTTCTGGGCAAACAGCCCATTAGTCCAAATCTATGCTCACCAAGTTTCATCTTCGAAGTCATTTTCCATCAGGTGGAATTTACTGGGACAGCGGAAAAATGACCAGAATTTGAACATTTTATAAAACTGAAACCGAATGTCCGAGAAACTTTGTTCGATGACTTTCCGGAACATCTGGCCCCGGTGCACGGCCTGCCACCGTCAGCAAATTCTAGTAAGGGACCGTACATTTGCAATATGTAGATTCTCATGGATCATACAGTAAATGCCGAAAAGTGCCCTTCATGTATGAAAGGGTACTCGCACAATGCTTGTTTACTTGGTACGTCCTTTTCTTTTTGTGTATATATAAATATTTCAGAGTGCAGAGCAAAAACCAGTAATTCAAAACTCAAAAGGCACTCGCACATCTGAGCAATCTTTTTTGCAGGTGCATGGTAACAGTTGAACAAGTTGAAGGTTAAAGGAAACCACACACTGCTCTTGATAGTATCATTGATCTTTAAAAAGCTTACGTATCGGCTTCACGGCCTTTGTCAAAGCTTTTGTGAGTTTTTTTAGACTATGAAAAACGTAAACTAAAAATTCAAAGACAACTCAGCAATGACCGTTTCTATAGAAAACTGAGTGTTGATCCCACACAAGTGTTCTAAAGGGAAATATGCTCTAATCTGGAGCAAGCCCTATTAAACCACTTTATCTCAAAACCTGAATATGAACATCTTTGCTGCAAATGTGCCATACGTCCATGCCTGTAAATTTTCCCGAAATTACACAAACCTAAAACACAACAAGGCAATTATCCAGACAGACCAGGGGTTGCAGGAATAGGCTCAATGCTAGAGCCGTTGAAAACTCTGTAAACTATTTTATTAAAACTCATGTGCAAGCATTGCCATCATATGTAAAAGACTCTATAGACTTCATGAACAAGATCTCATTAATAACGGGTTTAACCTCTCTAGGCTAGATGGGACGCAACCGTCCCACCTGACCAACATCCAGTGAATGTGCAGGGCGCCAAATTCAAACTACAGAATTGTAAATATTTAACATTCTTGAAAATACACATGCAATATGGCAAAATAAATCTTAACTTCTTGTTAACCTCTCTGCGCACCGAACCCGTTAGCGGGATTAAATTGGACAACATACGGCGATCGCTACATAAATAGTCATATTAAACATTCATGACAATACAAGTGTCACACATGGGTCGAAAGCCTAGAATCTTGCTAATCCAACTGCATTGTCAGATTTAAAAAAGGATTTACTGTGAAATAATATGATGCGATTATCTGAGAACAAAGCCCCATAAAAAACTATTTCAACCAGCACAGGCGTAACATCACTAATTGCAATAAAATAAATTGTTTACCTTTGACGATCTTCCTCTGTTTTCAATCCCAATGCTCATTGTTACACAATGAATGGTATTTTGTTTGATAAAATAAATTTTTATAGCCAAACACAAAACATTTTGTGAACCGCTTGTGTCGTGAATTCCGTCTCATTCCATTTTTGATGACACATTCGATGTAAATACACAAACTAAACGTGACTTTTTCAGTCATGTTTGGTTTCATTGCAATCAACTGGTTTGTTTGTAACACAACCAAACCTGATAGGTCATTTCGCGGGACATATTGACTGAAAAATCTATTTGAAGACAACAAGTAATGACATCATTGTGCACCAATGATATGACCGCTGTTTCGTTGATTGACTGTACTTTAACCCAATGACCACTGATCGTCTGGAAATCTAGCTGGGTAGATAGCCAAAGAGCTGAGGTAAACGGCAATATGTAATGTTTATGTGTTGGAAGACCAACCCATGTAGTAAACTCCGGCGTAAAGAGGTTCATTCGCCATTGAAGATTCATACCGGAAGGAACCACGCATGTTACGCACAACGTTGTTTTGGTAAAGCGCATCTTCAGCTGTTTATATATCAATCAGTATGGCGACTAAGTCAGGGAAAGCTAAATCTAAGTGTAAATATACAGATGTCACACAGTTTTAGAAGAAATTGATCGGGAAAGTGAGACAGAGATTGTTGGAGGACGATTCATTTAGCGATTCCCAAATGGAGGAATATTTTTTGAACGGAGAGGACATCGTTTTGGACTGGTAAGTTCTTCTCATGCTAATGCCGTTGTTTGAAATTAATAATATAAAATATTATTTGTGAAATGAAATAGCCTATTTGAGGCTGTTGAGGGGAGGGCAGGCCCACAACAATGGCCAAAGTGAAATGGAGACAGTAGATAACGCTGGTCTGTTGTAATATAATAAAGACAGTAGATCTAGCTCGTCTGTCATAATATAATAGAGACAGTAGATCTAGCTGAAATGTCATAATATAAAATAGACAGTAGATCTAGCTGGTCTGTCATAATATAAATGAGACAGTAGATCTAGCAGGTCTATAATAATATACTGTATTCAACCTTATGTTCCCTGTATATATATATTTATGTTTATTATACCTGTTGATACAGGGCACATTTTCTTTACCAGTGACACTGACTCCGAATGGGAGCCCCCAGTGCCATGGTGTCCATCCCCCACTGAAGCTGGTTCATCCAGCTCCTGCCACAAGTGGTGTTCATCTCCCCAAATGTATTTCTGCAGGCATGGATGTGCCTCAGGGCCAAAAGGGCACAGCATGGAGGCGTCTCTGTTTTCTTTGCAAAATTAAGTCCCCATCACCTGCACCACATGCTTGGTGACCCTCTGCTTTACAGCAGAAAGATACTGCTATGGCACCTGGCATCAGCAGCACAATATTGTGTGGAGGACTGAGGGTTTTCCAAATATTGAAAGTGTTATTTTGTAAATGTATATATATTTTTTGCATGTTTTTTCTCCATTTTTGGGGGAGGTGTGTTGGAATACCATTTTGGTATGTTGTATATAGTTATTCCATTCAAAATGTATAACTTCACCAATTTGGCCACTTGTGTGGGACACCTGGGTGACTTCATGATAAATGTCATGTAGCACACTCATTTTGGAAGTTTTCATTCTGAAACTTTGCACAAGCACTGTTGCCCTCTTATGTTTTTCACTGAAATTGTCGATGATACGACAATAAAAATGAAAAAACGTATGGTTTTTTCATTGTATTATCTAAACCAGATCTATTGTGTTATATTTTCCTACATTCAATTCACATTTACACAAACTTCAGAGTGATTTCTTTCAAATGAAACCAAGAATATGCATATCCTTGGTCCTGGGCCTGAGCTACAGGCAGTTAGATTTGGGTTTGTTTTCAGGCGGAAATTGAAAAAAGTAGGGGGGTAATGTAAGAGGTTAATCAAAAAGGCTTTACTGCGAAAGCAAACCATGCAATTATCTGAGGACAGCACCCCATCAAACAAACACAGAGTAGACCTACGTTTATAAAAACAGAGTAGACCTACGTTTATCATCCATATAAAATACAGTTTATTGATCTACTACTGACTCATCTTTTCCACAACAGGCTACCTGATGATTTGATTGATCTAATTTCATATTTCAGAAAGGCCTAGTTTGGGTGCCTATTGATAATAAACATAGTATGCCAAACATTAGGAACACCTTCCGAATATTGAGTTGCATCTCCCTCTTACAACAGCCTTAATTCGTCGGGGCATGAACTCTACAATCTGTCAAAAGCGTTCCACAGGGATGCTGGCCCATGTTGACTCCAATGATTCCCACAGTTTTGTCAAGTTGGCTGGATGTCCTTTGGGGGGTGGACTATTCTTGATACACCTTAGAAACTGATGAGCTTTAAAAACCAAGCTGCGTTGCAGTTTTTGACACAAACCGGTGCGTCTGTGTCCTACTGTACCTATTGAAAAGGCACCTATATTTTATGTCTTGCCCATTTACCATCTGAATAACACACATATACAATCTCAATTGTCTCATGGCTTTAACAATCCTTTTTTAACCTGGCTCCTCCCCTTCATCTACACTGATTGAAGTTGATTTAACAAGTGACATCAATAAGGGATCATATATTTCACCTGGATTCACCTGGTCAATCTATATCATGGAAAAATGAGTTGTTTTTTTACATTTTGTATACTCAGTGTATGACTAAAGATAAACAGCTGTAACATAGCACTGCTTTCAATATTATGGGATGAAGATTTAACATTTTGGCCAATTTATTATGACATTTGTGAGGAAGAACAGGGCAACCCGGCTGGTAACTAGCACTCTGCAAGCGTGCTGCCCTCCAAAGTGATGTCACGGTGCAGACAGAACATGCTTTCCATATGATCCTGCAACCTCCGTTAAAAATAGGCCATATGATTTTGCTTGCTCTGCACTCCAGAGAAGTCCATGATATATCCCAAGTTGATATTGGCTGCTAAGACATGAATGATTTTCACTTTCACAAAATGCATGTGTAAAAGTTCATTTCAGATTATTTCTGTAACCTATCTTGTGTTTTGAAAATGCATCACCGTTTATGGCTATATAGACAGGGTACATGTTTGCCCTTATTGTGTGTGCATGTTCGCATGAGCCTAAGAATAGCTACCATGTCCTTGTGATTACCTAATGATTTGTGTCTGAAGACTGCAAAAAGTCCACACCCACTCAGCATTAACCTGTTGAGTGTAGGGGGCAGTTTGTACGAAAAACATGCCCAAATTAAACTGCATATTTCTCAGGCCCAGAAGCTAGAATATGCATATAATTGTCAGATTAGGATAGAAAACACTCTAAAGTTTCCAAAACTGTCAAAATGAAGTCTGTGAGTATAACAGAACTCATATTGCAGGCGTAAACCTGAGGAAAATCCAACCAGGAAGTGCCTCTTATTTTGAAAGCTCCCTGTTCCAATGCATACCTTCCCTCCATTTAAAGGGATATCACCCATATTCCTTTCCCTATGGCTTCCACATGGTGTGAACAGTCTTTAGACACAGTTTCAGCCTTTTATTCTGAAAAATGAGCAGGAACGATCACATTGCGTCAGTGGATGGCTGGGTGCCAGCAGAGTTTTGCATGCGCCAACAGCTTGGAGCAGACATTTTTTCTCTCTCTACTATTGAAAAAGCTACGGTCCAGTTGAAATATTATTGATTATTTATTGTAAAAACAACCTGAGGATTGATTATAAAAAAACTTTTGAAATGTTTCTACGAACTTTACGTATACTATTCGTGATCGCTCGAGCCTGTGGATTTCTGAACATAACGCGCCAACCAAATGGAGGTATTTTGGATATAAAAATAATCTTTATGGAACAAAGGGAACATTTATTGTGTAACTGGGAGTCTCATGAGTGCAAACATCCAAAGATCATCAAAGGTAAGCGATTAATTTTATTGCTTTTCTGACTTTCGTGACCAATCTACTTTGCTGCTAGCTGTTTGTAATGTTTTGTCTGCTGAGAGAGATGTCCATACATAAACGCTTGGTTTGCTTTAGCTGTAAAGCTTTTTTGAAATCTGACACGCCAGGTGGATTAACAACAAGCTACGCTGTGTTTTGCTTTATTGCACTTGTGATTTCATGAAAATTAAATATTTTTAGTAATTTAATTTGAATTTGGCGCTCTGCAATTCAGCGGAAGTTGACGAAAATGATCCAGCTAACGGGATGGGTGCGCCAAGAAGTTAACCCCCTTCGGATGTGGGGTGCAACTTACAGTATGCGTGTGGAAAGACGAACGGCAACGTATTCTTATTTTATGGCTCTTCAGGGTTTTTTTCTTCTAATTGCGTAGTCGGCTGAGAGTAGTGCAGCTCCGCCAGTAACACAGTTTCGGTTGAAATTACAATAAGATCTTTCTTCATTCCAGTTCATTCCTGAGTGCCGGGGAGAGACGGTCATGATGATTACAAAGTAGAATTACGATAGAGAAAGACACTGCATGAGAGCATGCTGACAGCTTCTACAGGATATTTAAAAATAGTTGTAGAATTGAACGGGTGATTGGAGACGGAAATATTATGTGGAACGGGACTCCGAGCACTGGGAAGCTCCCAAGGGCTACGTTATATTGTTGGAGCCTTCTCATGTCCGCAGCAGGCAGGGACATTACAGACCAGACACAGACTGCTGCCTGCCTGAGTGGCTATAAACTGAAGAGATATATAGCTGTTGTATTGTATGTAGGCTATGCATACATTTTACTTTTCACCTCTTAGTTCTATCCTCAAGTACTAAGGCTCTGGTGTGAGAGTGTCACAGACAGACTACAATCAGACAGAAATGTATTCAATCAAACCTCCAAACCATAACGCATATGCCTCCTACAGTTAATCTGATTTCTGAGGCGCCTTTTTCGTTAATCAAAAACCTAGAATGACTACATATTCATGAGTGTCTGTGGGGAAGGAAGCTGTACTCATAATTAGCATTACATTGCAGTTTTTAAACCTGGCTTCACCATCAAACAATAGGCACTTCTCTTCCTTCCTTATTCAGTCATTTCTTCCTCATCAGCCCCTGTCTACTGAGAAGGTTGTTTATCTGGTGTTTGGTGTTTTGGTGTTTATGTCTAGGTTATGGTCTGAATACAATGTGTTGAGGGACAGTGAGAAAGAGGGAGCCAAAGGCACTGTTGCAAGTGAAGGGAGATTCTGAGAAAAAGACAAAACGTAATTTGCCTTTAGAATTTCAATTCTGAGCGAAACATAGCTGAAGGTTTTTCCGCAGCACAGTAGATAGTTAATAGTCACTCTTGCTGTTGGAGTAGCAAGCAGTTCATGAAATATCACATCACTTCCCAGGCATCTGAAACGAATGTGGTTTTGGCTTGCTGATAGAAGATAGCAGCAGTCTGAAATATTACTTAACTATCAGAGAAGGGATTAGGTACTGCAGTAGTTGCACTGTCTGCTGTTGTTGTGTCTGCCTGCATCGAGGAAGAAACCCTGAGGTAGTGTGGATACGTCCCCGTCAGAGAGAGAGACACAGCTTAATGTGAGCTCATCGATTTTTTATTTCTTTTAAACTAAAGGATAGATTTGGAGTTAGATAAACTTGGATATTTTGGCAGGTACATAGACAGGACGCTACCCTCCACAGCATTGCCTTCGCTCCAGATCAAAACTCCAAATCCAAATCAAATCACATTTTATTTGTCACATAGACATGGTTAGCAGATGTTAATGTGAGTGTAGCGGAATGCTTGTGCTTCTTGTTCCGACCATGCAGTAATATCTAACAAGTAATCTAACCCAACAATTTCACAACAACTAACTTAAACACAAGTGTAAAATAATTAATAAGAATATGTATATAAAAAAATATGAATGAGCGATGGCCGAACGGCATAGGCAAGATGCAGTAGATAGAGTACAGTATATACATATGAGTGGAGTAATGTAAGGTATGTAAACATTATATAAAGTGGCAATGTTTAAAGTGGCTAGTGATACATTTATTACATCAATTTTTCTTTATTAAAGTGGCTAGAGATGAGTCAGTATGTTGGCAGCAGCCACTCAATGTTAGTGATGGCTGTTTAACAGTCTGATGGCCTTAGAAGCTGTTTTTCAGTCCCTTGGTCCCCACTTTGATGCACCTGTACTGACCTCGCCTTCTGGATGATAGCGGGGTGAACACGCAGTTGCTCGGGTGGTTGTTGTCATTGATGATCTTTATGGCCTTCCTGTGACATCGGGTGGTGTAGGTGTCCTGGAGGGCAGGTAGCCCTTGGTGATGCGTTATGCAGACCTCACTACCCTCTGGAGAGACTTACGGTTGTGGGCGGAGCAGGTGCCGTACCAGGCGGTGATACAGCCCGACAGGATGCTCTCGATTGTGTAAAAGTTTGCGAGTGTTTTTGGTGACAAGCCGAATTACATCAGCCTCCTGAGGTTGAAGAGGCGCTGCTGCGCCTTCTTCACCACGCAGTCTGTGTGGGTGGACCATTTCTGTTTGTCGAGGAACTTCTCTACTACTGTCCCGTCAATGTGGAAAGGGGGCTGCTGCCTCTGCTGTTTCCTGAAGTCCAAGATCACCTCCTTTGTTTTGTTGACATTGAGTGTGAGGTTATTTTCCTGATACCACACTCTGAGGGCCCTCACCTCCTCCCTGTAGGCCGTCTCGTCGCTGTTGGTAATCAAGCCTACCACTGTAGTGTCGTTTGAAAACTTGATGATTGATTTGGAGACGTGCATGGTCACGCAGTCATGGGTGAACAGGGAGTACAGGAGAGGTCTGAGAATGCGCCTTTGTGGGGCCCCAGTGTTGAGGATCAGCGGGGTGGAGATGTTGTTACCTACCCTCACCACCTGGGGGTGGCCCGTCAGGAAGTCCAGGATCCAGTTGCACAGGGAGGGGTCAAGACCCAGGGTCTTGAGCTTAATGACGAGTTTGGAGGGTACTATAGTGTTAAATGCTGAGCTGTAGTCGATGAACAGCATTCTTACATAGGTATTCCTCTTGTCCAGATGGGTTAGGGAAGTGTGCAGTTTGATTGCACCGTCTGTGGACCTATTGGAGCAGTAAGCAAATTGGAGTGGGTCTAGGGTTTCAGGTAGGGTGGAGGTGATATGGTCCGTGACTAGTCTCTCAAAGCACTTCATGATGACGGAAGTGAGTGTAATGGGGCGATAGTCATTTAGCTCAGTTACCTTCGCTTTCTTGGGAACAGGAACAATGGTGGCCCTCTTGAAGCATGTGGGAACAGCAGACTGGAATAAGGATTGATTGAATATGTCCGTAAACACACCAGCCAGTTGGTCTGCGCATGCTCTGTGGACGTGGCTGGGGATGCCGTCTGGGCCAGCAGCCTTGCGAGGGTTAACACTTTTAAATGTTTTACTCAGGTAGGCTGCAGTGAAGGAGAGCCCGCTGGTTTTGGTAGTGGGCCGTGTCAGTGGCACTGTGTTGTCCTTAAAACGAGCTAAAGTTGTTTAGTTTGTCTGGGAGCAAGACATCGTGGTCCGCGACAGGGCTGGCTTTCCTTTTGTAGTCTGTGATTGACTGTAGACACTGCCACATACCTCTCATGTCTGAGCCGTTGAATTGCGACTCTACTTTGTCTCTATACTGATGCTTAGCTTGTTTGATTGCCTTGCGGAGTGAATAGCTACACTGTTTGTATTCGGTCATGTTGCCAGTCACCTTGCCCTGATTGAAAGCCGTGGTTCGCGCTTTCAGTTTTGCGCAAATGATGCCATCAATCCACGGTTTCTGGTTGGGGAATTGTTTTATAGACGCTGTGGGCACCGATGCACTTGTTAATAAACTCGCTCATCGAATCAATGTATTGTTAGTGTAATTTAATTATGCCAATGTGCTTTCATCAATTAAAAACCCTTAATCTATTTTATGAGAATTTCTAAGATTCTTGTTTGCATAAAATAGACGCAGACCAGTCTTTCAATAATAGGTAACAGAATTTATTCTAGGAGCGCCCTGACACTTAACCACGAACAACAGTTTATATACAGATCATGACGTCATTTCATTGCTTTAACAGAATCCCCTCCTCTCGACCGGGACAAAGTGAGGTGAAAAGTTCATTCTAACTTACTAACACACTCCCAGATAACTTTTGACCCCTCAACATTATCAATCACCACTGAGCTGACAGTTCTAATTAACAGAACACTTAGGAATGCACTCACTGTCTTATCTAAAAACCCCAGAGCTAAGTTTCTGTAGGGTCAACCATAGGCTCACGACCTTATTTGTTTACACAGTCCCCAACCCATTAGTTTCTTCCTAGCTGGAATGGTGTTCATTAACTTTAATTACTCCTTGTCCGTGTCACACAATCCCTTCTTATGAACTCATATTGTTAATCAGATATAATAAAACACAGTATAAGTTTACTTAGTTACAATTCTATTTAAAATGGGGATATTGTTTATTCATTTATCCATAATAATCCCAACATGTATTCATCAATGTTATTGTCCGACGCTATGCGGAACATATCCCAGTTCACGTGATCAATGCAATCTTGAAGCGTGGAATCCGATTGGTCGGACAAGGGTTGAACCGACCTGAGTACGGGCGATTCCTGTTTGAGTTTATGTCTATAGGCTGGGAGCAACAAAATGGCATTGTGGTCAGATTCTCCGAAAGGAGGGCGGGGGAGGGCTTTATATGCTTTGTGGAAGTTAGAATAACAATGATTAAGGGTTTTGCCTGCGCGGGTTGCGCATTCAATATGCTAATATAATTTAGGGAGCCTTGTTTTCAGACTAGCCTTGTTAAAATCCCCAGCTACAATAAATTCAGCCTCAAGATACTGTATGTGGTTTCCATTTTACATAGAGTCAAATTAAGTTCTTTCAGGGCCGTCGATGTGTCTGATTGGGGCGGGATATGCACGACCTACAACCTAATTTTGACCAAAATTAACCTGAGTGATTACTGCTTCCAAGGTTGTATTTTTCCAAGCTATATGGAGGGTGCTCTAGCCAACAAACAGCAGAGACCTGAGGACACTATTCCAACCTGGAACTGAGCCAGATACAAATTCAATTAGCACTAAGGTGGGAACTAAAAGGCCTTTGGGCCCAAAGTGTCAGGTGTCTTTGAAGCGTCCTCTGAAGCTCACTCCTGCTGTTCAAAGACCATTCACTTTCATTTTCTCAGATCTCGGAGATCACTGCCGCATTGTCTGCATTCGTAATTGGTCTGCGGTCAGACGACCACCCCTCATCACTGTCAAACGCTCCCTTAAACACTTCAGAGAACAGGCCTTTCTAATCGACCTGGCAGGGGTATCCTGGAATGACATTGACCTCATCCCGTCAGTAGAGGATGCCTGGTTATTAATAAATAAATACAGGCAGTTAGGAAAGCTAAGGCAAGCATTTTCAAACAGAAATTTGCATCCTGTAGTACAAACTCAAAAAAGTTCTAGGACACTGTAAAGTCCATGGAGAATAAGATCACCTCCTCCCAGCTGCCCACTGCACTGAGGCTAGGAAACACTGTCATCACGGCTGGCCATGCTGGCCATGCTTTCAACCTGGCTACTCCTACCCCGGTCAACTGCCCGGCACCCTCCACAGCAACCTGTCCAAGCCCCCACCATTTCTCCTTCACCCAAATCCAGATAGCTGATGTTCTGAAAGAGCTGCAAATCTGGACCCCTACAACTCAGCCGGGTTAGATAATCTGGACCCTGTCTTTCAAAAATTATCTGCCAAAATTGTTGCAACCCCTATTACTATCCTGTTCAACCTCTCTTTCGTATCGTCTGAGATTCCCAAAGATTGGAAAGCTGCCGCGGTCATCCCCCTCTTTGAAGGGGGAGACACTCTAGGCCCAAACCGCTACAGACCTATATGTATCCTATCCTGCCTTTCTAAGGTCTTTGAAAGCCAAGTTAACAAACAGATTACCAACCATTTTGAATCCCACCGCACCTTCTCCGCTATGCTATCTGGTTTCAGAGCTGGTCATGGGTGCACCTCAGCCACGCTCAAGGTCCTAAATGATATCATAGCTGCCATTGATAAGAGACATTACTGTGCAGCCGTATTCATCGACCTGGCCAAGGCTTTCGACTCTGTCAGTCACCACATTCTTATCGGCAGACTAAACAGCCTTGGTTTCTTAAATGATTGCCTCGCCTGGTTCACCAACTACTTCTCTGACAGAGATCAGTGTCTCAAATCGGAGGGCCTGTTGTCCGGACCTCTGGCAGTCTCTATGGGGGTGCCACAGGGTTCAATTCTCGGGCCGACTCTTTTCTCTGTATATATCAATGATGTTGCTCTTGCTGTGGGCGATTCCCTCATCCACCTCTACGCAAACGACACCATTCTGTATACTTCTGGCCCTTCCTTGGACACTGTGCTATCTAACCTCCAAACAAGCTTCAATGCCATACAACACTCCTTCCGTGGCCTCCAACTGCTCTTAAACGCTAGTAAAACCAAATGCATGCTTTTCAACCGTTCACTGCCTGCACCCGCACGCCCGACTAGCATCACCACCCTGGATGGTTCCGACCTAGAATATGTGGACATCTATAAGTACCTAGGTGTCTGACTAGACTGTAAACTCTCCTTCCAGACTCATATCAAACATCTCCAATCCAAAATCAAATCTAGAATCGGCTTTCTATTTCGCAACAAAGCCTCCTTCACTCACGCCGCCAAACGTACCCTAGTAAAACTGATTATCCTTCCGATCCTCGACTTCGGCGATGTAATCTACAAAATGGCTTCCAATACTCTACTCAGCAAACTGGATGCAGTTTATCACAGTGCCATCCACTTTGTTACTAAAGCACCTTATACCACCCACCACTGCGACCTGGATGCTCTAGTCGGCTGGCCTCGCTACATATTCATCGCCAGACCCACTGGCTGCAGGTCATCTACAAGTCCATGCTAGGTAAAGCTCCGCCTTATCTCAGTTCACTGGTGACGATGGCAACACCCACCCATAGCATGCGCTACAGCAGGTGTATCTCACTGATCATCCCTAAAGCCAACACCTCATTTGGCCGCCTTTCCTTCCAGTTCTTTGCTGCCTGTGACTGGAACGAATTGCAAAAATCGTTGAAGTTGGAGACTTTTATCTACCTCACCAATTTTAAACATCTGCTATCTGAGCAGCTAACCGATCGCTGCAGCTGTACATAGTCCATCGGTAAATAGCCCACCCAATTTACCTACCTCATCCCCATACTGTTTTTATTTATTTACTTTTTTGCTCTTTTGCACACCAGTATCTCTACCTGCACATGACCATCTGAACATTTATCACTCCAGTGTTAATCTGCAAAATTGTAATTATTCGCCTACCTCCTCATGCCTTTTGCGCACAATATATAGAGACTATTTTTTTTTATCAAAAAAAATAAAACAATTCTGCTGTGTTATTGACTTGTTTATTGTTTACTCCATGTGTAACTCTGTGTTGCTGTCTGTTCACACTGCTATGCTTTATCTTGGCCAGGTCGCAGTTGTAAATGAGAACTATTTCTCAACTAGCCTACCTGGTTAAATAAAGGTGGAAAAGAAAAAAAAGAAAAAAAAAGATTACGGAGACGTAATTTATAGATCGTCAGGTAATGGTACTATCGAGGGGCTAGATGTTCTTTACTATTTGGCCATCAGATTTGCCACCGGTGCTCCTTATAGGACACATCACAGCACTCTATACTCCTCTGTAAACTGATCATCTCTATACCTGTCGCAAGACCCACTGGTTGATGCTTATTTATAAAACCCTCTTAGGCCTCACTCCCTATCTGAGATATCTACTGCAGCCCTCATCCTCCACATACAACACTTGTTCTGCCAGTCACATTCTGTGCAATGTCCCCAAAGCACACACATCCCTGGGTCGCTCCTCTTTTCAGTTTGCTGCATCTAGCGACTGGAACGAGCTGCAACAAACACTCAAACTGGACAGTTTTATGTCAATCTCTTCATTTAAATAATCAGTCATGGACACTCCTAATGACAGTTGTGGCTGCTTTGTTTGATGTATTGTTGTTTCTACCTTCTTGACCTTTGTGCTGTTGACTGTGCCCAATAATGTTTGTACCATGTTTTGTGCTGCTACCATGTTGTGCTGCTACCATGTTGTTGTTATGTTGTGTTGCTACCATGCTGTGTTGTCATGTGTTGCTGCCTTGCCATGTTCTGGTCTTTAGGTCTCTCTTTATCTAGTGTTGTGTTGTCTCTCTTGTTGTGATGTGTGCTTTGTCATATATTTATATGGTATTTTTTGATTTATTATAAACCCAGGCCCCCGTACCCGCAGGAGACATTTTGTCTTTTGGTAGGCCATCATTGTAAATAAGTGTTTGTTCTTAACTGACTAGTCTTGTTAAATAAAAAAATAACAAATATATACACTGCTCAAAAAAATTAAAGGGAACACTAAAATAACACATCCTAGATCTGAATGAAAGAAATATTATTATTAAATACTTTTTTCTTTACATAGTTGAATGTGCTGACAACAAAAATCACACAAAAGGTCTGGATTTGCAGTGGAAAACCACACTACAGGCTGATCCAACTTTGATGTAATGTCCTTTAAACAAGTCAAAATGAGGCTCAGTAGTGTGTGTGGCCTCCACGTGCCTGTATGACCTCCCTACAACGTCTGGGCATGCTCCTGATGAGGTGGCGGATGGTCTCCTGAGGGATCTCCTCTCAGACCTGGACTAAAGCATCCGTCAACTCCTGGACAGTCTGTGGTGCAACGTGGCGTTGGTGGATGGAGCGAGACATGATGTCCCAGATGTGCTCAATTGGATTCAGGTCTGAGGAACGGGCGGGCCAGTCCATAGCATCAATGCCTTCCTCTTGCAGGAACTGCTGACACACTCCAGCCACATGAGGTCTAGCATTGTCTTTCATTAGGAGGAACCCAGGGCCAACCGCACCTGCATATGGTCTCACAAGGGATCTGAGGATCTCATCCCGGTACCTAATGGCAGTCAGGCTACCTCTGGCGAGCACATGGAGGGCTGTGCAGCCCCCCAAAGAAATGCCACCCCACACCATGACTGACCCAAAGCCAAACCGATCATGCTGGAGGATGTTGCAGGCAGCAGAACGTTCTCCACGGCGTCTCCAGACTCTGTCACGTCTGTCACATGTGCTCAGTGTGAACCTGCTTTCATCTGTGAAGAGCACAGGGCGCCAGTGATGAATTTGCCAATCTTGGTGTTCTCTGGCAAATGGCAAACGTCCTGCACAGTGTTGGGCTGTAAGCACAACCCCCACCTGTGGACGTCGGGTCCTCATACCACCCTCATGGAGTCTGTTTCTGACCATTTGAGCAGACACATGCACATTTGTGGCCTGCTGGAGGTCATTTGCAGGGCTCTGACAGTGCTCCTCCTGCTCCTCCTTGCACAAAGGCGAAGGTAGCGGTCCTGCTGCTGGGTTGTTTCCCTCCTACGGCCTCCTCCACATCTCCTGATGTACTGGCCTGTCTCCTGGTAGCGCCTCCATGCTCTGGACACTACGCTGACAGACACAGCAAACCTTCTTTCCACAGCTCGCATTGATGTGCCATCCTGGATGAGCTGCACTACCTGAGCCACTTGTGTGGGTTGTAGACTCCGTCTCATGCTACCACTAGAGTGAAAGCACCGCCAGCATTCAAAAGTGACCAAAACATCAGCCAAGAAGCATAGGAACTGAGAAGTGGTCTGTGGTCACCACCTGCAGAACCACTCCTTTATTGGGGGTGTCTTGCTAATTGCCTATAGTTTCCACCTGTTGTCTATTCCATTTGCAAAACAGCATGTGAAATTTATTGTCTATCAGTGTTGCTTCCTAAGTGGACATTTTGATTTCACAGAAGTGTGACTGACTTGGAGTTCCATTGTGTTGTTTAAGTGTTCCCATTTTTTTGAGCAGTGTATATATTTTCTTTTCATATTAAAGAAGTTAGTTATTCAAGGTAAATAAGAGTGCTTGAAGTAGTTTAATCAACCATTCCAATTGTACACAGTTTGAGGCATGAGAAAACATCTCTCATATCCTAGAGTTAAACTCTGATTTACTTGGAGCTTCAATCTAATAACTTTATTTTCCAAGCAATGAAAGGCAGTTGCTTCAGAATACAATACACCTACAGTGAAAGAGATTAGTATCTAAGTACTAAGTAATATTGTTGTGTTATAGTAAACACCGAGGGGTAATATACAGTAAAAAAGAAAGACAGAGTGATGCCAAATCTTGTTTGAAGATTTATGTAGAGAGTTTTCTTAAACACTAAAGCCATGTACTGCATACCAGAATCCCGGATGTTCAGTGACCAGAAATCGCATTAGGTACTGTTGTGAGCCTTTGCCAGATGGCTGCTTGTAAAGCAGAACAATTAAGTGGTTGGTGTGCAGAGGCACTGTGTGGAGACCAGGCTCTGGTGAGAGAGGAAAAAGTAAAGTGCTTCAAATCCGAGAGTGGAACCAAACTCCCAAACCAAATCATCCCAGTCTGTCATAACACACAAAACAAAAGAGATAACGACTGGGGTGTTCAGGAGCACAACTGACTCAGAGGTCCAATTCCTGTATTGATCCAGCAGGGAAACTAAAGGTTGGTGATCTGTCTTGCACTTCTAGCTGACAGACTGAGGTCTCTCTCGGGCTCTTGCATCTGACTTGGCTGGCAGCTGACCAAACCAAGGAGATAGTAACTGGGTGATAGCATAACTAAGACACCAAACACACTAGCCAGGGAGATTTTATTTTTTTTACATGGTCGGGCTGTTGGTGTCAGATTTGGGATTAACAGAAAATAACAACTTTACCTGACATTGCAACTGTGAGAGAGAGAGAGATGAGAAAAAAACAGGAAAAAAAAGTTCTTAGCTGAAGACCCCGAGGCAAGATCAAGCCTACAGGCTCTAAACATGATCTTTCCTTTAATTGATATGCTTAAACATTATTCTGAATGAAGCCCTGGCGTCCAGTCTTAAAGGGGTCTGAACACGACGTCTGAACCCACTATGAAACATTTCTACAGCTATCGTTTGAAATTCCCGCAGGGGAATGACAGCAGCCATATGGGTCCAAACACCAGATCCAAGACCCCGATGAATCTGGATGGATGGATGCTGAGACCTCTGAACGGCACGTGAAAGGAGAGTTTAGCAACTGAGATTTGGTTGGCAGAGGCAAACCGCAATGAGCATGAATTGGGTTATGCCTTACAATCATTGCTCTGATAGATAGTACTGGAAAGCAGAGAGACTGTGGGACCAGAGATTTTAATAAGAGACAGATGAAGAGAGGTCATATGAAAAGGTCATGCAATAACGGACTAGACGGGAAATAAGTGAATAGTTGAGGGGAAAAAGCTGACTGGAACTATTCAACACCCAAACTGCTCTAACTCTTCATTATCCATCCTCATAGCAGATCACATTGTGAGATGCTGGAATAAAAAGTGTTTTAAATTTAACAAGAATAAAACCATCTCTACCCTCTTGAAAAACAACTTAGAGAAATGCCGTCAACACAGAGAATGTGGTAGAAAATGTCCTATAGAGTTGGGGGCCCAGAAAGAAACAGTAAACTGATAATAAGGCTTATAGTAAAAGGGACTGTGATAACACATTATCTCAGGCTAATCTCCACCCTTAATATACACCATTAACAATCACATCTCTGGGATAAATCACAAGAGCCTCCCATTAGCAAACTGCCGTCATTTTGAGTTCAGAGACAGTAGCTGAGCTGAAAGTTTTATGATGCCTGTGAAAATCCATTCCGCTAGTGTTTGCACACCAAAGAGAAACAGAGAGAGAGAGAAAGGGAGGAGAAAATGAAGAGGGGGGAAAAGAATGAAGAGAATGCATCAGTAGAGGAAGGTGTCGAGAGCAAAGACAGCAAATATAGTTTTTAATAATCTCTGCTGCTCTCAGCATACCTTATCTCAGGAAGGGGACCAGCATTGTACAAGTTGTCAGGGTGTTTATCTGTTGGAACATATACACAACGCAGAAGCAGTCAGACACACACACACACACACACACACACACACACACACACACACACACACACACACACACACACACACACACACACACCTGTCACCCCTAAGGTACATTATCTGCAGCAAAATCTCTCCTCTAATAACAGAATCCATTGAAGCATAATTGAAAATTACTTTTGGAGAATTGCCACATTAAGGGTACAGAAAGATATTTGCAGGTGTAGTAGGAGGGTGGAAACTCAAGCGTGAATGAATAATGGAGGGAAAACATTTACATTTACAGATTGGGTCCAATGGACACTTGGAGTGAGCTTGAGAAATGAGAAACAAGCAACAGAGATAGGAAAATGAAATATGAAACAGTCCACGCCTGAAACAAAACAACAACAGCAGGAACAGGGAAATGTGTCTGATGCACAAACATATTCACTACACCACCTATTTGTCAAGTGTTACTGAGCACAATGCGGAGGAGAAATGCCATAAGACAGGAATGTTTCAATCTCCCAATGTACCTAACCTTAACTTTCATGGAACTGTACGCATTTAACAACCAAGAGTGAGCACAAGATACAGCATTTGTCATAAGTTACTGAACACAGGGGGAAAACTAAGAGACATGAAAGTTTATATCTCAGTATGGACCTAAGTAATTATTTCATGGTACTTTAAGCATGGCCTTCATGGAATGAATGCATGTCACTGCTTTCATTCACAAATGCACTCTTGAAGTGCTTTGAAGAACTATAGCGGAAGAAACGCTGACATTTGGAGGATGTTTTTAAGTGACCTCACATACTGTCTCGTGGATATCTCTGTCACGTTCAACATTCCCCTTTCACTCCTGACTGTGCATCTTCAAGCATCTTAGCTTGATCTCGTGTTCTCCCCTGTTCTCTACATTCCAGAAAGCTCTTTTCCAGAATAAATCTTTAAAAAAAACATATAAAAGTTTGACATTCCCCTTCCAGGCGTGATTATTTTTGCATGAGGTCGAAGAGAGCTTTTTAGGTCACACAGAAACAAATCCACTAGCGAGTCAGTGACATCCGCCTTTTTCCGCTCATCACCAAGCATCAGCACTGACCTGAAACGCATATGGTGTTGACTCATCTTGTGGCCACCTTAGAACCTCTTCTGACCTGACAACACCCTAACACACGTTCTGCCCTTTCCTCACAATGGATCGCAGATGTCGTGTGTGACTTGGTGGAGTCACGCTTGGGTCAGGGCACATCAGCAGACTTTGGGGTATAGTCTGCAGGTGGGACCTTTATTCTGGCTGGGCAGATACGGCACGAGCACAACTGATTCCCATTCATTATTTACAACTAGAGGAAGCTGAGGCCAGTAGATTAAATAACGTTTTTAATTTTCTTATGAAATGTACAGGTAACTGCCAAAATAATTTTAACATTTGAGTAAATAAGGGATACAAAGTCTATTGAAAGCAGGTGCTTCCACACAGGTGCTTCCTCATACTTTTTCTGTGTGCACATTAGCATTAGCGATGATTGTACGGAATCTAGCCAGGCTTTCCAAAACCATTTCATAATGAATGTAGGGCCACAAATGCACTCTTGATTTACTGTGCATTCGGAAAATATTCAGACTCCTTCCCTTTTTCCACATGTTGTTACTATTGTACAGCACACTATATTACTTATACAACTAATGTAAGGGCAGGACATGAGACGGGAGTAAAAACTAACATCGGTATTGATTAATACGTTTTACAGGACAAAACATTTCAAGCATTCCAATGTTACAGGTGCCCTAAAGGGACAAACTATAATATCAATTCACAACAGTTACATTACAGGCCTATTCTAAAATTGAATTTTTTCTCATCAATCTGCACACAATACTCCAAATGACGAAGTGAGAACTAGTTTTTAGACATAGAGTACAGTATATACATATGAGATGAGTAACGTAGGGTATTATACATTATATAAAGTGGCATTGTTTAAAGTGGCTAGTGATACATTGATTACATTCATTTTCAATTATTAAAGTGGCTAGAGATGAGTCAGTATGTTGGCAGCAGCCACTCAATGTTAGTCATGGTTGTTTAACCATCAGTCCCCGCTTTGATGCACCTGTACTGACCTCGCCTTCTGGATGATAGCGGGGTGAACAGGCAGTGGCTCGGGTGGTTGTTGTCCTTGATGATCTTTTTGGCCTTCATGTGAGTTCGGGTGGTGTAGGTGTCCTGGAGGGCAGGTAGTTTGCCCCCAGTGATGCGTTGTGCAGACCTCACTACCCTCTGGAGAGCCTTACGGTTGTGGGCGAAGCAGTTGCCATACCAGGCGGTGACACAGCCCGACAGGATGCTCTCGATTGTGCATCTGTAAAACTTGTGTACTATTGTTTGTACAGATGAACGTGGTACCTTCAGGCATTTGGAAATTTCTCCCAAGGATGAACCAGACTTTTGGAGGTCTACAATTTTTTTTCTGAGGTCTTGTCTGATTTATTTGGATTTTCCCATGATGTCAAGCAAAGAGGCACTGAATTTGAAGGTAGGCCTTGAAATACATCCACAGGTACACCTCCAATTGATTCAAATTATGTCAATTAGCCTATTTTTTATTTTTTTTTAACCTTTATTTAACCAGGCAAGTCAGTTAAGAACAAATTCTTATTTTCAATGACGGCCTAGGAACAGTGGGTTAACTGCCTGTTCAGTGGCAGAACGACCTTGTCAGCTCGGGGGTTTGAACTTGCAACCTTCTGGTTCCTTGTCCAACTCTCTAACCACTAGGCTACCCTGCCGCTTCCTATCAGAAGCTTCTAAAGCTATGACATCATTTTCTGGAATTTGCCAAGCTGTTTATAGGCACAGTCAACTTAGTGTATGTCAACCTCTGACCCCCTGGAATTGTGATACAGTGAATTATAAGTGAAATAATCTGTCTGTAAACAATTGTTGGAAAAATTACTTGTGTCATGCACAAAGTGGATGTCCTAACCGACTTGCCAAAGCTATAGTTGTTTAACAAGAAATGTGTGTAGTGGTTGAAAAACGAGTATAATGACTCCAACCTAGGTGTATGTGAATTTCCGAATTCAACTGTTTAAGGTCCCACAGTTGACAGTGCATGTCAGAGCAAAAAACAAGCTATGGAATCAAAGGAATTGTCCATAGAGCTCAGAGTCAAGATTGTGTTGAGACACAGATCTGGGAAAGGGTACCAAAAAATGTCTACAGCATTGAAGGTCCCCAAGAACACATTCTTAAATGAAAGAAGTTTGGAACCACCAAGACTCTTCCAAATGCTGGCTGCCCGGCCAAACTGAGCAATCGGGAGGGAACGGGCCTTGGTCAGGGAGGTGACCACGAACCCCATGGTCACTCTTATAGAGCTCCAGAGTTCCTCTGTGGAGATGGGAGAACCTTCTAGAAGGACAACCATCTCTGCAGCACTCTTAGGCCTGAATGCCAAGTGTCACTTCTGCAGGAAACCTGGCACCATTCCTACGGTGAAGCATGGTGGTGGTAGCATCATGCTATGGGGATGTTTTTCAGCAGCAGGGACAGGGAGACTAGTCAAGATCATGGGAAAGATGAACGGAGCAAAGTACAGACAGATCCTTGATGAAAACCTGCTCCAGAGCGCTCAGACTGGAGCGAAGATTCACCTTCCAACAGGGCAATGACCTTAAGCACACAGCCAAGACAACACAGGAGTGGCTTCGAGACAAGTCTCTGAATGAACCCGGACTTGAACCCGATCTCTGTCGAAACCTGAAAATAGCTGTGCGGCTACGCTTCCCATCCAACCTGACAGAGCTTGAGTGGATCTGCAGAGAATAAGTTAGAAACTCCCCAAATACACATTTTCCCTCGCTGTTGGGTATAAATCACATTGCGGAATAAATGGCACACGTGCATTTGTTTAACTGCAACCAGGGTTGTTTTTTTGGCCTGGGATCTGGGGTTGAATAAGAAAGATTTGATAGAGTACTATCAAACATATTCGCTGCCATACATCCTGCTGCGTTCCCCTCAAAGGGTATGTGTTTAGTTGTTTCCAGAAACTCTCCAAAGAGACGTAGAAAAAAGGAGAACTCTGAGAGTGTGGAAGTAAGGAAGCCATATTCCACCTTTTACATCCTTTGTCTGTTTCCTCCTTCTCCCTCTCTATAAGTAGTTTCAGAGCCAATATTATGGGAAGAAAAAGAGGCATGAGGAGATGGGCTGAGTTGATCTGGAGGAAGTAAAGAAAAAATAAGGAAAAAGGGTAAACAACTTCCCAAAACTTCAGGAAGAGAAGGGTGAAGAAGTAAGGTCGTGGCTCATCTGTTTCATTGAAATGGATAATGTTGTTTTCCAGGCCAGGTTCACAGGAATCAGATAAGTCCAGCTGGCATTGAAGGCAGTTCTTCTTGTTCTCTTTTGCAACATCCCTGTCACCTTCTCTCAGTCCACAGAATATTCTCAGAACTCTGTCACAGAGTTCGCAAAAGTCCATCCATAATCTAAATGGATTTAAGCCATTGGCATCCATGACAGCTCTGTGGTTTCACTGTGGTAGGGGCAATTGGTAGGCAAACTAAAAACAACACATGCACTTAGGGCTACCTCACCAGCTAGCAACCATAGGCAACCAATCAGGACCCCTCACAACGGTTGTCAGAAAGAAGCCTTTTTTTGTAGTATTTATGTCATTTATGTCAGAAAACCAGTGGTGTACTCAAGACTTCTAAGGCCACACACAGCATGACTTCTAGGCCAGATAGACTAACAATACATTGCATCATCATGTCTGAGGCAACATGTACGGTACCGTCTGCATGCACTGGCCAGTGCGCAATTTGTACTAGTACACACTGGCCTGTACATCGAATGATAAAGTCCACATTTCCAATTTAGATTCATGACCAGTCCAGTGAGGTAGAAACCCCAAAACAAACCAAGTATCACAACAACGAGGTAGAGGGTCGTAGAAATCGAATGACAACTTCTGTGCCGCACGAAAAAAGAACAATCAATTAAGAATTCTCGCTCAAGAGGATGAATCATTTTTCCTTTATTACTGACACGAGGCGGCTTGATGAGATTTTAACTTGATAACCATAAACAAAACGGAGAGCTGCGGCTTTAAAAGGGAGCTGCTCGAGTCGCATTTGTATTGAAAACCCGTAATATAAGCCTGCTGGCGGTTAGAGCTGGTGATGAAATCCAACCATTTACTGTTGTGACAGAATGTAAATTAGAGTGTGCTTCAGGATATGAGGGGAAAACCCAAGAGTATGTAATTAAAAAGGTACGAATTTAAATATTGAGAGAAAGGAGCTATATAAATGACCTCTTCTCTAATAGAATGACCCCAGGAAATGGGAGGGGAGAAGGACGTGCCCGTTGAAATTACTAGAAACCCTATTTGGAGAGCAAAACTAAGAGAGTGTTTTTCATATCACTTTCACTGTAAAACGGAAGATGTAGATATTGTATGTCAATGTATCCTTTCAAATCGTTACAATGCCATGGACTAAAGCATATCTGTTGACGCAAAGGACTATGTTGGAAAATCCTATGTTTTGAGCCAAGTCCAGGATGATATCTGCTTATGAATATGCAATATACTGCATGGGCCTTGACTTGAGGATAACACAGGGTGATAAACACAGATATTCTACAATATTTGAGAATCGATCTGGAAACCTATACTGTCAGACGTTTATATGACTATCAAAATCAGATCTCAGTCATAGCAATTTTCTGAGACTCCAATAAAGTTCTATAGCACCTCTGTGGTTTTGAGGTAAAGTCCAAGTCCAATTGTAATATGTCAGAGACATCAGGTAGGTCCCCTTCTCTCCGAGACACAGGCCTCATTATAGGCACTGACCCGTGAAATATCAGCCAGCCTGTGAGTGAGTGAGCTCAGCAAAAATATGTAATTTGAAGAATGTGACTCCTCCCCCCTGCCTGACCCCATAGTGGCACATTTGGAATGGGGGATGGGGGGAAGGAGGGTTTAAATGGGAACGGAGAGATGGAAGGGATGTCCCAGATCAACCTTTCTCTTTCTGTCTTTCTATTTCTTGTCTTTCTCTCTGTCTCTTCTGTCTCGCTCGTCTCTCGCTCGTCTCTCACTCGTCTCTCACTCGTCTCTCTCTCGTCTCTCTCTCTCTCTGTCCCTATTCTGCTGAGTGACTGCAGAGGAATCCCCTCCACTCTTACTCACTGGATGTTACCTTCAGAAGACCTGCATGTCTAGTCAGCCAGAGCTTTGCTCAGAGTATATACCCTTCACCATGGCACTGATGCATTCTGAGTTCCTCGTACAGTAGCCACCTTTTTCTCAGTCGACATAGCAGCCTGTCTGATAGCAGCCTATCCAGTCATTTTAAAGGTTTTCTTTCTTTCTAGGACCATTTAAGGAGAGTATTGACACCCACTAATTCACAGCAGGAGAGTGTAACAATGTGTTGAACTTTGAACTATGATACATTTCAGTTGGGAAAGTATACAGTTCATAGAAAAGTGTGACATGAGAACATTACTACTACAAGAGAGACTCATCAATGCAAATGCCCAGAAAATAAACTGTGTGTGTAAGGGCCGACACCGGACAGGAGAAGCAGGTATGGGGAGTCAGACATTTTTTGGGGAACAGACAAGGAAACAAGACAGGAACAGCGTTGGAACATGGGTAACATGGACATGAGACAATTAATGCAGCAGCCGGGAACTGACAAATATAGTGAAGTTAATAAACAGGTGATTGAGTGAGTCCAGGTGAGTCCAATATCACTGATGCACGTGACGAGGGAAGGTGGGTGTGGGTAAATGGTGGCAGGAGAGCCTAATGCAGGGCAGCCTGGCACCCTCGAGCGCCAGGGGGGAAGAGCGGGAGCGGGCATGACAGTACCCCCCCCCCCCAATAGGGGCGCCACCCGGCATCCCACCTGGGCGAGCCGGCCGAGACATGGGCGCTGGGCAAGCCGGCCTGGGTTAAACTCCCCACGAACCGGCAGGGATGTGGGAGTCTGGCGAGCCGGCTGAGGCATAGGAGCCTGACGATCTGCATGAGGCATGAATGCCCGTCGATCCCGCTGCGGCGTGGAAGCCCAATGATCCGGCGGAGGCATGACGTGGGATGGGAACCTGCCGAGCCAACCAAGGCAAGGAAACCTCTAGAGCCAGCTAGGACGTGGAAGCCCGACGAGCTGGCTTAGGCAACCCCGGTTCCATCGGCAGCGGAATCCAAGCCCGGCGTCACCAACAAAATAAGAACTCATGGGCCGGCTGGGCGAACAAGACCTGACGATCCGGCTGAGGCCCGACGTGGGATGGGCGCCTTCTGAGCCAAATGTGGCACGGAAACCTCTCGAGCCAGCTAGGGCGTGGAAGCCCGACGAGCTGGCTAGGCAGCCCCGGTTCCATTGGCGGCGACCCAGGACTGACGTCACCACCAACCGGAATGCCACTACTCCCCGATGCTTTGTGTGATGGCTGCTGAATTCTGTAAAGAATGACGCTGGAGAATGGAAGCAGGTACTGGGAGTTTTATTCGGGAACAGACATGGAAACAAGACAGGAACAGCGTCGGAACACGGTAACACGGACATGAGACAATTAATGCAGCAGCTGGGAACAGAGCTGGGGAACTGACAAATATAGGGAAGGTAATAAACTGGTGACTGAGTGAGTCCAGGTGAGTCAAATATCGCTGATGCAAGTGACGAGGGAAGGCAGATGTGCGTAAACGGTGGCAGGAGTTCGTAATGCAGGGCAGGGGAAGAGCGGGAGCGACAGTATGTTGTATTACACTTAATTTCACAGTAACACAATTAGTCTAACCTAACAATACCACATCACGCCTCTCACAACATTAAATAATTACCAGACTCGATATCCATTGCATTCGAGATCCACTTGCACAGTGCAATCCCATTTCAGATCATTATAATATTGCATAATGTCACTTTTATCAACACTAATTCACGTCACTTATCATAATATGACTTCACCATACAGCACATCATTAAGACCACAATCAAGCGTCTAATAAGGGGATAGAGAGGGAAGAGGAGCGGGGAGTATGCTTGCATTATCAGACGGAGGGAGAAATTGCACTCGAGGCAAGGATGAGGCCAATTAGATGAAAATAATTAAGCTCAAACGCATCATGATCATTTGGTGTGAAAATGTGTGTTAATGAACTGGAGAGACTGAAAGACTAAAACGAGCAGAGATGACATTACAAAGAAGATACGTAGATTAAGAATATACATTGATACATTGTTACATTGAGAATGTTGTGTTATGTTAGCTAAGTGTTGTGTGTTTCGCAACCTCTCTACAAGATACTGTCTTGTTGAGTTGAAGTTAAGTCAAGAATGTTGTGTGAGAATAATTCAAGTTTCCGAAAAGATATGTTGATTTGAGCAGTCAAAAGCTAAGAGTTACGTTTCCGTCTAGCTATTGTATATTGAATGTGTTGTGTTTCACAGCCTCTATATGTACGATATGCTGGTCCTGTTGAGTTGTATTGGGGTCAGGGATATGATGTGTGAAGTTGGATACATGCAGACAGGCTCATCTCTACGAGGTTTCAGCATCTGGCATCCATGCATCTGTAGTCCGTAATTTTACCTCACATTGCTCTGCTGCAGTAGCACAGCTGAAGACATCAAACTGCTGTGTTTCTATACCTGTCTACCTATTTACTAAGACTGAATAATTATTGAGCAATAAACTGCTCAACCGCCAAGGGATGATACTCAGAATACTTAGATGAAGAGAGGAGGCAGATCTGAATAACTTGTTGCAAGAGATCAAATATAATTTAGGGTACACGGTAAACAGTCTGGCTTCATTTCGCTCATATCCTTAATCCCCAAGCATCCAATTGAGATATGGGACCGCTCCTTTGAATATTATTCACAGGAATTACTGATATTCTTCTGTTGTTTAAGGTCAGGGCGTTCATTAAAATTGACAGGCTGACTTTGAGATACTTGAAGGCGTTGGTGGGTGTCTTGACCTTTATTGAAAAGTCAGCATCTGTCCTGCCATGTACACAGACTAACGGTCTCTCCAGCCCCAAAATCTTCTTAGCAGAGCTGTGATCTCAATTAACAAGTAATATTATGGACAGAGAGGAACAGAGCAAATCAAATGCAGAGACTGCAAAGTTTATGGCTGCGATAATTTTTTATTCTTGAGTATGAACTATCACGTTCTGGATGTTTCTGACTAGTATTTAGATTGATCTCTCTCTAACTTTCTGTTTGTACTCGTTCTCTCCCTAAATCCCTCACCCTTTCTCGGTCCCACCAGGTCTCATTTGAACAAATTTGAATATGATCTTTTGCGCCCTTGTTTCATTGATACAGAATCCCAGCACTGTGGCAATGGTCACAGTGATGTATAAGAAACCTAGCCAAGCAGGACAGGTCCCATACAACGGACGGGTTACTACTCTAACTGCCTTCTCACAGTGGAGGGATATGACTTGGCTGAGTGAATGCCAGGGCACATCTCAGAGGCTTTGGGATGTCAATGTTCTAACACACAGGACTATTTTCTCGTCTCTAGGGTATGTGGGACGCTAGCGTCCCACCTAGCCAACATCCAGTGAGATTGCAGAGTGCCAAATTCAAATACAGAAATATACATTATAAAAAAAGCATATGCGAAAGCATACCTTACAATTATTTGAGAACATAGCCCAGCAGACACATCATTACAAACAGTAACCAGCCAAGTAGAAGAGTTACACAAGTCAGAAATAGAGATAAAATGAATCACTTACCTTTGATGATCTTCATATGTTTGCACTCAGAAGACATTCATTTATTCAATAAATGTTCCTTTTGTTCGATAAAGTCTCTCTTTATATCCGAAAACCTCTGTTTAGTTCAAGCGTTTTCTTCAGTAATCCACAGGCTCAAACACAGTCACAACAGGCAGACAAAAAAAATCTAAATTGTTCATAGAAACATGTCAAATGTTTACATTCAGTCCTCAGGTTGTTATTAGCCTAAATAATCGATAATATTTCAACCGGACAATAACGTTGTCAATATAAAAGGTAAACAAGAAAGGCATTCTCTCTGGTCGTGCACATGAAAAAGCTCTGACACGGCAGGGTCCACTCATTCAGACTGCTCTTACTCCCTAATTTTTCAGAATACAAGCCTGAAACAATTTCTAAAGACTGTTGACATATTGTGGAAGGCATAGGAACTTCAATTTGAGTCCTAAGTCAATGGATACTGTAATGGCATTGAATAGAAAACTACAACAACAACAAAATCCTACTTCCTGAAAGGTTTTCGCCTGCTAAATCAGTTATGTTATACTCACAGATATTATTTTAACAATTTTGGAAACTTTAGAGTGTTTTCTATCCAAATCCAACTCCTACATTTTGGGCCTGAGTAGAAGGCAATTTAATTTGGGCATGCTTCTTCCAAAATTCCAAATGCTGCCCCCTACCCTAGAGAAGTTAATGACTACACCTGTCTTCAATTACTTTACATGCTGACAAAACACCTAGCTTATTTAGCCTTTTTCCTGCCCTTTAACTCATTTTGAAGTGCTTCACTGTTGGATGATGTATTTTGTTAGATTTTGAAATATCTATTTTCTAAGACAATTCATTTTGGATTATTTTTGGAGACTGACTCGGAGAAGCAGACATTTCACTGCTCTGTAACTAATTAAAAGGAGCTTTGAGATTGAACAATGTCGTAGGTTAGATACTGGATATCTATTTTGTAAGATTTTGTTTGAATTATTTCCAGAACTTTTTGTCACTTTGATTTCCCAGCAACTGACTCATAGCTTGACATGCAACAGTACTGGACCATTTAAAGGACATTGCTAATCTTCGCAGATATTCAAAGAGTAAACCAGCTTGCTTTCTCCAGCCTCAAGGAAAAACCAGACACACCAGTTGTCATTGTCAGACTTATTTTAGTCAGAATTTCTCTGCAAACCTCAGACATGAACGGTGGATTTGTTTTGTGCTCTGAAGAGAGGTATTAACCTTGGAATCCCATAGCTACATACAGATAAAGTCAGGGTAATCCGTTACATTACCAGCAAAAAAATAGATGATTACTTTGAGGATTACTTTGAAATTCTGAAAGGATGTTTGTGATATCAAATCTTTGACACTTCTCTGTTTTCTCAATGACATTCAAATCAGCATTGATAAATAGGCGCAATATTCAGTTTGTTCCACCTGAGAAAGTCTGACTACAAGTCAGAGACCACTATGATGACACACCAAATGTGTTTGATGGATCGCGGGAAAAGAGGAGGAATAGGCTTTTGTATGCTACTATCTACGCTATGTCTTCCAATGGTGAGGCTGCTGTTGGCATCCAAAGATTATCCAACTTCAGTAAATGTTTAGATGTAAGGATGACAGCAATGGTGTTGTTTATTGGGAAAGGGGGATACCTCGTCAGCTGTCCAATTGAATGTATTCAACTGAAATGTGTCTTCCACATTTAACCCAACCCCTCTGAATCAGAGAGGTGCGGGGGGCTGCCATAATCGACATCCAAGTCTTCGGCACCTGGGGAACAGTGGGTTAACTGCCTTGCTCAAAACGACAGATTTTTACCTTGTCAGCACGGTGATTCGATCCAGTCGCCAACGCCCAGACTCGGCCCAACGCTCTAACCACAATGGCAACTGTACCTGCCAAATCACACTGCTGCTCTCTCATGTAGCTATTTGCGCTTTACGGATTGTAGTTGCTGTGGACGGCTGTTCACAAATCAAAATGTGTATTTGAACGCAATAACTGTCACACCCTGATCTGTTTCACCTCTCTTTGTGATTGTCTCAACCCCCTCCAGGTGTCGCCCATCTTCCCCTTTATCCCTGGTGTATTTATACCTGTGTTCTCTGTTTGTCTGTTGCCAGTTCATCTTGTTTGTTAAGTCAACCAGCGGTTTTGTCTCAGCTCCTGCTTTTTCCTTTTCTTGCCCTCCTGGTATTTTTCTCTCCCCCCCATCTCTGGTTTACTGACCCCTGCCTGCCTTGACCTGTCTATTGCCTGCCCCCATTGGATTCTTATACCATTGTTTAATGATTGAATTCAAGAAGTTTAAGCTGCCTATCAATCATTGTTTTTGAAACCAGTGGACAGCAAGTGAGAAATGTGCTCTTGCAACAGCTGCATAGTGCAGATCCAAGCCTATGTGTAACGAATGTCTTTGGGTGAAAGAGAGGAGGACCAAGATGCAGCGTGATGATAATCCATATTTAATAGGAAACTTAAACAATGAACAAAAACAAAAAACTGACAAAAGGAACGAAGCCGAAACAGTCCCGTAACGTCAACACTAAACACTGGAACAGGAACAATCACCCACAAAAGACCCAAAGAATATGGCTGCCTAAATATGGTTCCCAATCAGAGACAACGATAGACAGCTGCCTCTAATTGAGAACCAATCCAGGCAACCATAGACTTACAAAACACCTAGAATTAGAAAACATACCCATAAACATTCAAAACGCCTAGACAAGTCAAACACATACATCATCCATGTCACACCCTGACCTAACCAAAATAACAAAGAATACTAAGGTCAGGGTGTGACACTATGGAATAAAAGTGGGCATTTTATTGCTCAATCTCATTCACGATGATAAAACAAATCCATAGGACTAATGGACACATGCTCAAAATTGCACACTTTTGGTAGAATTAAAGGGGCAATCTGTAGATCCTACATCTATTTTTGGACTTATAAATAATTTATAAGTCCTAAAATGGATGTAGCAACTACAGATTGTGTGACAGTTATCCATTGATTATTGAACAATATAACTTAAATGCCTCATGAGCTTAGTTCAACTGTCACAGTCCCTGAGAACCCAAAATACAGTTGAAGTCGGAAATGTACACACACTTAAGTTGGTGTAATTAAAACTAATTTTTCAACCACTCCACACATTTCTTATTAACAATTTATAGTTTTGGCAAGTCGGTTAGGACATCAACTTTGTGCTGGATACATTATTCATTTTTCCAACAATTGTTTACAGACAGATTATTTTACTTACTGTATCACAATTTCAGTTGGTCAGAAGTTGACGGTGCCTTTAATCAGCTTGGAAAATTCCAGAAAATTATGTCATGGCTTTCGAAGCTTCTGATAGGCTAATTGACATCATTTGAGTCAATTGGAGGTGTACCTGAGGATGTATTTCAAGGCAAACCTTCAAACTCTGTGCCTCTTTGCTTGACATCATGGGAAAATCAAAATAAATCAGCCAAGACCTCAGAAAAAAATTGTAGATCTCCACAAGTCTGGTTCATCCTTGGGAGCAATTTCCAAACTCCTGAAGGTACCACGTTCATCTGTACAAATGATAGTACGCAAGTTTAAACCCTATGGGACCACGCAGCGATCATTCCGCTCAGAAAGGAGAAGTGTTCTGTCTCCTAGAGATGAACGTACTTTGGTGCAAAAAGTACAAATCAATCCCAGAACAACAGCAAAGGACCTTGTGAAGATGCTGTAGGAAGGTACAAAATTATCTATTTCCACAGTAAAACAAATCATATATCGATATAACCTGAAAGTCTGCTCAACAAGGAAGAAGCCACTGCTCCAAAACCACCCTAAAAAAAAGCCAGACTATGGTAAGCAACTGCACATGGTCTGATGAAACAAAAATAGAACTGAGCCTCGTTAAGTTTGGAGAAAAAGGGGGAGGCTTGCAAGCCGAAGAACACCATCCCACCGTGAAGCACGGGGGTGGTAGCATCATGTTGTTGGGGGGCTTTGCTGCAGGAGGGACTGGTGCACTTCACAAAATAGATGTCATCATGAGGGAGGAAAATGATGGGGATGTATTGAAGGTACAGCTCAAGACATCAGTGTTCAGTTCACATGTGAATTGAAAGCTTGGTTGCAAATGGGTCTTCCAAATGGATAATCCCAAAATGGCTTAAGGACAACAAACTCAAGGTATTGGAGTGGCCATCACAAGCCCTGACCTCAATCATATAGAACATTTGTGGGCAGAACTGAAAAAAACGTGTGCGAGCAAGGAGGCCTACAAACCTGACTCAGTTACTCTGGCTCTGTCATGAGGAATGGGCCAAAATTCAGCCACATTATTGTGGGAAGCTTATGGAAGGCTATCAGAAACATTTGACCCAAGTTAAACAATTTAAAGGCAATGCTACCAAATACTAATTGAGTGTATGTAAACGTCTGAACCACTGGGAATGTCATGAAAGAAATAAAATCTGAAAGAAATCATTCTCTCTACTATTATTCTGACATTTCACATTCTTAAAGTAAAGTGGTGATCCTAACTGACCTAAGACAGGGAATTTTTTACTACGATTAAGTTTCAGGAATTGTGAAAAACTGATTTTAAATGTGTTTGGCTAAGGTGTATTTAACTTCCGACTTCAACTGTATAGGAAAAACAATTTTCATTTAGAAGCCTAACATCACATTTCATCTTCTCACAAATAGTTTCATATTTAATCATATAATTTCCACAACATTCAGTTGTAAATCTGATGACTGGGAAATATACACATTCAGAGATGTTGTTATACCATTATATCAGCGTTATATCAGCCTGACTCACTCAACAGGAGAGTGATCTACACACGTCACAGTCTAACTATCTGGGTCCCACAAACACACGCAGGAGCCGCGTCACTATAATCTCACAATAATCATTTCACTTTCATTGTATTGACACACCAAATTTCCTGAAAGGAAATGCTCATGCTCACATGCTCTTACTGTGTCACTATTACAGTCTACCAAAAGCAAAACAACAAGAAAAAATGGCAGCTAAAGTAATGAACGAAGAAAACCTGTCCGGTACTAAAAATGTCTTGATGGTGGTTATGCTCATAGCTTCCCATTGACTCAAAGGGGACTTGTGTACCTCTCCTTTAGTTAGTGCATTTTTAATGCACTTTGTGTTGTTACTCTGTGTTGTTTTATGCTAGTCTCCCTGGGAAGGTGTAAGGGGGACAGAGGTACATCCAAGGTACATCACGTTAAACATGGAGTCAGTTTACACAAGAGTAGAGACCAGTCGTCATTCACCTGGGGCACCCTGCCCAATGCTCAGCAGGGCAATGCTGCTTTGCATGCAGCAGTCTTGTACAAAGCAGTGAGGAAGATGGAAAGAGAAAAGTGGTAGGGAGAGAGAAAGATGGAGAGAGAGTAGAAAAGAGAAAGAAAATGGAGAGAGACTGCACTATTGTTCCTATGATGAATCTGAATATGTGTCAGGGGAGGGAGCGACAGAGAGGGAGACAGAGAGGGAGAGCTGAAGGAAGTCTACTGTCTTACCTCCACAAGGTGCTCTCTGTAACACTCCCCAGGTGAAAGTCATAAAGTTTGGTCAGAATCAGGATCACCTGGAAACAAAACAGACATAACATGTGTTATAAGTATGTAATAAGCCATGAAATGACTCAAACCTATTAGATAATAAACTGAAATGTGTAAGAATACCACAGGTTATTCTCTCAAAAGACAAGACAGACTGGGCAAATGCATTCTATGTTCTCTTAGAAGAACACTAACCTACGTATTCCACAAAAAACAATCAAAAGCAGCATAAACACCAATAACCGGTGTTTGTCGATACATTGGCATGTTATGAATGTCCCTTTGGCTCCGTCCCCAATACAACACTTATCAAGGGGCACTATGCCAGCCTGTATGTCCACTTTGAACCCTCTCTCTCTTGTTCCCTCAGTGCTGCCAGGCTTGGCCCCTTACAAGCATGATCCTGCAGTCAGTCCCTTTGTTCCCATAGCTTTGGTCTTTGATAACACACTGAAAAAGGTGATGGGTGAATCACAGACCAAGATGGCCACCCATATTCTAGAGACCCAGTTGTCAGATTTGATATCAAAACACAGGACCAGAGAACTCAGTGTATTTTTTGACTCGGTGAAGCCTGAAGTGACATCTATCAATGAATCCAAAATCCCCAACGCCTCCATAGGCTGTCCTGTAGGAAATGTTAAACTTGTAGTGTATTTAATGTTCAAAAAGGCTTATGAAGTTTGCAATTCCCACTTTGAAATGTCAAATTGGAATTACCCCCAGCCTATTAGAAGGCAAATTGTTAAAAGGTTTTTACCATTCTGCTTAAACCTATCCAGTTATCTTAGATCTACAGGAGATTCTAGTGGGTAGAAAGGGCCAAGGGATTGATTTGGAATTCAGCGTATGCTCCTCTGAGTGGTAGGCTACTGATGCGGCCTGGGCACACATGGCGTCTGTGGAGGAGACAAAGAAAGAGTAATACTGGGAAGACAACACTGTCTTTATATAAATGCCACAACAGCCAGATTTTCACAGCGTTATTAACGATTTACATTACCACCTCCGGGTTGCGTCGTTAATTCCGAGGTTGATGCTGGAATTTGTTAAATACAAGAACATGGAACAGAATGAATCAAACCTTCATTATTTACCCTTTGTCATGACACAGATGACTTGAAAGTGCGCACAGGGAAGGGTTTTTACATAATAAATGTTATTTTTACAGCAGTCACGTTGTTATATTACGCTACAAACTAACTAGAATCTGGCTTTTTATTTATTTGCATACTTGTCACTTCTTAGTGTCCCCCTCTTTGCACCAAGCGTATGTTACCTAAAAGTGAATAGACAAGCCTGACTTGAGTCACTTCGCTGTAAGGTGATTTGCTAGCTCTCTCTCTTTGTCTTGCCTGACTACATTTAGAGATATGCATCAGGAATATGGAACTCAGGAGGGATAAATTAATAAAGCCAACACCAGTTGTTAGACTTGACCTCCGTGGTTCATGTGTACAGGCTCCAGGATTAGCCTCACTAGCCTGGCTGGCCCTTAAGAGTCCCAAGGACTGGCCTGGACCTCCCTGGGGAGCCACTGAGGGCTCTCTCTGAGGGATGGTGCCACCACCCCGGGGCCCCACTCCTCCTCCTTAGAATGTGAGCAGATGGTTTGGGCCAAGCACGATTGCACTGCCAGAGAGGGCAATGTAGAGAGAGAAGAAGAAAATTGGATTCATGCCAAACTTGTAAAATGCAAAGCAAAACTGAGTTTTTCTTGGAGTGCTGGTAGTTTGTGTGTCTGTGCTCTTGCATGCTCTTGCTTAAGAGAGTGTATGTGTGTGTGGAGGATCCTGCAGGGGTCTGATGTTGTCAGACAAGCTTGCTCTCCTCTGCCAGGGGGTGGCACCACACAGACAGGGAGCAGTCCCCCTCCATGACAGGATGAATTGACAATTCACATCGAATAACTGGGGCACCACCTGAAATCCCAGAGAATACTTTTGTCCTGTCAGCTTGTATCATCGTCATGAAAATCTTAATCATGTCTCTGAAAATGCCTTGGTCGCCCAAAAACAAAAGAAATACAAACGGTGAAAGCATTAAATGAGGGGCGGTTGCAAAGAATACTGAACTTTCAGCAAGTCCTTGTAACATATTGTCAAGTTTGTTTATATAATGCTGATCTTTGTTGGTCCTGTAAAGTCGACTGACAATGGATTCAATGCAATACGGATGACACAAACTGTAAACAACTAAGTTTCACTAGGTGGACATTTTTCAAGAACATTCTCCCCCCTTGAAAACCCCAATTGACCTGCAATGCATGGAAGAATATGTCAGCTTGTTGCCCCGCAATTAACCAACTGTGGCGAAAACATATTATTAGCGTAACTAAATGTCCCATGTCCACAAAGACCCAATTTAAAGTGGCAAACGTAATTTTGAATGCTGATTTTGCTCTGTGGCACGCTAATGATAGGTCACTAATGACTTTGAGAAAACAGTTCATCTCTCCTCCAAGCCAGTCAGTAGTTTAATTGTATTAGCCTCGCGAATTGCTGGTATCTATTGCCGGGGTCAATGCTATGTGGCCGGTAACAAGGACACTAAATTAAACATGCTTTTCAGTAGTGAATACTGAATGAATATCTAGTCCCTCAGGAGTGTTGAATCAGTGTGGCGTGCTGGAAACGCCTGGATAATAAAAAGAACACTTCAGAATGTCTGTGTCATTGTGGATAACTGGCGCAGCATTGCGACCACAGTGTTGCATCATGGTTGCAATAACCATATAGTAGTGGCGTTATGGAACATGGCACATGTCAAAGAATAAGCAATAAAACATAAATGTACTGTGGGGAGCCTACAGTATTTGACCATTTGCTGATTAAGACTTGAAAAGTAGCGTTGGTTTGTTGTCTTCCTGTTTTGAACACAGATAGAACCCGTCTTCATTTTGATCGATTATTAACGTTTAAAATTATCTAAAGTTGTATTACAAAAGTAGTTTGAAATGTTTTGGCAAAGTTTACAGGCACATTTTGGGACCTTTTTTTCTGGATCAAACGCGCCAAATAAATTGACATTTTGGATGTATATGGACAGAATTAATCGAACAAAAGGACCAATTGTGATGTTTACGGGACATATTGGAGTGCCAACAAAAGAAGCTCGTCGAAGGTAAGGCATGTTTTATATTTTATTTCTGCATTTTGTGTAGCGCCTGCAGGGTTGAAATATGCTACTCTCTTTGTTTACTGTTGTGCTATCATCAGATAATAGCTTCTTATGCTTTCGCCGAAAAGCGTTTTTAAAATCTGACATGTTGGCTGGATTCACAACGAGTGTAGCTTTAATTTAGTATCTTACATGTGTGATTTAATGAAAGTTAGATTTTTATATAATTTTATTTGAATTTGCCGCGCTGCATTTTCCCTGGCTTTTTGGCCAAGTGGGACGCAAGCGTCCCCTATCCTAGAGAGGTTAATGAGACCGTTGCCTGTTTACACAACGATTCTTCTCATTCAAAGACGTCTGTATCTATTCCATTTGATTGCACGCTTAGAATTTAGCTGCAGTGCCTTCAGAAAGTTTTCATAGCCTCTGACTAATTCCACATTTTTGTTTTGTTACAGCCAAAAAAATGCATTGAATATATGTTTTCTTAGCCATCTACACACAATACCCCATAATGACAAAGTGATGTCACGTCTACTCCCGCTCCTCCCCTCCGGCGTTCGACATCACCGCGATAGTAACCACTGGCATCTATCATTACGCACACCTGCACTCCATCATGAGGCACACTTGGACTCCCTTACCTCACTACCTTAGGTTATTGCCCCAGTCAGTATTGTTTATGTGTTTATGTGTAGACGCTACTGCTGTATTGTCTCGTTTGTTGTTTTATTAAACGTACCATCTGCACCTAATTCTAGACTATCAGCGTCTTTGTTACAGAATACTGACAAAAAACGATGGGAACAGCAGGAAAACAGTATCAGTCAACGAGCAGGGATACCTTCTTCCTCAACACCACGACCAGCTGGCACAAGTGGGAATGGCTATGGAAGAGGTTATTTGCAGTGTGCAACGTGTCAAACATACCCAGGAGGCATTGCCATCAACTAGCGAAGGATAATCTACAACCAGTCAGCTGCGAGGCCAGCACAACAGCCCATTCAGCAACCTGCTCAGGTCAGCGATTCTCGTTTGTCCCTCTAAGATAAATATGATGGCACCCCGTCTAAATCCCATGGCTTCCTACTTCAGTGCTCCCTCTACTTTGCGCACCAGATGGGAGCCCCCACAACCGAGATGTACAAGGTTGCCACTTTTATTTCTCTGCTGACTGGGAGGGCGTTGGAATGGGCCACGGCCATCTGGGAGAGAGGAAAGGAGGAGCTGGATTCATACGAGGGGTTCATGGCTTTGTTCAAATGTATCTTCAATCAACCAAAGGAGGGCAGATACGGAGGTGAGCATCTACTCCAATTACGGCAGGGGTACCCGGCGGCTGACGAGTACTTGCTCACCTTCCGGACAGTAAAAGCAGCCAGCAGATGGAATGAGCCGGCGCTTCGTAAGCTATTCAGAAGAGGTCTGTGTGAGGAGGTCCAGACGGAACTGGCCTGTCGAGACGACAACCTCTGCTTGGACACACCTCTTCTTGGACCTCTCGATGGCCATCCATCTGGATAACCTACTTTGGGAGAGTCGGTACGATCATGACGTTGCCCTCTTTGGGTAAAGCAAGCCTATCCCCCTCTCCCTGCCTCCCCCTGCCTCCCCCTTTCCTCCTTCAATTAGGCTGCTGTGGGCAGAGAGAGGTCGTCAATTCCTGAGGAGAAGACCCTGCCACAGTATAAGAGAGAGTGAATTTTCATAGAGAACAAAGGAATTTCTTCCACCTCACAGAACTTGAGGTCCGAACAAGTTTCATGTTCCGGAGAAAGTATAAAAGATCGGTGAATCCAGCTACGAACTGGTCCGTTTGTTACAACTTGGGGAAGCTTATGAGAGACGGTGTGGCCACGTTACCATAACGCTGTTTATATAATAGCCTCAGATATGAGGTTTACATCTAATTGTTGTATAAGATGAATGAGTGAGTATGATACTGTTTACACAATTTTACAATGTGATTTTGGACTGTTTATTAATGAATGAAACACCAATTCCCTTTTTGAGTTTAACTGAATCAGAGGACTGCCCCTGAGCCCAGTTAGGGTCAGGCATCCTGGGACAGACCCTTTTCTGCAATTCCAAATAAAACCCAACTTTGAGAAATTATCATCAGACCATGTTTCTCTCAATCACGGGAGTACAAAGGTAGACCATTTCTGAATATTTTAACCATACCACGTGGTTAAACTCTTAGACCATCGATACCGACAGAATAAGAACAAGTCTTTGATATTAATACAAGTCTGCAGCTAGGAATTTGGTATCATTGAACGCGAAGAACGACAGACGCCAAATCATCCATTCTATAACGAATGAATCAATGTCACTCTGAACAATCCACAACAGAGAGAGACGGACAATTCTACCAAAGAAACAACTTTTCACCAGCGATCAAGACGACACACTATATATTGATTGCAATTGTTCCCGAATGAGTGAGCGTTCATGTGCAAAGGATTAGCATTTCAATTGTTATAATTATCAACTCTGTGGTGTCTTCTCAGCTGACCCCCACTCCCCGTCTTGTCCACCAAACCGCGATGCCGGCTTAGCCCACTAGGGCACATTCCCTTATCATTTCTTGTAACTATATTGACTTTGTTTGTTTGTTTATGCATTTTTGTGAATTACTGAGTTAGTTAATAAATAAATGATTTAAGACAATTGATGTATGGATGACTCATAGTGGAGACTGGGTTCGTGCCGATAACCAACAATTTACGATGTTTGGAATGAGACTAACGCGAGGTAAAGTAAATAATTCATTAATCAGAAGACTATGGATCAGATATGAAAATATCTGAAAGGTTATATTAGGAAATTATAACCTTGTAATCTGAATATTTTCCTTGGTGCCCCGACTTCCTAGTTAATTACAGTTATATGATTAATCAGTTTGATCGCATAATACTAATTACAGATCTTTGATAAAACTAAGTCTTCAATTTAATGATAAATAAAGTAAAGACACGACAGTACTCTCATCGCTTCTCTCCTTCCCTCAGTGAACACTGGACCAGAGCCTGAACCTATGGAGGTAGGGGTCACACACATACCCGCGGCGGAGCGATGTAGACGGAGATAGATGGGGAAATTGTGGTCAAAGAGGGCACCAGCTCCAGTGGTGTCAATTACTTTCCAACCTGGGATCCATGAGAGTAGAGGGACGGTCACATGATCTTCCACCTGCTGGGGCAGGAGGGAGAATTCCGTCTTCATCACTTTCTGCTAACTCTTTTTGGTGTCCATCACACTAGTTGACTGTCCCTAATGTACTGTGTCCACAGTGTTAGTGGATTCCGGTGCCAAGGGGAACTTTATTGACCAGACCCTTGCCTCCTCTCTTAACATCATCTCATACCACTCTCCTCTCCTTTCCTGGTTCAAGCCCTTGATAATCAGCCACTAGGATCCGGAACCATCACACACCTCACCCAGCCACTCACCCTCACTGTGGAGTAGATTCATTAGGAGAACATCACCTTCTTCATCACCAGTGCACAAGATCATCCTCAGGATCCCTTGGATTCAATGCCATAACACCACCATCTCATGGTCGAGGATGAGAATCACAGACTGGTCACCCGAATGCCGGAGGACCTGCTTCCCCATCCCCTGTGGTTCCACATCGGTTGAGAGTCCTGTGGTTGCTCTTCAGCCCAACATCCTGGAGGTATATCAGGACCTGCAGGAGGTATTTTCCAAGACCCGCGCCACCTGTCTTCCGCCTCATCGCCCCTAGGACTGTGCCATCAACCTGTTTGCAGGTTCTGCACCCCCGCGCAGACGCATCTACCCTCTGTCGGTGGCTGAGACTCAGGCCATGGAGGAGTACATCCAAGAGGCGCGCTAACAAGGTTTTATCCGCACGTTCGTGGTTTCTTCTTTGTGGCCAAGAAAGATGGAGGTTGCGTCCATGTATTGATTACAGAGGACTCAATGAAATCACCACTAAGTACCATTAACCTCTCCCGTTTGTGCCGGCAGCCATCGAACAACTCCGCAGGGCACAGTTATTTACCAAACTGGACCTGCAGAGTGCATACAATCTGATCCATATCCGGGAGGGGGAAGAATGGAAGACGGCTTTTAGCACGATGTCTGGTCACTACGATTACTTGGTGATGCCATTTGGCTTAGCCAATGCTTAGCCAGTGTTACAGGCTTTCATTATGGAGGTGTTCAGTGAAATGCTCGGATGCTAGGTGGTCGTGTATATCGATGGCATGCTGGTCTACTCGGCTACCCTGGAAGATCACATCGCTAACGTTCAAGCAGTCCTGGAATGCCTCCTGGCTAACCACCTGTTCGTCAAGGCTGCCAATTTCATCAGAAGGCTGTCTCCATCCTAAGCTACCAAATTAGCCCAAAGGGAGTGAGAATGGATGTCAAGAAGGTAGATGTGGTCAGGTCATGGCCATTCCTAACCACCATAAGGGGGTTACAACAGTTTTTGGTGTTTGCCAACTTTTACCGCCGTTTCATCAGGAACTTCAGCTCCGTCGCAGCTCCTCTCACCTCTCTCCTCAAGGGTGGTCCCTGTAGGTTGGTGTGGAGTCTAGCAGCCGACGAGGCCTTCCGTCTACTTAAGGGACGTTTCACCTCCAGATCTCACTATATCCTTTGGGGTGAATGTGGACGCTTCAGAGGTGGGCGTGGGGGCAGTTCTGTCTCAACCATAGGGTAGTCCACAGAAATTGTATCCGTATACATATTACTAGAATAAATTGTCCCCTGCAGAGAGAAATTATGGCATCGGTGATTGAGAGCTCCTGGCGGCGAAGTTGGCATTAGAGGAGTGGAGACACTGGCTGGAGGGCGACAAGGACTCATTCGTCATCCTCAATGACCATCGGAACCTGGAGTACCTACGGACAGCAAGGAGGCTGAAGCTGCGCCAAGCAAGGTGGGCCCTCTTCTTCACAAGATTTGACTTCATGCTGACCTATCGCCAAGGTTCAAAGAACACCAAGGTCGATGCCCTGTCCAGTCTCTACAATTCGCGAGAGTGTCCAGAATGTACCTATAATCCCATCCTCACGAGTCAGAGCCCCTGTGACCTGGGTCATAGATGTAGACATCCGCCAGGCTCTGAAGAGGGAGCCTACAACCAATCACTTTCCTCCTGAGTGCATCTACATTCCCACAGGGATAAGGGATTGGCTGCTGGCCTGGGCACACACAGCTGTCGTCGTTGGACATCTAGGTATTTATCACACTACCCAATCTATCTCTGAAAAATACTGGTGGCCCACCTTGGCGCAGGGTGTCAGGCAGGTGGTCATGGTGACCGAACAGAGACAGATAAATAGGGTCTGACATTTCTGGAAACAATTTTTTTATTTTTTTAGGGGACTGCCAGCTGACATTAACATCCAAACCTATGTGGGCTAGATGGAAACTAGACTCTAAAGCAACAACCCTGTGTGGATTAAAAACCCTGTGTGGGTGAGAGACCCTGTGTGGACTCAAAAGCGCTATACAAATATTAGAGAATGCATTAGAGAATGCATTATAATGAATAGTATAAGATAGTAAGGCGCACCTGTGAAGTTACTGCTGTTTTAAGGTTATGATATCCTGTACCATGGGTTAGTTTGTAAGATGTAAATGTGTTTTCTCAGGACCTAGAAATTTGAAAATATTTCTGCACGTTATAAAAAATATTGTGGAAAACAACTAATTAGTTAAGTATGTTTAGGGAACAGTGCTGTATGAATGTGAATGAGAGTTGTGTGAGTGTGGAAAAAGGCTTAATCTGGAGTTTGGATAATAAGATAAAGAAATGTGTATAATAAGCAGATTTCAATTTGGATAATAGGTTTCGATATGTAGTGGTATCTTGGGGTTCCGTCCATCACTGCCAATCATAGAATATCACGGGGTGGTATTGAGACTGGGATGTTATTTTAGAACAATAGCCGGCAAGTCTATAATTTCTGGAAGTCTAAGGAATTGTTGAGGATAGGTGTAGAGTATTATTCCCATAGGGCAGTGTCTGGGAAAACAAACATTTTTGGGTTCCGCTGGGAGTGTATGCATCAAGAGTTGTTGGAAACGCACATGGAGTGGTTAATTAATGTGAGCACCTAAGATTTCCTACGTTATATATTGAACCTGTGAAGATGAATGAATGAGAAAAAAACACATGTGTTGTCGTGTCTTTGGCATCATTAAACTGAAGATTCATCTCAATCAAAAGTTATCTTTCATTATTATTACGTAATTAAACTACTTAAACATGCAACTGTAATTAACTAGGAAGCCGGGGCACCAAGGAAAATATTCAGATTGCAAAGTTATAATTTTCCTAATATAACTTTCAGATATTTTAATATCTGATCACTTCATCTTCTGATTAATGAATTATTCTTTACCTCACATTAGTCTCATTCCAAACCTCGTAAACTGTTGGTTATCTGCACGAACTGTCTTCACTATGAGTCATCCATACATCAATTGTCTTAAAATCATTTATTTACTAAGTAATCACAGAAATGCATAACAAACAGTAGATATGGTTACAAAGAAATGGTAGGGGAATGTGCCCTAGTTGGCTAAACCGGCATGGCGGCACATGAACGCTCACTCATTTGGGAATAATTGCAATCAATATATATATATTTACGTTCAGTGTGTCATAGGGATCTCTGTTGAAAAGTTTGTTTCTGTTGGAGAGTTTGTCCGCCCTCTCTCTCTCTCAGCCGTGGTTAGAATGGATAGTTCAGAGTAACATTCGCTAATGTCATTATAGAATAGTTGTTTCGGCGGTTGTCGGTCTTCGCTTTCAATGATACAGAATTCCTAGCTGCAGACTAGTAATTACTATCAAAGACTTGTTCTTATTCTGTCGGTATCGATAGTCTAAGAGTTTAACCATGTGGGATGGTTAAAAGATTCAGCAATCTACTCAAACCGTATTTCCCTCTGATAGAGGTACTGGTCTGGTCTCAAACCTTAGCCCTCTTGTTATAGAGGTAAGCTGGTCTGAAGTGGGAAAACCCAGGTGTGGTTTTTATTCGGAACATAGAAAAGGTCTGTCCCATGACGTCGGTTCCTGCCTGTGCTCAGGGGGCGTCCTCTGAATTATTTAAATATCTTGAAACTAGGGGGCACTATTTTCATTTTTGGAAAAATAACGTTCCCAAAGTGAACGGGCTATTTTTCAGGACCAGATAATAGAATATGCATATAAATCTTAGGATAGAAAACACTCTAAAGTTTCCAAAACTGTACAAATATTGTCTGTGAGTATAACAGAACTGATATTGCAGGCGAAAGCCTGAGAAAAATCCAATCAGGAAGTGACTCTTATTTAGAAACCTCTGCGTTCCTATGCGTCCCTATTGAGCAGTAAAAGGGATATCAACCAGATTCCTTTTTCTATGGCTTCCCTAATGTGTCTAGTGTCACAAGACATAGTTTCGGGCTTTTATTTTTGAAAAATGAGCGTGAGCGACAACATTGTGTCAGTGGTCAGCTGGTGGCTCTCAGAGTGATATGTGCGTAATAGACAAATGCGGCCATTGTTTCTCTCGCTCCTAGTAAGAAGCCAACTGACCCGGTTGATACATTATCGAATAGATATTTGAAAAACACCTTGAGGATTGATTATAAAAAACGTTTGCCATGTTTCTGTAAATATTATGGATCTAATTTGTCGTGACCGCAATTTCCGGTCGATTTCTCAGCCAAACGTGAAGAACAAACGGGGCTATTTCGGCTACAAAAATAATCTTTATGGAAAAAAAGAACATTTGCTATCTAACTGGGAGTCTCGTGAGTGAAAACAACCGAAGCTCATCAAAGGTAAACTATTTAATTTGATTGCTTTTCTGATTTTCGTGACCAAGTTGCCAGCTGCGAGCTAGGCATAATGCTATGCTAGGCTATCGATAAACTTACACAAATGCTTGTCTTGCTTTGGTTGTAAAGCATCATTTCAAAATCTGAGATGACAGGGGGATTAACCAAAGGCTAAGCTGTGTTTCAATATATTTCACTTGTGATTTCATGAATATGAATATTTTCTAGTAATATATTTTGTCCGTTGCGTTATGCTAATTAGTGTCAGTTGATGACAATTCTCACGGATCCGGGATGGGTACCTTAGTTAAGGAGAAGTATATCTCTAATTCCATGTAAAACACTTGTATTTTCATCAACATTTATTATGAGTATTTCTGTAAATTGATGTGTTCTCTGTAAAATCACTGCATGTTTTAGAACTACTGAACGTAACGCGCCAATGTAAAATGATATACACTGCTCAAAAAAATAAAGGGAACACTAAAATAACACATCACAGATCTGAATGAATTAAATATTCTTATTAAATACTTTTTTCTTTACATAGTTGAATGTGCTGACAACTAAATCACACAAAAATTATCAATGGAAATCAAATTTATCAACCCTGGATTTGGAGTCACACTCAAAATTAAAGTGGAAAACCACACTACAGGCTGATCCAACTTTGATGTAATGTCCTTAAAACAAGTCAAAATGAGGCTCAGTAGTGTGTGTGGCCTCCACGTGCCTGTATGACCTCCCTACAACGCCTGGGCATGCTCCTGATGAGGTGGCGGATGGTCTCCTGAGGGATCTCCTCCCAGACCTAGAGTAAAGCATCTGCCAACTCCTGGACAGTCTGTGGTGCAATGTGGCGTTGGTGGATGGAGCGAGACATGATGTCCCAGATGTGCTCAATTGGATTCAGGTCTGGGGAACGGGCGGGCCAGTCCATAGCATCAATGCCTTCCTCTTGCAGGAACTGCTGACACACTCCAGCCATATGAGGTCTAGCATTGTCTTGCATTAGGAGGAACCTAGGGACAACCGCACCAGCATATGGTCTCAGGATCTCATCTCGGTACCTAATGGCAGTCAGGCTACCTCTGGCGAGCACATGGAGGGCTGTGCGGCCCCCCAAAGAAATGCCACCCCACACCATGACTGACCCACCGCCAAACCGGTCATGCTGGACGATGTTGCAGGCAGCAGAACGTTCTCCATGGCATCTTCAGACTGTCACGTCTGTCACATGTGCTTAGTGTGAACCTGCTTTCATCTGTGGAGAGCACAGGGCGCCAGTGGCGAATTTGCCAATCTTGGTGTTCTCTGGCAAATGCCAAATGGCCTGCACGGTGTTGGGCTGTAAGCACAACCCCCATCTGTGGCCGTCGGGCCCTCATACCACCCTCATGGAGTCTGTTTCTGACCATTTGAGCAGACACATGCACATTTGTGGCCTGCTGGAGGTCATTTTACAGGGCTCTGGCAGTGCTACTCCTGCTCCTCCTTGCACAAAGGCAGAGGTAGCGGTCCTGCTGCTGGGTTGTTTCCCTCCTACGGCCTCCTCCACGTCTCCTGATGTACTGGCCTGTCTCCTGGTAGCGCCTGGCTGTGTTTTTCTGTGACTTGGTGGTGACCTAACATAATCGTTTGTGGTGCTTTTGCTGTAAAGCCTTTTTGAAATCAGACACTGTGGCTGGATTAATGAGAATTGTATCTTCAAAATGGTGTAAAATACTTGTATGCTTGAGGAATTTTAATTATGAGATTTTTGTTTTGAATTTGGCGCCCTGCACTGTCACTGGCTGTTGGCGAGGTGGGACGCTACCATCCCACATATCCCAGAGAGGTTTTAACTGACTTACCTAGTGAAATTCTTTATTTCAGAACTGACGGAAGTCCACTATAGTATGTGCTGTATGTTAAGGGAGACGTAGGAGACCATGTCTCAAACAACTTTTTAATAGATGCCTGGGATCAAATATCACTGATTCCTTATGCTAAAGGAATGTACACGTTCTCTTCCAGGAGAATGGGGGTTGTCATTTTCTCTCTCTTTGAAATTATCTTTGAAATGTTTCCTGTCGCTACAGTCTTGGGAGAGCAGTGAGTGAAATTCTGCAGTGTAGTTAGTATAAAGGTATCCGGATTAGGCCGTAAACGACCAAATTAAATAAGGCCTGGCCATTTTTGCTTGTTTTTGCCATATGATTTACCACACTCACACACACCGGCACGCACACACAGCGTACTGGTTATGAATATGGTTAGTGCCGAGGTATTTTAAAGGGGCACACACACACATGGAATTTTCAGATGTTTTTATTTTTTGAGTTTTAATTGAACACATTAATTATATTGATAAAACATGTACTGAAGAAACTTACTGTGAACCTGAAAATTGACTGTTTTTACATAATGCATCTAGTATAGAAAGTAACTCTTATTTGAAGGGTTTGAATGACCTCTGTCTGTCAGCGATTGGGTGCAGAGTGAAAGTGGAGTCAGGCGCAGGACACAGGTATAGAGTAATCCAACTGAGTTTTAGTCAAATAATAAAGCAAAATTCCAAAATGGAACATACAACAAAACTCTAACACGAACACAACCACTAACGACATAAACAATCACGGACAGAACAGAAATGTGTGTCAGATGGTAAAATAGGGAATGTAATGAGGGAATGTAAAACAGGTGTGTATGTAATCAGACAAAACAAAACGAAACAGAAAAATGGATCGGTAGTGACTAGAAAGCCGGTGACGTTGACCGCTGAACACCACCCGAACAAGGAGAAGGGCCGACTTCGGTGGAAGTCGTGACACTGTCCTGACTTTTTAGTGTGGTTTGAACTACCTCACTGGAAAGCCGAGAGACATTGGATGATGAATTTAAGGTAATTTGTAATGATGATAATTATGGAGAAAGTTATAATGAATAGTTATTTGTGTAATTCAGACCACGAGATGGATAGTCCTGTCTCTAGTCTATTTTTCTAATCCTTGAATCAAGTTATGGGTACATTTTTTTATCTTTATGCAGTTATGGGTAGTGATTCTAATTCGATTTTGTTATTTTAAATTGTTTTGTTTTATTTCTTAGACAGTATTGTTGTTGTTTTTTACACATTAGTCACAATGGTGAGTCGTGTTAAAATGGGGAATTGCCAGTCTTTGGAGGTTTTTTGGATTGAAGTTTACACACCTTGAGCTATATGTAGGGATGTATTGAGTGGTATATGAAGGAGTGTATTGTTGCATTGTCTGTTCTGTTTTGTTTCGATAAATCTCACCAGATTGGATCTGCTGGATGATCAGGATAATTTCCTGACCCTATGACTCTGCGATGAAGTTGACAGTGTGATAAAGGGAGTATAAGCTAATTGGAGAGAAAAAAATTCAACAGAATGTGATGTTTTTCTTTTGGACATTTGTTTTAGAAATGTGTATTAAGAATATTGGTCCGAAGTAATAATTTGTCATATAGTGAATGCTTGTCTGGTTTTCCTGAATCAGAGATGCACTGAACTGAATTGTTGTTCTGATCTGTCCTTTCTCAAGGTTATGGTGGAGATGGTATCTAGATGCATGTAAAATATAATTTGACCAAACGGTGTGGACCTCAAACACCCTCTAACCGGCTGAAGAAATGGCATTCAATACGTCCCTGTCCTGCACCACCTGTATCGAGAGACTTGAGTCTGAGTCAGCAACCGCTGTACAGCATCCAGTTGAAGTTATCAACCGCCTTTTCTCTCATGCCTTTTCTCTCAGGAGTGCAACAGAAGTCCATGTGGAGTTAGCATGGAGAGAGATCCTTTCCAAAACTTCTCTCATATTGCTGGTATACTGGTTGGAAAATGGACAAGACATAGTAGGAGTTGTGGTGGGGTTCAGGTGAGACATTGAAGTTGGGACATTATCATGGGCCATCCACTTGGAACTGTGAATCTATCCGAAGAAGAAAATGAAGAAATGCCAGAAGATTTGATTGCCGGGAAAGGGAGGGGGTTGGTCAACTGTTCTGTAATTGATTTAGTCTGAAATTATTATTTCTGCAAAATGTGTAGTGATTTAGGCTAAGAATGCATTGAGATACTGATCTGTAATTATAACCCTGATGAATATATTGTACGGTAATATAAATGTATATTCTGTCAGTATTGATGTGGATTAAGTTTAGGGTTTTAATTTTGGGTGATAGTGTCACGTTCTGACCTTCCTTTATTATGTCTTTGTTTTAGATTGGTCAGGGTGTGAGTTGGGGTGGGTAGTCTATGTTCCTTTTTCTATGTTGTGGTTTTGTGTTTGGCCTGGTATGGTTCTCAATCAGAGGCAGGTGTCGTTCGTTGTCTCTGATTGAGAATCATACTTAGGTAGCCTTTTCCCACCTGTGTTTTGTGGGTGATTATTTCCTGTTTAGTGTTTTTTCATTCACCTTACGGGACTGTTCGTTTGTCGCTTATTGTTTTGTTCAGTGTTCAGTTATTTTAGTAAAAATATGAACACTTACCACGCTGCGCTTTGGTCCTCCTCTCCTTCCACTGAAGACAACCGTTACAGATAGAACCAATGTGAATCACTGAGCAATGTCATTCATAAATGTCGGTAGGATAATTAATTGGATTTTAATTATGATTTGGAAGCTGAATGATTTTTAAAACTGCCTGATTAATTTGAGTACATTTTAGTGTGTTAATCTGAGCAATTCATGTATTATGGATTGATTGTTTTGATTGTTGTTATGCTAATTGTGACATATGTAAGGAAGTTGTTGTGTACTGAAAATGTTGACCAATGACTATTCTCAGCATGCCTTGGTGAATGGAGAGGTGAACTCTGGTCCTGAGAGTGAAACTGAGCCTAATCTATTTGATTTATATTCATTGCCAAATTGTAATTTATGACAATAATAATAATACTCAGGCACTATAGCAGGTTTATGCTAATAGAACTTGGAGTCCATGCCTTATACATGGTGGAATCATGATGCTTGTCCTGGGTCATGTCCATTTAAGCACTAAACAGAATAAATGTTTGTTGAGAGAATTCTCAAAATGGGAGAATGTGGTAGCAGAATTACAAGATTATGTTATGGGTATGCACCAAGTTGTTTTATTTAATAGCGTAAGGCTCTTAGGACTCTCTCTCTCATTTTCTGAGTTAACTGAGAGGAGTCTTTTGAAGTTTGGGCTGGCAACTGATTAAGTGATGGCTTGGTGATAAAAAACCTACAGCTGGCATTCTATAGATCAGATGTGGTGGGTGTCACCGAGATAGAGATGGCCTGGAGAAACAGAACAAATGCCTTATTATTCCTAATTACCCTGGCATCTGGGAGACAACATCAGAGGCAGATGACCACATGATGAACACAAAGTGGCATATGGTGCCCCCAATCTATATGGGGGGGGGGGGGGGGGGGGGGGGGGTTGAACCAACTATGACTGAGCAATCTTGGTATCAAGTACAGTTGAAGTTGGAAGTGAACATACACTTAGGTTGGAGTCATTAAAACTTTTTCAACCACTCCACACACTCTAAGTTCTTGTTACCAAACTATAGTTTTGGCAAGGCGGTTATGAAATCTACTTCGTGCATGACACAAGTCATTTTTCCAACAATTGTTTACAGACATTATTTCACTTACAGTGCCTTGCGAAAGTATTCGGCCCCCTTGAACTTTGCGACCTTTTGCCACATTTCAGGCTTCAAACATAAAGATATAAAACTATTTTTTTGTGAAGAATCAACAACAAGTGGGACACAATCATGAAGTGGAATGACATTTATTGGATATTTCAAACTTTTTTAACAAATCAAAAACTGAAAAATTGGGCGTGCAAAATTATTCAGCCCCCTTAAGTTAATACTTTGTAGCGCCACCTTTTGCTGCGATTACAGCTGTAAGTCGCTTGGGGTATGCCTCTATCAGTTTTGCACATCGAGAGACTGAAGTTTTTTCCCATTCCTCCTTGCAAAACAGCTCGAGCTCAGTGAGGTTGGATGGAGAGCATTTGTGAACAGCAGTTTTCAGTTCTTTCCACAGATTCTCGATTGGATTCAGGTCTGGACTGGACAAGTTCAAACAGGTGCCATTAATACAGGTAACAGGACAGAGGACAGAGGAGCCTCTTAAAGAAGAAGTTACAGGTCTGTGAGAGCCAGAAATCTTGCTTCTTTGTAGGTGACCAAATACTTATTTTCCACCATAATTTGCAAATAAATTCATTAAAGATCCTACAATGTGATTTTCTGGATTTTTTTTTCTCATTTTGCCTGTCATAGTTGAAGTGTACCTATGATGCAAATTACAGGCCTCTCTCATCTTTTTAAGTGGGAGAACTTGCACAATTGGTGGCTGACTAAATACTTTTTTGCCCCACTCTGTGTATATATATATATATATATATATATATACAGTGTCAGATATATATTTATATATATTTTCCATGTCAGATCATATTTTCCATTTTGTTATTCAAATGGAATGGAGTAGAACAGCAAACACACACATGGCCACTGCGCCTGCTACTCCTCTCCATTTCCATATGTCTTCAGGCGGAAATGTCTGATATATATATTGTATATATATGAATTAATGATAACAAGAATATGCATATCCTTGCCTCTGGGGCTGAGTTACAGGCAGTTAGATTAGGGTATGTCTTCAGGTGGAAATTGAGAACAAAGGGATGCAGCCATAAGGACAACAAAGTCAAGATATTGGAGTGGCTATCACAAAGCCCTGACCTCAATCCCATAGAAAATGTGTGGGCAGAAATGAAAAAACGTGTGCGAGCAAGGAGGCCTACAAACCTGACTCAATTACACCAGCTCTGTCAGGAGGAATAGGCCAAAATTCACCCAACTTATTGTGAGAAGCTTGTGGAAGGCTACCGAAACGTTTGACCCAAGTTAAACAATTTAAAGACATGCTACCAAATACTAATTGAGTGTATGTACACTTCTGAACTACTGGGTATCTGATGAAAGAAATAAAAGCTCAAATAAATCATTCTCTCTACCATTATTCTGACATTTCACATTCTTAAAATAAAGTGGTGATCCTAACTGACCTAAGACAGGGCATTTTTACTAGGATTACATGTCAGGAATTGTTAAAAACTGTAAATGTTAAATGTATTTGGCTATAGTGTATGTCAACTTCCTGACTTCAACTGTATATAAGGAACACTTGGTCTGTAAAGGGTAGGCTCTCAGCCCAACTCAACGGTTTCATTACTGTAATAATCGATATTGAAAAAGTCTCTCTCACTTGAATAGAATATTCCACCTCAAGATCTATTCAGTTACTTATTTACCCTGAAAAGCTCCCTAAGGCCTTAGCGGTTACAAGCATACCCATAACATGATGCAAACATAACACTTTGTATTCAGGAAAAAATATGAATTGCTTTGCCACATTTTTGGGAGTATTACTTTATTACCTTGTTGTAAACAGGATGCATGTTTTGGACAGGTTTAGTACAGGTTTGTTTCTTTTCACTCTGTCAATTATGTTAGTATTGTGAAGTAATTACAATGTTGTTGATCCGTCCTCAGTTTTCTCCTTTCACAGCCATTAAACCCTGTAACTGTTTTAAAGTCACAATTAACATCACGGTGAAATCCCTGAGTGGTTTCCTTCCTCTCTGGCAACTGAGTTAGGAAGGACGCCTGTGTCTATCACTCCACAGCCCTCACTCCCTCTTTGCTCCTCCTCTCCACTCTCCCCCTCTCTCTGCCCCTCCTCTCTCTCTCTCCGTGTCCTCTCTCTGTCTCTCTCTCTCCACGCCATCTCTCTCTCTCTCTCTCTTCCTCTCTCCTCTCTCTCTCTCCCTACAGCAGAAGGGAGTTGAGTTAGTTATACACTGCCAAGGAGGAGGCCTAATTAAAATCAATGTATATTTACTGAATGCTCGTTAAACCGGAAAGGTGGTACTTATCTGTTTGGATTTTGAATGAAATACCTTCCATGAAATGCAGTGAGAGAGTTCTCACCTATCATAGCTATTGGTTTTTAAAACGTGATCGATTGATCACACCACTGTAATAGGCTATCACACAAATTCACCTGAAACATACACAACACAGTCAATATTCATTTTCATTTAACTAAAAAAGAGAAATTGCTGCTTTTCGTACATTTGGAAGATGTTACTTTTCACACCAACAGAAATGCACAGGTTTCCATATCTTCCCATTATGTGGCACATTCCTATACAGCATTCTCCTATCTTATCTGAATGCTTTATGTGATGGCATTCCACTTCATAATCACCTGCCAGAAAAACTTTCCCATTTCAACTTCAAAGTCCAGCAATAGAAGAGTGCTACCATAACAACTTAAATGTTGCTGCATTGTCCCTGTACATTCACAGGGACTTCCCGGCGCCATTTTGGATGGATATTTTCTGGAAACCAAAGAGTAACATTTAACCATGCACAGCTAGTGTTAGGACAGATACAACTCTCTACCAGACCATGACGTTTGGTGAGACTGGGTCACAGCTGCTGTTGCTCACAACAAAAGTCACCATGACCAGTGTGTACCCTATCGTCCAAACTGGAGACATGCTTTTATGATTTGGTGGTCTGACATGTCGGACCAAAGCATGATGATTTGTGCTGGATTGTCAGGATAGGTTTTCATAAATTATGTTCTATCCAATATGGCTCTTCATTAATCACCATCTCATCTGACACAGACATAGATCAAATACTAGGTATAACAACAGGTATAACAACATAACAAACATATGAGTTCACTATACAGCACCAAAAAAAATCAGAGTCAGACTAATACAACCCTAATCCCTGGCAAACATGAACTCTGGAAAAGTGAATTTAATTCTAATTTAAAGTGTCATCAAAAGTGTTCTCTCAATGCTCCATATACCTGCACTATATGTTTGACATTTCCAGTGAGGGCACAAGCTGCAGAGTATCCTTCTCTTACATTACATTACAGTTGCCCTTTTTCCCTTCCCATGGAGCAACTGTCTCTCAGGCTGGCGCTAGCCCAAGGAGAAAGTCAAGCGAATCAAACGCTATCTGGCTGCCCAGGAGAATCCTTGGCGGGGGTTTGAGCGTGCACACTGAGGAAGAAGGATAAAAGCACATGCAAGGCCTGGCGGACCCAGACACTCTCCCTCTCTCTGACTCCATATTATCTCCAGTCTTGAGTGGTGAGATATCTCCTTCCTTCTTCTCTCCCTTCAACTTTGAACCGTGAACCTCTGGCCAGAGACTTCAATGTCTCTCACAGTACTGTACATTATTATTGGACAACTACTAAAAGAGTAAAGGACTAAAATATGAGAAAGTAAAGGAGTAGGGGACAGTGAAAATGCAGGATGATGTGATGTGAGACCAGGTTTGGAGATATACTGGGGCTTTGGTATGGTCTAATACACAGTGTTCATCAGGGTAGAAGACATAAGTAGACTAGTGTCTAAGAACAAGGCCATAAGTGGAGAGTACACTACAATAGAAGTAGCAAGACAAGTGAATGGTCTAAACATCTTCTCTGACCGAACACCTCCTCTACCCGCTGCAATAAATCCCAAACACTTGCCCTTTCCATTTAATTTAACCACTGACATATCATTTGTGGTGACTGAGACATATTCTACTTTATTCATCCAGTGAGGGACAGGAATTAGTTGGGAGTCTTTTCTCATCTTCTCCTCTTTTTCACAGCTCTGGTATGTTTCTCTTTTTTCCCCCTGTCAGAAGAGGAGAGGGAAAGAAGAATGGAGGGAGTCTTTCTTCACCACAGGCATACCAATGTGTGTCATTGTGAATCTTCCTCAGAGGTGACACGATGAGGCGACAGCACCTGATTAACTCTGAGCGGCATCTCATAATATCTTCCTGTCAGTCACCTTCCTGGTGCAGGAGACTGATGTGTCCAATATGGAGGACGAGGTGTTAAAAAATGAAGATAACCCTTTTCAAAATGGAGTGCTACAGATAGTGTGCCGAGTCATAACATCTGTCAGGTACAATTAAAAATGCAATATGTTGTCCTTTTAGTGGCCTGCGTTGAGATATGCTTTCTCCCTCAGCAGTTGACACTGGGGGAATGGTCGCTGTCATCCATCAACCAAGTGATCCATTGGCTCAATGAGATACGGCCCACCAATAACGCAGCTCGACTTGGCGGGGGCCACCAGCCAGCATTGGTTGGTTTGTGTTACCGTGCCAATCCTCTCCCACCATCCCGCCAGCCACGACGCCATCCATTACTGCTATTTGCGACTGTTTATGATTGATCAGCCATTTTGGAGAATCGCTTGGCAGTTGTTGCTCCCTGCACTTTTTACGATTTATGTTTTTCCAGAGTAAACGAGGAGTGATGTCAGCGATTCACAGAGCCAGAAGTGATGAAAACTGTGTGTTAAATACACTTACTGTAACATAGTCTGTCTGTCTGTCACAGATTAATTTCCATTATCTTCCGCTGTTGAGAGACATGGTCCTGAAGGCGACTCAGTCAGTTAATTAAATGCCAGAAAATGAATATCTAACTCCATATTTACAATTCAAAAGATCCCTTTTGGTTAAAATAGACCTGGGAATTATTAAATAAATTATTTGAATTTTGGCGTGTTGAGAATAAGAAAACGAAAAAGTGTTTTTTAATTGTTAGGAGATTTAATTATATTAGTCATCGAATGTATTGTTCAATTAGAGTGCTGTTTTGTCTTCTTAAAAACACAACTAGGCCAGAACCAACAAAAATATCAAACTGAATATTATTACGGTGTCCTTATTAGGTCAGCATACTGTAGATTAGTGATAATTTGATGTTAGGTAATATATACATACAGTTGATGTAAAATGGAAAACATGGTGACTGTCATGCAGGAAGTCACTTCAGCTGTCATGATTGAACATGGGCCCTGAAGGTCTATCCATTTGCTAATTCAAGTCTGGCATGGGTCATTTATATACAGTCGGCATCACCCTGTCTCAGGCAGCCCTAAGAAATATAACTGCCATCCGTTGCATAGTATGATTAATTCAGAAATCCATGGTCATGCAGCGACCTCACAGGGCACATCCGATGAGTCACCCCAGAAAAGCGGACTGGGCCTGGGATACGCTCGCAGGGTTGTAGGGCAATCACTATGGAGATTCACAGAAAGAGCTATGGTGATTTGGTCAGATTTGAGGTCAGTTATACCTACAGTGCAGTGGGGACAGCCAGTAAAGACCAAATAGTTAGCCCCTAGAGCTCAAGGCTAGACAATCTGCTCTTGAGTCATGCGGATGACCAAGGTTCAATATATGATCCATCACAACAGCATCAAAATAAAAGTAGGGTTAGCTGAACTGTATACTGTATATGCATACGCCATTGAGCTATGGAGATAGGGTTTACCCAAACTGTAGGCCTATGAGCACTAAAGGTCATTTGAACGTTTTAAAAAATGTATTTCCTTGATACAGAAGGTTGCTTGAATTGTCTAGCAAAGTGTTGGTAATTTGATCCTCAGGTATCTTTACAGTACTTTAACTGAACAGTCATCTAGTGAAGTTGCATTGCTTCTGTGTTAGAGAGACTCTTAATTTATTAACCAATTAGAAGTCTAAAGGGTCACAACCTTGGAGGGGAAAAGAAAAAACCCAAATGGACCCATGTTCTAATTTTGATCATCAGACATTTTACTTAGCAATTAAATTGAGCATGATAAAAGACAATGTGAGAGCTCTGCTCCTTTCTTCTCCCTCTCTTTATCTGAGATTTCGGCAGTGGAGAGGAGAGGAACATGGGTTTATTAACAAGATTGGGCTCCGAAGGATCTGACAACGTGTATATGTTAAGTAGCTTTTCTTTATTCTCAATAGAGCACTTAAAAACGAAAACGTGACTATTTCAGAAGTTAGGTAATAATTAAAAGCTTGGACATTTTCTACTTTGCTGACGAGAACAATTGGCGCTAAAATAAGGTAAATGCTAATTTGAGAAAGTATGGTTTACTAGTGTTGAATGTGTTCTAAAACATGAAAAATCAGTCATCTTTATTTTTATTCCAAGCTTTATATGTACTTTGAAAAATACATGTCATTTTCTATAATCATCTTGCCAAATTTTTTGAAATATTTTTCAAAGTACTCATAAAGCTTTGAATAAAAATAAAAGAAGACTGTGATTTTTCGTGTTTTAGAACAATTCATATACAGTACCTGTAATATAAATGTAAATGTAAATAACATGCCTGCGACAACTAACCGGCCCAATTCACAATTCTACAAGCTGGTATTATCTCCATTGACACATCAAAATACCTAAATATCAGGCCTCCTGTTATTGCGAGGCTCTAATCAACTTTATAGCTCTAAGTTTGGACTAGAAAATAAAGGATGTCCTATTGAGGGAGGCAAATTAAGACTACTAAGTCTCACCAGTGGCTGTGATTCAGTCCACATGGGCCTGTGTGTTGTGCTACTTGGTTTTCAGCATGCTACAGAGATAAGGCCACTGGGTTTGGGTGATCATTACATTAGGGAGCACATTTATTATCTTTGTCAGACGCACTCCAGACACAGTCAATGCTTTCCATGAATCCCTATTTTCTTAAATGGATAATTTAGGAGTTTGGCACTAGCATGCTAGCTAGCATTGGCTGGCGAAACTACCTCTAACTTCCTTCATACTGGACACAAAGACAGAAAAATGGTATCCACCAGTTCATCTGACTCTGGAGGGGTAGATAAAGGGCCTCGTTGCTAAAATCCCAAAGGATCCCTTTAATCGGATGAAGATGGCGGGGGTTATGCACCATTCGCAACAAGCTTTGTTAATACAATGGATGCACTCCACGAAGTGTGATTTTGATGTTGTACCTAGAGAAGGAGAGAAAGTGATATATTGAGAGAGAAAAAACATCCATTTGGAATAGACCAACATCAGGGATATCCCACAAATGCCAAGAAGATGCATAACTGTTAAATGAGCAGCCATTTTTATTCATGACAACAGCGAGAACACAACAACAACAACACAACTAACGCTTGGCATTGCCTTGTTCATAACCCAAGAAGTCTAGTATTATACAGTTTATTAATGCCCTTTGTTTCTTTTTCAATAATTTGTTAGAAACAGCAAATAATCTAACTTGTCTTGCTGTACCTACAGTTCAGTATCTGACTATTTCTGGACCTCTGACTACCTCTCCTCCTGCTCTTCTACTAAGGTACATTGACTATAAATAGAAGAAACTCAGGCAAACATGCAGGTTAATAAAGCTGTCAAAGCATCACAATCACATTGAAGAATGACAGCTATGGCAACACGTCTATGTATCCATTAAGGGTAACGCATCATTTCAAGGAAAGGCCTCATTATCAGGCAAGGAATACATGGGGGTTGAACGCTTTTGGCGGACGCACACGAGTGTGGGAATAGTGTTGACATGCCTTCAGACAGCTTTCAGTTCAGGTGTAAGTTAGCCGCGCAGAGGCTCAAAGCCAGCTCAATTAGGACATTGCTGTACTTCTCACTCATCAAGATCAACACCTTCTTCAGTGACTTTGTTCCCAGGGCTCTCTCTCTCTCTCTCTCTCTCTCTCTCTCTCTCTCTCTATCTCTCTCTCTCTCTCTCTCTCAACCAATCAGACGTTTTGCAGACTGCAGTGAATTAGAACTGGCACCTTGCAGTCAGAGTGTTAAGGGTTACAGTCTAAATTGAGAGTGGGTGGGTGCTCTTCTGTGGGGTACAGGTAGCTGGTAGCCTTGTGATGTGTTGGATACGCTGTTAATAACGAGATTTCATTCATTCAGTGTCACCTGCTGCAATGTTAAGAAATACAATGTTGGCATTTTGTATTGTACTTTGATTATCTTGTCAAATTCAGAAATTTCAGACAACTCCCTGGTTGAAAAGACAGAAAAATACCTTATTAGTGTGTGCGTCATACTTTACTCTCAGGAATTGCCTACATCATTAGGATCTCATATTTGTCATCTATTGAACAACTAAAACCAAACAGGTTAACCTGACAACAATCGTATTAATAACAGGAGATGGTGCTGAAAGTGCAGTGCATCACTGGAGTTTAAAAGGCTCTGCAGTCACGTACACAAATTGGCATTGTCACCTCGTCCTAATTATACAATGATCATCATCATTTAAAAGGTGACCCGTTGTCTTGGCACAATCTGCTTTAGTGGATTCCTGTTTGTTTTCTTTCCCATCTCTTCTGCTCCAGCCTTTGGCTCTGGAAGGTGAATGTGGTTCTTGCTACTGCAGATATTTTCAGATGGGCAAATGCAAATAACGGTTCAGTTCCCTGGTCTGAAAGGGAAAGGGGGATACCTAGTCAGTTGTCCAACTGAATGTATTCAACTGAAATGTGTCTTCCACATTTAACCCGACCCCTCTGCCATAATCGACATCCACGTCTTCAGCTCCGGGGGAACAGTGGGTTAACCGCCTTGCTCAGAACGACAGATTTTGACCTTGTCAGCTCGGGGATTCGATCCAGCCACCTTCCGGGTTACAGGCACGACGCTCTAACCAGGTTGGTTCTGTCTGACTGAAGATTCAGATCTAAATAACTATATAACTCTAAATCCATTGCAGTCTTAAGCCAATATCATCTACACTTTAGAGAAGATTTGTTGAAATAGCATACATGGAAGAAAAGAGATGTTTAAATACATTTGAGAAATATTTATTTTTGTAAGACTATAAATGGTGCCTTTTTAAAATGCATTTTACATGTACCTCACTGTGTTTGACGAAGGAGATGCAATATCCCTGTCTGTTGTTTCGACCGGAATGCCGTAAGTCAAAATAATGAATGTACATTGAGGGAATCAATTAAACAGAAGCACTGGAGCGTGGAGGAAACGAACTGCAAGTAGCACAACACTCAGAATGGCAGATATGTATTCTCATTTAACCATAAACTGAAACACCCTAGCAATACCCACCAAAATCAGTGTTGGACTTAAGACGTTTCCAATTATTCAATGTTGGAGTGCAGAGTAGAATCTTGGTAGATTATACAGTATATTGGAGTGAGGAAGCGTTGGCTTTTGCTATCATTGCTTCTTCATACTTTGGTCAAATTCAGCAAAATAATAAAAATGCCCCTCCTATGACTACATTTCTGAGACTAAAAACCTGCAACCAGTCAAATATTAACTTTATATAATCCTATAACGCTTGGGAAGGCAGCCGCTTGCAAGGCTACCTCATCCTTATTCCAAAGCCATGAAACCAGCCAGTGAAACCAGGCAGAGTTTAAAATAATAAGACCATAAAACCTTTATTTGTTTCCTATATGGTACATTAAGGCAGGGCACCAACCATCTCCCCAGTTGGCTTTCAAAACACAGTGCATCCATGCACTTCAGAATATTATTCCAGAAACTACTTTGAGCAGAGGCAGCAGAGGCACATCTTAACAAACATTCTAGACTAATCTGGTAAAGACCTCGAAACCTCATAAACTATGGGGGTCAATTAAAGATGGACCCCGGTCTTTACTTTGAGAAGTGGGCAAATATCCTGATTCCATTGTTCCACTGGTTATTTTTAGACAAATCAGGATCTCACAAATGTTAGCAACTTTAGAATTTCAGAAGGGGGGGATAAAATTTTTAGATTTGTCAATAACTTGCAAAGAGAGAAGGTGAAGGTCGTACCATGTATGGAATCGAGCATCTGACCAAGCATATTTAATCGAGCATCTGACCAATTACAAAAGGTTCTGGCGCTGGAAGAAATGGCAGCAGTTTTACGGGCGCCCAACCAATTGTGCTATTATGTGGGGGTTTTTCGCGTTATTTGTAACTTATTTTGTACTTAACCTCTCTGCGCATCGCTACATAAATAGTCACATTAAACATTCATGAAAATACAAGTGTCTCACTTGTTTCGAAAGCCTAGAATCTTGTTAATCCAACTGCGTTGTCAGATTTAAAAAAGGATTTACTGTGAAAGAATACGATGCGATTCTCTGAGGATAGAGACCCATAAAAAACAACTATTTAAACCAGCACAGGCGCAAAAATCTTCCATCTGTTTGCAATCCCAATGCTCATTGTCACACAATGAATGGTCTTTTGTTTGATAAAATCAATTTTTATAGCTTAACACGAAACATTTTGTGAACCGCTTGTGTCGTGAATTCCGTCTCATTCCATTTTCGACGACATATTCAATGTAAATACACACACTAAACGTGACTTTTCCAGTCATGTTGGGTTTCATTGCAATCAACAGGTTTGTTTGTAACACAACCAAACTTAATGGGTCATTTCTCGGGACGTATTGACTGAAAGAAACCGATTTGAAGACAACAAGTAATGGCATCATTGTGCACCAATGATATGACCGCTGTTTCGTTGAATGACTGTATTTTAACCCAATGACCACTGATCGTCTTGAAATCTAGCTGGGTAGATAGCCAATGAGCTGAGGTAAACGGCAATATGTGATGTTTATGTGTTGGAAGACCAACCCATGTAGTAAACTCGGGCGTAAAGAGGGTCATTCGCCATTGAAGTTTTATACCAGAAGGAGCAAAGCATGTTACACACAGCGTTATTTTGGTAAAGCGCATCTTCAGCTGTTTATATATCAATCAGTATGGCAACTAAGTCAGGGAAAGCTAAATCTAAGTCTAGATATACAGATGTACACACAATTTTAGAAGAAATTGATCGGGAAAATGAGACAGAGATTGTTGGAGGACGATTCATTTAGCGATTCCCAAATAGAGGAACATTTTTGGAACGGAGAGGACATCGTTTTGGACTGGTCAGTTCTTCTAATTCTAATGCCGTTGTTTGAAATTAATAATATAAAATATTATTTGTGTTTTTTTTATTTATTTTAGTAGCAATATATAAAAATGTAATGAAATGTGAGATGCGTGTGTCTGCCGCCCCAACCCATCCCCACATGAAATAGCCTATTTGAGGCTGTTGAGGGGAGGGCAGGCCCACAACAATGGCCAAAGTGAAATGGAGACAGTAGATACAGCTCGTCTGTTGTAACATAATAAAGAAAGTAGATCTAGCTGGTCTGTCATAATATAAATGAGACAGTAGATCTACCAGGTCTATAATAATATATTAAACCTTATGTTCCCTGTACTCTATATATATCTGTTTATTATACCTGTTGATACAGGGCTCATATGTGAAACTATTCTAACTGAACATTTTCATTCACAGTGACACTGACTCTGAATGGGAGCCCCCAGTGCCAGTGTGTCCACCCCTCACTGAAGCTGGTTCATCCAGCTCCTACCACAAGTCGTGTTCATCTGCCCAAATGTATTTCTGCAGGCATGGATGTGCCTCAGGGCCAAAAGGCATCGCTGTGTTCTTTGCAAAATTAAGTCCCCATCACCTGCACCACATGCTTGTTGACCCTTTGCTTTACAGCAGAAAGTGACTGCTATGGCACCTGGCATCAGCAGCACAATATTGTGTAGAGGACTGAGGGTCTTCCAAATTTTGAAAGTGTTCTTTTGTAAATGTATTTTTTTTCATGTTTTTTCTCCATTTTTGTGGGGGTGTGTTAGAATACCATTTTGGTATTTTGTATATAGTTATTCCATTCAAAATGTATAACTTCACCAATTTGGCCACTTGGGTACATTTGGGCTACTTGTGTGGGACACCTGGGTGACTTCATGATAAATGTCATGTATCATTCTGAAACTTTGCAGTACTGTTGCCCTCTTATGCTTTTCACTGAAATTGTCCCCATCATCCTATCTGAATGTTTTTTTTGTCTTGTTCATTTTAAAGATGATGATACAACAATAAAAATGAAAAAACGTTTTTTTCATTGTATTATCTAAACCAGATCTATTGGTTTATATTCTCCTACATTCAATTCACATTTACACAAACTTCAGAGTGTTTTCTTTCAAATGAAATCGAGAATATGCATATCCTTGATTCTGAGCCTGAGCTACAGGCAGTTAGATTTGGGTATGTCTTCAGGCAGAAATTGAAAAAAGTAGAGGGGTAGCTGCAAGAAGTTAATGTTTCTGCAACCGTACCTTACGGCAAAAAATAGCTTTTGGATAACAGGCCAGCGATTACTCACCTCGGACTAGACAAAGATTTTTTCTTCAACAAGCAGGACGCACAGGACATTCTCCGAACAACCCGACAAGGCCAACATCCCAGTTATTTGCAAGAGGAAGAGACGCAGGTACAGAGGACACAGAGTGGCGTGCCTCGTAAGGATCCGCAGAAGGCGAGTGAGAAAGCTGCCGTTACCATCAATATTACTCACCAACGTGCATCAATGGACAATAAATTAGACGAGGTACGATCACAAATATCCTACCAATGGGACATCAAAAACTGTAATATCTTATGTTTCAAGGAATCGTGGCTGAATGATGCCATGGATATTCAGCTAGCGGGATATACGCTGCACCGGCAAGATAGAACAGCACACTCTGGTAAGACGAGGTGTGGCGGTCTGTGCCTATTTGAAAACATCAGCTGCTGGTGCACGAAATCTAAGGAAGTCTCTAGATTCTGCTCGCCTGAAGTTGAGTATTTGTGATAAAATGCAGACCATACGATTTGCCTAGAGAGTTTTCAGCTATACTTTTCGTGGCTGTTTATTTACCAACAAAGACAGATGCTGGCACTAAGACCGCACTCAGTCAGCTATATAAAGAAATAAGCAAACAGGAAACTGCTCACCCAGAGGCGGCGCTCCTAGTGGCCGGAGACTTTAATGCAGGGAAGCTTAAATCAGTTCTACTTCATTTCTATCAACATGTTAAATGTTTAACCAGAGGGGAAAAAAATTCTAGATCACCTGTACTAGACACACAGAGATGCGTACAAAGCTCTCCTTCGCCCTCCATTTGGTAAATCTGCCCAATATTATATCCTCCTGATTGCTGCTTACAAGCAAAAATTAAAGCAGGAAGCAACAGCACGAGACTCAGTCTATAAAAAAGTGGTCAGATGAAGCAGATGCTAAACTACAGGACTGTTTTGCTATCACAGACTGAAACATGTTCCTGGATTCTTCCGATGGCATTGAGGAGTACACCACATCAGTCACTGGCTTTATCAATAAATGCATCGAGGACGTCATCCCCACAATGACTGTACCTAAATTCCACAACCAGAAGCCATGGAGGCAACATTTCCACTGAGCTAAAAGGTAGAGCTGCCACTTTCAAGGTGTGGGATTCTAACTAGGAAGTTTACAAGAAATCTAGCTATGCCCTGTGACGAACCATCAAACAGGCAAAGCAGCAATACAAGGCAAAGATTGAATCGTACTATTCCGGCTCCGATGCTCGTCTTATGTGGCAGAGCTTGCAAACTATTACAGACTACAAAGGGAAGCACAGCCGCGGGCCGCACAGTGACACAAGCCTACCAGACGAGCTAAATCACTTCTATGCTCGCTTCGAGGCCAGCAACACTGAGGCATGCATGAGAGCATCAGCTGTTCTGGACGACTGTGTAATCATGCTCTTCATAGCCAACGTGAGTAAGACCTTTAAACAGATCAACATTCACAAGGCTGCGGGGTCAGACAGATTACCAGGACGTGTGATAAGGGCATGTGCTGACCAACTGGCAGGTGTCTTCACTGACATTTTCAACATGTCCCTGATTGAGTCTCTAATCCCAACATGTTTTAAGCAGACCACCATTGTCCCTGTGCCCAAGAACACAAAGGCAACCTGGCTAAATGACTACAGACCCATAGCACTCACGTCCGTAGCCATGAAGTGCTTTGAAAGGCTGGTAATGGCTCACATCAACACCATTATCCCAGGAACCATAGACCCACTCCAATTTGCATACAGATACACAGATGATGCAGTCTCTATTGCACACTACACTGCCCTTTCCCACCTGGACAAAAATAACACCTACGTGATAATGATATTAATTGACTACAGCTCAGCATTCAACACCACATTACCCTCAAAGCTCATCACTAAGCTAAGGATCCTGGGACCAAACAGCTCCCTCCTCAACTAGATCCTGGACTTCCTGACGCGCCGCCCCCAGGGGGTGAGGGTAGTATCAACACATCTGCCACGCTGATACTCAACACTGGAGCCCCTCAAGGCTGCTTGCACAGTCCCCCCAGGAACTCCCTGTTCACCCACGACTGCATGACCAGGTACGACTCCAACACCATCATTAAGTTTGCAGGTGACACAACAGTGGTAGGCCTGATCACCGACAACGACGAGACAGCCTATAGGGAAGAGGTCAGAGACCTGGCCAGGTGGTGCCAGAATAACAACCTATCCCTCAACGTAACCAAGACTAAGAAGATTGTGAACTACAGGAGAAGGAGGACCGAGCACGCCCCCATTCTCATCGATGGGGCTGAAGTGGAGCAAGTTAAGAGATTCAAGTTCCTTGGTGTCCACATCAACAACAAACTAGAATGGTCCAAACACACCAAGACAGTAGTGAAGAGGGCACGACAATCTGACTATCTGCGTTGTGTCTCGCCACCCACCACCCGTAAACCCCACCATATATACATGTACACACTACCTCAATCAGCTCGACTAACCGGTACCTGCATATAGCCTCGCTACTGTTATAGCCTCGCTACTGTATATAGCCTCACTACTGTATATAGCCTCGCTACTGTTATAGCCTCACTACTGTTATAGCCTCACTACTGTATATAGCCTCGCTACTGTTATAGCCTCACTACTGTATATAGCCTCGCTACTGTTATAGCCTCACTACTGTTATAGCCTCACTACTGTATATAGCCTTGCTACTGTTATAGCCTCACTACTGTATATAGCCTCGCTACTGTTATAGCTTCACTACTGTTATAGCCTCACTACTGAATATAGCCTCGCTACTGTATATAGCCTCACCACTGTATACAGCCTCACTACTGTATATAGCCTCACTACTGTATATAGCCTAGCTACTGTTATTTTTCACTGTCTTTTTACTGTTGTTTTTATTTCTGTTATTTCTGTTTATCACTGTTGGTTACAGCCTGTAAGTAAGCATTTCACTGTAAGGTCTACAACTGTTGTAATAGGCGCACATGACAAATACACGTTGATTTGATTTGATTACCTAAACCCAAACCATGACCCATCAACAGTATCCTTATGTGCTTTGTATGATATAGCTCGTCTGCACATCTCTTCACCAAAGGTTATCTGGTCAATTAAAAAGTTAAAATCTCTTTCTGAGGTTTCGTGATTAACACAGAGGCGTGAGCCTTTTATCTGAAATGTGAAAGATAAGGTGACCAAGAAGTGCTTGTCAAGGGTTCTTCTGGCGACCTTGGCCTTTTAGAAGACTGATAACACACACCAACCCCCTGTCACCCTTTCAACCTCAGCCTGCCATGTGAAGAATACCGTAGGCTCATCACATTACCTCTGTATTAAGCCAGATCACATGGAAGAGGTGGACACAACTCACACACTCCGAGTTTCCCATTGACACATGTATGCAAGTGTACATTGACATTAGCAGTATTCTCTCACACAATCATCTCTCTCTCTCTCTACCACCACAACAACACACACACACATGTAATACACCACACTCTCCAGATCAATTTTCCTGAATGGATCTAACTGACTCATGGTGTTGGCAAATATGGTGACCAACCGGCTGCCACTTCGTCACAAAAAATGACCCACTTTGTCAAACCTAATGTCCACCGATTGCCATCACAGACACCACCCCGCTCATCGCCATGGGTGACCATCCATACTGTTTCGGGCTACAAATGAGGGACAGATGTCTCTTAACACAGCTGCATCTCGATGTGTTTGCTTAGTCAGTGTATCTTTACAAATGACCCCTAAGGAGCAGTTTGGGAAAGAGGAGATGATTTGCAGTCTATAAAATGATTCACAGTCGATAAAATCCAGATTGATTCCTGATTCTGTTTTCGGTTTTGAAAACAATCGGTAACCTCATTGAGGTTGTTTTTTCCCATCCCTAATAGAAGCGGAGATTATTTTTTTGTAGGCAATTTGCCTTGAGTGAGTTTGTGAAACAAAGGCCCAGACATAAAATTTCTTCTTGGGTATTTCCATATGTCCCCCATAGCTCCCCTATCCATCACATTTCACTGTGGGCTAGAAAGATGTCCAGGGCTAACGGACACTCACAGTCCAGCAGTCAGTCAAATTGAATGTAATTCCATCATTCCTCAGCAGTCAAGCCGGGCACACAGAAGGTGTGTGTGTGTGTGTTGGTGCTTGCATGCAGTGCTGTTGTGTGTGTATGTGTGTGTGTGTGTGTGTGTGTGTGTGTGTGTGTGTGTGTGTGCGTGTGTGCCTGCGTTAATTTGTGTGTGTGTGAGTCTGTATGTGGGAGCTAGTGAGTGTGTGTGTCATCGTATCACGCATGTGTGTTTGTGTGACCTGCATTTGTGTGTGTGTGTGTGTCTGTGTCTGTGCATGTGTGCGTATGTGCCTGCGTTCATTTGTGTGTGTGTGAGTCTGTATGTGGGAGCTAGTGTGTGTGTATCATCGTATCACGCATGTGTGACCTGCATTTGTGTGTGTGTGTGTGTGTATGTGTGTGTGTGTGTGTGTGTGTGTGTGAGAGAGAGTGTGAGAGAGAGCGAGAGAGAGATAGAGTCAAAGAGGCACAGCCATGTTGATACAACATGTCAAGATTAATTAGAGGATCTTGCTCTGGCTCTTGTATTAAGACGTGATGTCATGTGATGTTAACTCAACAAGGAGCCCCTCCACAGTAAACTGTTGACTCACTACTGCATAATGACATGCGTTTACTCAACCTAATCCCATTTGCCCTTTAAAGAAATTGCTGTATGAACAAAATAGCAAACAGGCCTCTTATGTTGCCTTGACACTTAAAGTTAACAGTATAAAATGTCTGCTTAACACGACAACTAAACAACGTATTAGAGTACGGTGTAAAATGTCTGCCTATATGGCAAATACATACCTTATAAGCCACAAGAGAGACCTTTTAAACCGCTTTATTGACGCTCAGTAAGGAACTCCTTTGTGGATTGAGGTTCATCTGCACCGCTCTTTATCCCACGGTGAGGGACACTTCTCTGTGGCTGTGCCAAATCTACTGCATGATGTCATCTCAGATAAGGAGTCTAAAGAGAATAGAGCATCGCTGTGGGGACACTGGCCTGGTAGACTGGACCCTGGTGTGTGTACGTGTGTGTGTGTGTGCAACAAGCTGTTCTCACCATCCCCAGTAGAGATATACTAGGCCTAGACTTTTCCATTTGGAGAGTGAGAAGTCAAGTTTTCCAGCATAAATGTGAATGTTCATGACACAGCAATTCTATGATGGCTCTGTATAGAGAGAGGGAATTGCCATGTGTTCACAGCGACGTGGATAGTATTTTACAGAGCAAACCACAGCAGACGCTGCATTTTTTTGTGGTCAGGAAAAATTCATGGCCCTGAATCATGGTACAGTATATACAGTGCATTCGGAAAGTATTCAGACCCATTGGCTCTTTCCACACTGTGTTATGGTACAGCCTTATTCTAATATTGATGAAATTGTTTTTTCCCTCATCAATCTACACACAATACCCCATAATGACAAAGCAATAACTGGTTTTTAGACATTTTTGCAAATGTAATAAATAAAAACGGATATCACATTACATAAGTATTCAGACCATTTACTTAGTTCTTTGTTGACCCCATCATAGCACTGAGACTGCACTTGTGAAGGTGGTAAATTACCTTTTAATGGCATCAGACCGAGGCTCTGCATCTGTCCTCGTGCTCCTAGACCTTATTGCTGCTTTTGATACCATCGATCACCACATTCTTTTGAGATTGGAAACCCAAATTGGTCTACACGGACAAGTTTTGTCCTGGTTTAGATCTTATCTGTCGGAAAGATATCAGTTTGTCTCTGTGAATGATTTGTCCTCTGACAAATCAACTGTTAATGTCGGTGTTCCTCAAGGTTCCGTTTTAGGACCACTATTGTTTTCACTATATATTTTACCTCTTGGGGATGTCATTCGAAAACATAATGTTAACTTTCACTGCTATGCGGATGACACACAGCTGCACATTTCAATGAAACATGGTGAAGCCCCAAAATTGCCCTCGCTAGAAGCATGTGTTTCAGACATAAGGAAGTGGATGGCTGCCAACTTTCTACTTTTAAACTCGGACAAAACAGAGATGCTTGTTCTAGGTCCCAAGAAACAAAGAGATCTTCTGTTGAATCTGACAATTAATCTTAATGGTTGTACAGTCATCTCAAATAAAACTGTGAAATACCTCGGCGTTACTCTGGACCCTGATCTCTCTTTTGAAGAACATATCGAGACCGTTTCAAGGACAGCTTTTTTCCATCTACTTAACATTGCAAAAATCCAAAAATTTCTGTCCAAAAATGATGCAAAAAAATTAATCCATGCTTTTGTCACTTCTAGGTTAGACTACTGCAATGCTCTACTTTCCGGCTACCCGGATAAAGCACTAAATAAACTTCAGTTAGTGCTAAATACTGCTGCTAGAATCCTGACTAGAACCAAAAAAAATTATCATATTACTCCAGTGCTAGCCTCCCTACACTGGCTTCCTGTTAAGGCAAGGGCTGATATCAAGGTTTTACTGCTAACCTACAAAGCATTACTGCTAACCTACAAAGCATTACATGGGCTTGCTCCTACCTATCTCTCTGATTTGGTCCTGCCGTACATACCTACACGTACACGCACAAGACGCAGGCCTCCTAATTGTCCCTAGAATTTCTAAGAAAACAGCTGGAGGCAGGGCTTTCTCCTATAGAGCTCCATTTTTATGGAACAGTCTGCCTACCCATGTCAGAGACGCAAACTCGGTCTCAACCTTTAAGTCTTTACTGAAGACTAATCTCTTCAGTGGGTCATATGATTGAGTGAAGTCTGGCCCAGGAGTGGGAAGGTGAACGGAAAGGCTCTGGAGCAACGAACCGCCCTTGCTGTCTCTGCCTGGCCGGTTCCCCTCTTTCCACTGGGATTCTCTGCCTCTAACCCTATTACAGGGGCTGAGTCACTGGCTTACTGGGGCTCTTTCATACCGTCCCTGGGAGGGGTGCGTCACCTGAGTGGGTTGAGTCACTGATGTGATCTTCCTGTCTGGGTTGGCGCCCCCCCTTGGGTTGTGCCGTGGCGGAGATATTTGTGTGCTATACTCAGCCTTGTCTCAGGATGGTAAGTTGGTGGTTGAAGATATCCCTCTAGTCAAGTCAAAATCAAATCAAATTTTATTTGTCACATACACATGGTTAGCAGATGTTAATGCGAGTGTAGCGAAATGCTTGTGCTTCTAGTTCCGACAATGCAGTAATAACCAACAAGTAATCTAGCTAACAATTCCAAAACTACTGTCTTGTACACAGTGTAAGGGGATAAAGAATATGTACATAAGGATATATGAATGAGTGATGGTACAGAGCAGCATAGGCAAGATACAGTAGATGGTATCGAGTACAGTATATACATATGAGATGAGTATGTAAACAAAGTGGCATTGTTAAAGTGGCTAGTGATACATGTATTACATAAGGATACAGTCGATGATATAGAGTACAGTATATACGTATGCATATGAGATGAATAATGTAGGGTAAGTAACATTATATAAGGTAGCATTGTTTAAAGTGGCTAGTGATATATTTACATCATTTCCCATCAATTCCCATTATTAAGAGTGGAGTTGAGTCAGTGTCAGTGTGTTGGCAGCAGCCACTCAATGTTAGTGGTGGCTGTTTAACAGTCTGATGGCCTTGAGATAGAAGCTGTTTTTCAGTCTCTCGATCCCAGCTTTGATGCACCTGTACTGACCTCGCCTTCTGGATGATAGCGGGGTGAACAGGCAGTGGCTCGGGTGGTTGATGTCCTTGATGATCTTTATGGCCTTCCTGTGACATCGGGTGGTGTAGGTGTCCTGGAGGGCAGGTAGTTTGCCCCCGGTGATGCGTTGTGCAGACCTCACTACCCTCTGGAGAGCCTCACGGTTGAGGGCAGAGCAGTTGCCGTACCAGGCAGTGATACAGCCCGCCAGGATGCTCTCGATTGTGCATCTGTAGAAGTTTGTGAGTGCTTTTGGTGACAAGCCGAATTTCTTCAGCCTCCTGAGGTTGAAGAGGCGCTGCTGCGCCTTCTTCACAATGCTGTCTGTGTGAGTGGACCAATTCAGTTTGTCTGTGATGTGTATGCCGAGGAACTTAAAACTTGCTACCCTCTCCACTACTGTTCCATCGATGTGGATAGGGGGGTGTTCCCTCTGCTGTTTCCTGAAGTCCACAATCATCTCCTTAGTTTTGTTGATGTTGAGTGTGAGGTTATTTTTCCTGACACCACACTCCGAGGGCCCTCACCTCCTCCCTGTAGGTCGTCTCGTCGTTGTTGGTAATCAAGCCTACCACTGTTGTGTCGTCCGCAAACTTGATGATTGAGTTGGAGGCGTGCGTGGCCACGCAGTCGTGGGTGAACAGGGAGTACAGGAGAGGGCTCAGAACGCACCCTTGTGGGGCCCCAGTGTTGAGGATCAGTGGGGAGGAGATGTTGTTGCCTACCCTCACCACCTGGGGGCGGCCCGTCAGGAAGTCCAGTACCCAGTTGCACAGGGCGGGGTCGAGACCCAGGGTCTCGAGCTTGATGACGAGCTTGGAGGGTACTATGGTGTTGAATGCCGAGCTGTAGTCAATGAACAGCATTCTCACATAGGTATTCCTCTTGTCCAGATGGGTTAGGGCAGTGTGCAGTGTGGTTGAGATTGCATCGTCTGTGGACCTATTTGGGCGGTAAGCAAATTGGAGTGGGTCTAGGGTGTCAGGTAGGGTGGAGGTGATATGGTCCTTGACTAGTCTCTCAAAGCACTTTATGATGACGGAAGTGAGTGCTACGGGGCGGTTGTCGTTTAGCTCAGTGGTGTGGAGGCTGTGCTTTGGCAAAGTGGGTGGGGTTGTATCCTTCCTGGTTGGCCCAGTCCAGGGGTGTCCTCGGATGGGGCCACAGTGTCTCCTGACCCCTCCTGTCTCAGCCTCCAGTATTTATGCTGCAGTAGTTTATGTGTCGGGGGGCTAGGGTCAGTTTGTTATATCTGGAGTACTTCTCCTGTCCTATTCGGTGTCCTGTGTGAATTTAAGTGTGCTCTCTCTAATTCTCTCTTTCTCTCTTTCTTTCTCTCTCTCGGAGGACCTGAGCCCTAGGACCATGCCTCAGGACTAACTGAAATGATGACTCCTTGCTGTCCCCAGTTCACCTGAGTGGACTGAGTGTATAGATTTGATATTAAAATAACCAACGGTGGTAAGGGTGCTGCTGCTCCAGTTTCAACTGTTCTGCCTTATTATTATTGGACCATGCTGGTTATTTATGAACATTTGAACATCTTGGGCATGTTCTGTTATAATCTCCACCCGGCACAGCCAGAAGAGGACTGGCCACCCCACATAGCCTGGTTCCTCTCTAGGTTTCTTCCTAGGTTTTGGCCTTTCTAGGTAGTTTTTCCTAGCCACTGTGCTTCTACACCTGCATTGCTTGCTGTTTGGGGTTTTAGGCTGGGTTTATGTACAGCACTTTGAGATATCAGCTGATGTACGAAGGACTATATTGGGTTTGGCTGGGCCACTCAAGGACATTCAGAGACTTTTCCCGAAGCTACTCCTGTGTTGTCTTGGCTGCGTGCTTAGGGTTTTTGTCCTTCACCCCAGTCTAATGTCCTGAGCACTCTGGAGCATATTTTCATCAAGGATCTCTCTGTACTTTTCTCCGTTCATCGTTCCCTTGATCCTGACTAGTCACCCAGTCTCTTCCGCTGAAAAACATCCCCAGAGCAATATGCTGCCACCACCATGCTTGACCGTAGGGATGGCACGCACTGTCAACTGTGGGACCTTATATAAACAGGTGTGTGCCTTTTCAAAATATGTCCAGTTAAATGAATTTGCCACAGGTGCACTCCAATCATGTTGTAGAAGCATGTCAAGGATGATCAATGGAAACAGGATGCACCTGACCTCAATTTCGAGTCTCTTATCAAAGGGTCTGAATACTTGCGTAAATAAATAAAATAAAATGTTATTTGTCACATGGCCAAATACAACAGTGAAATGTTTACTTACAAGACCTTAACCAACAATGTAGTTTCAAGAAAATACACCCCCGCCTAAAGAAAAATAGTAGTAGATAAGAATAACAAATAATTAAAGAGGAGCAGGAAATAACACTAGAGGGGCTATTTACAGGGGGTACCGGTACAGAGTCAATATGTGGGGGCACCAGTGTCGAGGTAATTGAGGTAATATGTACATGTAGGTAGAGTTATTAAATTGACTATGCATAGATAATAACAGAGAGTAGCATCAGCGTTCCGGGGGGAGGCATTGCAAATAATCTGGGTAGCCATTTGATTAGCTGTTCAGGAGTCTTATGGGTTGGGGGTAGAAATCTATTTAGGAGCGTTTTGTTCCCCCAGGATGCCCCAGAATGCTCTCGATGGTGCATATATAAAACCGTTTGAGGATCTGAGGACCCATGCCAAATCTTTTCAGTCTCCTGAGGGGGAATAGGTTTTGTCGTGCCTTCTTCACGACTGTCTTGGTGTGTTTGGACCATGTTAGTTCGTTGGTGATGTTGACACCAAGGAACTTGATAAGGTATTTCTGTTTTTTATTTGTAACACATAAAAACCTGTGTTCGCTTTGTCATTATGGGGTTTTGTGTAGATTGATGAGATGTGTTTATTTAATCAATTTTAGAATAAGGCTGTAATGTAACAAAATGTGAAAAAAGTCAAGGGGTTTGAATACTTTCGGAATGCACTGTAGATATCAGCTGTTATTAGTTTTAACTCAATGGAATCGCTACATTGTGACAAGGGGCGAATAGCCTCCGCTAGCCAAGTGACTGACAGTGATTGGCACCATATGGAAATCCCTATCCTGGCAATTCCCAGCAGTACAATTGCCAGACGTCCTTATTCCCACCATCCCTTTTCCTCCACCATCCCTCTCTCTCCACCATCCCACCTCCCTTTCAATGGCGTGGTAAAACTCAAAGCTACATGCCATTTCAAGGCTTTTTAGATTGTGTGTGTGTCTGAGTCTGTGTGTGTGTTTGTGTTTGTGTTTGTGTGTGTGTGTGTTTGTGTGTGTGTGCGAGCGAGTGTTTGGTTTATGGCTTCTCAGATTGGGATGGATTTGAATGAGGCCCATTGTTTTCCCACACGGTGGTTTGCGACGGTCCCCTCCTCATGAAGATTGCCTTGTTAACCCACTCAGTGAGTGAGTACAGGATTGCACTTTATTTAATGTATGGTGGCAGCTCTCCAACATTATTCTTTTTACATTACGGTGAGCTGTGAGCTCTGCCACCATAGCCACCAACCAATCTCTTTCTATTATGGCTTCCCTCCTCCCTGCCTCGTGCCGAGTCTCATCCCCATCATTACACTGTGATACACTTCTGATGACGATTATCCTTTCAGAGTCGAGTGAGAGTCATTTTCTGTCACCGTGGATTTGAGAAGCCTGATAAATACAAATGTTGACAAAATTAGACAGTATAACATGCTCCAAATGAATGGAGTGATGAGGAGAGAGTTTTTTTTGTCATTCCTCTTTACAATGTAATGTGGCCGTTCGCATGACGTTCCTAGATGATCAAGATATGTTCTCCCATGAGTTTTGAGGGTACACACTGTCCATTTCTATTGTAGCCTTTGATCATTACTTTAAAAACATCATACAGGATACACAGTCCACATTATCCATAGAGGAAAGAAAATGGTCCTGTGTAATGTATGGGAAACATAGCTAGGCTACACATGTAGCCTACACATGAATTAGACGATTTAGACAATTTCACATTTGAATTGTTTCAGCTGCTTTAGATTCAGAATGGTGCTGTGCTGACAAAATTGAATTCCTCATCGTTACTACCCTGTTTATTATGCAAAGGCACAATTCAAAGACAGGACAATGAATGTAGATTAAATTGGAAATATTTGAACAACTAATTACCTCCAGATGACTTTCCGGTAAAGAAAACGTCAAGCTCCTGCAGTATCACCGCCAGGTAATGGACAAAACAGTGTCTCCCCCAACACCACAATGATTTAACTCACAACCAAATGAATGAACATGGTTTTAGAGACAAGTGACAAATGATTGATATTTCAGATGGTTGTATTTGAAATAGTTAGGATGGAAAATAATTGTACACAGAAGAAGTGTTGTAGCCGAGCAATCAGGGACGGAACAGATGTTTGTTGAAATGTGACATGTGTAAAGTTCACAGGAGTTTTTCCTTCGAAAACTTTTAGAAGTGCTAGTACTGCATCTAAACACTTATACCTACGTGAGGTACAACAATCATTAAGTCCCTCTGAGGGCATAGGCAGAGCTGGTGATTTATTCCTACTCATGTTTTATTAATACAGATGTGTGTCTGAGGGGGAAACGTTGCCTTTTCTCACATCCACACTTCCCTTTGAAGATATCAATCATTCTAACTCACTCTCTAATGACACCTCATCAAGCCTGACGAACTACACGTTTCTACCAGCTTCTAGGCTGAACTTTAGTCTGAAAGTGAAATTCAGATCAGAAACTGCTAATGGAAAGTGAAAGGCAGAACAGTAATAGTGTTGACTGATATCCAACATGGCGCTAAAAATAATATCTGATTGGCAGTCTTATTAAACTTGAATGGCAATCGTGTTGTTTTGTGAGGTCTTAACACAGTCTTAAGAGAATAGACTGAATGTTTTATATAGTCTTTTTAACAATGAGTCCCAATCATGTTGTTTTCAGAGTTATAAAGGTTCTCAAATCCCTACCAGAGAGGGGATGGATGACCTTATGTTCATCCAAGTGTTGTTATCACTTGAAGACAGCTACTAATCACAGAACATGGATTTATAATGGCTATGTGCAGGTAACAAAACTATTTCAGAAACAAACTATCTCTGTAATTTTGATTCCAACTCCACCTCCATTCTTAGATTCTCAGTCCCAACAAATTTACATAACCCCCATCTGCTCAGGCAATTTAAATTCCTCTGAGACTTCACAATACAGAGACTAGCAGAACTCCATGGTATCAGAACCATCCTGGTCATTTATTTTATTTTGAACTCCCTGCTTGCCCCGAAACCACCAGCACAGCACAAAAGGGGTATTCAGACAAATCCAATTTGGCAACCTTCCATTGGTCGGGTTCACTCTGCTGGACCAGCGGCTAGGAAAACAGACCCCTGACCAAGGCCGCAAACCTTGACCACTCCACAGTGGGCGGTTGATGGGGAGAGTGCCGGACTATACGAGGAATGAGGTTGTGAACCCACCCTCAAGTACTAAATGGATCATTCCAACTGTTCTTCAGCTAAAACAGCGCCGCGAGCAAAGAGAGTCAGAGTGGATACCATTAACAACATAACAAGCTCCAGTACCTCTCGGTAAAACAAATGAAATCATGAAGACGTGTTTTTTATACACCTTATGTTCACTCGTGTTAGGTGTGTGCCATATGGTTTCCCCAACAAAATAATTATTCTTATCCTCCTCCATCTCCCCTTTTCTCTCTCTCTCTCTCTCTCTTCCCCCTGTACTTTTGGCCTTTGATAATAAAAGAGGAGAAACACTTGGCGAGCCACCTGGAAGACGACTGGTCTCTTTATTAAATCCAAAGTTAAAGGGCAACTCCATCACTTTCAACGTCATTTTCAAAATATTCTTTGCATGTGTTTGTCACGTTATGAATAATTAAAACCCCTTAACGACTATCAATGAATGATTACTCCAAATACTAAATAAAGTCTGAGTGTATAGATTTGATATTAAAATAACCAACGGTGGTGAGGGAGTGTTAGTTACTCAAGAGCCGGCAGCTAAATCACCTTCAGTCATTAGTCCTTGACATCTAAATTGCCACGGATCCTTCCGGAACTTTCATTACGCACACCTGTCCCCTGTTTCCACTGACTAGTACTTGTATAAGTGTGCCCTCTGGTTTCCATTGGGCTGTCGATTATTGTTACAATATCCGTTGGTCAGTGTGAGTACCTGTGCTGTGTATTTTGGCTATCGTGCCATTGTGGTTTAAGCAGGTGATTACAGGTCTCATATCAATCATTGTGCGCGAGTGTTATTTATTCGAGGTACTCCTCGCTCTTTTGTTTTGGGTTTCTACCCTGTGTTTTGTTTAGTGTTTGTTAGGTCTTCGTCCCTGTGCCTTAGACGGCACAACGTAATTTGGGTCAATAAAAAACCCTATTATGCAATTCCTGCACCTGTCTCCCGAACCCTTTATACCAACGTGACATAATAGTACGAGCCATTGAGATATTTGGAAACCACTTAGTCTGTATCCTCATCTGACTACATACGTCACAGACAATCACCGTTTCACAAAGAAACCATCTGGGACTCTCCTCTATCATCATACATTCTTAACCAGGCTCCATCAATGATTAGCCAAGATACAGTATTCTGACATTGTTTTTTAGTTTTTTTATTGTTTGTTTTTATTTACTTCCACAAAGCAGAATCTGTTGTACTGTAGATGCCCGGTTGGATTCCAATTACAAAGTGTAATGATGTGTAATGTAATTATTTGAATAATTAGGGTTGCGTAACCACAGATGTGGTGATGAGGGTTGAGTTTGTTTAGTTATTTAAATGTCCATTACATTATAACAGCACTCAACACTTCCACCTATTATAACTAAGGGTGTATTATGCAGTATGACGGATAGATTATTCTCTTTTTTGATGTGGATCAGAGATTTATGTCAATGGCATTACCCATAAGCCCATACTATCCACAAAACATCCATTCAATATATCATGATTGGCTAATTTAAATGTCACTGGCTTTCTAATCTGGAAACACAGCTAAAAAAGCTACACTGAAAAACACATTGTGTACATTCAACCAGACGGGTAAATAGATGAAAGGCAATGAAAAAGAACACCTTAAGAGACCTTTCTGAGACACTTGCTACTGTTTAGCCTCAAAGTAGAAGAAACAAAGAAAAACCCAGACAGAATCAAAACAGTTTTGTTCAAATACTTTTGTGTTAAAGTCAAATGAAGGACACAATCCCTCTCATGTACCTCATTAGTAGGATGTGGTGTCACGTTCTGACCTTTGTTTCCTTTGTTTTGTATTTAGTTAGTATGGTCAGGGCGTGAGTTGAGGTGGGCAGTCTGTGTGTTTTTCTATGTTGGGGTTTTGAGTTCAGCCTAGTATGGTTCTCAATCAGAGGCAGGTGTCGTTAGTTATCATAAACACCCACCAACCAAGGACCAAGCAGCGTGGAATCAGGCAGCAGCAGCAGGAGGCAGCGATACCTGGAGAACTGGACTTGGGAGGAGATTCTGGACGGCAAAGGACCCTGGGAACAGCCAGGGGAATATCGCTGCCCCAAAGCAGAGCTGGAGGCAGCGAAGCAGAGAGGCGCCAGTATGAGGAGGCAGCAAGGCAGCACGGCTGGAAGCCCGAGAGGCAGCCCCAAAAATGTCTTGCCGCACTGGCCTGGCTACGGGGAGCATTCAACCAGGTAAGGTTGGGCAGGCTCGTTGTTCAAGAGCTCCAGTGCGCCTGCACGGTCCGGTCTACCCAGTGCCACCTCCACGCACCAGCCCTCCGGTGGCAGCCTCCTGCACCAGGCTGTCTCTCTGTCTTCTGCTTACAGGTGTTCGCGCCTGTCCAGCGCTGCCAGAGCCTTCCTCCTGCCCAGCGCTGCCAGAGTCTCCCGTCTGTCCTGAGCTGTCAGAGTCTCCTGTCTGTCTTGAGCCGCCAGAGTCTCCCGTCTGTCCTGAGCCGCCAGAGTCTCCCGCTTGTCCGGCGCTGCCAGAGTCTCCCGCCTGTCCGGCGCTGCCGGAGTCTCCCGCCTGTCCGGCGCTGCCGGAGTCTCCCGCCTGTCCGGCGCTGCCGGAGTCTCCCACCTGTCCGGCGCTGCCGGAGTCTCCCGCCTGTCTGTCGCTGCCGGAGTCTTCCGCCTGTCCGCCGCTGCCGGAGTCTCCCACCTGCCCGGCGCTACCGGAGTCTCCCGTTCATTCGGGACCCATTTCTAGGGTCCCCAGTCTGAGGTCGGGGGCGAGGGTCGCCGCTCGTAAGAGGCCACGGAGGTGGACACTGAGGTGGAGAAAAACTGTGATGAAGTGGGGTCCACGTCACGCACAAGAGCTGCCACCGCGGACAGACGCTCACCAAGACCCTCCCCTATAGGTTCAGGTTTTGCGGCCGGAGTCCGCACCTTTGGGGGGGGGGGGGGGGGGGGGGCTACTGTCACGTTCTGACCTTTATTTCCTTTGTTTTGTCTTTATTTAGTATGGGGTGGGCAGTCTGTGTGTTTTTCTATGTTCTAGTTCAGCCTAGTATGGTTCTCAATCAGAGGCAGGTGTCGTTAGTTGTCTCTGATTGGGAATCATACTTAGGCAGCCTGGGTTTCACTTTTGGTTTGTGGGTGTTTGTTTTCCGTGTGTGTGTTTGTTGCCACACGGTACTGTTTCGGTTTTCGTTCATCCGATCCGGTCCTCCGATCCTTCTCGCTACTCCTCCTCAGAAGAGGAGGAAGAATGCAGGTACATGTGGACCGTTCTTAACATGACTTAGCTAGACCCATCAGCTGGGAATTACCTGCTTTTCAAGTGTACGAGACAGAGACAGAAAGACAGGAGCGTCTTAAGTGTGACTGAGTCTGCGACACTTCCAAGTCAGCTGACATCAATAGGAATTGGTTGCATCACAATGAGTGCGATCGCAACCTGAGACAACCTTGCTGGTTTTTGTAGAATTCAGAAGGCAACAAAAGTGTGATGAAGGCTGCAGGTATTTCAATTAGATTGAAGAGTTTTAGAGTAACGTCTAGGTTCTGTTGCCACTAAAACACATTCAACACTGTGATTAACATCTACACAGTGACTGACTTTCACAGAATAAAACGTATTTTAGGTTTGATTTTCATTCCTTTTCACCTGATCTGATATCTCCCAGGAATTAATTAGCTCTACTCTGGGTGAGTGTCCCTTGTTCGTCAGTGTATAATTGTGACTTGTCACTCAAGCTAACACCTGTCCCACAGGAGGTTTAAGGGATATGTTCCGCTCTGTCATTTAGTCATTTGCGTTGATCATTTTCTCATCTCAATGTGGACGTTGATGGTGATATCATACCTCAGAGCACCGTCTTTGAACTTTGAACCTCCCACGGAGCACGAATAAATCCATTGTTAAAATTTAATTAATATTTTAAGAATATTGCACCACAACAAACATGCCAAGAGAGGGCCGCCCACCAAAACTCACGGACCAGGCATGGAGGTCATTAATCAGAGAGGCAACAAAAAAACAAAGATAACCCTGATATAATGGAGATTGGATTATCTGTCTATAGGACCACTTTAAGCCGTACACTGCATAGAGCTGGGCTTTACAGAAGAGTGGCCAGAAAAAGCCATTGATTAAATAATAAAAATTATCGAACATGTGGGAGACTCCCCAAACATATGAAAGAAGGTACTCTGCTCAGATGAAACTAAAAATGAGCTTTTTGGCCATCATGGAAAACGCTATGTCTGGAGCAAACCCAACATCTCTCATCACCCCGAGAACCACATCCCACATTGAAGCATGGTGGTGGCAGCATCATGCTGTGGGGATGTTTTTCCATCGGCAGGGACTGGGAAACTGGTCAGAATTGAAGGAATGTTGGATGGTGCAAAATACAGGGAAATTGTTGAGGGAAACCTGTTTCAATCTTCCAGAGATTTGAGACTGGGATGGAGGTTGACCTTCCAGCAGGACAATGACCCTAATCACACTGCTAAAGCAACACTCAAGTGGTTTAAGGGGAAAAATTGAAATGTCTTGGAATAGCCTAGTCAAAGCCTCGACCTCAATCCAATTGAGAATCTATGGAACGGCTTAAAGATAGCTGTACACCAGCAGGAACCCATCCAACTTGAAGGAGCTGGAGCAGTTTTGCCTTGAAGAATGGTCAGAAATCCCAGTGGCTAGATGTGCCAAGCTTATCGAGACATACCCTAAGAGACTTGCAGTTGTAATTGCTGCAAAGATGGCTCTACAAAGTATTGATTTTGGGGGATTGAAAAGTTATGCACGCTCAAGTTTTCTGTTTTTTTGTTTAATTTCTTGTTTGTTTCACAATAAAACATATTTTGCGTCCTCAAAGTGGTAGGCATGTTGTGTAAATCAAATGATACAAACCCCAAAAAGGTATATTTTAATTCTAGGTTGTAAGGCAACAAAATAGGAAAAATGCCAAGGGGTCAATACTTTCCCCAACCACTGTTTATGAGTTAAATGTGACAGAAAGAGATAGGAAATTAGTACAGTTTCAGGGCTACAACAGGGACCCAATTCATATGGCTCACCCTGGGTGACTTGATCTCACATTTAACCACAGCAAAATTAAAAGTAGCTTGAATGTTAGCATGACAATATGAACTCACTGTGTGAACATGCAGAGTAAACAAGAAATGACTGACAGGGCTCATTTACAAATGCTCCTTAATTTCTTCACACATTCAGTGCATGTATATTACAGCAGCAAATCCCCACACGAAGAGTCCGGAACTGTGGCAAAATAGGTCCTACTGACGACTGTGTGTGAAACACTAATATAATTTATGTTTTCATCCCTTTGTTGCTGCTGTTGTTGTTGTTGTGGATGAACTTACAGGCAGTGTCATGAAATCTCAGTGATTTAATTGCCATTCATCACTTTACTACTGGGGGGAAATATCCAAGAGTGAGATTGACTCCTATGTCTTTGAACATATAATGGGTACCTAAAAAATTACTATTTTTGTTTTTTGCTCTCAACATCCAACTGTGGTGCAGATCTCTGAACCCGCCAGTTAGCTATATGCAGGCCTGCTCTCCTCTCCACTCTTCCAATGGCATTCACTTCCTATGGCCTCCTGTAGAGTATTGCTCTGTTCATTAACCTCAGTACACTGGCGTACCCCAGAGCTCTGTTCTCAGCCCTCTGTCTTTTCTCACTCGACGCCCACTCTCTGGGCCATCTCCCTGCCTTTCCCAGTTGCCTCCTATCACTCTTATGCAGATGATACTTGTGTACTTCTTCACATTTTTTTATTTCTCCACTCTATCATGCTGGTCACAGACTCCTCTCCTCCTGTTCATCTCTGCCAACCACCTGAGGGTGTCCTCCACCTCCTTGCTGTCCTCTCTCACATTAAAACACATTTACATCCTCTCTGAGTAGGTAATCCCTTCCCCTTTACTCCTTTGACAATTTCAAAGAGTGAATATTGTGTTAATGCATTAAATATCACAAAATAATATCTCCATCCAGAGTTGAAAATGACCTTAAACGCACTCTATATTTCTCCAGTGCTACGCACATCAATACACATTCTTAGAAGTCTCTTTACAAGCTCAGACACATTTGATGTTCTTGAGACGCATCTTGACAACACACAATATATGTTTATTTTAATGATCAGAAGCTTCAGAGAAGGATAAACTTAATTCATTAAATTTAGACTTTGGAGACAACATCGAGACAACATCAAGGGCGGAGTTAGCTAGCATGTCTATGGACTAACACAGCCTTACACCCCCAGAACAATTCCACAATCCAATCTGATAGTCGGAGAGTAATTCTCTCAGAGAGAGATATGAAACCACCCCACTTCCATACACCAACTTTCTGTCACTGGCGGCTTCATGCACATCCGCAAACCATGCCAGGAACATGGGGAGAAAGGCTTTGGAAGTGCCGTGCCTCTGGCAAACTGGGAGCCATGGCATATCAACACGCATTCCCCTGAAAGGTAATTTATTGGAGTTGGGAACAGATGGTGTGAGCCGTTTACTAATGTGTTGGAACTGGGAATGTCAATGCATTCCTTTCTCCCTGACATATAGGAAAAAGTGGAATCGTCGGAGACATAATGAACTCTCGGTACACAGAAGTACACTTTTTCATGTCATTCTCAATATTTCATAAGTTGAGAGTTGTGGTTATTTTAAATAATCAGAGTTATTCAGTAAAGAGCCTCAAGCAAGCCACTGTAATGCTGTTTATTCATATATTGAGCATATTAGCAAAGTTATTTAGTTGAGAATTTTGAAGACAACAGATCCCTCTCTACATATACAGTTGAAGTCGGAAGTTTACATACACCTTAGCCACATTCAATTAAACTAAGTTTTTCACAATTCCTGACATTCAATCCTAGTAACAATTCCCTGTCTTAGGTCAGTTAGGATCACCACTTTATTTTAAGAATGTGAAATGTCAGAATAATAGTAGAGAGAATTGTTTATTTGAGCTTTTATTTCTTTCATCAAATTCTCATTGTATTTAGTATTTGGTAGCATTGCCTTTAAATAATTTAACTTGGGTCAAACATTTCGGGTAGCCTTCCACAAGCTTCCCACAATAAGTTGTGGTGAATTTTGGCCCATTCCCCCAGACAGAGCTGGTGTAACTGAGTCAGGTTTGTAGGCCTCCTTGCTCGCGCATGCTTTTTCAGTTCTGCCCACAAATGTTCTAAGGATTGAGGACAGGACTTTGTGATGGCCACTCCAACAACTTTGGAAGTATGCTTTGGGTCATAATCCATTTGGAAGACCCATTTGCAACCAAGCTTTAACTTCCTGACTGATGTCTTGAAATGTTGCTTCAATACATCCACATAATTTTCCTCCCTCATGATGCCACCTATTTAGTGAAGTGCACCAGTCCCTCCTGCAGCAAAGCATCCCCACAACCTGATGCTGCCACCCTGTCCTTCATGGTTGGGATGGTGTTCTTTGGCTTGCAAGCCTCCCACTTTTTCCTTCAAACATAATGATGGTCATTATGGCCAAACAGTTCTATTTTTGTTTCATCAGACCAGAAGACATTTCTCCAAAAGTACGATCTTTGTCCCCACGTGCAGTTGCAAACCATAGTCTGGCTTTTTAATGGCAGTTTTGGAGCAGTTGCTTCTTCCTTGCTGAGTGGCCTTTCAGGATATGGCGAGATAGGACTTTCCTCCAGCATCTTCACAAGGTCCTTTGCTGTTGTTCTGGGATTGATTTGCACTTTTTGCACCAAAGTACATTCATCTCTAGGAGACAGAACGCGTCTCCTTCCTGAGTGGTATGACGGCTGCGTTGTCCCATGGTGTTTATACTTGTGTACTATTGTTAGTACAGATGAACGTGGTACCGTCAGGCGTTTGCAAATTGTTCCCAAGGATTAACCAGACTTTTGGAGGTCTACAATTCTTTTCTGAGGTATTGGCTGATTTCTTTTGATTTTCCCATGATGTCAAGTAAAGAGGCACTGGGTTTGAAGGTAGGCCTTGAAATACATCCACAGGTACACCTCCAATTGACTCAAATGATGTCAAATAGCCTATCAGAAGCTTCAAAAGCCATGACATAATTTTCTGGAAATTTCCAAGCTGTCTAACCTCGCGCAACGGTCAGATAATCTTACTGGAAAATATTCATATTCATGAAATCACAAGTGAAATATAGCGAAACACAGCTTAGCCTTTTGTTAATCACCCTGTCGTCTCAGATTTTGAAATTATGCTTTACAGCGAAAACAATACAAGCGTTTGTGTAAGTTTATCGATATACCAACAAAACATTATGTACACCTAGCGGCAGGTAACTTGGTCACGAAAATCAGAAAAGCAATCAAATTAATCTTTTACCTTTGATGAGCTTTGGATGTTTTCACTCACGAGACTCCCAGTTACACAGCAAATGTTCCTTTTCTTCCATAAAGATATTTTTTATATCCAAATACCTCCGTTAGTTTGATGCGTTATGCCTAGGAATCCACCGGAAATAGCGATCATGACAACACAGACAAAAATTCCAAATTATATCCATAATATCGACAGAAACATGGCAAACGTTTTTTATAATCAAGCCTCAAGGTGTTTCAAATATCTATTCGATAATATATAAACCAGGACAGTTTGCTTTTTACTAGGACCGGGAGGATAAATAGCTACCTCTCTGTTTAGCGCAAAAATCACACTGAGAGCTAACAACTGACCACTTACGCAATGTGGACGTTTACGCTCATTCTTCAAAATAAAGGCCTGAAACTACGTCTAAAGGCTGTAGACATCTTAGGGAAGCCACAGAAAAATAAATCTGGTTGATATCCCTTTCAATGTGCAATAGGGATGCATAGAAAGACAGGGGTTTCAAAATTAGTTACTTCCTGATTGGATTCTTCTCAGGATTTTGCCTGCAATATCAGTTATGTTATACTCACAGACAATAGTTTTACAGTTTTGGAAACTTTAGAGTGTTTTCTATCCTAAGCTGTCAATTATATGCATATTCTAGCATCTGGTCCTGAGAAATAGGCAGTTTATTTTGGGAACGTTATTTTTCCAAAAAATAAAAATAGTGCCCCCTAGCTTCAAGAGGTTAAAGGCACCGTCAACTTAGTGTATGTTAACTTCTGACCCACTAGAATTGTGATACAGTGAATTATAAAAGTGAAATAATCTGTCTGTAAACAATTTTTGGAAAAATTACTTGTGTCATGCACAAAGTAGATGTCCTAACCGACTTGCAAAAACTATAGTTTGTTAACAAGACATTTGTGGAATGGTTGAAAAAATAGTTTTAATGACTCCAACCTAAGTGTATGTAAACTTCCGACTTCAACTGTAGATATTAACTGTTTAGCTTTATGTCTCTCATGAGTCGTGATAATTTCACATCAACATTTCATGTTACAACTGCTGAGACCCAAGACTCTCTCTCTCAGTGTGTAAGAGCACTATCCTTTGTGGTTGTACAAAGGAGATGAGAGGGCTCAAAATGTATTGTGAATTAAAATCCATGGGGGTCATATGGTGAAGGCATTCAATGGCTGATTATTTTAGCATCTTAATAATCTGTAATGTACTGTTTTTAACAGCAAAACAATAACCAATTTCAACAAGTTAATTGTTTCCTTCAGTTCCTTCTCCATCCAACAGAGTAAGACAATGTTACATCACATTTTTATAATGTCAAAACACTTTAATTTACTTTCTTGCCACAAGTATCCATCTTGAACACCAGCCCACTCTCTCCCTCTATATCTTCTCCTATCAGACTAGTGGTTAAAGTGTTGGACTAGTAACCGGAAGGTTGCAAGTTCAAATCCCCAAGCTGACAAGGTACAAATCTGTCCTTCTGTCCCTGAACAGGCAGATTATCCCACTGTTCCTAGGCCTTCATTAAAAATAAGAATTTGTTCTTAACTGATTTGCCTAGTAAAATATCATCATTGATCATTGCGTTTTAGTCGGTGTTCTCACACTTTTAGAGTAGCCAATTTGGTCTTCTCCCTGCATCCTCAAAATACTTATTTTGCTTTTCACACCTCTGTTTCCTGCTCCCACTCTCAGGATCCCCCCGGCCAGTTGAAAGCCGGCAGACGGGCTGCATTCCCTCCGAAACCGAGAGATGCAGGAGATCCAAACAAGTTCCTTTAGTTCTGATTGCCATCTCTCCAGATCCCCTCATCATCCCTCCTTCATCACACATCTCAACACCTCAACACCATAGCACTTAAATCCACACATTTTCTCCCAACTCGTACACAATCTGAACCATGAATACCCGTCGGAGGCGCAATCCAATTTGTTCTCTTCTCTCATCTCCCCAACCGTCTCCTCCCTCCCCTTTTCCCTTCATCCCCGCTAACCACCACCTCCTCCACTTCCGTTTCCCCTCTCCCCACTTGTTTTTCACTTTCTGATGATGATTCCTCCTCCATCTTTCACTGCAGCAATGACTATTATTCACATTCTTTGGCTCCAGAAATTATCGTTCCTGCACCACTTTGAGAAATGTTTCAACTGACTCTTGCCTGTCAGCACTTTAACCCTTGGCCCTCCACGTGTGTTTCGGCATTTATTGTTCCCCCATGTTTCACCACTCATAGTTGGTATTGTGAACTGAAACTATGAAAAAGAAACTGCCTATTCAGGTCTACATACGGTATTAACTTGACAACTGGCTGATCTGCCACGGATGATTTAGGGAAAACTAGATTTGTTCAACAGATTTGAAGTAGGCCTGATTTGAAAGTTGTCTAAATGACTTGTTGACAATATTTGTCCTTTAGATCAAGTTTGTCAGGATGACAGGATGACATGAGAACCCTTACCATGTGAGTACAAGCCTCCTGTGGATATCTTAAAATGTATTGTTTTTCACAAACACGAGTGATGCAGGGGACTTTCTTCCCATGCCTCATTACAGTGCATTGTTGGATTTTATTTATTTGTGAAGGAGAACAGATGGCATCAGAAGTGATGTGTTTACAACTAAATGGCCCATGAACATTGTGTCCTGACCACTTAGGACCACATTTCTAAAAGAGAAAAATCTTCACTCTCTGTTAATGTTTTTCCCTTCAAAACCTCCTGTGGGGACTTATTCTAGGTTTGAGGAGAGAAGTAATAGGCTTAGGATGGTAATGTCAACCTTCTCTCACTAATTTAGTTGATGATTAGATAAGTCATGTCCTTATTGGTTCCAGGGTTATATTCTAGCTGGACGTCATGTTTTCGATAATCTATATCATTTGGCATCTTGTCTTTTGACTCCGTGGGGAAACATATTAAAATGAACATGTGGACAAATGGCTGTGAGGAGACGAATGTCACTGCAATTCTCTCATTTACTAACGGTGTTCATCAACCGCTTGTCAGCAAGGGGTTTCATAACGCACTCCTCCAGCTCATTGTGACACACTCTGACATTATCAATGAGTGATGAGGGAATGTTGAACATTGCTAATTCTCAGTTTGTAATTGCTTAAAAGAAACACGGACGGTCGACACATGAGATACATAGTAATGAGATAATACTGCTAGATGTTTAAAGGAAAGACGGAAGCCGTCTCCACGATGGTGAGCCTTGTGTGCTTAAAAACCTCCATCATTAATTAACATAACCCTAGTTTTAAGAATTTATGCATTTACGCCTGCAATGTTTGCTGACTGCTTTACTTATACAACATTGAAGCACCCATTAAAGCTCAATTAATGTGTGTGTTTAATAAATTTACATGGTTGGAAAACATTAGCAATTAGCATTGCATGGCAATGAACACCGGAGCATGATTTGTCTCTCATGACGTACTCTTCTGAGATCCCGGAGTACATTAATGCTGCTGAATATTATTCCAAAATAAAAGTTCTGCTTCAAACCTACTAATCAAGAGCTGTGTTGTGTTCATTTGATTCATTGTTTTGAATTTGAATTTGCATAATGTTGCACAGAGGGTTGTAAGGGGTGGAGAAGATGACAGTACAATGGTGTAAACTGTCTGAGACCTTACGTTTTCTCGTGCCTCGATCCTCTCTTTGTCACACATAGTGTTTAATGATGGAATATAATGACTGTGATTCAGGGGCATTTTTACTTTGCAAGCATTAAAGAGAGACAACGCGATTACATGGCAAGTGACACCTGCGTAAAATGTACAGTTAACCATTGGACGTAAAAATGTTTTGCAAAATATCTTTCACAATATAAAGAATGGAATCAGATGGTATATTAAACACTTGGATACTAGACATTTTTTGTCACTGCACATTGACACATGGTGACATGATCACTGCTATGCTTTTTAGGGGGAAGAGGGGCAAGGGGGAGTATAATTTGAAATGTTACGAAACATTCTCTATGACTGTCTGTGAAAAACATGGACCAATGACACAGGACAGCATCATCATAGTTGGTCCTCCTTGATACTGTAATCTGTGAGGCACTTTCTACCCTTCTTGGCAATTAACTGAGACAGACAGACAGACAGACAGACAGACAGACAGACAGACAGACAGACAGACAGACAGACAGACAGACAGACAGACAGACAGACAGACAGAGAAAGAGAGACGTCTGACAGACAGACAGACAGACAGAGAAAGAGAGACGTCTGACAACAAACTGACAACAGGGACTGAACTGTACCGCCAGACTTTCTCTCTCTCTCTGTACAGCTTCCCTTCCACCGTCAAATCAAATAAATTGGGTATCAACTGGGCTCCAATCCCAAAGGTTCAGGCGTTCATAGCTACTTCGGCAGATTGTCCAGTGAAATGACTCCTGAAAAACAGATTAAGTGAGCATACCTACTCATCTGGTTTCCAAACTTTCGATAGTAGTTGAAGGGTAATAACGTAGTAGTTAGTGACAGAAGGACATAGCTACATGACTTCTAAGAGGGCAGATGCTTCCCCACTAACACTGACATTTGAGGAAATGCACCAGACAAACTTTATCTTTTACACTTGATACTGTACGTCAGCATTGAGTCTGGTGTAATTGGTATATTTCTAGAGGTTAAAATCACATCATAACCCTGACAGATTAATGTACTCACCTGGAGACAGAGAAGACGGAGAGCCATTACATCCTGTCATTAATACAGTGCAGGTATTTAAGACATCCTCAGACCTCTGTGCTCTCTCAGGGGAGGCCACGGTTCAATATCCACCTCATCAATTTTTATTTCAAGGCCAGTTGGAAATTTTTCTCCAGTGAAAGGAATATAATAAACTGTTAAGAATACAGTGTATCTAATTCTACATGATATAATAATAATAATAATAATAATACTAATAATAATAATTTGGGTGTTTATATTCGTCCTATTTCACACATGTACTGTATTAATACACATGTGAATTGGAAATGTGTTTTTTGCATATCCCACTTTCCCTGAGGAACCCTCGGAGACTGGGGTCATGGCCGGGTTTTATTAGTTCTGCATGATACTAGCTAACGAATATGAGGTGCTATAGGAAGGACAGTATTTTGTCCAACATTGCTGAACCGCAACATATAAGTGCAAGGAACTCATAGAAAGCATCATTTTCAAGATCATCATCCTTGAACAACATGATGTTGTCAATATGACCACCACTTCCATTGTTTTATTTCATGTCAACTTCACACCCACTCCATTAGGCCTACATCATATTAGACAGAGGGCTTGACGATGGGTACAAACTGAATCGGTACTGGGGACTGAACAGTATTCGGGTTGAACTGCATTTGGACTATTTTAGGAAGAGGGAGGAAACTAGATTTCTAACTCTTTATTTAATGAGTCCCTCGTCAGTGGTTATCTAATGATGAAGTGCCTGTCTCTTTCTCTTAGTTTTAAAATATTTAGATTAACCATTTAGATTTTACCATTCACCTCACACAGCTCTAAACTAGGATTATCCTCAGGCCTACAGAGGGGGAGGAGATGAAACATGAAAGTCCAGGATAATCACAACTACTTCGTACTGAGTTGAATGGGAGCAGAGAGGGCCGGTCTGACGGAAACAGAGAGTGAGAGATATAGAGAGATGGAGATATGTTTCTCTCTAGATTAGAGACCTGCAGCCCAGGCCAGACCTGCAGCCTAGTTGAGTCATATCTTCTAGTCGTCTAGTCGTACTTTTAATGAGCCGAGTTGTCGTAATTCTAAAGAACCCGGCCTGTGCCAAACAATCAAAGGGGAGAGTGTTCAGTCAAAACTGCATGGGAGCTTATGTCTGTATGATCCTTTTAACCACCTAGTATTAGGAGAAGAGAAGTAGGAGGAGGAGGACAGATAGAGAGGGAAACAAAGAAGATTAGGAGGAGAAAACACAAAGAATGAAAGAAAGGATGACCTATGTGCAAGCACGCAGGGGGGGAAATGATATGTTCTTCTTCTATCCTCTGTCTCTGTTGAGTTCTTCAATTGTAGCCCCTCAAGAGCAGTCTGAAAATACTCTCCCCTGTCAATGTCTAGTGCTACAGCCATCGCAATGCATAAATTAAACAGAAAATGGCAGATATTCTGTAATATGCGCAACTCAAAAGAACAGGGGGTTAAACAACTCCCTCCCACCCCTCCACCACTCTGAATAAAAAAGCTAGAAACTGATGGGGGAAAAATACAAACTTTTCAAGCCTGGGCAAAAGTAACCATCAACCACCTTATATAACCATCAAGTCCTTGATGTAGCCATTTGCCTTAGAACATGGTGCAAAATGAAAGCCTGATCCAACACAGCTCATGTACCACTTGCTGTTGGCTTAATGAGGAGGATTGCGCAAGAGTTTAGACAAGAGAAGGGGTTTATAAGGTTGCAGCTTTCTCTGTGTCATACTAGATGTACTAGATGTGTTGGAATCAAACAAACTTTGCCACAGTGAAGACATTTACAACCTACTTTAGTGCAGTATCAGAAACATCAAGACTATAATGTCGTCATCAAAGGATTCCATACAGATGTAGGATCTTAATTTGACCAATATTCTGTCACAGCAAACCAATCCTGCATAAACAGGATTTGAACGTTTAGTCCACAATGTTGCTTGATCGGTGGTTAGCTATAATCTGGCCAAAAGAATGCTGCATGAAAAGTACTGTTAATATAAGTATGTGTTAGTGTGGATTTTCAATTAGTTTATGTAAATCACAAACTCAAAATTCTCAGCAACAACAAAGTGGTCACATTAAGATACTATATCTGTATGCAGTATTTTGAATTATGGTATGATGTTACTGTTGCCTACATATGCTTGGACATCTGATTCTGCTTTTGTGTACCAATTAAAAGCTTTTAAAAATAAAAATTAAATACAGTACTTCTAAATACTGTGTTTAATTGCACATTATTTTTGGTGATTATTCCATTTGAATTAAATGATCAAGCTAATCAGTTGGGGAGTCATTGGTATGCCATTGTTAGTCCTCTGTGTGCACTTGCACTGCCAAGCATAATGGGAAAATTAAATGTCCACTGAGGTGACTTACTGAGTAATCCAACTGTTGGCTTGCCTCTGAATCTAAGCAGAGCTGGTCCTTGTCGGTCCCTGGATTGGAGACCAGATGCTGCTGGATTTGGTGTTGGAAGGCCAGTAGGAGGCACTCTTTCCTCTGGTCTCAGGAGATCCCTGTGCCCCAGGGCAGTGATTGGTGACATTGCCCTGTGTAAGGTGCCATCTTCGGATGGGACCATAAATGGGTGTTCAGACTCTCTAATGTCACTATAGATATTATAAGAGTAGGTGTGTTAACCCCGGTGTACTGGCTAAATTCCCAATCATTCCCTCATTCCATCAAGGCCACCTAATCATCCCCAGCTTCCAATTGGCTCATTCATCCCCCTCCTCTCCCCTGTAACTATTCCCCAGGTCGTTGCTGTAAATACAAATGTGTTCTCAGTCAAAGGTCTATGTCAAAAATGACTCCCTATATGACTCCCTACACTGCTTTCAGATTGCTTTGGGCCATGGTGAAAAGTAGTGCACCATATAGTGAATAGGGGACAATTTCAGAAGCACAAATGGCAATCAAGGTCAACAACAACAAATAAAATCAAACGATCTTGCCACTGAGCCCGAGTTCGCTCATAAACACAGTGTGATTTCTCTTGAAAAAAGCAGATAACTTGCCAAGACGGTTTCCGATTCCAGCAAATTTCCTTAGAATCGTATTATACATGTATGGCATTTTGTGTCTGTAAGCACAGGAATCATTTATATGACATTAACACAGCTGGCCAGCCCTATCAGAAGAGATATTCCTCAAGTGTGGAGATACTTTAGTCAATAAGTGCAAATCGCAGTGGGAGGGGGGGGGGGGAGTCAATCCAGGCTGTATCAAAACCAGCCAAGATTGGGAGTCCCATAGAGCTAGGCACAATTGGCACAGCGTCGACCTGGTTTGGCCGGTGTAGGCCTTCATTGGTTAAAATAATTAGTTCTTAATTAACTGACTTGCCTAGTTAAATAAAGGTAAAAAAAAATGTAAAAAAATAAATGACTAACAATTTGACCCCTCAAGAACACACTAACAACCACAATGTCACAGTAACAGTCTAACTTTGGCATCTGTATATTATAGGTCTCATTTGTCAACTTGAATGTAGCCTACATGCATCCCATTGGATGCCAACATACAGCGATAAACATTGTTATTTCCAAGCCTGAAAGAAAGTGGTGTTTCTTCAAAGTATCCCCGGCTACTAGGAGCCGGGGATACTTTGAAGAAACACCACTTTCTTGCATATAGGCTACATTAATGCAGGGAAATGTAAATCAGTTTTACCAAATTTCTATCAGCATGTTAAATGTGCAGCTAGAGGGAAAATAACTCTGGACCACCTATACTCCACACACAGAGATGCAAACAAGCTCTCCCTTGCCCTCCATTTGGCAAATCTGACCATAATTCCATCCTCCTGATTCCTGCTTACAAGCAAAAACTAGCAGGAAGCACCAGTAGATCAATAAAAAGTGGTTAGATGACGCACATGCTAAGCTACAGGACTGTTTTGCTAGCATAGACTGGAATATGTTCCAGGATTCCTCCAATGGCATTGAGGAGTACACCATATCTTCATCAATAAGTGCATCGATGGCATCGTCACCACAGTGACCGTACGTACATATCCCAACCAGAAGCCATGTACTACAGGCAGCATACGCACTGAGCTAAAGGCTACAGCTGTCGCTTTCAAGGAGCGGGACTCTAACTTATAAGAAGCTTATAAGAAGCTTATAAGAAATCTCGCTATGCCCTCCGACGAACCATCAGGCAAAGCGGCAATACAGGACTAAGATCGAGTCATACTACACCGGCTCTGACGCTCGTCGGATGTGGCAGGGCCTTCAAACCATTACAGACTACAAAGGGAAGCACAGCCGAGAGCTGCCCAGTGACACGAGCCTACCGGATGAGCTAAACTACTTCTATGCAAGCTTCGGAGCAAATAACACTGAAACATGCATGAGAGCACCAGCTGTAACAGAAGACTGTGTGATCAAGCTCTCCACAGCCGATGTGAGTAAGACATTTAAACAGGTCAACATTCACAAGGCCGCAGGGCCAGACGGATTACCAGGACATGTACTGCGAGCATGCGCTGACCAACTAGCAAGTGTCTTCACTGACATTTTTAACCTCTCCCTTTCCGAGTCTGTAATACCAACATGTTTTAAGCAGACCACCATAGTGCCTGTGCTCAAGAACACTAAGGTAACTTGCCTAAATGACTACCGACCTGTAGCACTCATGTCTGTAGCCATGAAGTGCTTTGAAAGGCTGGTCACGGCTCACATCAACACCATCAACCCAGAAACCCTAGACCCACTCCAGTTGGCATACCGCACAGATGATTCACAGATGATGCTGTCTCTATTGCACTCCACACTGCCCTTTCCCACCTGGACAAAAGGAACACCTATATTTTTTATTTAAATGTTCTTAATTTGACCTTTATTTAACTAGGCAAGTCAGTTAAGAATAAATTCTTATTTTCAATGACGGCCTAGGAACAGTGGGTTAACCTTTTTGGGATAGGGGGCAGCATTTTCACTTTTGGATGAATAGCGTGCCCAGAGTGAACTGCCTCCTACTCTGTCCCAGATGCTAGTATATGCATATTATTAGTAGTATTGGATAGAAAACACTCTGAAGTTTCTAAAACTGTTTGAATGATGTATGTGAGTATAACAGAACTCATATGGCAGGCGGAAATCTGAGAAAAATCCAACCAGGAAGTGGGACATCTGAAGTTTGTAGTTTTTCAAAGCTTGGCCTACCAAATAAACATTGAGATATGGATAAAGTTTCACTACCTACAGCTTCCACTAGATGTCAACCGTCTTCAGAAACTAGAATGAGGATTCTACTATAAAGGAGGGGCTCATGAGACCGCTTTGAGTCAGTGGTCTGGCAGAGTGCGCGCTCCCGACAGAGTTATCTCTTGTTCCAGTGCTTTTTCTGAAGACAAAGGAATTCTCCAGTTGGAACATTATTGATGTGTTATGTTAAAAACATCCTAAAGATTGATTCCATACATCGTTTGACATGTTTCTAAAGGACTGTAACTGAACTTTTCGAGTTTTTGTCTGGACGAAATGCTCGCGCCTCATGAAGATGGATTACTGGGCTGAACACGCTAACAACAAGTGGCTATTTGGACATAAATGATGGACTTTATGGAACAAATCAGTCATTTATTGTCGAACTGGGATTCCTGGGAGTGCCTTCTGATGAAGATCATCAAAGGTAAGTGAATATATATGGTGTTGTTTCTAACTTTGTTGACTCCAAAATGGCGGATATTCCTCTGGCTGTTTTGGGTTCTCAGTGCCGTTCTCAGATTATGCTTTTTCCGTAAAATCTGACACAGCGGTTGCATTAAGGAGAAGACTATCTTTAATTCTGTGAATAACACCTATATCTTTTATCAATGTTAATTATGAGCATTTCTGCAAAATCACAGGATGTTTTGGAATCAAAACATTACTGCATGTTAGGCGCCAATGTAAACTGAGATTTTTGGATAAAAATATGCACAATATTGAACAAAGCATACATGTATTGTGTAACATGATGTTCTATGAGTGTCATCTGATGAAGATCATCAAAGGTTAGTTAATAATTTGATCTATATTTCTGCTTTTTATGACTCCGATCTTTGTCTGGAAAAATTGCTGTTTTTTCAACGTGGCTATGACCTAACATAATCATATGTTGTGCTTTCGCTGTAAAGCATTTTTGAAACCGGACACGATGGGTAGATTAACAAGATGTTCATCTTTCATTTGCTGTATTGGACTTGTTAAAACCTCTTATGGATAGGGTAGAGGCTAGCGTCTCAACTGGCCAATTGCCAGGGGAAATGCAGAGCGCCAGATTCAAATAAAATACTATAAAATTCAATCTTTCATTAAAACACACATGTAAGATACTAAATTAAAGCTACACTCGTTGTGAATCCAGCTAACAAGTCAGATTTTAAAAAGCTTTTCCGCGAAAGCATAAGAAGCTATTATCTGATAGCCTGGAACATCTGCACTAGGAGTAAACAAAGGAGCTAGCATAGCATGCGCTACACAAAACGCTGAAATAAAATATAAAACATGCATTACCTTTGACGAGCTTCTTTTGTTGGCACTCCAATATGTCCCATAAACATCACAATTGCTCCTTTTGTTTGATTAATTCCGTCCATATATATAGAAAATGTCCATTTATAAAGCTCGTTTGATCCAGAAAAAAACAGCTTACAAAAACGCAACGTCACTACAAAATATTTCAAAAGTTGCCTATAAACTTTGCCAAAATATTTCAAACTACTTTTGTAATACAACGTTAGGTATATTTAAACGTTAATAACCGATCAAATTGTAGACGGGGCAATCTGTATTCAATACAGGAACAAAAAGAAACCAGCACTGCTTTTCAAGTCTTGCGCAACTCACAAAATTGTCCCCAGTTCCGAGTTGGCCTACTTGTTCATAGCACAAAGGAACAACCTCAACCATATTCCAAAGACTGGCAACATCATGTGGAAACGGTATGAAATGAAAATAGGTTCCTATTAAATATCCAATGGCAAAGACAATATAGTGAACAGAGAGGGGGGAAAAATAAAAAATCTGAACAGTTAGTCCTCGGGGTTTTGCCTGCTACATAAGTTTTGTTATACTCACAGACATGATTCAAACAGTTTTAGAAACTTCAGAGCGTTTTCTATCCAAATATATGAATTATATGCATATCTTACTGTATATTCTTGGCATGAGTAGCAGGAAGTTGAAATTGGGCATGCTATTCATCCAAAAGTGAAACTTCTGCCCCCCTAGCTTTTAATATGAGGTTGAGGTATGAGGTCTTAATGTGTGAAAGTTACATATTTCTAAAAAATATTTCTTAATTTCACGCACTGCCTTTTCAGCGGAATGTTGTCAAGGGGTTCCACTAGTGGAACGCCTGCGCTAGAAAGGTTAACTGCCTGTTCAGGGCCAGAAAGACATATTTGTGCCTTGTCAGCTCGGGGATTTGAACTTGCACTTGTACAACTCGTCCAACGCTCTAACGCTCTAACCACTAGACTACCCTACCTCCCCAGGCTACAGTTCAGCGTTCAATACCATAGTGCCCTCAAAGCTCATCAATAAGCTAAGGACCATGGGACTTAACACCTCCTTCTGGATCCGGAACTTCTTGACGGGCCGCCCCGAGGTGTTAAGTGTAGGTAACAACTGATCCTCCACTCTGATCCTCAACCCAGGGGCCCCTCAGGGGTGCGTTCTCAGCCCCCTCCTGTATCCCTGTTCACTCATGACTGCACAGCCAGGCACAACTCCAACACCATCATTCAATTTGTGAATGAGACAACAGTGGTAGGCTTGATCACCGACAACTACGAGACAGACTATAGGCAGGAGGTCAGAGACCTGGCCGTGTGGTGCCAGGACAACAACCTCTCCCTCAACGTGATCAAGACAAATGAGAAAAAGAGGACCGAGCACGCCCCCATTCTCATCGATAGGGAAGCAGTCGAGCAGGTTGAGTGCTTCAAGTTCCTTGGGGTCCACATCACCAACAAACTAACACGGTCCAAGCACACCATGACAGTCGTGAAGAGGGCACGACAAAACCTTTTCCCCCTAAGGAGACTGAAAAGATTTGGCATGGGTCCTCAGATCCTCAAATTGTTCTACAGCTGCTGGTTGCATCACTGCCTGGTATGGCAACTGCTCAGCCTCTGACCGCAAGGCACTACAGAGAGTAGTGCGAATGACCCAGTACATCACTGGGGCCAAGCTTCCTGCCATCCAGGACCTCTATCCCAGGCGGTGTCAGAGGAAGGCCCTAAAAATTGTCAAAGACTCCAACCACCCTAGTCATAGACTGTTCTCTCTGCTACCACACGGCAAGCGGCACCAGAGCACCAACTCTAGGTCCAAGAGGCTTCAAAACAGCTTCTACCCCCAAGCCATAAGACTCCTGAACATGTAGTCAAATGGCTACCCAGACTATTTGCATTGCCACCCGCCTAGCTACACCACTGCCACTCTCTGTTGTCATGTATGCATGGTCACTTTAATTAGCTCTACCTACATGTACAGACTACAGTGCCTTGCGAAAGTATTCGGCCGCCTTGAACTTTGCGACCTTTTGCCACATTTCAAGCTTCAAACATAAATATATAAAACTGTATTTTTGTGAAGAATCAACAACAAGTGGGACACAATCATGAAGTGGAATGACATTTATTGGATATTTCAAACTTTTTTAACAAATCAAAAACTGAAAAATTGGGTGTGCAAAATTATTCAGCCCCTTTACTTTCAGTGCAGCAAACTCTCTCCAGAAGTTCAGTGAGGATCTCTGAATGATCCAATGTTGACCTAAATGACTAATGATGATAAATACAATCCACCTGTGTGTAATCAAGTCTCCGTATAAATGCACCTGCACTGTGATAGTCTCAGAGGTCCGTTAAAAGCGCAGAGAGCATCATGAAGAACAAGGAACACACCAGGCAGGTCCGAGATACTGTTGTGAAGAAGTTTAAAGCCGGATTTGGATACAAAAAGATTTCCCAAGCTTTAAACATCCCAAGGAGCACTGTGCAAGCGATAATATTGAAATGGAGGGAGTATCAGACCACTGCAAATCTACCAAGACCTGGCCGTCCCTCTAAACTTTCAGCTCAAACAAGGAGAAGACTGATCAGAGATGCAGCCAAGAGGCCCATGATCATTCTGGATGAACTGCATAGATCTACAGCTGAGGTGGGAGACTCTGTCCATAGGACAACAATCAGTCGTATATTGCACAAATCTGGCCTTTATGGAAGATATCCATAAAAAGTGTCGTTTAAAGTTTGCCACAAGCCACCTGGGAGACACACCAAACATGTGGAAGAAGGTGCTCTGGTCAGATGAAACAAAAATTGAACTTTTTGGCAACAATGCAAAACGTTATGTTTGGCGTAAAAGCAACACAGCTGAACACACCATCCCCACTGTCAAACATGGTGGTGGCAGCATCATGGTTTGGGCCTGCTTTTCTTCAGCAGGGACAGGGAAGATGGTTAAAATTGATGGGAAGATGGATGGAGCCAAATACAGGACCATTCTGGAAGAAAACCTGATGGAGTCTGCAAAAGACCTGAGACTGGGACGGAGATTTGTCTTCCAACAAGACAATGATCCAAAACATAAAGCAAAATCTACAATGTAATGGTTCAAAAATAAACATATCCAGGTGTTAGAATGGCCAGACCCAGAATGGCCAGACCCTTAGTCAAAGTCCAGACCTGAATCCAATCGAGAATCTGTGGAAAGAACTGAAAACTGCTGTTCACAAATGCTCTCCATCCAACCTCACTGAGCTCGAGCTGTTTTGCAAGGAGGAATGGGAAAAAATGTCAGTCTCTCGATGTGCAAAACTGATAGAGACATACCCCAAGCGACTTACAGCTGTAATCGCAGCAAAAGGTGGCGCTACAAAGTATTAACTTAAGGGGGCTGAATAATTTTGCACGTCCAATTTTTCAGTTTTTGATTTGTTAAAAAAGTTTGAAATATCCAATAAATGTCGTTCCACTTCATGATTGTGTCCCACTTGTTGTTGATTCTTCACAAAAAAATACAGTTTTATATCTTTATGTTTGAAGCCTGAAATGTGGCAAAAGGTCGCAAAGTTCAAGGGGGCCGAATACTTTCGCAAGGCACTGTATCTATTCGATGATAAATCACTCGTGGCAGTTTGGTTTCTCCTCTGTTCAAAATTGAAAAATGCACGCACCTGGAGATGACGCAATAGTTTCGACGGAGGACATTCAATTCACATTTACACACACTTCAGAGTGTTTTCTTTCAAATGAAATCAAGAATCTGCATATCCTTGGTTCTGAGCCTGAGCTACAGTCAGTTAGATTTGGGTATGTCTTCAGGCGGAAATTGAAAAAAGTAGGGGGGTACCTATAAGAGGTTAATAGAAAATGCCTCAAGTAAAAGTCACCCAGTACTACTTGAGTAAAAGTCTTCAAGTATTTGGTTATAAATATATTTAGGTATAAAAAGTAAATTATATTTCTAAATTATACATTAGAATCAATTGTAAAAGTATAAATCATTTAAAATTCCCTAAATTAACATAACCTGACGGCACAATTTTTTAATGTTTTTAATAATCCAATACCCCAAAAAACTACACCATGTTCTAAGTACTTTAAATAATTTTTAATTAAGTACTGTACTTTACACCACTGAGTATGAGTACTGATCTAGGATCAGTTTAAATCACAATGATTAAGGGGGAAGCTGATCCAAGATCAGCATTGTGCTGAGTCGCTTTATGAACGTGTGACCTGGGTTAGACTACAGTACATCATACTTATAGTGTTATGGTCTGCTTTAGCTGTAGATAGTGGGCACCAACTAAACTTAGAGCACTTTGTGATGACACCAATGTCAGACTGATGACAGCAATGTCAGACTGATGACAACAATATCAGACTGATGGCAACAATGGCTGACCGATGACAACAATGGCTGATCGATGACAACAATGGCAGACTTTGGCAGAGTTAGACCTTTCTATGTATATCTCTGTACATTTCCCCATGTTGTCACTACGTTTTCCATCTCTAAAGCATCTCCACCATCAATACCCTATACAGTATCTACCATCAATACCCCATATAGTACAGTATATACCATCAATACCCCATACAGAATCCACTATCAATATACCACACAGTATCCACCATCAATACCCCATACAGTATCTACAATCAATACCCCAGACACTAACACTTCATAACAGCATAATAAACAACCATTTCAACAGGTAAAAATACCTAGATGAATACACCAAGTAAACAATTGTTTGATAAATATTTTGAGGAAAAGATTCAAACATTCCAGAGATGAGCCAATGTGCCAATGAGTCTACACACACACACACACACCCTCTCCCTCAGACCTCCATTCCTTCCTCAAATTCCTCCCATATGATAAGAGAGAGGGTGGCAGCGGTGGTGCGATGTGAGAGGAAACACTCTCTTCTCTGCAGGCTGCCTGCTACAATAAATGAAAAGATCACATTATATATTTATATACATTTATATTATATATTTAGTTCCAAGTCATGAGGATTCTGCACCCAAGGGCAGACATCCCCCTGTTGTTGCTAGCGTGTTCTCCTGGGAGCATTCATTTTGTTTGGTATACATAACAAAAGGAAAAAAATGTAAAGCTACCCAACCAGACTTTTTTTCCTCAAAGCCTGCATGCAGTTTGTATTGCTTGGGGTTTGTATCTGTAAACATGGGGAATGAACTCTTGAGGAAAGTTGTTTATAGGTTTAATTAAATGACAGGATAAGAAAGGAAAAGCTAAAGGCAAAAGCATTATTCTAGGTATTAAGAGGTTGTTATTGTTGGTTATGCAAAGGAACAATGGTTTAATGTTAAAAAGCATTTTGGTATGTAATTTTGCTTCACATGCTGTTATGTTGTGCCGAGCAAGAGTATTGACAGTAGACATTGTTTAGGAAGCATGGTACTTGTAAAACAAATACATATATATATATACACAGTCCCTGTAGCAGACCAGGGGTTTGGTCAAAATGTTTACACAGATGACACACGGACAGAGTAGGATTAGCTCGGTTTCAAGGGTGTTAATTTGAATAACAAACCAAAAGAAAAGATAGGTCTCCCCCATGAGACCCTCTTATGGATACTGTCTTCTGTGCTCCGGGTCTTGCTGCATCCTGTGGGGGACAAAAACTGAACTCCCTCCTTTTACCTCTGGAACCGTCCCCAACTCTACGGGATTAACCTTTCTTCACCCAGCCCCTCCTCCGTGTGCTTCCCTTCTGGCAGCTTTATGGGACCCGTTCAGCTGGTGAGCAATCAGCCCTTGATTACTCACCAACCACAATCAGCCCCAATTAGTCCTGGCCGGAGAGTCCGTTGAGACCTGACACAACCAGCAGAGGGAGCCATCGCCTCGTGATGTATACTCCGTCTGTTACCAGGCCTCGACAAGTCTCCCCCTGGTGGCTGACCTGCTGTACGCCACACATACCCCCGCCTTAGCTCTGTCGGGGAGGGGACTGTCATCAGTGCAATGTATGTCTCCCTTCTCGATAGGGCATCCGCATTTCCATGTTTCGCCCCTGACCTGTGCACAACAGAAAAAGAGAAGCGTTGAAGGGACAAGAACCACCTGGTGACCCGATCGTTTGTGTCCCTTCCCCTGTCCACCCAGACCAGTGGGTACCTAACGAATTAATACTTGAGAGTGTCTAGCGCCCACTTCACCGCTAGACACTCTTTCTCAACAGTAGAGTACTTTTTCTCTCTGGGTATCAGCTTTCGGCTTATGTACATGATCGGGGGCTTCTCCCCATTGTGTATCTGGGACAGAACCGCCCCTAGTCCGGTGTCACATGCATCCATCTGGACCAACATCGGCACCTGGAAATCGGGTGTTACGAGAATCGGATGGGAGCACAGCGCTTCCTTCAGGCGCCTGAACGCCGCTTTGGTCTCGTCCATCCATTTCACTGTTTTCGGGAGGCGGGCCCTGGTTAGATCGGTGAGGGGGGAAGCTATATCCGCAAAGTTGGGGATAAACCGGCTAGAGTATCCTGCCAGTCCCAGGAAGGACTTGACCTGTATCTTGGTGCATGGAATGGGCCAGTCAAGTACCGCATGAACCTTCCTCTCCTGGGACTTGACGTTCCCCCATCCGATCAAATACCCCAGGTACTCCACCTCCTCGAACCCTAGTTTGCATTTCTTGGGGTTCACTGTCAACCCGGGTTGTCTGAGTGCGTCCAACACGGCCTGGAAGCGCATCAGGTGCTCTTCCCAACCTTGGCTGTGGATGATGATATCATCCAAATATGCCACTGCGTATTGCTGGTGGGATCGAAGTACTTTGTCAATCAGGCACTAGAATGTGGGCGGGGCTCCGTGGAGACCGAACGCGAGCACCTGGTACTGATATAATCCAACTTATGTCGAAAATGCTGTCTTCTCCCAGAAGGAGGCTGCCAACGGTACCTGCCAATATCCTTTGGTCAAGTCAAGGGTGCTGATGTACTGGGCCTTTCCCAATCGGTCGATTGAAATGTGGTAGGCGTCGAACAAGCTGATGTCTTTCACCCCGGAAATCATTACAGAAGCGCAGGTTTGGGCACCAACACGATGGGGCTGCACCATGCACTGTTGGACTCTTCAACGACCCCCATCCTCAGCATAGCCTCCACTTCCTGCTTCACGGCCTTCCTTCGGGCCTCAGGAATCTAATATGGCCTCTTTTGTACCATTTCCCTGGCCCGGGTACGGATGTGGTGTTCAATGAGGGTCGTGCAGCCCGGCTTCTCGGAGAACACCACCATGTTCTGATCGATGAGCTCCCTGAGCACTTGCTTCTGGTTCGGGTCGATGTCCTCATTGCTCGCGACCACCACTGGTACCATTGGTGTCCTGTGTTCCGACCATAACACGGCCAAGGCTGTCCTCTCATGCCACTTCTCCAACAGGTTCACGTGGTAAATCTTTTGGGGTTTCCGCCTCCCGGGCTGCCTCCCGGGCTGCTGTACGGGGTAATTGACAGGTCCCAGCTTCTCTATCACCTCGTATGTCCTGTGCCATGTTGCCAGGAACTTACTTTTGGCCGTGGGGATTAAGACCAACATCCTGTCTCCCACCTGGAATTCTCAGGGCTGGGTTCCCCAATTGTAGACCTGGGCTTGGGCACGTTGAGCCTTCTCCATATGTTCCTTTACCACTGGCCACATGGCTGTCATCCGCTCCATCATCATCTCCATATGCTCTTCCACACTGCTTAAGGGGGTCGGCTGGGCTTCCCACACCTCCTTGGCAAGGTTCAGTAGGCCGCGTGGTCTCCTCCCGTGAAGGAGTTCGAAAGGGGAAAAACCAGTGGAGGCCTGGGGTACTTCTCGGATTGAGAATATTAGGTGGGGTAGAAGCTGGTCCCAGTTCTTCCCGTCCTTCTCAATGACCTTCCACAGCATTTCTTTGAGCGTTGTATTGAACCGTTCAACAAGCCCATCCATCGGCGGGTGAAAGACGGAGGACCGAATCTGCTTGATCTGCAGGAGAGTACACAAATCTTTCATTAGGTGGGACATAAACTCACTCTGGTCTGACAGGATCTCGTTTGGGATGCCCACCCGGCTGAAGAGGTGGAACTCCATGTTTCAGCGCAAACTAGCTCAAACCAGAATAGAAAGAGGACAAGTACATTAGAGTGTCTAGATTGAGAAACAGACACCTCACAAGTCTACAACTGGCAACTTCATTAAATAGTACCCGCAAAACACCAGTACTTTGGGATGCTGGCCTTCTAGGCAGAGTTCCTCTGTCCAGTGTATGTGTTCTTAATCTTTTATTTTTATTGGCCAATCTGAGATATGGCCTCTTCTTTGCAACTCTGCCTAGAAGGCCTGTTCTGTGAATTTTGGCAATTTCTCACATGGAATAGCCTTCATTTCTCAGAACAAGAATAGACTGACGAGATTCAGAAGAAAGTGCTTTGTTTCTGGCCATTTTGAGCCTGTAATCGAACCCACAAATGCTGATGTTCCAGATACTCAACTAGTCTAAAGACGGACAGTTTTATTGCTTCTTTAATTAGTACAACAGCTTTCAGCTGTGCTAACATAATTGCAAAATAGTTTTCTAATGATCAATTAACCTTTTAAAATGGTAAACTTAGATTAGCTAACACAACATGCCATTGGAACACAGGAGTAGTGGTTGCTGATGATGGGCCTCTGTACGCCTGTGTAGATATTCCAGCTACAATAGCCATTTAAAACATTAACCTTGTCTACACTGAATTTCTGATCAATATGATGTTATTTTAATGGACAAAAAAATTGCTTTTCTTTCAAAATCAAGGACATTTCTAAGTGATCCCAAACTTTTGAACGGTAGTATATACATATTGTGTGTGTGTGTGTTAAACAAAAAAGTACTAGATGGTCTTTACAATGCTTGTTGGCACATCATTTATGTGGCATTGGGCATGTCCATTCAGATGCCCTTGCCCAATACCCATATGCATTCACATCATACAGCATAAGCTTTGCCCTACTGTTGATATTGACAATTTGAAGATCATAGGACTTTAACGTAGGCTTTTCATGTCACAGCATCAACCAATTCAAACTGCCAAATAAAACGCATGAATCAGCCCACTGATTCAGAAAGAGATGAACTAGTCAGACTGTGACTGCATCCCCAATGGCACCCTATTCCATAGTGAACTACTTTTGACCGGAAATAACCCTTATGGAATATGTGGGTATCATGCAGTACTCTATAACCGAAATACAACATCAAGATCATCAAGATACCACATAGACATCTGAATCTAACGTAGAGTAATACCACAGTGGTTCAAATGACACAAATATGCAACGTCTGTGTGGCTTAAACTGCATTAGTGTCAGCCAGGTGTTTTGAACAAATGCCAGAATTTCTTTCCATGTACCATTACCATGGTGTACTATCTAGATCAATGTTGTCCCATTCTGGCCATGGGGACACACATACTATTATTCCAGACCTGCACTACCACCTGATTCAACTTTACATGGGTTGGATGATTAATGATTAGATGTTATTGCAATCAGGTGTGTTAGTGCTCGGCTGGAGCAAAGCACTGCACATACTGTGGGTCCCCAGGACCAGGATTACAAAACACTGATCAGATAGAGTGAAACCCTTACAGAATGTAAGATCTACTGTAATATCATCCTTTATCCAAGATGTTATATGTGGACCAGTACAGTTTACAACAGAAGTGAAAAGCCACATTGCCAACATTGTAACTGTACAGCAGGCAGCAGCAGCAGGTACATGAAAGGAGATGAGAGGAGTTTGATTGTGCGTCAGAGTTCTCTTTGACCACTGGAAGACCTTTAGCTAGCTATCCGAGGGGGGTAGAGGAACTACCAGCTACAACCTCCCTCGCTACTTCCCACAGGACACTCCTACTCCCTCCCTCTCTCTCTCTCCTTCCTTCATAAGTACAGTTTAAGAAGTTCTGAGTACCAACAGTCTTGTACTGCTATGGCATCAAGGAGGGAACATCACTGAATCGAGTATATTGCCGTAATGCCAGTTTTTCCCTAAATTGGCTGGATAACATGAAAATGTAGCATCATACTGTTAGCTATGGCCCGAAACATAAGAATCTAGGCCTATCCTCAGATTTGTATATTCATGTATCTTGCTAGAGTCAGTTGTAGGCAGTAGAAACAAGCATGACATTTGTGGTACACTATAACCGAAATACAACATCAATATCATCAAGATACCACATAGACATACTACAGCCAGGGGTGTATTGGCCATCTTGCAATTCTGGCAAATGCCAGATGGGCTGGACCATTTTGTAGGTGGGTGGGCTTGTGGAAATTGACACACACAAAAACAAATCATATTAAAAAAAAAAGTCATATAAAAAACAAAAATGTGACATGGCATCAGCAAAGAGACCTGCTGCGACTCTGTCATCAGTTAGATAGACAAGATCATGTATTTTAAAACTGAAAGGGTGCCTAAAAACGTACAGTAGAAAGAGCACATTCTACATTGTCACCTCACTCACTGTGAGTTGGTAGCGCACATTGTGACGTAGGCTGATGTGGATAAAATGCCTGGGACAAATTCCCTTGACTACAGCACATCATTATATAGCTCAAGCAGGAATTGCTGCATGATTAAAAAACGTGGTGACATTTAAGGCACCGGTATCCCCAATATATCAATCACTGACCTTGATCGAAAAATTGTGAAGTTTAACTCCAAAATAATTAACCTGCACTAATTAACTGCAAGGTACCTTTATGCAAAAGCTGGAGTTTTATTGAATTTGAAGACGTATCAAATATACCAGCGAAAACCTGAAGGTCCTTGTTAATTACAAAGCCAGATTAATATCCTTTGTTTGGCCTCCTTTTCTTTCCCCACTTAGAAAAAGAGAGGAAGAGCGGAAAGAGAGAGTGAGGGGAAATAAATAGAGAAAGAAAGAGGGTGGAAAAGTGAGGGAAAGAGAGAAAGTTAAAAAGACATAAAGCAGAAGAGAACAAGAGAAAGAGAGTGGAGAAGAAGAGGGAGAACAGAAGAGAATGGGGAGGGATGATCAGAGGAGCTTAGCGGAGGAGAGAGGTTTACTCTGTACGACGGTGGTTAATTACCAGGACAGTTCAAAACAATCTTCCCTCTCTCCCGCAGTGATCATGCCCCGGCCCAGTATCCTACGCCACTACAGCCTCCCGGGGCGGAGACAGACTGTACACCGCATCCTGTTACTGTTTATTATCTATCCTGTTGCCTAGTCACTTTATCCCCACCTATATGTACATATCTACTATACCTCAATTACCTTGTACCCCTGCACATCAACCCGTGTACTGTATATAACCAAGTTATCATTACTCATTGTGTATTTAGTCCTCTGTTATTATTTCTCTATTATTTCGACATAGAAAAATGATCTGCATTGTCGGCAAAGGATCTGTTAGTAAGTAATTACATTGTTAGTCTACACCTGTTGTTTACGAAGCATGTGACAAATACAATTTCATTTGATTTGATCCCCCAATGGCTGCATTTAGACAAGCAGTCCAATTCTTATAATTTTTTTATGTCAGATCAGCTCTGAAAAAGATCTGATGTGAAAAGATCTGACATGATTGGTCAAATGACCAATTAGTGGGAAAGAAAATCAGAATTGGGCTGCCTGTGTAAACGCAGCCATTGGAGAGCATTTCTAATGTGACCTGACTTTCTCTCTCTCTCCTCATACTCTGTCCCCCTCTCTTTCTCTCGGAGTCCAGAAATCCAGTTTTGTCACACATGTTTACAACATGGGAACTGATGAAATAGAGAAAAGGATCCACACTCTTAGAAGAAACCCAGTGGGCAAAACTATGGAATACTGGTTGAACGAACGTAATAATGACGGTTGTAATGACGTAATCTCAACCAGTTTTGCCTGCTGGGAAGGGTGAACAGAAATAAAGCAGTTGATTCCATTTTAGACATGAAGATGTGTATTCCATACAGGAAACTTCATTGGAACTTAAGTTTTAGGACCCATGGCCCATGCATTGTGGGGGAAGACTGCTTAGCCACCTCCATCTTGGCTCCCTAATGTAGCATTCATCTCTCATCCCAATAGTGGATTTATGATGACATAGCTGCCAGAGGCCTGAAGAGAAATGACCAGAGATTAATGACTCGTTGAACTGGGGGAGGCTCCCAACATAGACTTTGTGATGCATGCAATGTTTGTTCCGCATGTATGGATGTTGTTAGACATGAACCGAAACAAGAACCTGAGGCACAGGTTTGTCCAACAGGTCTCTCAACCTCTCTCTTTCTCTCTCTGGCCCTATTTTCCCACATATTGCATATTTCACAATATGGCCCAAATTCGTAAGTTGAATTACCTATATTACAATTGCTTCAAGGCTATTGATAATATCGGATGGCGTTGTCGTTGACTGTGCGGTAAAGCAAGCCACACTTTAGGACAGGCAAACACAAAGCAGTGATTGGCCAGCAGAAGCCTCAGGCAAGGTGCTAAATACATTGGCTTTTAGTGGCTACTGTAGTACTTCATTTGGAGTTATATACCTCCTTGTTTTGAAAGCTAATTTACCCACGATCCTGGGAGAAAATGGCCGCCGGTCTGTCACATTAAAAAAACGTAAATTTGGCCCAAGAGGTATGCCATTTTTCCGATGAGGTTGAAAAGTCACGTTTCCTCGTGTGTAGCCAGTGGCTTTCTGGTGAAGGAGGAAGGAGGGAGGAGGATATATATCACAGTTTATCATTAATGTGGATATAGACAGACATCGTACTCAAAGTTCATTCCAAGAAAGACACTCTTGATGTCTAACTCAGAAACTGAAGAACACTTGGAGGACAGAAGGAAGGAGAGAGGAAAATGAATAGGAGTAGAGGAAGGAGAGAAAGAAACGAATAGGAGCAAAGAAAATCAGCGAAAATTATAGAAGAAGTGAAGAAAAGGATAAAAGGAGAGAGAAAAACAGGAAAAATATGGAATCCCTCAGACGAGTTGCTTCATTTGATGGAAGGACACTTGGAGGAGAGAGGAAGGAAAGGGAGGCAAAATTAGATAGAATTCAATAATTGCTTAAGTTCCTCGTCCTCTTGGAGACTTGGATCCATCTGGAGACTTGGAGAGTACAGCCAATTCACACAGATTCTCTCCTTCAATTTAGGAACCATATGCTGCTGCTTAACCTTTCTGGATTTCTGTCATATGGCAGACTACTGTGTTATACTGGCAAGCATTTGTGAAAGAGTTAGAAGACTGTGCATGACGAATGTTAATTGTAATGTTTACTTCCAAGAAGAGATCATTGACTTAATTCAGCATGAAAGGAATGGATTCAGGAGTATCATATTGGTCCCTTGTGTCACATACAGACTCCTGTATTATTTGACACCTATGCAAATAGCTATCTAATAAACATGCAATGAACAAATTATCCAAGAACCGTGAACATTGTACAGCATGTGAACTATTCAAATGTAGTAAATCCAAATAGCTTCACTGCCTGCAACTCCCTATCCACCCTCAACAATCTGGTGTAAAGACAGTCAGTTTGATAAAACAGTCTGTTGAGGATTAAAACCACAGGAAAAACACTGAAATGAGAGAAAGAAGGGAGTGAATGACTTCAGACCAGAAGCTGTTCAAAGCTATGTTGATCTACAGCCACACACACACACACACACACACACACACACACACACACACACACACACACACAAAAAACACCCACGGCCAAACACGCATGCACGCACGCACGCAGACACACACACACTGAGCTACGGCCACACACACACAAGTACACACTAAGTTATGGCCACACACACACACACACCACCACCACCCCTCCAACCCATTTGAATGACCATGATTACAGGAGTTACAGTTTTTTTTTTTTACAATCACTTTGGCACTAATTTTGGAACCTGATTGCATTTTTCAAAACTCTAGACACAAAACTCACAACCAATGATCAAAATGAAAATGTCTCAAAGCACTAGACACAAAACTCACAACCAATGATCAAAATGCACATTTTTCAAAACACTAGACACAAAACTCACAACCAATGATCAAAATGCTAATTTTTCTAAACTCAACACTTTTTCCAATTGCTTGGATACAATACACATACAGCTAAGATCCTTAGTTCATTGAATTAAAATCACCTGTTCAAAATGACACAACTTAACATCAAGGTATTACCATTTCAAAATGCAATTCACACATTACATCTGAGATGACTGTCTATTCATTTCATTACAATGATCTAAATATCAATTGATTCAACTGCTCAAAATGATAAGTAACTGTTGCATTACTCTTAATGCATAGTTTTATGGAAACTGACAAACAATATTCCATGTTTAGATCATGAAAGTTTCAGGATAATGAGATCCATTGCCAGCAATTACCGTGGAACATGAACCAATTGGACTACATTATCTATGGATGTAATATTTCATCATCATTCTTTATCAGACACTGTTTCTATGGTCCCATGTACCACTTTTCCAGACCATGTTTTCAGATTTGACATTACTGTACACTCACCGGCTACTTTATTAGGTACACCTATCTAGTACTGGGTAGGACCCCCTTTTGCCTCCACAACAGCCTGAATTATTCACAGTGTTGTTCGTTAAGAGATGCCCATCTGCACACCACTGTTTAAAACAGCTGTTATTTGAGCATGTGTGGCCTTTCTGTTAGCTTGAATGAGTCTGGACATTCTCCTCTGACCTCTCTCATTAACAAGGTGTTTTTGCCCACAGAACTGGCGCTCACTGAATGTGTTTTGTTTATCGCACCATTCTTTGTAAACTCTAGAGACTGTATTGCGTAAAAATCCCAGGAAGGCAGCTGTTTCTGAGATGCTGGAATCACCATGTGTGGCATCAACAATCATACCACAGTCAAATTATCTTAGATTACGCATCTTGCCCGTTCTAATGTTAGGTCGAACAAAAACTAAAGCTCTCTACTCTATATACTCTATATATTGAGTTGCAGGCAGCCACATGATTCACTGTTCGAATGTAACCTTCCTTGATGGGCTAAATCAGGTCTGTAGAGTTGATGGCATGACCTATGTCATTGTGTGGGATAATGTCAGGTTCCACCATGCTCAAATGGTGCAAGCATGGTTTCAGGCCCATCCACAATTTACCACCTAGTGCTTACCCCGTACTCTCCTTTCCGAAAAACCGGATTGAGGAATTTTTCTCCATATGGAGGTGGAAGGTATATGATAGGCGCTCTCACGAACAAGCCACCCTTCTCCAGGCCATGGATGACACATGCAATGACATCACGGCAGACCAGTGTCAGGCCTGGATTCGCCATGCCCAAAGATTCTTCCCAAGATGTTTGGCTAATGAAAACATCCATTGTGATGTGGATGAGAACCTATGGCCAAATCCACAAGACAGGGTTGAGGGAAATATAGAAGTACAGTGATCAATCCTTTGTTCTGCTTTTTACAGTAAGCCAGGTGAGGAACACTGCAGTTGATATTTTACTGTAGTTTTTTTCTTTTTTTGAAGCTAATTATTTTTGCTCTGATTCAAAGAAACCTATGAGTGATTTTATTGTATTTCATCAATAAATGTCATATTTTGTTCACTGATTCCACTGTGTCTGCAACATTCTCTTTACTAGTCCTTTTACAGTGATGTATTTACGTGTAGTACCATAATGAAACATGTATAACATATTTTGTACGACAATATTTAATGATTGAACGAACAATTACACAGTGACACTATCGGTATCTTGTGTTTTGGTGATCTAAATTAACGTTCCTATGGTATTTCATGATAAATTAGTTATTTGAACCAATGATTCTGCAAGTGCAAGGTTACTTTAAAGATATGAAGGCACAATGCAATATTTTGAACATTGGACAGCCTGTGTTACAAGTGATGACCGTTTTGAGTTCTGAAATTAGTGCCAAAGTGATTGCTATGGTGGTGTCTTCATTTGTTAACTTTGCTGTTGGTAGCATTTTAATACTCTCCTCCGCTCGTTCTGCCAACACAGTAATCACAGGTTCTGGACAATATGTGGCTTACTGTACTGTGTACCGGAACCACAGTGTAATCCTCTCTGTGAAAGTAAACTCCATGTGACAGAAGTTTTCAGAGACTGAGAGAGTGTAGAGAGTGTAGTGGCAGTGCTACAGGGAAACAGACAGTAGACATGGAAGAGGAATGTGGGTTCATTTTATAGATAGTGAATCCATACTGTATGTAGGATTGTACAGTGGGATCCTATTTTACAGATAGTGAATCCATTCTGTATGTAGGATTGTACAGTGGGATCCTCTTTTACAGATACTGAATCCATACTGTATGTATAATTGTACAGTGGGATCCTCTTTTACAGATAGTGAATCCATTCTGTATGTAGGATTGTACAGTGGGATCCTCTTTTACAGATAGTGAATCCATTCTGTATTTAGGATTGTACAGTGGGATCCCTCCCCTGGGTTGTGCCGTGGCGGAGATCTTTGTGGGCTATACTCGGCCTTGTCTCAGGATGGTAAGTTGGTTTGCTTTGCTTTGGCAAAGTGGGTGAGGTTATATCCTGCCTGTTTGGCCCTGTCCGGGGGTATCATCAGATGGGGCCACAGTGTCTCCTGACCCCTCCTGTCTCAGCCTCCAGTATTTATGCTGCAGTAGTTACATGTCGGGGGCTAGGGTCAGTCTGTTATATCTGGAGTACTTTTCCTGTCTTATCCGGTGACCTGTTTGAATTTAAGTATGCTCTCTCTAATTCTCTCTATCTCTCTTTCTTTCTCTCTCTCGGAGGACCTGAGCCCTAGGACCATGCCTCAGGACTACCTGGCATGATTACTCCTTGCTGTCCCCAGTCCACCTGGCTGTGCTGCTGCTCCAGTATCAACTGTTCTGCCTACGGCTATGGAACCCTGACCTGTTCACCAGACGTGCTACCTGTCCCAGACCTGCTGTTTTCAACTCTCTAGAGACAGCAGGAGCGGTAGAGATACGCTTAATGATCGGCTATGAAAAGCCAACTGACATTTACTCCTGAGGTGCTGACTTGCTGCACCCTGGACAACTACTGTGATTATTATTATTTGTTGGCCATGTTCTGTTATAATCTCCACCCGGCACAGCCAGAAGAGGACTGTCCCCCCCAGTATTGCTGTTAATTCCGTTCACCAGCACCAGAGGTCTACGTCATCGTCCTTCTAGGCGTCACTGAACAGGATCATTACCACCAACCCCGGACTGTCTTGTCTCATTACTCACCCCTGGTTCCCATTAGTATGTGTATATATTTTCCCTCTTTTTCCCATTGTTCTTGTCGGTTATTGTTGCCATGTCTGTTGGTCTTGTGAGCACCTGTACTGTTGTATCGGCCATGCTACGTGTTATTGTGCACTTGTTTTACAGGTCTCATCCCGTGTATTATTTAGAGGTTTACACCTCGCTCTTTTTCTTGGGTGGAGTAAATAAAACCCCCTATTACGTATTCCTGTGCCTGTCTCCAATCATTAGACAAAGTGACACTGTACGTGGGAATGTATAGTGGAATCCTCTTTTAAAGATGGGGACTCAATAGGGTTCAGAACCAAAGCACGACACTAGATATGGAGTTGTGAATTGAATTCCTGCACACTCTGTAGGCTACACATGTTTTTACAGACACACATGATTGATCAGATAGACAACACATGGGTTTGACGTTTGAGAAATAGAGATGATTGAGACAGATACTGTAGTGACAGAGATTCTACATCTAGATTCAACCCGCAAGGTTCTTCCTTAGTTCTCTCTACTTCCCAATCAGTCACTTTTAAGCACTTAATATCTAATTGTAGATTATGGCTGAGGCATTGTGGAGTGCGTGCGTTTCTGCGTGTGTGTGTGTGGGCGTGTGCGTGTGCGTGTGTGCGTGTGTCTGTATCTCTGTATGTGTGTGTATATGTGTGTGTGTCTGTGCGTGCATATGTGTGTCTGTGTCTCTGTATGTGTGTGTGTAGTCAAAGTGCCCCACACAGCCCTCCTCAGGAACACCAGTAGTTTTTTGATTCAAAGACTTCCCTCTTGATAAGCATTTGATCAAAAATAAGATAGTTCTCTCTTTGACTGTTTTTTTCAATTTTTTGTGATCAAATTTAAGCATCGGATGCTCTGTGAGCTCTATGAGAGGGGGCTGTTGTTGGTTTGAAATATTTTGTTTTTCTGTTTTTCTGTTAAACTGTCTTGACTATAAATGTTTGCTAGTTAGACTTCTGTATCGACCGTGTTCAGCTTTACGTCTTTGTAGCAATAAAACACACGAGAATACATTTCTATGAAGTCCTACAGCAGGCCTACAACAGCATCATAACACCTTGGACGGGCACGCTAATTGTATAATTGTGTAACCTCAGATTATAGATGAAGACATTCATAAAAAATAAAATAACTGTCCTAACCACTTTAACAAATAAGAAAGTTACAGAGGGTCAAAGATCATGCCCCCAAGACATGCTAACCTCTCACCATTACAATACGGGGAGGTTAACATGTCTCTCTTTGATCTTTGACCCTATGTAACTTTCTCACTTATCATTATTCACGCTTCATTCAGGATTATCCGTAATCATGGTCGCATCCACAAGTGTTTAGAAACTAACTCTATTCTTATTTACAATCAAATTAAATCCAAAATGGCACAATGCATTATTTACGATTCATTTCTATTGGGCACAAGATAATCTGCAACACAACCAAAATTAACTGCAATTGCATCCAACAAGATTGTAGAGTCACAAACTGGATGTAGTCATTTTGTGCCAGGAATATAGGACCAAATATTAAACTCTTGACTACTTTATTTATAAGAATCTTTAGGGGTTTCAAAAATGTTTACCCGTTACCTTTATGAGAAAAACGTAATTATTAGTTAAACAAAATCTCTTTCTCTGAGCATTTGTATTTTGTATAAAATAAAATAATTTAAATATATTTTAATAATATAATAGTTTTTAGCATACGATATAGCTCAGTATTTATAATAGCCAGCCTTTAGTATTAGACACACTCCTGAGGTGTTCTACACTGTGGTGCTCCCAACCCCTCTCGACATGTCAGTGAATGGTTTGACCCGGCCCTGTCTGACATCACAGCAGCTCTTTGGTGCCCATCACTCTTAGCTTGGGGACGGGGGTAACTGTCGTTGCCGGGCCTCCAGACTAACGCAGCGGTCTAAGGCACTGCATCGCAGTGTTGCGGCGTCACTACAGCTTAGGGTTCGTGACCAGGAGTCTCATAGGGCGGCGCACAATTGGTCCATTGTGTCCAGGTATGGAGAGGGTTTGGTCAGGGGGCTTTACTTGGCTCCTCGTGTTCTAGGAACTCCTTGTGGAGGCCCGGGTGCCTGCATGCTGACCTCGGTCGTCAGTTGAACCGTGTTTCCTCCGACAAATTGGTGTGGCGAGTTAAACAAGCGCGTGTTAAGAAGCAGCTTCGGAGGATGCATTACTCAACCTTCGCCTCTCCCGAGCCTGTTGGGGAGTCGCAGCGATGAGACAAGACCACAAATGGATCGCAATTGTATATCACGAAACGGGGACAGAAAAAGGGGTAAAATTACAACAACAAACATTTTTTCAATAAAAATGTTGTTGACAACTTCGGACACGCTCAAGTTGCAGCAATGGCGGCTCATACATTTCATGAATATTGCAGCTGGCATGGCGATGACATAAAATATTATATTAATTTACTCTCAGGAAGGAAGACATTTGAATGCCTTTCCTGTTGACTAATAAGAAAAGGTAGAGATATAAGGTAAATATGCAAATATGAATATATTTTGATGTATTGCCATCCGCTTTAACCTCTGTCTTCTGCTAGGTTGATCTTGAGTCGTTTCAGTAGCAGAATCTTTTTTTTTTGTTTCAATCACAGCTGCTTTGACTGATCTGTATTCTACAGGGTGTATGTCAAATCTCAGGCAGTGTTAATATTAAGTGTAGCTTGACTTTTGCATGTATGTATAGCACATGTAGTACATTTACATTACATACGGGTTAAGTCAAGCATAGACACACTATAGCCATGCTGTCATACTAACAAATGTCTGCAGTGTGTGCAATCACACAAAGCCTGCTGTGTTCGTATAATCAAATCAAATCAAATGTTTTTATAAAGCCCTTTTTACATCAGCACGTGTCACAAAGTGCTTATACAGAAACCCAGCCTAAAACCCCAAACAGCAAGTCATGCGGGTGTGGAATCATGGTGGCTAGGAAAAACTCCCTAGAAAGGCAAGACACCTAAAGTGGAACCAGGCACTGAGGGGTGGCCAGTCCTCTTCTGGCTGTGCTGGGTGGCCATTATAAGATTACATGGCCATTAAGGTCAGATTTTTCATAAATGACCTGCAGGGTCAAATAATAATCACAATGTTTGTAGAGGGTGCAACAGGTCAGCACCTCAAGAGTAAATGTCAGTTGGCTTTTCATAGCCGAGCATTCAGAGGTCGAGATAGCAGGTGCGGTAGAGAGAGAGAGAGCCTGCTGTGTTCCTATAATCGCACGGCAATACAGATTCAAAAACAAACCAAATCCATTCAAACTGCACTTGCTGAAACACTGCTTACAATATGAATGAAAAATATAGAGAGGGACAGTGGCCTGTTCACCAGTTAGATTACATTATCTTTCATAGCCAGCCTGCTCTACAAATGCTTCCTTATCTGCCAAGCCATGTATCACTAAATTCAATTAGGCCCACATAAACATTTTCATGTGTGGCAACTGAGCTGTGAACGGGAATGGTATCGAACAACCTCGGCCTCAGCCTGAGACAGGAGAGAGAGAGTAAGAGAAATCTATTTAAATAGAGACTGAGGCCGAGACTGACACAGGAGAGAGAAAGAGAAAGCTATTTAAACAGAGACTGAGGCCGAGACTGAAACGGTGGTGGTAGAGACTATTTTTAATTTAAGTAGGCAAGTCAGACTAGGGATATTACAGTTTTTTTCAATTGCTAACATGCTGTAATGGCGTCCTGTCTGTAGCTGGTGTTGAGAGTCAGGCGCAAGACAGCAGAAATGAGTAATCAACGTACTTTACTCAAAATACAAAAATACAAGGAAAATATACGAGCCCAAAATAGCAGACCGATATACAAAGAACAATCACTCACAAAAAGAAACATCGGGAACATTGTTAAATAATAAACAAGTAATTAGTTGAGTGAAGCCAGGTGTGTAAGACAAAGACAAAACAAATGGAAAATGAAAAGTGGATCGGCGGTGGCTAGAAGGCCGATGACGTAGACCGCCGAACGCCGCCCGAACAAGGAGAGGGACCGACTTGGCGGAAGTCGTGACACATGCATTGGTCAAAACTGAAGTCACATTGTCAAACCCTTCACACAGTCAGCAAACCAGAAGTGTATGTGGACCAAACTGTGAATCATTTTTTCATTGCTTTCACACAAAATGCATTCAATGACCACATTCTCTGAAATCCATGAACTCTTTTCTCATTCATACTCTACCACCTGCAAAACGATATATTTGCAGCACGTTTTCAAATGCTAACACACTGTTTCCAAAACTGTTAAAAACACATTCAAAACAGAATGATGGCAAATGTGGTGCATTTCTGCAGTAACCAGATTGAAACAAATAACACAACTCAGCAGATTATTTAATCATTCCAAACACAGCTGATTGAATTTCAACTGAAAGCCTACCCAAGTGTCCTTAGTCTAGATGCCAACCAGACACAAGTGGATGGCTTCGGAATGATTTAGTTTGGAAACATGGATCAAGGAAGACAGGTTGGTGAGGAAAGAAGAGTGGCAGGGTTGGATTAGACATTCCAGACGATACTTTCCAAGATGCATCACCAGAGAAGACGTGATGTTGATGAGAACGTGAGGCCAAATGCAGGAGAGAGGAAGAACTAGAACCCTCACAGTATTGTACAGTATGAGTGATTATACTATACATGTTGATGAGAACTAGAACCTTCACAGTGCTGTACAGTATGAGTGATTATACTACACATGTTGATGAGAACTAGAACCTTCACAGTGCTGTACAGTATGAGTGATTATACTACACATGTTGATGAGAATTCTCACAGTACAGTATGAGTGATTATACTATACATGTTGATGATAACTAGAACCTTCACAGTACTGTACAGTATGAGTGATTATACTATACATGTTGATGAGAACTCTCACAGTACAGTACAGTATGAGTGATTATACTATACATGTTGATGAGAACTAGAACCTCCACAGTGCTGTACAGTATGAGTGATTATACTATACATGTTGATGAGAACTAGAACCTTCACAGTACTGTACAGTATGAGTGATTATACTATACATGTTGATGAGAACTAGAACCCTCACAGTGCTGTACAGTATGAGTGATTATACTATACATGTTGATGAGGACTAGAACCTTCACAGTACTGTACAGTATGAGTTATTATACGATACATCTTAATGAGAACTAGAACCTTCACAGTACTGTACAGTATGAGTGATTATACAATACATGTTGATGAGAACTAGAACCCTCACAGTGCTGTACAGTATGAGTGATTATACTATACATGTTGATGAGAACTAGAACCTTCACAGTACTGTACAGTATGAGTTATTATACGATACATCTTAATGAGAACTAGAACCTTCACAGTACTGTACAGTATGAGTGATTATACTATACATGTTGATGAGAACTAGAACCCTCACAGTGCTGTACAGTATGAGTGATTATACTACACATGTTGATTATGTTTTTTGTTGTAATTGCTATTGCAGCCCTGGAATTTCAGGATTTTTTCTTTTGTTTCAACTTTGTATTTTTCACAAGTAAATTACTATACGCAAAGATATAAAAAAAATAATGGCTATTGAAGCAAACTGCTGCATTTCTGATTCCTTCTTGTTACATATACTTTAGTACAGTCAATAAAGTGAAAATGTGTTATTCTTATTCTATAATGAAATACTGATATATGAATAGTTCATCATTGATTGTACGCTCCCTGTTGTTAGTGTTTTTTACGTTAGTGTGTTATGAGAGACATTGCATGCTTTCTGAGTGAGAATTGTTGCAAGTGTAATAGTCAAACAAGCTTATTTTGAGACAAGTATGCAGTGTTTTGGTGGTTTGAGTGAGTTTTGGAGGTGAGATTAATAACTGTTTAGCCAAGATGCATGTTGGTAATGCAGACTGTGTGAAGTGTGTGTCTCTTTCTCTGTCTCTGTCTCTGTGTGTGTCTCTGTCTCTGTCTGTCTCTGTCTCTGTCTCTGCATGTCTCTGTCTCTGTGTGTCTCTGTCTCTGTGTGTGTCTCTGTCTCTGTATGTATCTGTCTCTGTGTGTCTCTGTGTGTGTGTCTCTGTCTCTGTGTGTGTCTCTCTGTGTGTCTGTGTGTCTGTGTGTGTGTCTCTGTGTGTGTGTGTGTGTCTGTCTCTGTGTGCCTCTGTCTGTGTGTGTCTCTGCCTCTGTCTCTGTGTGTCTCTGTCTCTGTGTGTGTCTCTGTCTCTGTATGTATCTGTCTCTGTGTGTCTCTGTGTGTGTGTCTCTGTCTCTGTGTGTGTCTCTCTGTGTGTCTGTGTGTCTGTGTGTGTGTCTCTGTGTGTGTGTGTGTGTGTGTCTGTCTCTGTGTGTCTCTGTCTGTGTGTGTCTCTGCCTCTGTCTCTGTGTGTCTCTGTCTCTGTGTGTGTCTCTGTCTCTGTATGTATCTGTCTCTGTGTGTCTCTGTGTGTGTGTCTCTGTCTCTGTGTGTGTCTCTCTGTGTGTCTGTGTCTCTGTCTCTGTGTGTGTGTGTCTGTGTGTGTGTCTCTGTGTGTGTGTGTGTGTCTGTCTCTGTGTGTCTCTGTCTGTGTGTGTCTGTCTCTGTGTGTCTCTGTCTCAGTGTGTCTCTGTCTCAGTGTGTCTCTGTGTGTCTCTGTCTCTGTGTGTGTCTCTGTGTGTGTGTGTGTGTGTGTGTCTCTGTGTGAGTGTGTCTGTGTGTGTGCGTGTCTGTGTGTGTCTGTGTGTGTGTGTGTTTGTGTGCGTGTGTCTGTGTGTGTGTCTCTCTCTCTCTCTCTGTTTGTCTCTCTCTCTCCTCCCAACCTCTTTCCTCACCCTCTCTCTCCCTGTCTCAGACCAATCCAGCTCCATCTACTCATCCTGTCAGTTGACCCATGTTAGTATTAATCTTCCCCATACTGAACACACCCTCTAGTGATGGACACAGGCAGTTGCTGAGGAAGAGCCAACAGGCACTGTGAATGTGGCCATCCACAACAGACTCAAAGAGACTGCCCTCACTAGCTAGAATGTATGTGATATTGCAAATGTTCCCACTGCTAAGTAGGAAACATAGTGTATTGAGAGGATGGTTGATACTGTAGGTCTTAGGATATAGGTCTATATTGAATAAAAACATGCATGAACTCTCTCTTTTTCGCTGTCCCTCTATCTGTCTCATTCACAAATACACCCCACACACCAATTGAGAAACCATCCTGATTGGACACTTCTCTTATGTGCAAAGTATCTTTAGAAAGAAACCCCCATGTGTACATTTAACCATTAGAAAATATAACAATGCATGGTTTGTCAATAGGGCTCTGCTCCTTCAGGGTAGCTCACTGCCAGAGCCAAGCGTCAACTGAAGATGGTAATATAACTACAGTCAGTGAGCAAGATTTGCTATATCAAATCCCATGATGGAAGAAACAGGACTCCTACAGGTGTTGCCTGGGGTGGTGGGATATCAGAAACACCGAGCACAGAGTGTACAAGCTAGTTACAGCCGCAAGAGACACAAGCGCATGAGAGCGGGTGACATCCGGCATCGAGGAAGCACGTGTAGAACTGGTCAACTAAATAGGCCGCATGTAATTAGAGTGTGAATCCAATTGGTGCAATATCAGCTGAATTTCACACACACCCCCAAACACACGCACACACATACTTTTCAGAAAATTTTCAGACGCCTTGACTTGTTCAACATGTTGTTACGTCACAGCCTTATTCTGAAATTGATTAAATGTTTTCTCACATCAATCTACACACAATACCCCATAATGACAAAGCAAAAACAGGTTTAGACATTTTTGCATATGTATTTAAGTTTAAAAAAGTGTTTTAAAACAACTGAATACCACATTTACATACGTTTTCTGAACCTTTACTCAGTACTTTGTTGACGCACCTTTGGCAGAGATTACAGCCTTGAGTCTTCTTGGGAATGACACCACAAGCTTGGCACACCTTTATTTGGGGAGTTCCTACCATTCTGCTCTACAGATACTCTCAAGCTCTGTCAGGTTGGATGGGGAGCGTCGCTGCTCAGCTATTTTCAAGTCTCTCCAGAGATGTTTGATTGGGTTCAAGTCCGGGCTCAAGTCTTGGCCACTCAAGGACATTCAGAGACTTGTCTCGAAGCCACTCCTGCATTTTCTTGGCTTAGGGTCATTGTCCTGTTGGAAGGTGAACCTTCGCCCCAGTCTGAGGTCCTGAGCGCTCTGGAGCAGGTTATTTACTTTGCTCTGTTTACTTTTCCCTCAATCCTGACTAGTCTCCCTGTCCCTGCTGCTGAAAAACATCCCCACAGCATGATGCTGCTATGACCATATTCACGGTAGGGATGGTGCCTGGATTCCTCCAGATGTGATGTTTGGAATTCAGGCCAAAGAGTTCAATCTTGGTTTCATCAGACCAGATAATCTTGTTTCTCATGGTATACGAGTCCTTTAGATGCCTTTTAGCAAACTTCAAGCGTGCTGTCAAGTGCCTTTTACTGAGGTGTGGCTTCAGTTTGGCCAGTCTACCATAAAGGCCTGATTGGTGGTGTGCAGCAGAGATGTTTGTCCTTCTGGAAGGTTCTCCCAGCTCCAACTCTGGGGCTTTGTCAGGGTTCTTGGTCACCTCCATGAGTAAGGCCCTTCTCCTCCGATTGCCCAGTTTGTCTGGGCGGCCAGCTTTTAGAAGCATCTTGGTGGTTCCAAACTTCTTCCATTTAAGAACGATGGATGAAGAATGACTCCGGTATGCTGGCCTTCTAGGCAGACTTCCTCTGTCCAGTGTCTGTGTTCTTTTGCCCATCTTAATCTATAATTTTTATTGGCCAGTCTCAGATATGGTTTATCTTTGCAACTCTGGCTAGAAGGCCAGCATCCCGGAGTCGCCTCTGCACTGTTGACGTTGAGACTGGTGTTTTGCAGGTACTATTTAATGAAGCTGCCTGTTGAAGACTTGTGATGCGTCTGTTTCTCAAACTAGACACTCTGATTTACTTGTCCTCTTGCTCAGTTGTGCACCGGGGCCTCCCACTCCTCGTACTATTCTGGTTTGAGACAGTTTGTGCTGTTCTGTGAAGGGATTAGTACACAGCGTTGTACGAGATCTTCAGTTTCTTGGTCATTTCTCACATAGAATTGCCTTCATTTCTCAGACAAGAATAGACTGACGAGTTTCATAAGAAATGTCTTTGTTTCTGACCATTTTGAGCCTGTAATCAAACCCACAAATGCCGATGCTCCAGATACTCAACTAGTCTAAAGGAGGCCAGTTGTATTGCTTTTTTAATCAGTACAACAGTTTTCAGCAGTGTTAACATAATTGCAAGAGGGTTTTCTAATGATCAATTATCCTTTCAAAATGATAAACTTGGATTAGCTAACACAATGTGCCATTGGAGTGATGGTTGCTGATAATGGGCCTCTGTACGCCTACGTAGATATTCCATATTTCCAGCTATAGCTGTAGCTATAGTCATTTACAACATTAACAATGTCTAGACTGTATTTCTGATCAATTTGATCTTATTTTAATGGACAAAAAAATGATTTTCTTTCAAATGTTTCATATGTTCATATGTTTTATATAATCGACTTACTTTCACTGTTAAACAGAGTGCAAGGGAATCCCTGAACACACTAGGAACTTAGCTGTCGTCTCACATTTGGAGACCTAATGAGTTTATGTACAGTGAGGTCCAAAAGTATTTGGACAGTGAAAATGTTTTTGTTGTTTTGGCTCTGCACTACATCACTTTGGATTTTAAGTGAAACAATGTTACACAGACACAAAGGCATTCATACACATATTATTTTTAAGTATGTTACCCATGTTGTTTGAGGCTTACAATAGCATTAGCCTCGATCTCTAACAGGCAACTGTAGCTGTTGGTAGGCGCGACTGTAACTGATAGCTAGCTATACCCAAGTGGGGAAGAGGAACGTAGAGGCTTTGGTGGCAGACAGCAGATGTTGTGTGGCTTTTATTTGTACTGCCCTGAAGTGGTAGCTACAGACAATACCTGCAGACTTCAGTATTTCCTTATTTACTGTTATACAGGTATCAAGAGTATCATTGTTGGGACACGGGATAACAATGAAATAAAGCAGACTTCTTGCCCTATTGTTCCTCCTGCGTATTAAAACCATTCCATAGGGAGGGTGATAAAATAGATATAGTAGAGACATAAAGAGAGGGAAACAATAAAAGCTATGGCAAGAAGAGAGAGAGATGCATTTATTTATTTGATAGTTTGCAGGATGAAATCTCTTGAGATGCCCCATTTAGTTTTCAAGAGCACCCCCCCCTCCCCCCCAAAAAACAGTTGAGAGAGAGAGAGAGAACCATAGCCAGGATGTGTTGATGTGCTGTGTTCAGCTCTATGGGCCACGCTGCAGAAAATTGCTGTGTTGTCGACATAGCAGCCAGAAGAGCAAAAAGCAGTGAGTAAGCTGAAACACCTGAAATGTGTCGGGGTAAGTATTTATTTTAGTTACACGCTTGTTACCATTCATCACTCAACATTACTGCAGGTGTTCAGCTCAACTCTGTCTGAACTCAGGCTTTATAATACAGTAACAGCAAGAGAGAAAGAGAGAGCGAGAGAGAGAAAGAGAGTCTGTAAGTAACGATTTTTACATACTTTAATTAACAGGGGGAGATGTGTGTGTTTGTTTGTTTTTCTGTGTGTTTTTTTCACCATTATTTAACCAGGTAGGCTAGTTGAGAACATGTTCTCATTTACAACTGGCCAAGATAAAGCACAGCAGTTCGACACATACAAGACCACAGAGTTACACATGGAATAAACAAACATGCGGTCAATAATACAGTAGAAAAAAAGAAAAGTCTAGAACAGTGAATGCAAATTAAGTAATATAATGGAGGTAAGGCAATAAATAGGTCATGTTGGCGAAGTAACTACAATATAGCAATTAAACACTGGAATGGTAGATGTGTAGACGATGAATGTGCAAGTAGAGATACTGGCGTGCTAATGTTCCTAACTTCCCTGAAAAGTTGCAAATCACAGGGGCTATTTGATGCTAATGCAGAACACCACAGGATGTTTTTGCGCTGGTCAAGGGCATTCAGGTCTGGAGATAACCAAGGGCTATATCTGTTCCTGGTTCTATTTTTTTTGAAAGGGGCATGCTTGTTTAAGATGGTGAGGAAAGCACTTTTAAAGAATGACCAAACATCCTCTACTGACGGGATGAGGGCAATATCCTTCCAGGATACCCAGGTCAGATTGATTAGAAAGGCCTACTCGCTGAAGTGTTTTAGGGAGCGTTTGATAGTGATGAGGGGTGGTCGTTTGACCACAGAGCCGTTACGGATGCAGGCAATGAGGCAGTGATCGCTGAGATCTTGGTTGAAAACATCAGAGATCTATTTGGAGGGCAAGTTGGTTAGGATGATATCTATGAGGGTGCTCGTGTTTACGGATTTGGGATTGTACCTGGTGGGTTCATTGATAATTTGTGAGAGATTGTGGGCATCAAGCTTAGATTGTAGGATGGCCGAGGTGTTAAGCATGTCCCAGTTTAGGTCACCTAGCAGCACAAGCTCTGAAGATAGATGGGGGCAATCAGTTCACATATGGTGTCCAGGACACAGCTGGGGGCAGAGGTTGGTCTGTGGATTTGTAAAAGTAGAAGCTTGAATTGTTTGGGTACAGACCTGGATAGTAAGACAGAACTCTGCAGGCTATCTCTGCTGTAGATTGCAACACCACCCCCTTTGGCAGTTCTATCCTGTCGGAAAATGTTATAGTTAGGGATGGAAATTTCAGGGTCTTTGGTGGTCTTCCTGAGACAGGATTCAGACACGGTTAGGACATCCGGGTTGGCAGTGTGTGCTAGGGCAGTGAATAAAACAAACTTAGGGAGGAGGCTTCTAATGTTAACATGCATGAAACCAAGGCTTTTACGGTTACAGGAGTCAACAAATGATAGCATCCTGGGGAATGCGAGTATAGCTGTAACGTTCGTTGTTAAGGGTAGACCAAGGCGCAGCGTGATTTGAGTTCATCATATTTTATTGAAATGTGAACCAGCAAAAAAACAATAAATCGAACAAAATGCTTCGTCATGCAAAAATACATGCAACCAAACAAAGACAAGATCCCACAACTGAAGGTGGGAAAAAGGGCTACCTAAGTATGATCCCCAATCAGAGACAACTATAGACAGCTGCCTCTGATTGGGAACCATACTCGGCCAACAACGAAAAAGAAAACATAGATATACCAAAACTAGAGTACCCACCCTAGTCACACCCTGACCTAACCAAAATATAGAGAATAAACAGGGATCTCTAAGGTCAGGGCGTGACAGTAGCTAGGTACTGCAGGGCCTGGATTAACCTCCACATCACCAGAGGAACAGAGGAGGAGTAGGATAAGGGTATGGCTAAAGGATAAAGGCTAAAATAACTGGTCATCTAGTACATTCAGAAAAGAGAGTAAAGGGAGCAGATTTCTGGGCAAGGTAGAATAGATTCAAGGCATAATGTACAGACAAAGGTATGGTAGGATATGAATACAGTGAGGGTAAACCTGTACATAGAGTGACGATGAAAGAGATATTGTCTCTAGAAATATAATTTAACCAGGTGATGTCACCGCATGTGTGCTAGGTGGAACTAAAGTGTTAAATAAGGCGTATTGAGCAGGGCTAGAGGCTCTACAGTGAAATAAGGCAATAATTACTAACCAAAACAGCAATGGACAAGGCATATTGACGTTAGCGAGAGGCATGCGTAGCAGAGTGATCATAGGAGTCCAGTGAGTGACTTCAGGCAGCAAGCGGCCCGGGGCTAGCAAGCTAACAGAAGGGCCCTGGAGGGACGTCGCTACAGAAAAAGTATTTTGTGGCCCCCTCGTGCTATTACGTCAGCAGACGGACCAGCAGGGCTCCGTGTGGTAAACCAGGCCAATTGGCAAAATAGGTATAGTGGCCAAATAATTTGTCCGGTGGGCCTCTTCAGCTAACAGTCTGAAGTGCTCTGGACAGCTAGCGAGCCGCGGCTGGCATGCTAGCAGATGGGCACTCAGGGGACGACGAGAAGGCAGAGCCAGTTGGGAAAACCCCATCGGGCGAATCACGTCGGTGGAACCGTTGTGATGGGTCGGCGGGGGTTCAGGCCAGTTGGCAAAATAGGTATTGTGGCTGATGGACCTCTTTGGCTAGCCGGGAGATGGGCCTAGCAAGGGTAGCTCCAGGTTAATTGGTTCTTGCTTCGGGACAGTGACGTTAGCCAGGAGTGGCCACTCGAATAGCAGTTAGCTAGCTGCGATGATCCAGGTGAACAAAAAAAGAAAGTTCAGAGCTTGCGATAGGAATCCGGAGATATGGAGAAAAATAAGTCCGATTTGCTCTGGTTTGAGTCACGCTGTGCAGACTGGCGAGAGTTGACTGATGACCGCTAGCAGTGGCTAGCTGACTACTAGCTAGTGTGTGTGTGTGTGTGTGTGTGTGTGTGTGTGTGTGTGTGTGTGTGTGTGTGTGTGTGTGTGTGTGTGTGTGTGTGTGTGTGTGTGTGTGTGTGTGTGTGTGTGTGTGTGTGTGTGTGTGCCAACCTCTCATTCAGCAATTTACCACCAAACTTGTTAAGCAACGCTTTAGCTGTATAATCAACTAACAGTATATCACATTCCCTCATTAAAACAAAGTTGCATCATCATTTCCCACTAATGGCCTCACATCGCAATAGCAACAGTGGTGGTAGCTATTCATAATCTGGGGACTGAGGAAACTTCAAGGCACACACCCAGACATACCAGGATATCTGGCAATTTCCTCATCTCTTTATTGACGCCTGCAAGAATGAGTCCCAAGTGACACCATATCCCCTATATAGTGCACTACTTTTGACCAGAGCTATATGGGCACTACACAGGGAATTGGGTGCCATGTGGGACCCAGCCATACGCAGCCAATAACCCGATACATAAGGAAAGCAGTAACAACCCCTGAGTGTTTAAGTAAACTGTCTGGAGGTAGAAATAGGCTGTTGTTCAATGGAGCAGACAGATGCTAGCCTACATACTGTATCAAAGTGCTTAAGAAGCAATTAACCTTGCCTAAGGGCATTGCTCACATAAGGCCTTCATAAGATTCACATTGACAACGCCTGTCTAGCGGTGAAGTGTTTTCATGACTAGGCCCTGGAGCGTTTCCTGACTTGATTAAACTGTGGGCCCTATTTATTATAGGCTATCACAAGGGCCCAGAGTATTTCCTGGTTGGGTCACGCGGTCAGGGATGAACTTAAGGCCCTTTTCATGTATACAAGGCCGAGAGTTTTACCTCAGGCCCAAAGTATAGGCTATCACAAGGGCCCAAAGTATCTCCTGATTGGGATACCCAGTCAGGGATAACTCCAGGCCCTTTTCATTCATAACAATCATACATTGTGTAAAAACATTGTGTAAAAACAAACCTAGTTAGCTCATTTTCTGATGCCCCTCCCACTCAGCAAAACTCCTCTAAAGAGAAAGAAGGCAAATGAATAATGCATTGATATCTATGAACACTCACTCTCTCTGTTTTACTGAGCACAGTTGTATTATTAGGTTTCAAACCAAGCTCGTCTTTACTTTTCTTAAAGCGTTATTACAAATTAAAATGTGTGAATGCATAGAGGGGGTGAATATCATTAGAGGCTACTTTCATGAGGATAGTCAAGCTCAAAGATGAAGAGAGAGAGAGAGCAAGAGAGTGAGAGAGAGAGAGAGTGAGAGAGAGAGAGAGAGCGAGAGAGAGAGAGGAATAGTCTTCCTTTAGCAAATACAATGGAGAGATAGGAGTTTAAAGTTACGTACTGTTGCTTCCCCAGACTGACTCCGTTAGCAAATCGCCCATCATCAAGCCACATATATTTCCCTCCACTAAATGAAAGATGCTAACACAATATGTTTGGTAATGGCCGATGTTTAAACAGGTTATTATCATTAAAATCTAAATGGGAATAAAAAGGGAAGGAGAAGGGGACAGTAAAGTTAATGTGGCGTGGCCCCGGTTTACTGCCATTCGCAGTCTTTTTCATTGATAAACCGCTAGATCATTTTAATTAGACAGTGTGTTAATTGAGTGTGGGTCCTGGGGTATAATACAGTATGTCATCATTAGTCTGCATCAACGGCAACCCTTCACAACCGTGACACCATTCAGAAAGAGAGGGAGAGAGTGACAGAAAGAGGAAGGGGGAGGGAAAGAGTATTTGCGTGTGTGGGAGAGACAGAGAGCGAGTGAGTGTGAGGGAGAGCGGTAGGTGATCTCCCCCCTCAACATCCTCTCTGACATCATTACTTAGTCATTGCGTTCTGCCTAATGTGCTAATGTTCAGGAAATGCCAAGAGAGATCAACGTTACGTTTGCCTAAAAAAACGGTGGTAAAGGTCAAGACTCTATGCCCAGGAGGAGCATGCTGCATATACCACCTACTTCAATCTACCTACTACACTGCACCACGCAGTCCAACCACTACCATGCAAAACTGGTCTGAGATCAGCTGCTAGAGAGCCAGAGACAATGTACTTTATCCTGAGATACCTCCCATGGAAAAAGAGGTTTAATAATAGAATGAAGATGAAACCAAATCACATTAGACACTATTTTATATTAATGTTATTAACACCTACACACACACTCACAAACTCACACACACACACACAGACATGCGGCTCGGTGCTCTGTCGACACCCGTGTACAGCAGAAAGGGATCAACGGCCAAGCGTATGACTACACTCAAGTCAAACAGTCATAACGTATCCTTCCACCAAGGCCTACTCTATTTCCGCTGCCGTGGTGATGGTACAGGAAACACAATGAGACCATTAGCTTGGTGATTGACTGCTTTCAGAACCTTTCATCCAATGGGTAGCTCCGAGCCATGCAGGAGACATGAGTCTCAAGGCTTTTAGTGACTTCAGTGGTTTTAGATGTTGCTCTGTTACAACAGCAGGTGCTTTGTAATGTGATTGTAATTGACCCTGAATGTGTTGTAATGCAGGCATACTGGGTAAATGTGTGGCTATCACACATTCACGTAACTGCAGTTACGTGAAACTACCTTCATCGGTAGGTCTTGGAGAGCAGTTTTCACAAGGAGTTTCATGACCTGGCCCGACCAGGGAAAGTTCACCAAGGTAAAACGAGAACCCTAGTTATTATTCCATTGCCTTTCACATGTTTCTCTCAATCCAGTCCATTAACTAAATAATAAATGACAAGCATGTAGTCAATCTTGATAAAGCAACTAAACAAGGTGCTAAACCCGAACACATAGCTCGGCGCTAGCCTGAAAAGGTTGGGCCAAGTTAGCTCAAGTCAAGATTTATCCTCCGTCTAGTCGTGGCGGCACATGGCGTCTTGCCACCAAGCTTCACTACTTCCACTGCGGAGAGGAAACAAGGGCTGGGAAAACACATTTGTAAACACAAATTAAACGAAGAGGGGATGGAGGTATGAAAAGAGGAAGAGTCCCTTTGGAAGAGGGCATTATTTATGACACCTCATCCTATGCTCCTCTCTTCCCTTCTTCCTCCAGAGCAGTTAGTTCCTCCATAGCGGTAGGTAGCAAAATAGTGGCACTTTACAAGCCATTAGCATCACTAAACGGAAGGGAAGCCATCCAAGGGGTGAGACGAGACACAGACAGGGCTAGGAACAAGCCCCCTGTGTACATCCTAAATCATGTTCCAGGCCACTGCATGGATGCCAGAGCTGTGTTCAGCTATGCCAACCAACTACGCCACCCTCTCCTCACTGGTTGGTGGGTGCAGTAAGGGGGTTGGCGAACAACGATATTCTTCCAGATGAGCGGATGTTGTTGAATAAGGAAGTTCAGTTCAGTTCAGTTCAATTAAATTCATTTCAGTAAAATTAATTTCAGTTGAGTTCAGTTAATTTCAGTTTAGTTCAGTTTATTTCAGTTCAATTAATTTCAGTTTAGTTCAGTTTATTTCGAGGGGAAGAATCCATGTGTACCAGCATATTCCTTTGTTCAGGTTGAGGAGTCAGGTGCTTGAGTCTACTAAATGTACTGCAAATATTGAAGAAATTAAATGTCTCGAATTATGGGCTGTACAATATGCCTACAGTATGGTTACTAATTGTGTATGAAAGACTTCCACTTGTACAGTACATTACTGTAGCCTTACAAAATGGGTCTCTTATACAATTTAGTGTGTGTGTGTGTGTGTGCCAGGCCAGGTTCTCAGGAATCAGATAAGTCCGGCTGGCATTGAGGCTGTCTTCTTGTTCTCTCTTGACACATTGTGTGTGTGTGTGTGTGTGTGTGTGTGTGTGTGTGTGTGTGTGTGTGTGTGTGTGTGTGTGTGTGTGTGTGTGTGTGTGTGTGTGTGTGTGTGTGTGTGTGTGTGTGTGTGTGTGTGTGTGTGTGTTTTGCCTATTAGCTCTCTGAAAAAGATGTTGGCATCTCAAAAGATCAGCTCACTACGTTGATAACCTGCCAGATGTATAATGAACTCTTCTTCCATTAAAGACCACTCACAGAGTCTCACTCTGCATCTTATGCAAATGCATATTTAGATTTCCCCCACTGGATGTATGAAGAACAAAAAGAAAACCATGTATTGCATCATGAAGAAAAAACATCAAGATAAAAAAATGGCCATAGATCCTGCCAAGGCTGGCAGATTTTCCTGCACTATTGACGTATATGTAGATATTTACTACCAGCGAAGTGCATTACTGGAAGCATCGACATCAAAAGCGAGTGGATGGATGAAATACATTATCATGGTTGAAAATCACTTATGAAAGTGGCTTTTATGATAGTAATGATCAGCACGAAGCACAATAATGGCGGCCATTTTGTATCCACATTGGCAAGAAGAAGGAACCCTGCCATTATATTCATAAACACCACTGAGACTGAGAAACTCGACACTCTGCCCATCACTCTCCCCATAGGGAGTCTAGGCTAGGCTAATATCCACCCAGGGCTCAGACAGACAGACAGACAGACAGACAGACAGACAGACAGAGAAGAGACCACATTAGCCTTGTCTACACGCCTCAGAGGGTACAACCTGCCTTGGGGAACGTAACACCACTTCTACCCATGTCATCCTAGAGGAGTAGTGGCACAGGGCACAACACGGCTCAGGCAGCACAAGCATAGCATTCTGGGTAGAAGTTTTTTTTTTTTATAAAAAAAAAAATTTAAAAAGAAAGAAGGAAAGGGAGTGTGGTGGCACAACGACATGTGAGTGAATGCATGGGTGAGGCCAGAGTAGACTCGTTCAGCCACCCACCACCCCTGCCACACACACACACACACCAACCCCAACTGCTGTGGTTAAGTTAGAGTTAGATCACTTCAGGCTCCATCAGGCCATCCTTGAGGGCTTAATTCATCACCCATACAATCAGGAGCTAAAGCCCAATGAAGATAAAGTAGTCCAGCACTAGTGTCTGAGAGCTGGAGAACACATGCTTGAGTAGGCAGTCAATCCCCCTCATGTGGCAAGAAGAGAATATTTCAAAATGGATACCTGTTTCCGTCTTCAAGATAATTATTACAGATTTACAGCTAGGGGGAAACAGAGGCATGGAGTTGGGCTGGCTGAGGTAGACAATACACCCAGAAAACCTGTCTCACACACACAGAGCCAAGCGCATACACACATAGTCCGAAAAAACACACTCACACACACACATACACAAACGTCCCCAAACCGCCGCAGCCATCACTGCGAGTTAAAAAACAAGTTCATGCAGCGTGTCATAATAACTTCAGACAGAGGACTGAAACTGAGGGATTCATTTTTTTCTCATCCAAATGAATTCAAGCAAAAAAGAGGCAGCCACAACAACAAAAGAAACATGTAAGAATGATAAAAAAGAGCCCAGTGGCTTTCTCTGCTCTGAGTCTGCATGGTTGTGGAAATTGCTTTTATTCATTTCACCATATTATTCTGTTTCAAATGAAGGCCTCTAAGCCCTTTTAGGGGGGATGAAATCATGTCAGTATTCCAGCCGTTTCAAAATAAAATTGGGATGGAATGATGTGGCTGCTACAGAAAGATGATTCATCTGTGTCATAACAGCCATTCATGTATTAGTAGCCTGAGGTATTAGCCAGAACAAGGACATGTATTATCATTAACATGACCTACACATTCCATTGTGACCTCTCCATTGTGACCTCCCTAGTTAAAGTACAAGCTGTCTTCACTCACAGAGGATGAGACAGGTTGTAGTGCATCACCAATGAATACCCTTATGTAGACGGACAGACTTTGGTGGCAGAGCAATTTATATAGATCAAAATCAGACATGACCTACCAGTTCTCCTCTGTGCAGTTGTAAAGCTGCTATTACAGGCTCATAGCCTGCCAATCAATGAAATTGTATTATTGACCGTCACCATAGGTATTGATCACATAGGCCAAGGCATATTAAGAACAGTGTTCTAAGTGCTGTGAATGTTTGCTAGGGATTGTTTTTTGAATTCATTGCCCTTGATTCCATGAGAGACCATTGTCTCAGACTCTGTATCCCTACAATAATACACAATTGCAGAAGCTGCTTTTAAGAGGCATAATGATAGTCTCTCGTACATTGTACGCCACCCTTTGGAGTGTCTGTGTAAGTACAGGTAACAAGTGCACCGATTACTAATTTAGGGAGTGAGGCATTATTCTGAATATAATTTACTCTGGCATGATGATAGTTGGCAGACTAATTTATTTTAAAAAATCCATATAAATGGTAAATATGCATATAAGGTCCACATAATTCATAGGTATAGAATATAGTTGTTAAACTAGGCCTATTAAATCTATGGCTATTGTAAAGGAATTGTGAACATAGAAGCAACAGGAACAAGCCAGAAATTCAGAGGACCACATAGGCTTGCTTTCATTCGATGCGAAATTTCGTTATTACAAGTAAAGAATTCAAACAATTTATATCCCCGTAAAAAATATTTACAAATCTGCCCAATCAATTACCCTATATTGCATGAAAAATCCAAAGCGACGTATACAAGACCTGAAACAAAACATATTGCAAAATACAGCACACGTTAACGATTATAATTTATTTCAGTCGTATTCATTACATATAAATAAACTAAAACTAGTGGAATTCACCTGTCAGAGTAACCTATATGCGCAAGTATAGTGAGTGTTTTCCAACCGCTATGTGAAGCAATGCTGCTATCGGTATGGCACGGGCACGGAGTCTGCTGCAATCAAGCATATCTCCGTGTGCAATAGCCAATACCAGTCCAACCGGGCCCCTAATGCTTCTGGAGGTGCTGAAACCTATGTGGGATATAGTGCCCTGCTGTGCGCAACTGAACCAATGCACCTGTTACAGTGGCCAAACAACTCGCTAAAGCAAGCGAATATTTCTGTGCGCAGCACAGTTTGGATATAATAGGCCTTTACAGTCATTGACGAAACGTAGTGCTTCATCATATAACATTGTTAATTTTGTGAAATACAAATACACATGACAAATGGTGAATAATCATCACTTACGCTGCTGTTTTGCCCCGACCAGTAAACCACTGCGTGGTTATGCGCTGAGTCCCCGGTCAAGGCGAAAGTAGTGCTGCTTAGTTTGGGATCATCTCCTCTGGAAGTCCCTCGACCCTCGTCCCTGTTCCACTTGAATTCGGATCGGCCCAGTCTGTGTCCGTCCAGTAACGGACCAGGACTCCTTCTCTCATCCGATGCCTCTCCTTCTAAACCGGGGCCACCGGTCATAAGGCTCTCCCTAAACTCGGGGGGTTCGGGACCGCTTCGCTTCGCTCTCCGTAACGCAAAATCCTCAGCACCATCCTTGACCTTACCCAAATCATCCACCCCAATATTATATTCACCACGGTACCTTTCTTCGTTTTCACTAGACCCGGTTAAATCTTCCAGAGCGACTTTTGGGGTAACTCCATCGTCAGTGGATCTCGGCTCATCCACGAGAACACCTGCCTGTTGGGTGTCGCTTGGTACTCCAGTATTTTGGTCAGTAACTCCGAGTAGCTGGTACTCCAGTCGGACCTGTTCCAAAGCTTTGGCCGCATGCCTCGTACCATCAGCCGCGTGCGTACCGGTATCCAGCTGTAATTCCTTCAGGTGTAGCTGGACCGGCGACTGGCACAATGCGCAAGTTATCTCCGCCTTGGCATTTAGCTGGGTATGAGCGGAGATCAGAAACCAGGTACACAGAGTTAAGTGCAAGCCTGGGCAGAAGCCAAGCCAAGTATCCATTGCTGGTATAGTTAGAGATTTGGGTCCAACGCACGGAACGGCAAAACCTTTTCCAACCGAGGACCAACTCCCCCCGAAGTCGGTGAGAATTTCGTGGTATTTAGAAAAGCGCCCTTCGCCTAAACTGTTCTCGTTCAAGGAGCTGGTCGCGGGAGCCACCACATAGGAGAGGAGCTGTATCGAATCCGAGCTGCCGAATGTGCGCCCGGATGAGAGGAATACTGTGAGAGAACGCGAACGCAAGAGAGAGACGAGAGCGAGAGCTGAGAACGGGAGAGAGAGAGAGATGCGCCGTGGCTTTCACACTGGTTGTGAAAGCCCACTAATAATCGAATATGATATGACCGATAAAGACCTATTCAACTTAGCTTTCAGCAGAGAGATAATCTTTGACGATGTTCATATCAAAGTCAAATCAATGGTGTCATTGTATAACGATGCATGATGTGATTATGGACCAGGATTTCCAACACATTATATTCTTCACAGTGCTTCAGAACTAATTATTTACCCGAATCAAAGTAATCGGTTTTTAATGTACTCCTGTCCAAAGGAAACTGTATTTCCTGATATGCATCTAAATCACTTGTAGCGGGTGCTCTGACACCTAAGACTCTTGCCAATTAGACGTTCCATTATGCCAGACATAAAGGTTAATATGCACACAGAGGGAATTATTAGCGCAATAAAGCAATGGTATTTTTAAAAGATCAGCAGCCGAAGAAAAATAATGTTTGTGCAATCAGAACATTAAATAAATTGTGCAGTTATTGACGTGTTATTATTTGAGAAAAGGTGTTAAAGTAACTGTCCAGTGTTTCCAGATTTCCATGAAATTTGACCTACTACAATATCAATTACAATATGACTGAAATAGTTTTCCTTCCATTTCTTTTAATGACCTATGTTTCTTTGTTGGAATGGTGTTGGCATACAACAAAAGCAGAACTGTGTGGCGTATACTGGTCATGAAAAAAATTCATGTGAATAGATCACTGATTGGCCAGCTCGTCCGCTGATCCAGACATCATCCTCTGTCAGGAAATAGAAAGCATATTTTAAACTGTCTGTCTGAGATAGCAGTTTGAGGTGTGGCTTGTTATAGGTCTATGTTGTAGACCTGTGCGCAATGCTTGCATCGCTGCATGCCCAAGAATGAAACAATCTTATCATCAGTTTCATTTATGTCTCATTTGTCTCATGACAGCCAACATGAAACAGACGCGACTAGATTTGAACGAGCCGCTCGGCAGCTGAGTCGAGTCTGATGGCATATAGCTGGCGGCTGAGTCGAGTCTGACGGCAGAGTGCTGTACTGGGCTGGGGCATTCAAATGGAGCTCTAGTGTGCGTGCAGAGAAGGCCCAGGGTTGAATCAATAGGATGAATTGGGCGGATTTGGCAGGGAGTTACGCTATTCCCAGTGGGAAAACACAACTAGCGCCAAGAGGAGAGAGTCTGGTGGAGAGGGAGGGATAAAGGGAGCGGGAGGAGGAGGATAGGGAGGGATGGATGGATGGATGTTTGAGATTTGAAAAAAGACACCAGGTGTTTATCAACCCAAGTCTTAAGAAGCAGCCAAAAGGTGAAAAATTATAACACATTGAACATTTCAAAAATTGAATGCAGCCTACCAATTTATTTTAGAAACAAGCCTACATCACAGAAAACCCTAAGACAGAAATATGCAGAATGTCCTTCATATCTATAATAATTTAGCAGTGGATGGGAGAATAAGACAGTATCCACAGGTTCTATGACCTCCAATGGCATCTGTTATAGCTATAAAAACTTGAATATATTGTGGTATCGTTGTGGTCAAGATGGCTAAAACCACTGCCCCTCCAAAGGGCTCCAAGCCCTATAGAAAATAACCAAAGTTGTGCCTCAGATGACACCTTATTAGCATAGGGTTCTTGTCAAACGTTCACTCTTAGAAATATTGATGACTCGAGGAACCCTGGAGATCCTCAAGGAACCATTACAACTCAATGATTCATATTTGCACCTTCAGTTAGTTCAGGGCTTCTTGGGGGAACATTTAATGGTTCAATGTAGCAATGGGTTCCTGGAGGAACCCTAGAGTGGAGGTGTGGCTTAGTAGGGGCATGGCTTTAAGATCAACTCTATACTGTATATACAAAGTATGTGGACACCCCTTCAAATTAGTGGATTTGGCTAATTAAGCCACACCCATTGCTGATACAGTAGGTGTATGAAATCGAGCACAAAGCAATACAATCTCCATAGACAAACATCGGCAGTAGAATTGCCTTACTGACGAGCTCAGTGATTTTCAACGTGCCACCGTCATAGGATGCCATCTTTTCAACAAGTCGCATCATCAAATTTCTGCACTGCTAGAGCTGCTCCAGTCAACTGTAAGTGCAGTTATTGTGAAGTTGAAATGTCTAGGAACAACACATGGCTCAGCTTCATGAAATGGGTTTCCATGGCCGAGCAGCCGCACGCACACAAGCCTACAATCACAATGCGCAACGCCAAGCGTCGGCTGGAGTGGTGAGAAGCTCTTAGCCATTGGACTCTTGAGCTGTGGAAATGCGTTCTCTGGAGTGATAAATCATGCTCTACCATCTGGCAGTCTGACGGACAAACCTGGGTTTGCTGGATGTCAGGAGAACGCTACAGTGCCTTGCAAAAGTTTTCAAGCCCCTTTGGCATTTTTCCTATTTTCTTGCATTACAACCTGAAATGTATTTTTATTTGGATTTCCTGTAATGGACAGTCCAAAATGGTGAAGTGAAATGAAGAAAAAAAAACGTGTTTCAAAAAATTCAAAAAACAGAAAAGTGGTGTGTGCATATGTATTCACCCCCATTGCTATGAAGCCCCTAAATAAGATCTGTTGCAACAAATTACCTTCAGAAGTCACATCATAAATAAAATAAAGTCCACCTGTGTGCAATCTAAGTGTCACATGATCTGTCACATGATCTCAGTATATATATAGATTCTCCCAAGATGGCATAGCAGTTCAGACGTATTTTTGTCCTCGTCCTGTCGTGTCCCGTATATATATATATTTAATTTTCCAAAAACTCATCTTCAGAACACTCTCCTGCAATCCGTTTCACCAATTTATATTTATATAAAAAAGTATTATTTACCTCAGATCTGTGATCCTCCGAGAGGCTAGCCAGAAATTAGCCAGAAGCTAGCCGGGAGCTAGCCAGAAGCTGGTCCAGAAGCTACTCTGAAGCTGGTTCAGGGGCTAGTTCAGAAGCTAGTTAGCTTATTTACTGGCTAATCGTTGGTACTCAGCTGACCACGGTTTGTGGTCATCGGCTGTCCTTTGGCTCGAGAATCTATCGCCAGTTTTGTACGGCGCGGTGCAGCGCAGCGCGGCTCGGAGCGGAACATATCGGACCAATTTTTCTCTCCATGTCCCTGGATTTCGGCCGCTGGCTCTGCCTGGATCTCGCAGCTAGCTAGCTGCTATCCGTGTGACTATCGGCTTTCGTCGATTCCGGAGCTAACATCAATTGTTCCGGAGCTAGCCAGCTGAAGAGTTCCATCAATCACTCCTGGGCTGCAGTCACCTATCCAGACCCGTTTTGCTGCCTACGCGGAGCCCCACCGGGCCTTCACGGCTAGACTGCCGACGTTGTCTACCCGAGGGAACTGTCCGGCTGGCTCCTCCGGCGCAACGTTGCCTGGGCGCTCATCTGCGGCCTGCTAGCCGTTGGCTATCTTATCGGCTGCTATCTGAATAGACAATCGGACAATTTTTATTTTATTTTTATTTATTGATTTATTTTTCTTCTTGGGCCTCTATAACTATATCTATTGTTTTTATTTTTGTTGTTGTTGTGTGATTTGGATTCATCCCCTCTACCACACGGAAACCCACTAATCTACTGAAGGAACGCAAGAGTTGGCTAATAACAGACCTCCATCTTATGCTAGCTTGCTCCTATGCTAGCTTGCTACCGATTTAGCTGTCTAAATCGCCGTGACCCCCAACCAACCTCTCCACTCACTGGACCCTTCTGATCACTCGACTGAGCATGCCTCTCCTTCATGTCAATATGCCTTGTCCATTGCTGTTCTGGTTAGTGTTTATTGGCTTATTTCACTGTAGAGCCTCTAGTCCTGCTCATTATACCAACCTATTAGTTCCACCACCCACACATGCAATGACATCTCCTGGTTTCAATTATGTTTCTAGAGACAATATCTCTCTTCATCACTCAATACCTAGGTTTACCTCCACTGTATTCACATCCTACCTTACCTTTGTCTGTACATTATACCTTGATGCTATTTTATCGCCCCCAGAAACCTTACTCTCTGTTCCAGACGTTCTAAACGACCAATTCTTATTGCTTTTAGCCGCACCCTTATTCTACTACTACTCTGTTCATCTGGCGATGTAGAGGTGAATCCAGGCCCTGCAGTGCCTAGCTCCACTCCTATTCCCCAGGCGCTCTCTTTTGACGACTTCTGTAACAGTAATAGCCTTGGTTTCATGCATGTTAACATTAGAAGCCTCCTCCCTAAGTTTGTTCTATTCACTGCTTTAGCACACTCTGCCAACCCGGATGTTCTAGCTGTGTCTGAATCCTGGCTTAGGAAGACCACCAAAATGTCAGACATTTTAATTCCAAACTACAACATTTTCAGACAAGATAGAACTGCCAAACTGCCAAAGATAGCCTGCAGAGTTCTGTCCTACTACCCAGGTCTGTACCCAAACAATTTGAACTTCTACTTTTAAAAATCCACCTCTCTAAAAACAAGTCTCTCACTGTTGCCGCCTGCTATAGACCACCCTCTGCCCCCAGCTGTGCTCTGGACACCATATGTGTATGCCCCCCATCTATCTTCAGAGCTTGTGCTGCTAGGCGACCTAAATTGGAACATGCTTAACACCCCAGCCATCCTACAATCCAAACTTGATGCCCTCAACCTCACACAAATGATCAATGAACCTACCAGGTACCTCCCCAAAGCCTTAAACACGGGCACCCTCATAGATATCATCCTAACCAACTTGCCCTCTAAATACACCTCTGCTGTTTTCAACCAAGATCTCAGCGATCACTGCCTCATTGCCTGCATCCGTAATGGGTCAGCGGTCAAACGACCTCCACTCATCACTGTAAAACGCTCCCTGAAACACTTCAGCGAGCAGGCCTTTCTAATCGACCTGGCCGGGGTATCCTGGAAGGATATTGATCTCATCCCGTCAGTAGAGGATGCCTGGATATTTTTTATAAATGCCTTCCTAACCATCTTAAATAAACATGCCCCATTCAAGAAATGTAGAACCAGGAATAGATATAGCCCTTGGTTCTCCCCAGACCTGACTGCCCTTAACCAACAAAAAAACATCCTATGGCGTTCTGCATTAGCATCGAACAGCCCCCGTGATATGCAGCTGTTCAGGGAAGCTAGAAACCATTATACACAGGCAGTTAGAAAAGCCAAGGCTAGCTTTTTCAAGCAGAAAGTTGCTTCCTGCAACACTAACTCAAAAAAGTTCTGGGACACTGTAAAGTCCATGGAGAATAAGAACCCCTCCTCCCAGCTGCCCACTGCACTGAAGATAGGAAACACTGTCACCACTGATAAATCCACCATAATTGAGAATTTCAATAAGCATTTTTCTACGGCTGGCCATGCTTTCCACCTGGCTACTCCTACCCCGGTCAACAGCACTGCACCCACCACAACAACTCGCCCAAGCCTTCCCCATTTCTCCTTCTCCCAAATCTGCTCAGCTGATGTTCTGAATGAGCTGCAAAATCTGGACCCCTACAAATCAGCCGGGCTAGACAATCTGGACCCTTTCTTTCTAAAATTATCTGCCAAAATTGTTGCCACCCCTATTACTAGCCTGTTCAACCTCTCTTTCGTGTCGTCTGAGATTCCCAAAGATTGGAAAGCAGCTGCGGTCATCCCCCTCTTCAAAGGGGGTGACACTCTTGACCCAAACTGCTACAGACCTATATCTATCCTACCATGCCTTTCTAAGGTCTTCGAAAGCCAAGTCAACAAACAGATTACCGACCATTTCGAATCTCACCATACCTTCTCTGCTATGCAATCTGGTTTCAGAGCTGGTCATGGGTGCACCTCAGCCACGCTCAAGGTCCTAAATGATATCATAGCTGCCATTGATAAGAGACATTACTGTGCAGCCGTATTCATCGACCTGGCCAAGGCTTTCGACTCTGTCAGTCACCACATTCTTATCGGCAGACTAAACAGCCTTGGTTTCTCAAATGATTGCCTCGCCTGGTTCACCAACTACTTCTCTGATAGAGTTCAGTGTGTCAAATCGGAGGGTCTGCTGTCCGGACCTCTGGCAGTCTCTATGGGGGTGCCACAGGGTTCAATTCTTGGACCGACTCTCTTCTCTGTATACATCAATGAGGTCGCTCTTGCTGCTGGTGAGTCTCTGATCCACCTCTATGCAGACGACACCATTCTGTGTACTTCTGGCCCTTCTTTGGATACTGTGTTAACAACCCTCCAGGCAAGCTTCAATGCCATACAACACTCCTTCCGTGGCCTCCAATTGCTCTTAAATACAAGTAAAACTAAATGCATGCTCTTCAACCGATCGCTACCTGTACCTACCCGCCTGTCCAACATTACTACTCTGGACGGCTCCGACTTAGAATATGTGGACAACTACAAATACTTAGGTGTCTGGTTAGACTGTAAACTCTCCTTCCAGACCCATATCAAACATCTCCAATCCAAAGTTAAATCTAGAATTGGCTTCCTATTTCGCAACAAAGCATCCTTCACTCATGCTGCCAAACATACCCTTGTAAAACTGACCATCCTACCAATCCTCGACTTTGGCGATGTCATTTACAAAATAGCCTCCAATACCCTACTCAACAAATTGGATGCAGTCTATCACAGTGCAATCCGTTTTGTCACCAAAGCCCCATATACTACCCACCATTGCGACCTGTACGCTCTCGTTGGCTGGCCCTCGCTTCATACTCTTCGCCAAACCCACTGGCTCCATGTCATCTACAAGACCCTGCTAGGTAAAGTCCCCCCTTATCTCAGCTCGCTGGTCACCATTACATCTCCCACCTGTAGCACACGCTCCAGCAGGTATATCTCTCTAGTCACCCCCAAAACCAAATTTTTCTTTGGCCGCCTCTCCTTCCAGTTCTCTGCTGCCAATGACTGGAACGAACTACAAAAATCTCTGAAACTGGAAACACTTATCTCCCTCACTAGCTTTAAGCACCAACTGTCAGAGCAGCTCACAGATTACTGCACCTGTACATAGCCCACCTATAATTTAGCCCAAACAACTACCTCTTTCGCTACTGTATTTTATTTATTTATTTATTTTGCTCCTTTGCACCCCCATTATTTGTATTTCTACTTTGCACATTCTCCCATTGCAAATCTACCATTCCAGTGTTTTACTTGCTATATTGTATCTACTTTGCCACCATGGCCTTTTTGCCTTTACCTCCCTTATCTCACCTCATTTGCTCACATCGTATATAGACTTGTTTATACTGTATTATTGACTGTATGTTTGTTTTACTCCATGTGTAACTCTGTGTCGTTGTATGTGTCGAACTGCTTTGCTTTATCTTGGCCAGGTCGCAATTGTAAATGAGAACTTGTTCTCAACTTGCCTACCTGGTTAAATAAAGGTGAAATAAAAAAATAAAAAAATATACACGTGCTCTGAAAGGCCCCAGAGTCTGCAACACCACTAAGCAAGGGGCACCACCAAGGAAGCAACACCATGAAGACCAAGTGTCACGCCCTGGCCTTAGTATTCTGTGTTTTCTTTTATGTTGGTTAGGCCAGGGTGTGACATGGGTCGTTTATGTGTCTTGTTTTGTCTAGGGGTTTTGTAGTCTATGGGGTTGTGTTCAGTTGAGTGTTCTAGGTAAGTCTATGGTTGCCTGGAGTGGTTATCAATCAGAGGCAGGTGTTTATCGTTGTCTCTGATTGGGAACCATATTTAGGCAGCCATATTATTTAGGTATCTGGTGGGTGGTTGTTTCCTGTCTCTGTGTTCTCTGCACCAGTTAGGACTGGTTCGGTTTCTTATTTATTTTTCTTATTTCACGTTTTCTTATTTTGTATTCGTATAGTGTTTTCATCTTTATTAAAGATGCTTAACAATAACCACGCTGCATTTTGGTCCTCCTCTCCTTCCCAGGAAGAAAACCGTTACACCAAGGAGCTCTCCAAACAGGTCAGAGACAAAGTTGTGGAGAAGTACAGATCAGGGTTGGGTTATAAGAAAAATATCAGAAACTTTGAACATCCCACAGTGTACCATTAAATCCATAACTATCCAGGTCTGTGCCCAAACAATTTATTTTATTATGTTACTAGGCAAGTCAGTTTAACAACAAATGCTTATTTTCAATGACAGCCTAGGAACAGTGGGTTAACTGCCTTGTTCAGGGGCAGAACAACATATTTTTACCTTGCCAGCTCAGGGTTTTGATCTTGCAACCTTTTGGTTACTAATCCAACACTCTAACAAACCTCAAAACAAGCTTCAATGCCATACAACACTCATTATGTGTCCTCCAATTGTTAGAGTGTAAACTCTCCTTCCAGACTCACATTAAGCATCTCCAATCCAAAATTAAATCTAGAATCGGTGTCCTATTTCACAACAAAGCCTCCCTCACTCATGCTGTGAAACATAATCTCGTAAAACTGACAATCCTACCAATCCTTGACTTCAACAATGTCCTTTACAAAATAGCCTCCAACACTCTGCTCAGCAAACTGGATGTATCACAGTGCCATCCGTTTTGTCACCAAAGCCCCATATACTATCCACCACTGTGACCTGTACACTCTCGGTGGCTGGCCCTCACTACATATTCGTTGCCAAACCCACTGGCTCCAGGTCATCTATAAGTCTTTGCTAGGTAAAACCCCACCTTATCTCAGCTCACTGGTCACCATAGCAACACCCACCCATAGTACGCACTCCAGCAGGTTTATCTCATTGGTTATCCCCAAAGCCAACACTTTACTTTGGCCGCCTTTCCTTCTAGTTCTCTGCTGCCAATGAATGGAACGAATTGCAAAAATCATTGAAGCTGGAGTCTTCCATCTCTTATATCTAACTTTAAGCATCAGCTGTTAGAGCAGCTAACCGATCATTGCACCTGTACACAGCCCATCTGTAAATAGCCCACCCAACTACCTCATCCACATATTGTTATTCATTTCTTTGCTCCTTTGCACCCCAGTATCTCTACTTGCACATTCATCTTCTGCACATCTATCACTCCAGTGTTAATGCTAAATTGTAATTATTTTTGCCTCTATGGCCTATTTATTGTCTTACCTCCCTACTCTTCTACATTTGCACACACTGTCGCATATACTTTTCTAATGAGTTATTGACTGTACGTTTGCTTATGTGTAACTTTGTGATGTTGTTTTTGTCGCACTGCTTTTCTTTATCTTGGCCAGGTCTCCGTTGTAAATGAGAACTTGTTCTCAACTGGCCTACCTGGTTAAAAAAAGGTACTGGGACTGGGAAACTGGGACAGAGGTTCAGTCTTCCAGAGATTTGAGACTGTTACGGAGATCCACCTTCCAGCAGGACAATGACCCTAAGAATACTGCTAAAGCAACACTCGAGTGGTTTAAGGTGAAACATTTAAATGTCTTGGAATAGCCTAGTCAAAGCCCAGACCTCAATCCAATTGAGAATCTGTGGTATGACTTAATGATTGCTTTACACCAGCAGGAATCCATCCAACTTGAAGGAGCTGGAGCAGTTTTGCCTTTAAGAATGGGCAAAAATCCCAGTTGCTAGATGTGCCAAGCTTATAGAGACATATCCCAAGAGACTTGCAGCTATAATTGCTGCAAAAGGTGGCTCTACAAAGTATTGACTTTGGGGGGTGAATAGTTATGCATGCTCAAGTTCTTTTTTTGGTCTAATTTCTTGTTTGTTTCACGACCCCAAAAATATTTTCCATCTTCAAAGTGGTAGGCATGTTGTGTAAATCAAATGATACAAACCCCCCTAAAATCTATTTTAATTCCAGGTTGTAAGGCAACAAAATAGGAAAAATGCCAAGGGGGTGAATACTTTCGCAAGGCACTCTACCTGCCCAAATGCATAGAGCCAACTATAAAGTTTTGGTGTAGGAAGAATAATGGTCTGGGGCTGTTTTTGATGGTTCGAGCTAGGACCCTTAGTTCCAGTGGGGACATCTTTACGCTACAGCATACAATGACAGTCTAGACGATTCTGTGCTTCCAACTTTGTGGCAACAGTTAAGGGAAGTCCCTTTCCTGTTTTAGCATGACAATGCCCATGTGCACAAAGCGAGGTCCATACAGAAATAATTAGTTGAGATTGGTGTGGAAGAACTTGCTTGGCTTGCACATCGCCCTGACCTCAACCTCATCGAACACCTTTTTGGATGAATTGGAATGCCAAATGCAAGCCAGGCCAAATCGGCCAACATCAGAGCTTGACTTCACTAATGCTCCAAAGCATTACATGAATCTTAAAATAATAGACATGGAATAAGTGTGAAGTAACAAAGTGAATAGTAATTGGCTTTCAGATAGCACTCTAATAATGCAATGTCTTTGTAATTTGAAGAAGTAAATGTTTCAATATAAGGTCACATGACGAACAGAGGGATTGAGCATTGGTACTGATATTAAATTAAAGGCTGCCATCTGGTGTTTGGGTTAGAGATATGGGACACAGTGGGGAAATTTGGGACAGAGGTATGAATGATAAGGGTAAGAGATGTTTTTGACAATTTCCAATGACTAAAACTCAATGCTATAGTTTGGGTAGCACCATTGAATTAAGTAAGACGGTAATGTCATCTCAAAAAATCTGTTTCCGTTATGTAGAACTATTTCCAGAATTGAAGTAGATCCAAGTACATGTTTTAGTCCTGACTATTGAGCTGATAAACAAGCAGCAACTTTTTGAAGGTACTATCAGATTCGTTAAACAACAGGTTTCATATGTTGGCTAGTTGCCAAAGGAACACATGTCAATGCAACACGTCGAAAAGATCAAGACGTTTGTTTTCTTTCTTCCAGGACTTATGGAATGTCCGCTACCACGTTTCTCTTGTTGACATGTTTAATAATGATTCTGTATCTCTCCCTTTGAAAGACTTCCTGAGGAATGGTTGCACCTTAAAGGGCACACAAATTAAAATATGAGGTATCTTAATGTCTGAGTTTTGGTTGCACACATGCAAATTCTCTTGGTAAGAAATGTACTGAAGAACCCAATGTAAACCCCTCAGTGGCTGAAGTAATGTCAACAATGGCATTCAGTTTGGTACTTCACCATTTCTCTCAGAAGTGCGACATGAGTCCATTAGAGTGAGCATGGAGAGAGATCCCGTCCAAGCCTCTCTCATGCTGCTGGTGTACTGGTAGGAAAATGGACAAGACATAATAGACTGTAAAGAACAGTGATGGTTCAGGGAAGAGACATTATCAAGGGCCATTCACTTTGAACATGTGCCATTGGGAGGACAAACTGAATGCCAGAAGAATGAGTGCCGGGAGGGAAGGGAGTGGTCAACCATGCCCATAATTAATTTAGGCATATCCAAAATTGTTTATTTGGGGTATCAGATTGATTGTGGAGGTCTGCACACTGAATGAATTGAGATAAGAATGAATTGAGATACCGATCAGTCATTAACATGCCACTCGCAACAAAAGCTCGAGCTGAAATGTCATTGCCAGAATCCATAAATTAAATTGTGTAATAAAGCATATGTGTAACTGTATGAAGCAAAGGTCCTTCGACCTCATGACTTGGTTTTTGCTCTGACATGCACTGTCAACTGTGGGACCTTATATAGACAAGTGTGTGCCTTTCCAAATCATGTCCAATCAATTGAATTTACCACAGGTGGACTCCAATCAAGTTGTAGAAACATCTCAAGGATCATCAACGGAAACAGGATGCACCTGAGCTCAATTTTGATTCTCATAGCAAAGGGTCTGAATACTTATGTAAATAAGGTATTTATTTATTTAAATTTGCAAACTTTTCTAAAAATAACTTTTTACTTTCATTATGGGGTATTGTGTAGAGATTTCTGAGGATTTTTATTTATTTAATCAATTTAACCTCTTTGCGGTACCCCCCCCCCCCCCCCCCTTCTTCTCAATTTCCGCCTAAAGACATACCCTAATCTAACTGCCTATAGCTCAGGCCCAGAGGCAAGGATATGCATATTCTTGGTATAATTTGAAAGGAAACACAATTTTGTGGAAATGTGAATTGAATGTAGGAGAATATAACACAATAGATCTGGTAGTAGAAAATACAAGGAAATAAACATACATTTTCTGTTTTTTATTGTTGTTGCATCATCTTTCAAATGACCAAGAACAGCCAAACATATAGATAGGATGCTGATTTGAATGAAGAACATAAGATGGCAACAATATCTGAGCAAAGTTTTGGACAGATAACGTCAAAAATGAGCGCGCTACATGACATTGAGCATGAAGTCACCCAGGTGTCCCACACAAATGTACCCAAATGTACTCAAGTGGCCGAATTGGTACAGTGATACATTTTGAAGGAAAGAACTATATACAAAATACATAAATGCTATTCTAACACAATATATATATATTTAAAAAATAATAATACAAACAATTAGCAAGGGTAACTATGTACATATTTTCTATTTACAATATTGTGAAGACCCTCAGTCCTCTAGACAATATTGTGCTGCTGGTGCCATGGCCCATAGCTGGCTTACTGAACAGGTGGTGCTGGTGATGGAGTATTTCCTGTGACAAAGGGCACAACGACGTCTCCCTACTGTGCCCTTTTTGACCTGAGGCACATTCATGCCTGCAGAGATGAATCTGGGCAAGTGAACACCGCTGGTTGGAGCAGAAGGGACAGAGATAGAGGGGACAGAAGGTGCTACAGTGGACTTGCTGTAGCTAGCAAGCTCCTGGATGAGCAGCTCCCTGAAGGCTAGCTGTGAGATGGGGGGCTGTCCACAGCTCTTAGCCATTTCCTTCTGGAGGATGAAGGCATTCACCACAGCAATGTCAATGAAATTATAGAAAAATGTCTTGTACCATTTCATGGTCTTGTGGTGAACATTGTAGTATCCTATCAGCGCATCTGACAGGTCCACACCTCCCATGCTCTTGTTGTAGTCCTTCCTCTATAATATGGGTTAAATCTGTATACCTAGACTTTGTTTTAGCGTTTCCTGATTTATTTGCCATATTTTAAATATATAAACTTGTTGAAAATGCTATTGACTATGTACTTCTATGCGCAACACTCGTGGCTCCGTCAAGTAGGATTTGCAATGGTGAACCTCTTTTACGCCAGAGTTTACGACAAAGACTGGTCTTCAAACGTATAACCATTACATATTGCCGTTTACCTCAGCTCATTGGCTATCTTCCAAGCTAGATTTCAAGATGAACAGTGGTCATTGGGCCAAAATACAGTCAATCAACGATAGACCTGTCCTACCATTGGTGCGCAATGATGTCATTGATTGGTGTCTTCAAATCGGTATATGTGTCCCGGGAAAATAACCATCAAGTATGGTTGTGTTAGTAACAACCAGAGGATTGCAATGAAACCAACCATGACTGGATAAACATTTGTTTAGTGTGTGTAATTACCACGAACGCATCTTCCAAAGTTGAATGAGAAGGAAATCATGACGCAAGCGGTAGATTTTATCAAACAAAACGAACATTCCCTGTGTAGTTAGGACACTTGGCATTACCACCAGAGGAAGATCTTCAATGGTAAGCAATTTATTTTATTGTTATTTCTGACTTTCATGACACTAATGCTTGGTTGGAAAATGCTAGTAATACTTGTGTGTGCGTGGCGCCGTCCTCAGAAAATAGCATGTTTGCTTTCGCAGTAACGGCTTTTTGAAATCTGACACAGCGGCTGGATTAATAAGACGTCTTTTAAATTATGTAAGATACATGTATTTACAAGAATGTTTAAAACAACGAATGGTGTAATGTTAGCTCTCTGCAGTTTCACTGGATGTTGGCTGGGTGGGACGTGAGCATCTCACCTACCCTAGAGAGGTTAAGAATAAGGCTGTAACGTAACAAAATGTGGAAAAAGTCATGGGGTCTGAATACTTTCCTGAGGTATTGTATGTCTGAACTCAGAATCAAATAGGCTTCACAAAAATAACATTGTCAATGCTATTTTCTGCATTTATTGAAGTCCCATCAGATGTGTCCATAAAATAACTATCTTAAAGCCACTCCTCCAATAAGCCACACCTTCGATCTGATAGGCTACCACATCTACAATATATTCAAAATTGAACCCCTCCCATCACAAAATCATTCAGATTTTAAGCTTTACACAGGGGTTAATTGAAGACTCTTTTCAGAGGGGTTCCTTGAGGAATGTTTTTCAACTGCAAAGGTTTCGCCAGTGTGGCAACCCAAAAAGTTCTACCAGGCACCTTTACTTCTAAGAGTGTAGTGCACTATATAGGGAACAGAGTGCCATTTGGGATGCAGAGATTGAACATTTCCTGGGGATGGAAAAATGCCATTTAGCCATTTATTCTTCTTGCTAATTTCAAGTTAAACCACTGCCATGCATCTAATGTGCCTTCCAAATGGTACCGTATTCCCTTTATAGTGCACTACTTTAGACAAGGGAAATATAGGAATAGAGAGCCATTTGGGACACACACCAATAGGGCTATGTGATGTAATGGGACCAAGCCTTCTAAAGAATTATCAATATATCAACATTTACAGAGGCAACTGTAAAGAATGATTGAATTATTGTAGGAATGAACATGGCTTTAATGAGATTTTAATGAAATGGAGTATAAATCATTATTTCGTGTCACATCACTGCCCGTCCATCAGTTATACCATGGCTGTCTAATGTAGCCCGAAGTTATTAATCCTTCTTAAAGGTATGAAAAGGATCCAATCATTCCAAAATCTATCAACATTGAACTTACCGGTTTTGTAAGATAACAACGGGGGATCTATGTTGGTATGCAGACGTGATTTGAACCCAGCTGGTCCTTTTGTAGGCCCTTCTGTTGTAAGTCTTACCCTCTTGTTCCTGATCATAGCCTATAGACCACAAGGATCAGCACTCACACCAAAGATGATATACTGGCTTCTGGCTTCTTATTTGTACTGTAATTGACGCGGGGGTCAATGGCTCCACATTTTGTCATTGGCGAACCCTGAAGCTGAACATGGCCGCCTGCTCAGTATGTAAAAATATGTGAGTTGGCTACTGGTCCCGCTTCCAGCCATACTGTAGTGGTTTGAAACCCAATGAGTTCCAATTGAAATGAGGTTCTGAGATAACATGATGCAAGAGTTCTGTATGGATTGGTAAAAAATACCTCTAGAATAACCCTTAAAAGACTATCAACCACCAGGACATACTCTGCGGGCATTTGTCTGTTTGAGCCGCGGCAGTTTTATATAAAAGCTCAATACTTTTGCTCAATGCATTTGTTCTCACTATTTCAAAAGGAATCCAAGAAAAGTTCCATTTCTGATGCTCTTTGATTGTGAGTGTTACAAAAGGCAACGAGCTTTGATGTGGATATTCATGTTCCCAAAGCTGAGTAAAAACATTTGCCTGATGTTGCAAGAACGTTCCCAGAACACATTTAGTCTGTTCTTTAATATTAACTTTGCATTCAGTTTAGCCAGTTTCAACTTAAGAGATAATGCCAGAGAAGCAGGTGTTTGGAAGATATATCGGCACAGGTGTTGTTAGGCCTGAGACGAAGTCAAGGGCCGGCAATATATGCTCCAAACACCGGCTTCAAGGGTATTATCACTTAAACAGATCATACATTCAGTTTCGCCAGGCATGTCTTTTTTACCAATCCATACAGAACTCTTGCATTATGTTATTACAGCATCGTATCTTCTGTTCGTTGGATTGTGTCTTTACTAGGTAGTTAGTTGGTTAGTGGGAAAGATAGTAACTTAGTTCCTTCCTTCTCTCTTTCCCTCTTTCTTTCGTTCCCACCTTCCTTCCTTTTTTTGCTTGTCATTTTAGTCTAGAGAGATGTTCACTTGGGTTTTTTTCTGGAGAAAAGCAGGGGAACTTTCATGAAAAATGAAGGATGTACAATGCAATGTAGGTCAATTGACATTTGAATGGCTTTTGGAGATTGGAATTTCTTCTGGAGATTGGACTGTTTATTGGCCTTCTATGGGCACCCGACAGTGGCATTCAATAGAGTCGGCCTACTGTTAAAGCATTTTGCTCACGGACTTTACATTCACTAAATAAAAAATACATGTGCCATTGTAAGGTCCTGGGTGTCGTGAGGGTGAAATCAGGTGCAGGAAAGCAGAGTTCAATAAAGTGCTACTTTAATGCACACACGGTAAACTACGGTCAACCCACTTACGGGTGCTCAAACCAAATGCCCCAGACACAGGGAAACGAAAACAGTCTAGCACTAAATACACGAACATGTACATCTAATGCAAACACCAGGGTTACAATAATCAATCCCGCACAAAGAACCAGGCGGGCCGGCTGACTAATAAAGCCTCACTAATGATAACCAACTCAAAACAGGTGTACTCAATAAACACATAAGGAGGGGGAGAAAATAATCAGTGGCAGCTAGTAAGCCGGCGACGACGACCGCCGAGCCCCACCCGAACGGGAAGTGGAGCCACCTTCGGTTAGAGTCGTGACAGCCATTGTCTGTCATTTTCCCTATTGACAAAGCAGTGAACTCCCTCACTCCGCTCTTCCTTTACCTCAACATTGTGATTCACTACTGAAACTTTCACAAACCACAGCTCAGACTAAACTGTTAGACACAATAGTTCACATTGCAAGGACACAGTCTACAGTAGTTTCACCCTCTTCCAAATATACTCAAATGCTTTTCATTGGCACAAACAGCACTTTCAATAACCTACCTCAAAAGGAAACTTAGACTTACAGAGACCTTGTTCTCCCGAGTTTACTGCACCTAAATGTCCTTGAGGTATGTCACCTTAATGCATAGCTGCAACCTTTGTACAATATGTTATGAATTGCAATTCGTACAATATGTTACGAATTTACATGTAACCGGTGTGAAATGGCTAGCTAGTTAGCGGGGTGCCCGTTGTAATTTGGGCAGTTGTTGCTGCCATCCTATACCTGTCCCGCAGGTGTGATGTTCGGATGTACCGATCCTGTGCAGGTGTTGTTACACGTGGTCTGCCACTGCGAGGACGATCAGCTGTCTGTCCTGTCTCTCTGCAGCGCTGTCTTATGAGTCTCACAGTATGGACATTGCAATTTATTGCCCTGGCCACATCTGCAGTCCTCATGCCTCCTTGCAGCATGCCTAAGGCACGTTCATGCAGATGACCAGGGACCCTGGGCATTTTTCTTTTGGTGTTTTTCAGAGTCAGTAGAAAGGCCTCTTTAGTGTCCTACGTTTTCATAACTGTGACCTTAATTGCCCACCATCTGTAAGCGGTTAGTGTCTTAACGACCGTTCCACAGGTGCATGTTCATTCATTGTTTATGGTACATTGAACAAGCATGGGAAACAGTGTTAATTAGCTAAAATGCTCAAGTTTTCCATGATGAGATTCATACATACAACCTTTGGGTTGCTAGAGGTTCGTGTTATATACTCACCTACCCTACATTAATGTTTGTCTTAAGTAATCTTCTGTAACAATACCAAACATAACATATCATACTAATTTTAGATTTCCAGATTTACATTTACTATGTTACATCTAGTCTATGAGACTAGGCTGCACAGTGATGGCTCAGGTTCCCCCAAAAAGCCCTAATTGAATTCAGCTAAGTCAGCTATTTTGGAGACTGACTGTCTACAGAGGACCCTAAGATGAAAAGATGGATGTTGTTATGTAAGGTAATATGGAATGGATTGGGGTACAAACCTGCCATTGGCAAGTACACCTGTGAAGGAGACGAGATTGTGAGTCGGCTGGTAGGAGAGCCAAGCAGCAATCTTCAGTCAGACTGTAGATAAGATTGATGTGAAAATCAATAGACCTGCTATTCACTTGACTCCCCCCGCTGTCCTCTTTTATGGGAGAAATAAATCTAATTTAAGAGCTTTAATTATTAATTTACTTTGACAAAGTTTGAAAATGCTCACACACGTTTTATCGCCACCACCAACTTGGCTCGTAATCATTGTTATGATCTTTTGAGACAGATACTGTAATTCCCACGGTAGCGATCCGGTTGACAGTATATGTAATAGGTTGTTTGTTGGGTGTGTGCTGTGGCAAGGGGAAGATGACACCAAATTGTGACTTTTAACAGTGTGCTTGATGTGGTTGGTAACCAATTGTTACAGTTCAGAAGTTTCAGAGGTTTCCTCAGTAACATACTGTACAAAACAGTTGGCACTAAGTAGTATAATGCAGGAACAAGCTGTAGAAAGAACTAGCATAAACAATTAGCGGAAGGTCACATACTGTAACAAAATATCATTTGTACAGAACATCCACAGGTAGAGCTGGACTAAAATATGGTCGTGTTTGATTATGAGCGTATGTAACACACAATGTACTCTGTTGATCTTAGTCTCATTATCAGACTAAAAAGGTAAATTCCAGTCACATTTTGAAGGACTCTTTATCAAAACCTGACCTTTTACGACGACAGGCCAAGCAGTCAACCCACGTAAGCCAAAGGCTTTGGGGGTATGTACTGTGTATCACCTTGTGGTTATTGAGCCATGGGACCTCATGCAATTACAGTGGTCTGTTTGGTGGCACATTCAACGTACTTGCTTTATGTTGTATGTTATTTTTATTTTTTATTTAACTAGGCAAGTCAGTTAAGAACAAATTCTTATTTACAATGACAGCCTAGGAACAGTGGGTTAACGGCCTTGTTCACGGGCAGATCGACAGATTGTTACCTTGTCAGCTCGGGGATTTGATCTAGAAAACTTTCGGTTACTGGCTAACCACTAGGCTACCAGTCACTCCAATGGTTGTCTCTTTACAAGGTTTGGTCAGTAAGTAATACCATTGCCTGACCTGTGATGTTGACTATCTTTATTGAGTACTGTCTCAGGGGACCATGGTTACGCCATTGATTTGTGTGGGTGTTGTCAGTGTAGGGGCAGTGGTCTGAGCGTCAAAACGTTTGTTAGTGCATAGGTTTTGAGTGTAGTACAGTGCTTAATACCACATTACCTTTCAAACACTAGTGCTTGGACTAATGAGTAATACACCAGTGTGAGCACATAACTACCCAGCAAACCTGAAACATTCCCAGAACATTACCTAAGATTCCCATTAAGTTTCATTTTTGGGGGGGAACCTATCTCTTGTCATATCCCCACATTGTTCCCACAGCCTAAAGAAATGTTTTAGGAACTTTTACAGAACATGAAAAAATAAAACAAATCTGGGAATGTTCTAGAACCACCAGGTGAAGGTTTTTTTTTGCACCCTAAAAGAAACGTTGTATAATCATCTGCACAGCGGGACAGTTTATATTTTGTAATGTCCCCACAATGTTCCCACCAGACTGTTCCCACATCCCAATAAAACGTTCTGGGAACCTTTAAGTTCGAACATTTGTCTGTTTGAGTCGCAGCGGTTTCCCAAGACCTATTTATCATTATTGACCATGTAAAGATGTTTAGCATTAATAATGAGCATTGTAAACGTTTAATAAATCTCATTATTATTAGTACTCACTGTTTGGCGAGGGTTCTGGCAGTTCCTGGTTTGGGAGGTCAGCTATCAAACCGTTTAGTTTTGAGACAAGCAATTCTATCTTGTGTCTGGGGCGCGCGACACTGAAAAATTATCCGATTTGACAAGGGTTCACACTATTATTGAAATGTGTAAGTTTATGGGAATTCCGATGCTATTTCCTTGATGTGTTAATTGTGATTTATTGCCTTATTGAACCCATGTAAGTGTTGATTGGTTGATCAGTCATGTTTCCTGTCAGATGGTTTCCTGAAAGGCTATAAGAAGCTGTGATTTGCCATTTGACAGGGAAGAGAGGGTTATGCCAGGCCAGAGCTAAAGGTCTTGATAGAGAATACTTTGAGCCATGTATACATAGCCTTTCTTCCATTTATACATTTTGTACATATTTGTAAATAGTGTTAATTTATTATGTAATCCTGAAACTCTGGCACCTGCATTTGGTCGCCCTCCTCACTGATCCACCGCAACGGTCACCCTCACAATACCCATAATGCAAAGAAAGGCCTGAACAACAACACCACTATTCCCTTTTTCACAATATCATAGGGATGTCCTGCCTTGCAAAGTTATCCACACATTACTTTTCCCAGTGTTGTGTTTATCTCCCAAGTAGAGATATCACCCTGTGTGAGTCTCTTCGTTTAAAATTTCTCTCATCTCCCCTAATTTAAATATATAAGAAAACAATCTGTGTCTTATTCCAGTGTTTGCTGAATTATTTAAACCATGCCATTACGGAGTGGAGAATCTCTTCACAATGGTGAGTTGCTCGGCGAACAGCACCTTTTATCCCATCTCCCTCCTAGAAACAAAGAGAAAGAGAGAAAATATACACATTTAAAAAAACTAAAATGAAGAAAGTTGTCCTGATGTGCAAAGCGTGTTTATGACCTGTGGAGATCTCTCTCTCTCTCTCTCTCTCTCTCTCTCTCTCTCTCTCTCTCGCTCGCTCGCTCGTCAGGTATGAAACCCGGGGGATTGGTAAACAACCGACACCAAGCACAAACAGACTCTGTTGCTTTCACCTAAGCACTCTTCAAAAGCAAATCTAGCTGCGTATTCCATCTCCGAACTCATAAATGGATGCTTTACACCTGATGCAAGGAGCAATTTGAATTCCTGTATTCCTTTTCCTCCAAGCTCAACTGTAATTGGATTCTCTTCTGTTTAAATGCAGGGAGCAATTTCAACAAGTAGGAGGTCTGGAGACTTAGAAAGAGATTAAAGCTGTAGTCACCGTGAGGTTGGAAAACGCTTCCAGAACCTGTTGAATGGGAATTTCCATTTTCAACATCCAAACATTTCAAATGCCAATATATCTTAAAGGTCCCATTTGGAGAGAGAAGATAGAAGAACATGACTTAGCCAACACTGTATGGTGGTGGTGGCGGGGGTGTCCTGTGTGTGTGTTTGCGTGTGTGTATCTGTGCCCGCCTGTGTGTGTCTGTGTATGTGTCTAAGCATTCCTCCCTGCATGGATCACTGAGAAGAGATCAGTAAACTGTGGCCAGCTCTGGGGAAAACAAGTTAGGAGGAGAGAAATAAAGAGGAATGCGGTTATGAAAACCATTGATATTCATATTAAATTATAAATATTCATGGGAAAGTGCAGCCAGCTCAGCTCTCTAGGTCCAATGCTGAAATGTGCCTCCATTTTGATTTGCATACTGTACCTCCTATGCCACCCGAAAAGAATGCAGTGACTGCACTATGATAGATATTGATATTGACACAAAGATTCAAACGATAGAAACATATTGATCCCTAGGCCTTTGATTCTTTAGTCTTCCCTCAAAGCACATTCCCAAGAGGAGTTATGAAATACATTAGAATAAGTTCACTTTCCATCCCCACAATGCTGATAGGCAGAACCACATACACAGGGGGTTTGAATTAATGCATTGCTGAGAGGCAGGAATATGACAGTCTTCTTCTTCTTCTTCTTCAAGTGGTATGCTATTGGATATTGGAACAAAGCCCAAGACCGATAATAAGTATGCAAAGTCCCAAAGTGGAGACACTCAACTTTACTTTATCCCCTTCTTCTCTTCTCATCAGCACCCGTCCTTCCTACCACCGTCCACTACCCATCCTCTTCATTCATTTAATTATCTCACTTCTCTCAGTCGTCATGATAATACCGTCCCATTCCCTCTCTCTGAAGCTAAGCAGCTTCTCTTAATTATCACCGCGGCGAGGTGTATCAAGTTCTGTCTGGCTCTGCCACAGGCCTGTCCTCCTTGCTCTCCACCGTTGGCAACTGTAACTAACTAGTTTGGATTGCTGCTCTGATCCCTTTTTTACTCTGTTTGCTTTGTGTGTCCTCACAGAAAGAACACCGAAGGTCTTTATTTGCCAAGCTAATTCCACAGGAAGGCTTACATATTCTCCCACTGCAAATCTACCATTCCTTTGTTTGTTTATTTATTTACTTGCTACATTGTATTTACTTTGCCACCATGGCCTTTTTGCCTTTACCTCCCTTATCTCACCTCATTTGCTCACATTGTATATAGACTTATTTTTCTACTGTATTATTGACTGTATGTTTGTTTTACTCCAAGTGTAACTCTGTTGTTGTACATGGCGAACTGCTTTGCTTTATCTTGGCCAGGTCGCAATTGTAAATGAGAACTTGTTCTCAACTTGCCTAACTGGTTAAGTAAAGGTGAAATAAAAATAAAATAAATAAATAAAGAAGGAATACTTAACTTGTCAATCAAGACCTTGGACGTTCCAGGTCAAGTTCAAGTGGGTAGCTGATGTCTGGACGTTTCTTATGAGTAGATGAGGACATTTGTGATGTTATGCAAAAGAAACATGACAGATATCGTAACAATTTGTTCAAGATGTTGTTCATACATTATTATTGATGGTTTTGATTTAAAGTCTTCTCGCTACACCACACACTTCACTCATAGTTAAGTCAACACCTAAACCCTTGTGTAGTGTTAACATTCCGTATACTCCCCTTGTCCTAAGGGTCAAAAACGACCCGCCTTCACTATACCCCTAAAATAAAGCAGCTTCATTGAATTTTAAACCCCACATCTATTTGCAATGAAGAAGCAACCTGTCATTCATCACAAACTTTGTGAATATCTGGTTTCTCCCTCTTCACAATGCAGAAAGACTGCATTTAATCAATGGACACCACGTATTACATCACACCTGTCATAATTGTTTTCTTTACAAAAGTACAGGTTTAATATTATTATTATTATTGCTAAAGGTACTGCATAGGTGTAAACAATTTATTTAGCAAGAGATGGCACTTGTGTAGCCTAAGAAAGTAGCAGAAATGTGCAGAATGTAGTCTGAATGCATTTTATTGAAGGGTATCGCGGATCCCCCTGGTACAGCTGCTCATTCTGTTCACCAGTTCAGGAGGTCTACGTCACCGGCTTTCTAGGCTTCACTGAACGGGATTCATTATCATCAACCCCTGATTGTTTTGTCTGATTACACACACCTGGTTCCCATTTCCCCTGATTAGTATGTTATATATGTGCCCTCTGTTCCTTCTGTCTTTGTTGGTTATTGTTCCTGTGTCCGTTGGTCATGTGAGTACCTATGCGTTGGTGCAGCTATTATACTGCATGATTTATATACTGTGTATTACGGGTATTGTCCAGTGTCATTCAACAAGGTTTACCCTCGCTCTTTTATTTGGTGTTTTGTATACGTGTTTTGTATGCGTGTTTGTTTTGGGTGTATTAAAAACCCCTATTGTGTATTCCTGCGCCTCCTAATCCTTTATACCAGCGTGACAGAATAACCGACCAGCATAGCGGGAAAGGCCAAGCTGGCAACCATTTGTAGGTATAGTACAGTACCATGAGGACTGTCTCTCCAGACTCGGTATCACCATGGACAGTGTGCTGGCAACCATCGCTTGGAGGGGAGTGTGCAGTCCCTCCAGTCTCCAGCACCGATCCCGGTACCAGCTTCCACACGACGACCTACGTCCGTTCCACCGGAGCCGGTCCGTGGAATACCCCTGTCCCTCCCGGAGCACTTTGATGGCGCACCAGCAAGATGCAACTGGTTCCTTCTACACTGCGACCTGTACCTTGCCCGCTACGACGGGGCTGTTTTCGGAAGATTCGGGGTTGTCACCATCGGGCTCTGGACTGGGGTGCCATCGGACGGGCTCTGGACTGGGGTGCTGCGGTCTGGGAGACGGGCGGATCCTAAGTCGGGTCCAACGAGCGCATCACCCTACTCTTCCACCTGGTGTTTGATCATCCTGTGGAGGGCCGAGAGGAGGGTAAGCGTCTACTCCGACTACGCCAGGGATCTAGGACCGCCTCAGAGTTCGCCCTGGAGTTCTGTACCAGCGTGGCCTCCACCGGATGGAACGAGTTGACTCTTGTCACCGTTATCCACAGCGGACTGAGGGAGGAGATACAGCTGGAGTTAGCTTTCCATGATGACAACCTGTCATTCAACCAGCTCATCAGCATGGTGTTCTGGTTGGACAACCTCCTGCGGTACCAAAGAAGACCTGCGCAGAATTCGGAGCCCATGGCTACCCCTGCTCCATGGCCATAGCCGAGGAAGGTGGGCTTGGCACGTTTGACCGAGGCAGAGCATAGGAGAAGGAGGAATCTGGGCCTCTGCTTCTATTGTAGAGAAAGGGGTCATGTCTCCCTGACCTGCTCTCTATCTATCTAGGAGGTGAGGTGGCAAGCCAGGAAATTCCCCTGTGCCAACCCAGGTAGGAGGCAAGGTCTCCTATCCTTGTCTGTCAAATCAACCAGGGGATTTTCCCGTTTTCCCGTTTTCCCGGGGGGGGTGTGTAACGAGACCCGTAACATAACTCATGCAAATTATAACAGTGAAAAATTAACAGTGCGAACAAAAACCAGAGACAACTAAATTACCGTCAAACACTCATGATTTATTTTTAAACACACGGAAAAGGGGGGGGGGGGGGCAGGAAAAGGGGCAGAGCTGGACCCAAGGAAAGAAACAATATCCAAAAACACCCCTAAGCTAGACTAGCCTACTTCAATACAGCTAACTAACCAAAAATACAGCGGGTGGTCCGCCCAGTTCTAACTAGTGTTCTTAGACAAAGTATTCCTACGGGTAATGTAGGCCCATAGGCGACTTGTCTTCGTACCCCCTTTTCCCACCATCAAACAAACAGTCAATCACCGTAACAAAACAATACTCACATAATTCGAGAGGAGACTGCTGGGTTGGTCGCAGGAGTGTCAGGGGAGGTGTCTCGTGGTGTCTGTCAACAACACTACGGTGGAAAGTCCGGACTGTGCACCTCAAGTGGATTTACTGGAGGAGTTCCAGGATCTGCACCAGGTTTTTTCAAAGACCTGGGCTACAAGCCTGCCTCCTCCTCGCCCCTGGGCGTGTGCCTTTGACCTGTTGTCTGACGCAGCCCTCTCGAGAGGACATGTCTATCCCCTCTCCTCTGCGGAGACCGAGGCCATGGAGACCTGTGTACAGGAGAGCCTCCAGCAGCTTCTAGGTTGTCAAGAAGATGGGGGACTGCATCCCTGCATTGATTATCGAACACTGACCAAGGCCACCATCAAGTTCAGCTATCATTTACCCCTCATCCCAACCATCATCAAACAAATGCACGGGGCGCAGTACTTCACGAAGTTGAACTTTAGGAGCACCTACAATCTGGTGCGCATTTGTGAAGGCGATGAATGGAAGACTGCTTTTTCGATGGCTGCTGTGATGAACATGTAGAATGTTGAGGCGATGTCCTGGGCATGGGCAACTGCATGTCTTGTGGGCCCTGGGGTCATTCTTATGACATTTCGTGCTACCATCTTGCCCTGGTTGTCATATGGTGACAAGGACCATGTTATTTTGCTGTTCTTTGGCAAAAATTTCTCTCTTTCATCTTGGATGATATCTTCTTCATCTGAAGATGATGCATTGTGCTCTGGGTTGTATTCTTCCCCATCTTCTTCAGATACCTCCTCCTCTCTTCTAATTCCTTGTTCTCTTGTTCCTCCTGGGCATCTGAAAAAAATCAGATCTACGCACAGAAACGTGCACTCATGGCTTCAGCAAAGACAGAACTGGGGGGACTGTCATCTGCAGCACCTTTAAAGCCTTTGACTGCATTCCCCATTAGTAAACAATGCTTTCAAGAAATGTTTATATTTTGTCTGTGAACTTGAGTCATGTGTGGGGTCGTGGAGAGGAGATGCTGCACATGCACAAAAATGTTTTTGTTTTGTCTGAGTCCAATCAGTAGCACACAATCTCAATTTCTCATTGTGTGTGTGTGTGTGTCTTTGTGGTCTTTGTGGTGAGTAAATTATTTTATAACTACTGGGTCAAAATTGACCCTAAGACAATCTGTGTACCCTGGTGGGGTACAGCTTTCATGGAAATATGTACAAAGGCGATGTTTCACTTTTTCTAATGTTGGAGTCGCTCTAGGAAAAGTAATCTAATTTCAAGTTGAAAAAATATAATTTAGGGGGGTTTCTCTGCTGTTAAACATAGTGGCGGGTCATTTTTGATTTTTAAGACAACACAAGGGTTAACTAAGAATATTTAAAAATTATTTTCTAAAGTGATTTTTATTTTCTAAAAGATTGGTTTTCAAAGGGGGGCCAGAGGATCAGATCTTAATTATCCCAGGCAATGCCCTTTGATCTGGCCTAGCCCACCTGACTCTCCAGGTGGTTAATTTAAATAGAATAATTGAGAAGGGGGGAGTAAAAGGAAAGAGGAGGAGTTGGACGACCTTTGTTACCGTACCTTTGTTGAGAACTACTCTAGTACATATAGAATGGTAGGTGTTTTGTTCCGCTAATGACTCAATCAGAATATCAGAAGCATCGCGAAATAAATTACTTAATGACTTAATTAAATAACACATCCATCACTAATTAGGATGTTACACAAGAGCAACGGGTTGTACGTGTAAATGTGAGGGAGATGTTTGTTAGTGTAGTGTAGGCTATGCTGTTTGGTTGGTATGGTTTCTGTTTTCCAAAGATATAACAGACTGTACAATGTGTTCTACCCAAATACACTTTGAGCATAGTTCTAAAACTGCCTCGAAAATAGGACAACCATATCTTGAAATATAGCTATCTCCACCTTTGCAGTTTGAACTGGCATTGATCAGGATGTATGTTTACCCCCATAGCTATGTCTGTTACCATTAACTTTATTCATTGCAAGTGTTTTGTCTTTTACCATTCATTCTTTGCACTGCTACATATTCTTCAGTTCCTCAGACTGCACATTGTTAGTTGAACAGACAAAGGAGGACTTCTACCAGATTATTCCAGCCAAATAAAGATGCCACCTTTTCTCCATTTGCAGATAATAAAGCTGCCAAACTATGCCACCAACCACTCTTCTAGTTTACCCTTTGGCTCCAACAACCACTACCTTTCTCAGATCCCCGGCCCCTGCAATCATGTTTAAACAATGTTTGCCACTTTATAATGAAGCATGATAATGCTTAAGTAATGAGCTTGTCGTAGATAAGCGTATTGTATCGGCTCCCTAGCCCTTTACAAAGTGCACTGACCTTTTTAACTGGTCGAATTAATTGGGCTCGGGGTTAACCTTTCAGAGTGCTAATACAGTAGCTGAAATAGGACCACCGTTCCCGGGTCGCCTCATTACCACCACTGGCAGCTTTGGAGTTGGAGCCACGAGTGCCCCTAGTTTCCTCGCTCCTCTAGTTTGGGGAGGGAAACTGGCAGGTATCTCAGCTCTTGGCTCCGATGGGGAATACATTTTAGGTTAGAACAATTGAGGCGCGGTTTTGAAGCGATGCCCGATGCTCTTTGTCTGGTCTTTTAGACTTGGCCATCCGTAGGGGTTTAGTTCACTCTTGGGGAATGAGATGGGGGGCCTGGAGATCCTAGGTGGTGCAGTAGCTGAGTCACTAGACATGGGACAAAAAGCTATTACTATAGAGTGACTGTAGGTAGAAGAAGCATATTAACTAGGTGTTAATGACGAGATTATCTTGGCAAGTATGCAAGCCAAATGAATTTCAAGGAGTCTTAACCACCTACGATTAGGCAATTAAGCTATGCCTATTTGAACGCTTAACAACCATTTGGAGAATGATGATATTTTTCTTTGGACAGTATAATGACCAACCACAAAGGGGAAGAAAAGACCATTGACAGAACAATTACCTATGATAGTTTGTATTATTGTAGACTGTTCTACTGTTGATATAATAACCTACATCACAAGGTTGTCTCATGTCACAGAGAAAGAGAGCGAGTCAAAGCGACAGATGCAGACATCTAGGAGTTTCAGGTTTTGTTTTTCCCAGTTTATTAAGCTGTGAAGGTAACAGTATGTACACTCTAAAAAGGTACCCTGCGCTCTAAAAAAAAGTGTTATCTAGAACCTAAAATAATTATTTCGCTGTCCCCATAGGACAACCCTTTGAATAACTATTTTTGGTTCCAGGTAGAACCTTTTCCACACAAGGTTCTACAAAGAACCCAAAGGATTCTACCTGGAACCAAAAAGGTTTATCTTTATAGGGAACACTTTTGGAACCTTTTTTTCTAAGAATATGTGTGCGTACCATCTTAGCCTATTGTGGTCCACTTTGATAACCCTTCCCTACCTTCCCTTCAAATCTAGTATGATTGCCTGATGGCCACAGAGCTGTGTGTTCTTTTTCTTGTTCTGCAGAAGCACCAGTTCAGTTGTCTACTGTCTTTATTGATATTATGGGTAAAATTGGCTTGCTCAAACCTCACCTGGCCTTGTGCCTGTCCCGTCCCGTATGTTCTCTCCCCCGATTGTGCCCTGAAGCAGATCAGTCCACCTGTCAAATCCAAGATGATTTGCGCATCTTTTTTCCCCTTCCGTCCGTCCTACCACCCGTTGTCTCTCCTTCCCTCTATTTCCCTTTTTACTCCTCTCTACTTTTGTTCCCTTTTCCTAGCCCCTCTCTCTCTCTCCCTCACTCTCTCAGCAAGTCTTAGAAGGAAAATAAAAAGGGCCCTAAACTGCACTATTACCTAATATTGGAGTGCTGATATGACCAAGTTGAGATTTGGAATTTGGATCATACTTGAGAGTTAATGGCCTATTTGAGAGTTAGAAAAAGCCTCCTCCAGGACTGACTCTCTACCACTTCAAAGGCACCACTAAAGGGCAACTCTCCAATTAGATCATCAAATAGATCAGGCCTTTCCAAAATACCACTGATATTGAATAATTACATGTTAATTCAAGTGCCTTGTAGAAAATGCGGAGACCCTTTCTACCTTAATGGACACATAGTTTTCACTTATTCTGGTGAACTGAAATCCTTCTTAATCAGTACAGATTCGATGTGGGTAGTAATATTCAGATTTACAGATACAGAATATTCTATGTAACCATTACAAGTTACAGTTTGTTATTCTGAGAGCCCGAAAAGGCAGCCATCTCAAATTGGTTTCATCCGACCAGGCTCTCCAACATTCATATTGTTCTGACCTGCTTTTCCTTGGCAGTGGCAGGTCACTGTGTTGACATGGATAAACCAACACAATGAACAGAAAAGGGGTAAATGTACAGTTCCTTGCGAAAGTATTCACCCCCTTGGCATTATTTATATTTTGTTGCCTTACAACATGGAATTAAAATATATTTTTGGGGGGGGTTTGGATCATTTTAATTACACAATATGCCTACCACTTTGAAGATGCAAAATATTTTTAATTGTGAAACAAACAAGAAATAAGACAAACAGAACTTGAGCGTGCACAACCAAGTTAATACTTTGTAGAGCCAACTCTTGCAACAACGACAGCTGCAAGTCTTTCAGGATATGTCTTTATAAGCTTGGCACATCTAGCTACTGGAATTTTTGCCCATTCAAGGCAAAACTGCTCCAGCTCCTTCAAGTTGGATTCTTTCCTGCTGGTGTACAGCAATCTTTAAGTCATACTACAGATTCTCAATTGGATTGAGGTCTGGGCTTTGACTATGCCATTCCAAGACATTTAAATGTTTCCCCTTAAACCGCTCAAGTGTTGCTTTAGCAGTATGCTTAGGGTTATTGTTCTGTTGGAAGGTGAACCTCCGTCCCAGTCTCAAATCTCTGGAAAACTGAACCTCTGTCCCAATTTCCCAGTCCCTGCTGAAGAAAAACATCCCCACAGCATGATGCTGCCACCACCATGCTTCACTGTGTGGATTGTGTTCTCTGGGTGATGAGAGGTGTTGTGTTTGTGCCAGACATAGCATTTTCCTTGATGGCCAAAATGATCAATTTTTGTCTCATCTGACCAGAGTACCTTCTTCCATATGTTTGGAGTCTCCCACCTTCCTTTTGGTGAACACCAAATGTGTTTGCTTATTTTTTTCATTAAGCAATGGCTTTTAACTGGACACTCTTCCATAAAGCCCAGCTCTGTGGAGTGTTTGGTCCTATGGATAGATACCCAAATCTCTGCTGTGAAGCTTTGTAGCTCCTTCAGGGTTATCTTTGGTCTCTTTATTGCCTCTCTCTGATTAATGCCCTCCTTGCCTGGTCCGTGAGTTTTGGTGGGCGGCCCTCTCTTGGCAAGTTTGTTGTGGTGCCATATTCTTTCAGTTTTTTAATAATGCATTTAATGGTGCTCCGTGGGACGTTCAAAGTTTTAGATATTTTTTTATAACCCAACCCTGATCTGTACTTCAGAACTTTATCCCTAACCTGTTTGGAGAGCTCCGTGGTCTTCATGGTGCCGCTTGCTTGGTGGTGCCCCTTGCTTAGTGGATTTGCAGACTCTGGGGCCTTTCAGAAGACGTGTGTGTGTGTATATATACTGAGATCATGTGACACTTAGATTGCACACAGGTGGACTCTATTTAATTAATTATGTGACTTCTGAAGGTAATTGGTTGCACCATATCTTTATTTAGGGGTTTCATAGCAAAAGGGGGTGAACACAAATACATGCACCACTTTTCAGTTTTTTTGTTGTTTTTTAAACAAGTTTTTTTTTTTTCACTTCACCAATTTGGACTATTTTGTGTATGTCCATTACAGGAAATCCAAATAAAAATCAATTTCAATTACAGGTTGTAATGCAACAAAATAGGAAAAACGCCAAGGGGGATGAATACTTTTGCAAGGCACTGTGGAGGGTATGGATCAACACTGAGGCCAAAGTGGTTAGGGCAATTGCGGACAGCCATTATGCCCGGAACAAACATCCTGACATCTTTACAATTATTCAATCATAAACTTTTCAAACACCCGTACCACAGAGATTTGTTTGACTTTTTCCGCTCAATACATTTCGGCCTTTCAGTAAAATTGTACAAATCTAATTTATATGCTAAACATTTAGTCTGCGAAGAGTGCCTTATCTATATGCAAATTATAAGTGATCAACTTCAATAACTGTTGCACTAGGTGTCTCCCAAACCGCCTATTGGCTCCATTTGTCAGACTGCCAGGGTGGCCGAGATCGGCACTAAATGTAACATTCAATCTTGGGAAGAAATGGCAGCAAACACAGACAAATTGCTTGTAGAAAAAGGTAGAACATAGTAAAGAGCACGCTGGTGATAATGACTTTTGTTTGTGTTGCCTACTCCATCTCTATAGCGAAAAGATAAACCAACAAGTCAATAGCGTCTCAGAAATGCCTTTTAAAAGCTAATTGCAGGGGAACAAATGATATTGTCTTTAAAGCAAAGAAAGGAAGATTGGAAGGTAGGTATTCATCCAGGAGAAGAATGAAATATGTTATGAAGAGAAAATAAAAAAAAACAGTAGTTTGCCATGGAAACCATCCTTTCTTCTGAAAAACAAACTGCCAAACATGATATCACAATGGAGGCAAACATCTTGCACCTGTGTTATTGACGTTTCACATTTTATAGTACTACATATAGAATTCATTATCTCAACGCCTGGGGCAAAATGATCCTCTGCCAAGGTATTCTAGTGGAAAGAGGAATGAGTTGTGAAGGATGTAGAGCAGAATTCAAGTGATCCTTAAAATAATCAGTGAATTGTAGAACGTCAAGACCCCATAGATGCCTTGAATACGGCTCAAAAGTGGATGCAAAGAAGATGTGAGAATATATGCATTTGAATTATATGCATTTAAATGATAGCAATTTCCAAAATAGCGCTAACAACCTACTGACCTTGCGATGATCCCTGACATATTGAAGTTACCTCCCAAAATCCATATAGCAGTACCATCATCAAACCTAAATGATGTCACTTGTAGAATGCTTATCGTTGTGTCTAGAATGTTTGGGACGGTTTAGCATAGGGTTAGTGATGCTGATCTGGTCGGGAAGGTTTTGTGTGTGTGTGTGTGTCGCGGGTGGGGAGTTGGTAGTGATACCTGCCACTCTACCTGCTGGGAAGAGTCTGTATACCCCTTTCCTCCATCTGTCTGCCTGGGGAGAGATGATATGAAAGCCAAAGCCTTTTTCTCTTATCTTTCCTCCTCCTCTTTTAAATGTCGGATGACTGCTATAGGCCTTTATCTAATTCAATTAAGTTCAAAACATTCAGATCCACAATACAGTTGCAGATGACTGAGTCTCAGAAGATCCTGAGAGATATTCCCTTATCTCCTCCACCTTGTTCCCTCAAATCAAATCAAATGTTATTGGTCACATAAACATATTTAGCAGATGTTATTGTGGGTGTAGCAATGCTTGTGTTTCCAGCTCCAACATTGCAGTAATATCTAACAATGCACAACAATATACATTACTATTAAAAGAGAAATTGTCATTAAGAAATATAGAAATATTAGGACGAGCAATGTCGGAGTCCGGATTATAAATATACTGTGTGTGTGTGCACGATTGGATGTATAGATAATATGGACATTATATGGATAGAATATGTAGTATATCTGAAGAATGGTATATGTACAGCAATAGTTAAATAGGATTGATCTTGACCAGAAAACAGTATACGTATCAAGTGGGTAAAGAAGTGTGTAAACTTGAGTAAAGTGATGTGTTCCATGTATGTACATAAGGCAGCAGCCTTTAAGGTCCCATGGTAGAGTAACTGGGTGGTAGCCGGCTAGTTACAGTGACTTAAATTCAGGGCACTGGGCGGATGCCGGGTAGTGGTGACTATTTAACAGTCTGATGGCCTTCAGATGCAAGCTGTATGGAAGAAGGTTATGGAAGAAGGTTCCTGGAGTGTCCCCATAACCAATGTTATTGCCTTCCTAGACTGTCCCCATCATCCAGGTTATTAAAAAAAAAAAATCTGTATACTTTCTCCACGCGAACCTGGATTTTCAAACCAATAATTATTTTGAAAGCAAACAGTTGCTCTCAACTGACTTTACCATAATAAAAGCATAATACCTGAAGGCTTTGCCTGGCAAGCAGCACCTAAGACGACACAGAAGCACAAATTGACTTTTAAAGGAATCAATAGGTGGAAAATGACTAATATTCAAACACAAGCACAGTAAGTTAAACACTGATTGTATTACGGCTGAGTTACTCCAGAATTACTCAAGTCTTTTGCCATGTCAGGAATACATTTTGCTCCCGATGTAAGTGTATTATCAAAGGCAATGTTTTTATTTTTCTTCAAAGTGGGCGCTAGGGTGAACAAAACAGAGAAAAACAAGGGACGTTGGTGTTTGTTGTCCTGTATGGCACTATATCACTGTAATTGAGGGCTGCTTGGATGGAATATTTGGTGAGTGGCCACATCTGTACACACATACACACTCTGTCGCCACTGTGTGACACTCCAAATCATCTCTTACATGCTACATGACCCCGGTAAAGTGTACACCTGTCATAATAGAAACTCAATAGTAGAAAAGTATTGAACCGGAATGTAGAGTTCCATTTGGAGCGACTGTCACGTAGGGCAGAAAATCACTTGTCGTATCATTTGTAAAAGCCGACAGCACTGGAGTTAGTTAATGACGTGCAGCTGTTGCGGTGGTGTTGAGCAATGTAATGACCATTATATTATGGAAAGCAATGACTGAAAAAGAGATGAAGAGAAGCACTAATACAAGTAATTGTGCACACACAGTCATTGGGATACAAACACTGTATATCCCAATAAAAACTCTCAATCTCACCAATTTATAGGATTTAGCAGGTGTTTTTTAAATAGTTCCCATTAACATGCTTTAGAGAGAAAGCCGGCCTCAGTTATAGTCATGCAAACATTCAGTCAGAATGCAATGGATCAGCCTAAAGCACCACTTGTGACAGACAATGGACAAAACATTAGGAGCCCCTGCTCTTTCCATGACAGACTGGCCAGGTGACTCCAGGTGAAAGCTATAATCCCTTATTGATGTCACTTGTTAAATCCAAATCAGTGTAGATGAAGAGGAGACAGGTTAAAGAAGGATGTTTAAGCCTTGAGACAATTGAAACATGGATTGTGTACGTGTGCCATTCAGAGGGTGAATGGGCAAGACAAGATTTAAGTGCCTTTTGAACGGGATATGGTCGTAGGTGCCAGGCGCACCGTTTTGAGTGTGTCAAGAACTGCAATGCTGCTGGTTTTTTCACGCTCAACATTTTCCTGTGTGTATAAAGAATGGTCCACCACCCAAAGGACATCCAGCCAACTTGACACAACTGTGGGACGATTTGGAGTCAACATTGGCCAGAATCCCTGTGAACGCTTTCGATACCTTGTGGAATCCATGCCCCGACAAATTGAGTCTGTTCTGAGGGCAAAAGGGGTGGCAACTCAATATTAGGGAGGTGTTGCTAATAATGTTTTGTACACTCTGTGACATTTACATGATGTTAGAACAATAGTCAGAGAACGTGTACAATGTGTTCATACAGTAATCAAACATTCTCTGCAACAGCACTCAGATACGACACAGTATAGAGCACCGAATATACAGAAGTAAGTGTCTACGATCTTGGTGGCAAACATGTTTATCCTAGACTCTGACTGCCTCTTTTGTTAGGCCCTGGAGTAGGCACATGTGCTGTTGTCACATAAGGTCCCCTATTCAGAAGCAAGGCTTTTAGCCCTGGTTGTGGAGTGCACTGTGACATGCACGGTGACAGCTCTTATAGGGTAAGAGTGGCTGAGTGGCAACCCTTAGCCATTTGGTTGAATAGAGGAGAACGGGAGGGGTGGGTTCTGTGTCTGTTCTGTGTTTGACCAGCTATGGCGCACACACCAGTGCTCTCTGAAATGGCACATTTGCCTCTTGGCATGCAGACTGGTGCTGTGCTGGAGCTCTGCTCTGTGTACCCTACTTCCAGAACAAAGAGACAGGGGGAGGGGGATTGGCAGAAGGTAACATGTGGCTCTCTAAACACACACCAAGCTATTTCCCCATCATGTCCCCACACACCAAGCTGTCCCACGAGTACGTCATCTAGTACTACATGTTACCCTATTCCCCATATGCTGTGCTATGTGTGCCTGAAATGGCACAGTATTCTCTATATAGTGGGCCACTTAGACCGTCTGAGCTCTGTTTCCTATATCGTTTACTTAGCGCTTTCAGACACAGTCCTGGTCCTCTCAGAATCATCCCCTGGTGGTTTTCTCATACTGACAATATGAACATCAACCACTCCGTCAGTCACCTGGTTTAACTGATGATATGATCATCAACCACTCAGTCAGTCACCTGGTTTAACTGATGATATTATCATCAACCACTCTGTCAGTCACCTAGTAAGGATCTGCCTCTTTTTTTTTTTTATTTTGGCCTAAAATAACATACCCAAATCTAACTGCCTGTAGCTCAGGACCTGAAACAAGGATATACATATTATTGATACCATTTGAAAGGAAACACCCTCCAGGACACCTAAAGCACCCGATGTCACAGGAAGGCCAAAAAGATCATCAAGGACATAAACCACCAGAGCCACTGCCTGTTCACCCCACATTCATACAGAAGGCGAGGTCAGTACAGGTGCATCAAAGCTGGGACCGAGAGACGGAATCTGTTTTTCAATCAGGCCATCAGACTGTTAGCCTCTCTGGCGCAGGCGTTCCACGAGCGACCCACCTCGACAACATCCGGTGAAATTGCAGAGCATCAAATTCAAAATACAGAAATAGTCATAATCAAATCAAATGTATTTATATAGCCCTTCTTACATTGGCTGATATCTCAAAGTGCTGTAGAGAAACCCAGCCTAAAACCCCAAACAGCAGGCAATGCAGGTGTAGAAGCACGGTGGCTAGGAAAAACTCCCTAGAAAGGCCAAAACCTAGGAAGAAACCTAGAGAGGAACCAGGCTGAGGTGTGGCCAGTCCTCTTCTGGCTGTGCCGGGTGGAGATTATAACAGAACATGGCCAAGATGTTCAAATGTTCATAAATTACCAGCATGGTCAAATAATAGTGCAACAGGTCAACACGGCCAGGTGGACTGGGGACAGCAAGGAGTCATCATACCAGGAAGTCCTGAGGCAGGGTCTTAGGGCTCAGGTCCTCCGAAAGAGAGAATTAGAGTGAGTATACTTAAATTCACACAGGACACTGGATAAGACAGGAGAAATACTCCAGATATAACAGACTAACCCTAGCCCCCCGAAACAAACTACTGCAGCATAAATACTGGAGGCTGAGACAGGAGGGGTCAGGAGACACTGTGGTCCCATCCGATGATACCCCTGGACAGGGCCAAACAGGTAGGATATAACCCCACCAACTTTGCCAAAGAACAGCCCCCACACCACCAGAGGGATATCTTCAACTCCAACCTACCATCCTGAGACAAGGCCGAGGTATAGCCCACAAGATCTCCGCCATGGCACAACACAAGGGGGAACGCCAACCCAGACAGGAAGACCACGTCAGTGACTCAACCCACTCAAGTGATGCACCCCTCCTAGGGACGGCATGGAACAGTACCAGTAGGCCAGTGACTCAGCCGCTGTAATAGGGTTAGAGGCAGAGAATCCCAGTGGAGAGAGGGGAACCGGCCAGGCAGAGACAAGGGTGGTTCGTTGCTCCAGTGCCTTTCCATTCACCTTCACACTCCTGGGCCAGACTATAGTCAATCATAGGACCTACTGAAAAGATGAGTCTTCAATAAAGACCCAAAGGTTGAGACTGTGTCTCTCACATGGGTAGGCAGACCATTCCATAAAAATGGAGCTCCACAGGAGAAAGCCCTGCCTCCAGCTGTTTGCTTAGAAATTCTAGGGACAATTGGGAGGCCTACGTCTTGTGACCGTAGCGTACGTGTAGGTATGTACGGCAGGACCAAATCGGAAAGATAGGTAGGAACAAGCCCATGTAATGCTTTGTAGGTTAGCAGTAAAACCTTGAAATCAGCCCTTGCCTTAACAGGAAGCCAGTGTAGGGAGGCTAGCACTAGAGTAATATGATCAAATGTTTTGGTTTTAGTCAAGATTCTGACAACCGTATTTAACACTAACTGAAGTTTATTTAGTGCTTTATCCGGGTAGCCGGAAAGTAGAGCATTGCAGTAGTCTAACCTAGAAGTAACAAAAGCATGGATTAATTTTTCTGCATCATTTTTGGACAGAAAATGTCTGATTTTTGCAATGTTACGTAGATGGAAAAAAGCTGTCTTTGAAACAGTCTTGATATGTTCGTCAAAAGAGAGATCAGGGTCCAGAGTAACGCAGAGGTCCTTCAGTTTTATTTGAGATGACTGTACAACCATCAATATTAATTGTCAGATTCAACAGAAGATCTCTTTGTTTCTTAGGACCTAGAACAAGCATCTCTGTTTTGCCCGAGTTTAAAAGTAGAAAGTTTGCCGTCATCCACTTCCTTATGTATGAAACACAGGCTTCCTGCGAGGGCAATTTTGGGGCTTCACCATGTTTCATCGAAATGTACAGCGTTGTGTCATCCGCATAGCAGTGAAAGTTAACATTATGTTACCGATTGATATCCCAAGAGGTAAAATATATAGTGAAAACAATAATGGTCCTAAAAAGGAACCTTTAGGAGCACCGACATTTACAGTTGATTTGTCAAGCCATCCACAGAGACAAACTGATATCTTTCCGACAGATAAGATCTAAACCAGGCCAGAACTTGTCCGTGTAGATCAATTTGGGTTTCCAATCTCTCCAGAAGAATGTGGTGATCGATGATATCAAAAGCAGCTCTAAGGTCTAGGAGCACGAGGACAGATGCAGAGCCTCGGTCTGACGCCATTAAAAGGTAATATACCAACTTCACAAGTGCAGTCTCAGTGCTATGCTGGAATCTAAAACCAGACTGAAGCATTTTGTATACATTGTTTGTCTTTGGGGAGGCAGCTTTTTCTAAACATTTTGAGAGGAATGGGAGATTCGATATAGGCTGATTTTTATATTTTCTCGGTCAAGGTTTGGCTTTTTCAAGAGAGGCTTTATTACTGCCACTTTTAGTGAGTTTGGTACACATCCGGTGGATATAGAGCCGTTTATTATGTTCAACATAGGAGGGCCAAACACAGGAAGCAGTTCCTTTCAGTATAGTTGGAATAAGGTCCAGTATGCAGCTTGAAGGTTTAGAGGCCATGATTATTTATCATTGTGTCAAGAGAAATAGTACTAAAACACTTAGTGTTAATGAATGAAAGAAGTTAATGAATGTTTTACTGCTGAAGTGAAAGCCATCCTCTCTTGGGGAATGCTGCTTTTTAGTTAGCTTTGTGACAGTGTCAAAAATAAATGTTGGATTGTTCTTATATTCCTCAATTAAGTTGGAAAAATAGGATGATCGAGCAGCAGTGAGGGTTCTTCGATACAGCACGGTACTGTCTTTCCAAGCTAGTCGGAAGACTTTCATTTTGGTGTGGCACCATTTCCGTTCCAATTTTCTGGAAGCTTGCTTCAGAGCTCGGGTATTTTCTGTATACCAGGGAGCTAGTTTCTTATGACAAATTATTTAAGTTTTTAGGGGTACGGCTGCATCTAGGGTATTGCGCAAGGTTAAATTGAGTTCCTCAGTTAGGTGGCTATCTGATTTTTGTCCTAAGACGTCCTTGGGTAGGCAGAGGGAGTCTGGGAGGGCATCAAGGAATTTTTGGGTTGTCTGAGAATTCGTAGCACGACTGAGCAGATTAATAGTTGTGATTGCATACGTAATAAAATGGTGGTCCGATAGTCCAGGATTATGAGGAAAAACATTAAGATCCACAACATTTATTTAATTGGACAAAGCTAGGAGCAGAGTATGACTGCGCCAGTGAGTAGGTCCCGAGACATGTTGGACAAAACCCATTGAGTCGATGATGGCTCCGAAAGCCTTTTGTTCTGGGTCTGTGGACTTTTCTATGTGAATATTAAAGTCACTAAAAATTAGAATATTATCTGCTATGAATGACTACAAGGTCTGATGGGAACTCAGTGAGAACAGTTGCTATAAAAAGTGATTGAGTAGGCTGCATAGATTTCATGAATAGAAGCTCAAAACATGGAAACGTCTTTTTTTTTTTTGTAAATTGAAATGTGTTATCGTAAATGTTAGCAACACCACCTTTGCAGGATGTGCGGGGGATATGGTCACTAGTGTATCCAGGTGAGGCCTCATTTAACACAGTAAATTCATTTGGCTTAAGACATGTTTCAGTCAGGCCAATCACATCAAGATTATGATCAGTGATTAGTTCATTGACTATAACTGCCTTGGAAGTGAGGGATCTAACATTAAGTAGCCCTATTTTGAGATGTGAGGTATCACAATCTCTTTCAATAATGACAGGAATGGAGGTCTTTATTCTAGTGATATTCCTAAGGCGAACACTGCCATGTTTAGTTTTGCCCAACCTAGGTCGAGGCACAGACACTGTCTCAATGGGGATAGCTGAGCTGACTATACTGACTGTGCTAGTGGCAGACTCCACTAAGCTGGGAGGCTGGCTAACAGCCTGCTGCCTGGCCTGCACCCTATTTCATTGTGGAGCTAGGGGAGTTAGAGCCCTGTCTTTGTTCATAGATAAGATGAGAGCACCCCTCAGCTAGGATGGAGTCCATCACTCCTCAACAGGCCAGGCTTGGTCCTGTTTGTGGGTGAGTCCCAGAAAGAGGGCCAATTATTCTTCAAATTCTATCTTTTGGGAGTGGCAGAAAACAGATTTCAACCAGCGATTGAGTTGTGAGACTGATGTAGAGCTCATCACTCCCTGTGACATGGAGAGGGCCAGAGACAATTACTTGATGCCGACACATCTTTCTAGCTGATTTACATGCTGAAGCTATGTTGTGCTTTGTGACTGCTGACTGTTTCATCCTAACATCGTTGGTGCAGACAGGGTTAACAATATCTGTATACTCTCTACACTCGCCAGTTTTAACTTTAGCCAGCACTATCTAAAGATTAGCCTTAATGTCAGTAGCCCTGCCATCTGGTAAACAGTGTATGGTCGCTGGATGATTCATTTTAAGTCTAATACTGCGGGTAATGGAGTCGCCAATGACTAGGGTTTTCAATTTGTCAAAGCTAATGGTGGGAGGCTTCAGCGTCTCAGACCCCGTAACGGTAGGAGCAGAGACCAGAGACCAGAGAAGGCTCGGCCTCTGACTCCAACTCGCTGCTTAATGGGGAGAACCGGTTGAAAGTTTGTCGGCTGAATGAGCGACACCGGTTGAGCATTCCTACAGCATTTCCCTCCAGAAGCCACGAGAAAGTTGTCCGGCTGCGGGCACTGTGTCGAGGGGATTTATACTACTCTCTGTACTTACTGGTGGCACAGAGGCTGTTTCATCCTTTCTTACACTGAAATTACCCTTGCCTAACGATTGCGTCTGAAGCTGGGCTTGCAGCACAGCAATCCTTGCCGTAAGGCGATCGTTCTCCTGTATATTATGAGTACAGAGACTGCAATAAAAAGGCATCATGTTAATGTTACTACTTGGCTTCGGCTGGTGGAGGTCTTGACGAACCACGTCCAGAAAAAGCATCCTGAGCGAAAAAGTTGAATTACATTTTTTTTTTAAAGTTGAGTGACGGAAAAACAAAAAATATAAACGGTAATTAAAAAGTAAAAAGCGTAAAGTTGTCAGGTAGCAAAATAAGGTTAGCAACAAAACACACAGCAGCACGTGAACAAGTCTGCAAGTTGTGACCGGAAACATTCATAAAAATACAAGTGTTATACATCGGTTTAAAGATTAACTTCTTGTTAATCCATCTGCTATGTCAGATTTCAAAAAGGATTTACGGCGAAAGCATACCATGCGATTATCTGAGGACAGCGCCCCGCATACAAACATTTTACAACCAAGTAAAGGAATTACACAAGTCAGAAATAGCGATAAAATCACTTACCTTTGAAGATCTTCATGTGGCTGCAGTCACAAGAGTACAAGCTACACAATAAATGTTTGTTTTGTTTGATAAAGTCCCTCTTTATATCCCAAAAACTCAGTTTTGTTGGCGCGTTTTGTTCAGTAATCCACTGACGAATACATCCTAATAGTACAAGTAAAGTGCGTTGAAACATGTCAAACAATGTTTATAATTAATTCTCAGCTTGTCAATTGTCTAAATAATCGAGAATATTACAACCAGACAATAGCATATACAATAGAAAGAAAAAACAATGAAGGGCGCACACTCGGTTACGAGCAAAACCAGCACTGCGTGATTCTACAGTCCACTGAGAGAAAGGTCTCATTCTTCTTCATTTTTCAGAAAACAAGCCTGAAACAATGTCTAAAGACTGTTGACATCTAGTGTAAGCCATAGGAACCGCGATCTGGGTCCTAACCCATTGGATACTCTATGGGCATTCAATTGAAAATACCCACATAAAAAAAATCCCACTTCCTGGATGGATTTTCCTCAGGTTTTCACCTGCCATATCAGTTCTGTTATACTCACAGACATTATTATAGAGTGTTTTCAATCCAAATCTACCAAGTAGATGCATATCTTGGCTTCTGGGCCCGAGTAACAGGCAGTTTACTTTGGGCACGCTTCTCATCCAGATGTCGAAATACTGACCCCAAGCCATAAGAGGTTTTAAACAGCCATCACTAGCACATCGGAGGCTGCTGCCTATATGCATAGACTAGAAATCACTGGCCACTTTAAGGAATGGCACACTAGTCAATTTAATAATGTTTACATATCTGGCATTACTCATCTCATATGTATATACTGTATTCTATACTATTCCACTGTATCTTAGTCCGTTCCGCTCTGACATTGTTCGTCAATCCTACTTAGATTTGTGTTTGTTGGGTATATGTCATGTAATTTGTTAGATATTACTTGTTAGTTACTACTGCACTGTCGGAGCTAGAAGCAAAATAATTTCGATACACCCGCAAAAACATCTGCTAATCACATATATGTGATCAATTACATTTGATTTGATATATCTTAATCTCGACAGTCACAATACTATATCTACTATATCTTCATCTAGACAGCTACAATACTATATCTGCTATATCTTTATCTAGACCGTTACAGTACTGTCTACTGTGTTCAACTAGACAGTTACAGTACTATATCTTCTATATCTTCATCTAGACAGCTAAAGTACTATATCTACTATATCTTCATCTAGACAGCTACAGGACTATCTCTTCTATATTTAATCTAGACAGTTACAGAACTATATCTTCTATATCTAAACCGTTACAGTACTATAATCCTCTATCTTCATCTAGACAGTTACAGTACTATATCTACTATATCTTCATCTAAACAGCTACATTTCTACTGTATATCCTCTATCTTCATCTAGACAGCTACAGTACTATATCTACTATATCTTCATCTAGACAGCTAGAGTACTATACTTGCTATATCTTCATCTAGACCTTTATAGAACTATATCTTAATCTAGACAGTTACAGTACTATCTCTTCTATATTTAATCTAGACAGTTACAGAACTATATCTTCTATATCTAAACCGTTACAGTACTATAATCCTCTATCTTCATCTAGACAGTTACAGTACTATATCTTCATCTAAACAGCTACATTTCTACTGTATATCCTCTATCTTCATCTAGACAACTACAGTACTATATCTACTATATCTTCATCAAGACAGCTAGAGTACTATATTTGCTATATCTTCAGCTAGGCAATTACAGTACTATATCTAACCCGTTACAGTACTATATCCTCTATCTTCATCTAGACAGCTACAGTACTATATTTGCTATATCTTCATCTAGACAGCTAGAGTACTATATTTGCTATATCTTCATCTAGGCAATTACAGTACTATATCTAACCCGTTACAGTACTATATCCTCTATCTTCATCTAGACAGCTACAGTACTATATTTGCTATATCTTCATCTAGACCGTTACAGTACTATATCTTCTAGATCGCCTTTTAGACAGCTACAGTACTATATCTTCATCAAGACAGCGACAGTACTATATCTAGTATATCTTCATGTATACAGCTACAGTACTATATCTTCATTTAGACAACACCAGTACTATATATATTCTATATATTTACCTAGACAGTTACATAACTATATTTTCTGTATCTTCATCGAGACAGCTCCAGTACCATATCTACTCTATCTTCCTCTTGACTGTTATAGTACTGTCTTCATTTAGACAGCTAGAGTACTATATCTGTTATATCTTCATCTAGACAGTTACAGTACTTTATCTACTATATCTTCTATATTTACATCTAGACAGTCATAGTACTATTTCTACTATATCTGCAATATCTTCATGTACACCGTTACAGTACTATATCTACTAAACTTTGTAAAAATCCACATAACTTCACAGATCTTCATTGAAAAGGGTTTAACACTGCTTCCCATAAACTATTAAGAAACATGCACCTGTGGAACAGCTTACAGATGGTAGGCAATTAAGGTCACAGTTATGAAAACTTAGGACACTAAAGAGAACTTTCTACTGACTCTGAAAACCACCAAAAGAAAATGCCCAGGGTCTGTGCTCATCTGCGTGAACATGCCTTAGGCATGCTGCAAGGAGGCATGAGGACTGCAGATGTGGCCAGGGCAATATATTGCAATGTCCATGCTGTGAGACACCATAGACAGTGCTACAGAGAGACAGGACGGACAGCTGATCGTCCTTGCAGTGGCAGACCACGTGTAACAACACCGGCACAGGATCGGTACATCCGATCGTCACACATGCATGACAGGTACAGGATGGAAACAACAACTGCCCCAGGAACGCACAATCTCTCCATCAGTGCTCAGACTGTCCTCAATAGGCTGAGAGAGGCTGGACTGAGGGCTTGTAGACCTGTTGTAAGGCAGGTCCTCACCAGACACCACCGGCAACAACATCGCCTATGGGCGCAAGCCCGCCGTTGCTGGACCAGACAGGACTGGCAAAACGTGCTCTTCACTGACGAGTCGAGGTTGTGTCTCACCAGGGGTGATGGTCGGATTTGCGTTAATCGTTGAAGGAATCAGCGTTACACAGAGGCCTGTACTCTGGAGTGGGATCGATTTGGAGGTGAAGGAGCGGTATGTCGTGGTCATGGTCTGGGGCGGTGTGTCACACCATCATTGGACTGAGCTTGTTGTCATTGCAGGCAATCTCAATGCTGTGCGTTACTTGGAAGACATCCTCCATGTGGTACCCTTCCTGCAGGCTCATCCCGACATGACCCTCCAGCATGACAATGCCACCAGCCACACTGCTCATTCTGTGCGTGATTTTCTGCAAGACAGGAATGTCGGTGTTCTGCCATGGCCAGCGAAGAGCTCGCATCTCAATGCCATTGAGCACGTCTGGGACCTGTTGGATCGGAGGGTCAGGGCTAGGGCCATTCCCCCCAGAAATGTCTGGGAACTTGCAGGTGCCTTGGTGGAAGATTGGGGTAACATCTCACAGCAATAACTGGCAAATCTGGTGCAGTCCATGAGGAGGAGATGCACTGCAGTACTTAATGCAACTGGTGGCCACACCAGATTCTGACTGTTATTTTTGAATTTGACCCCCCCTTTGTTCAGGGAAACATCATTCAATTTCTGTTAGTCACATGTCTGTGGAACTTGTTCTATTTATGTCTTAGTTGTTGATTTTTGTTATTTTCATACAAATATTTACTATCTACTATATCTTCATCTAGACAGCTACAGTACTATATCTTCTATATTTTCATCTAGACAGCAACAGTACTATTAATGCTATATCTTAATCTAAACCGTTACAGTACTATATCTACTATATCTTCATCTAGACAACTACAGTACTATATCTACTATATTTTCATCAAGACAGCTACAGTACTATATCTTCCTCACCCCCATGTCCTCTCATCTCATCTGACACCATTTCAGAACATTCATTGGTGTCTGTTGGTTTTTGATATGTGGTCCAACTAGCTATATGGTCTGTCCATAATATATCCAGGCCTGGATCCCACCGCTGCCACCAAATGTAAGATAGCATGTAGCTTCCTGTTCAGTGTTAAATTATTTGTGTCTGCAATGGCACTCTATTCTATATATAGTACACTACTTTTTATAGTGTACTAAATAGGAAATAGTGTTCCATTTTGGATGGGTTTTATATGGTCGCTCTATATACTATGCCCCTGCCTGGATCCCACCACTGCCACCAAGCATGTAGATTCCTGTTCACATTTGATAGATTAACTTTATTTGTCCTCTGACAGATTTCATCAGGTTGTGTTTCAATTGGCAGCCTATTCTCTATATGGTGCACTACTTCACTCCAGAAATAGGAAATAGGGGGCCATTTGAGACACGACTTCAGTCTGTCCTAGACTTCCTTCTAGTGCCAGTCTGAGTGCTAGCTTTGTAGGAGCTGGTAATATAATTTTACACTAAGTTAATTACATTATGAAATATCGATAGAATCTTCAGTCAACAGTTATTCTTTCTCACGTAATATAATCCCATCCTATCACTGTCTCTGTAGAGCTAAAAACAATTATCACTTGTAATTATAGCTGGAGCTTTGATTGTGAGAAATTATTTCCAAGACATGGTTTTATTGAATGCAGTAAAATCCTTGTTGGACATGGTGGTGTGACGGCATTGGTTTTAAAAGGGGTTGCGAGTGCTTTATAGAAGCATGTTTTACAAGACCAGCGGATGATTGTACGCGAGATGAGTCATTTTTCTTAGTAGATTATTGGACTGACGCAATCTAGCTTCTGTTCGCTAATCAAAAACATGATCTTTGTTGATTAGAGATAATATTACTTTTTTCAGATGATTATGGATGTATTGTTTTCTTGGAACTGTGCTAAAATGAACCCATTAGATTATATATTTTTTTAAGATTAATCTCATTTAGCCATTTAGGATGTCCCCGTATTCTGTGTTTAGCGTGTGTGATGTTCCTCCTAACCCTACAGCCGTAGGCCATTTAAGACTAATAAATTATGCTCATCATTATTCAGCAAATTTATGAATTAATGAAACACTTAACGGTTGGATTACACCTCAAAATGTGTCAATGCTTCCATAAGCCTCACGCATATAGGCTACAGTAGTAAGCCATTGGTGGGTGCTGTAAAATGGAGACCAGTCACATTCCTTTTCACATGGGCTTTATTCCAAACGGATATAAACAGACTGAAGTGGAGAGGTACTTCCCGGACTCGTCCAATCAAAAATGCTCATTTTTGTTTTCCGTTGCAATTAGTTTGAAAATGTTTTCCGTTGCTTACCCTAATGAACATGACCATGGTTTCCATGCTTGTCGTCACCCTTCACTAAATCTAAATCCTCATGGCTTTATAAATTGAATAGAGTATTCCATTGAAAGCATACAGTACATACCCTTTCGCTCTGCATTGTAGAGCCCTGCCAAAATTGAAATACCGTCTGATTCCCTAGATTGTCAAAAACCATTAGCGAGAGATGAGGCTTAGAGTATGTTACAAGTCACCCGGAAAGATGATACAAAATATTTTTTCCCGCAGATGTCTGGACTGAGATCCAAAGAGTAGGCATACGTAATTCGAGCCTAATATGCATCGTATTAATTTAGTTGTGATTTTTTTGTTTTTTGTTGTTGTTTTGGGGGAAGGAATAATGCGTCTGTTTTCGTCGACACTTGCCAAAATGTCTTCACCACCGCCTTGAAGAATAATCACATTTCATGGCCAATGAATGTTATGTGAAGGGTTCGCCAAATGTTTTGAAACTTTGGGCATGACAGTGACAGAGGTCGGGAGGTCAGCATAGCTAAGCCTTACAGAATTAGTCATGAGAGTTCTGTCTCTCTCTGTGGAGAGGAGTTGAAGGAGCGCTCGGCTGCACCAGCTGCTCAGGGAATTGTGTGTGTGTGTGTGTGAAGAGGGACTATAGTGTGTGTGTGTGTGTACTTGCGCCTCTGCATGTGTGATACATTTCCATCTCATTTCCTGGAACTCACCTCTCTGGTGTCTCCGTAGGGAACAGGAAAGAAACCTGGAGGAAACAGGTGGGGCAGTCTGCAGTCTGTGAACCTGTGATCCCCCTGTCCCAGGGCAGTGATGTCTGGACCCACGCTAGAGAGAGGAAAAGCCCTGTTCAGCCTTATATCACCATGTCCTACTCCCTCTCATCCACTGCTTATCCTTCCACAAGACACCCACTGGTGGAGTGAATACAGTTTCCATGAGCTCCTTCTAAATAGGACGAATACGCCAGAGAACTACTGCATATAGAAAAAACACTACATTCGGACTAGATCTGCTGTTGCTGGACACAGTTCAAGGTACTGTGGACTGTCTCGTCTGCTGCTGTAGTCCATTGAATGATTCTCTCTCTCTCTCATCCTGTTGACATACTTGTAATATATAAGAGGTATTTAAGCTCCTCTTCCTAAAAGATTCCTATCATCATGAATATTTGCAATCTTCAAATGTTTGATGTTAAAGTGCGGAGTTTGGAGCACCCTCTCAACGAATAGCTGTCCAGCACATTTTCTGTTTAAATTGGGTAAAAACAGCAAGAGGGAAGATAAGTTTTGTTTTTTTGTGGGGAAGCATGTGATTCTCAGGACTCCAGATTGATCATTGTCTGATAATAAGACTCAATTGATGTGGAATGATTTGATGTAAATGATGCGTGCTTGAGTTTTTTAAATAGCAAGGTAGTGATTCCAATTTGAAACGCAGATACAAATGTGTTTCCCAGATATACTCGTTGTACTCTTAATGGGTTTTTATTTTACTATCAAAAAATGCCATCTTTACAATATCTAAGCTTATTTGAAAGATGACTTGAAAGGTAGATAATTCTTTCACGAATTTCTGTAAATATGGCAAGTCTGCAGGCAAGTTGCTCTGTGTATATGGGATGTACCATCTCATGAATCTCAATGAATACTTAAACACCTAATGAGAACTCCAAATATTTGGCTTCAATTAATGACTGCCTATTTACAGCTATTACCTTGAGGGTGAGAGTGTTTTAGTAAACAGCATTACTGGGTTGTCGCATTATAAACACATCATTGTGTCATAATTAATTAATGGTGATGTCGCCACACCCTATCGTTGTTTGTTATGGAATTATGCAACCCTCATGAAACCAATTCAGACTATACATGGAGGAAGGGTTATACACAGACCATTGATTGGGGCAGGTGCTCAGAATCAACTTTAATTCCATTCATGCATTTCTACTTACTATTCTTTACTCGATTTGAATTTGTTCTGCTACTAACAGATGCGAACTGCAGTCGCCCTGACCCTGACCATGAGACGACACATGCTAGAAATGTCAAATAACCTATGGTGGTATTCTTTTCAAAATCACTGCCTGGTGCAGGTGGGAAGCTTGTGCATGTGACGAAGACGAGCGCAGCAACGCACTGCCGCACTCACTGTGGCAGAAGGACGGGGGAGGGGACTTTTTGATTAATGAGAAATTATCTAGGTGGATGGGCAATTTAAAGGGAAGAAAACCGACACCAATCAAAAGGGCACTTTTTTCATAGGAGGGCAAAGGGGGAGGTGCTCCAGCACCCCTAGAGCTCTATTTGTGCATTCGCTTGTGTGACGACATAGCTCCCTATGGTTATAAAGCAATACCTTGCTTGGTTGGCTTATCGTCACTCGATGAAAATAAAAAAACAACTTAAATTACCCTTTTGCTACTTTTGCTACCTTTGCTACTTAAAATTTCCGGGGACAAAACACTCCGACTTAGGAAATGTAAACTCAACCATGAAGGTGCAAACTAACCGTCAACAATACCGTCTCGATATGACCACACTGAACTCTAACATACAGGACCAACATTTCTCAGCACCTCAACTCAGAAAGTCAATATTGCAGACAACAGGTCAAGGGAAAATGTAAATCAAGAACCTTTTTTTTTAAAAACATAACACTGTGAGAGGTCAAGAAATGGCCACAAACAACATACCATCTAGTCTGGGTATTGGTGTAATATTGATGTTCCGATAGTGTCCCAAATAATAGAGAGAGAGAGAGAGAGAGAGAGAGAGAGAGAGAGAGAGAGAGAGAGAGAGAGAGAGAGAGAGAGAGAGAGAGAGAGACAAAGACTCAAAGACTCAAAGACTCAAAGACTCAAAGACTCAAAGACTCAAAGACTCAAAGACTCAAAGACTCAAAGACTCAAAGACTCAAAGACTCAAAGACTCAAAGACTCAAAGACTCAAAGACTCAAAGACTCAAAGACTCAAAGACTCAAAGACTCAAAGACTCAAAGACTCAAAATGTCTCCCTTGTGGGTTGTCATAGCCTGCCTTGTTTGAGTGGTAATTCTAAAGATTTTTCTGGAAGTATTTGATAGCAAAATAAAATGGCAATCTATCCAAAGCTGAAATCTTTGTATGCAGTGTGCAAAACCAGCAGCCACCATACTTGACTGGTAGCTTGATCCTGGAAGATACTTTGTCTAGCCAACTGAGAAACTAGTCAAAGATTAAATCCCTGTATTCACTGTAGAAACCACCACCAACTACCAGTCCTGTATATCGTAACTGGGGCCATTTTACTCAACAGGCTTTGTTCAGTTCCAACCTGTTAGAAAATGAAATAATAGCAAATGGAACAGAAAATAGTCCTCACTTTAAAAAATATATCTAAATCTAATGGCCATTCTATTTTCCTTTTCTTCAAACCGTTTATTTTAGTTTTCTGTGGGTCTCTGCGAATAATAATGCTTGTCCCCCAGTGGAGTTGTTCCATTTTTGTGGATTTTTTTTTCAAACCTCTTCAACAGCATTCAGGAACAATTGCTCAGGTGCACCACCAATTACCGTCCCCAGCTTTAAATAGGAACTACAATTGTTTGTCTTCTTTTTTCAGTGCCTTTCTATTATTCCCAACAGGAGGCTGGCTTTTTATGTTGTGGTCTGTGTCATTTTTTTGGGATTGGATTCCCTGTCTGCTGTCATGGAGTATAATCTCTAACCAATTCATCTTCTGTTGTCACGTTATTCACTTTGCATCGCTCTACATACAGTTAGTTCTTATCCCACAAGTGGTAGCATAGTTGATAGTGGTAAATTACAGCACTTCTAGTTCCAAACAATGGCTCCATGTTAAAGACCTTGTGTAACGCACCACACACACACACACACAAAGCGGCCTAATCGACCTCAACTGCAACAGTCATGTCACATCCAGCGTGTTACATGTGGTGCAGTCGGCACAGTGGAGTGTCGAGGGAGAGAGAGATCCTGCAGTTAGAGCGATCTGCGCTCTAAAACTAGGTCATAGACTTTCCTTTTGTTAACAGATGGCGCTGGCTGTTTTGATGTCTGTTTTTTTCCTTCTATCCAATGCAGCATCAGTAAACAAACAAACACTGGAAACACTCCCACCCTCTAACTAGTAGTTTGGTTCACAACACCATGAGATCAACTTTGTGCCATGTTGTTTAATGTACTTGAATGTCTTACTTTACAAACTGTTATCAAAACTCTTTGATAAGAACACTTCACTGTAGCTGTCACTCACAAGGAAACATGACCCCCTGCATCCCAAAACGGCACCCTATGCCACATTGTGCACTAACTGGCCCTAGGCAAAAGTAGAGCACGATGTAGGGAAAAGGGTGCCATGTGGAACGCATGCCTTTATTTCAAGTAACCCTTAACCAATTAGAGTGTTAGTGTTTCCTTTCACTCCGGCAAAATAGGCTCCTCTCGCTCACCTTTTTTTGGGGATCGTGAAGTACGCTGCTCAAAATAACCATTATCTTCCTATTCATGAATGATGAATAACAAGCCCATGTCACGCTCTCCTGAGAGAAAAACGCAAAATAACATTTTTCAGCTACAGTGTAATTTCCTCAGATTTCCATTGTGTTGCCCTATTTGCAGATGGATCAAGGTATATAAAAAAAAATATCTGTGTAAACATTGCTGATTACTTTATTGAACACACCGACATGAACTAGAGGCATTTTTAAATATGTTAAAATGTCACTGTTTAAATGTCATTTCCTCAGGTTTTGTATTATATCGGCCTATTTGCAGACGGGCCAAGGTGTTATTCTGGTATCCGTGTAAACATGAACTGATGATGCCACACCGCCGTGAAATGTGCCCCGAAACACACTACAACGCCACCCGCCCCCTGAAGAAATGAAAGAAAGAACAGAATACGTCTTCTTTCAACCCAGAAGCCCTGTGTGTCACCCCCTACGAAGCACTGTTGAAGCACTCTGGAAACATGGCAGGACACTACTCACTAGGTCCACTGAGAAGTACAGCGACAGCGAACTGCAGCAATATCCAGCGATTCTCCACTCATCCTGACTTGTCTCTTTCTCTGTCACACACAACACCTTCTTTACGAGTTCTCCCTCCCTTACATTTTGTTAGCTGGACAAGCAGAAGCCTATGAGTTGTTTTTCAATGATCAGATCTGGAATACGCCTGTCTCTCTCTGTCTCTCTGTCTCTCTCACACACACCTCACAACCCTTTCCCCACACAAACATTACCCCCGGTCTAAAACCCCAACAGATCTAACCAACCTCCCTCCACAGCCTCACTAAGACATGGGGAGAAAACAAGGGGCTTTATTGGCATGGGAAACATATAAGATAATAGTAATATACAAAAGTGAAATAAACAATAAAAAATGAACAGTAAACATCTCTCTGTGTCTGTCTCTCGCTCTCTATTGTCCCCTCCAATCCCCCCCCCCCTTCCCTCTGACTCCATCCCTCCCTCTCCCATTCTCTCTGGCCAGGTTATGTCTCTCTGGCTGTGATGGCCATTAGAGCCAGTGCAGCCTGCAGCCAGTGGGCTCGCTACCTCCCTGCCTTCACTGCCGAAGCTCGCTGGAGTGAAGCAGTTAACAAGCTGCTCTCTTAGACAGTTGACGGTACAAATGGAGTTGTGTGTGTGTGTGGCTAAACACGATGGGATGGAAAGCCTAGGAGTAACTGATACTAGAGTATATATAGAGAGAGAGAGACAGAGAAAATAAAGGCGGAGAGAGAGAGAGAGCATCCCCTAGCTTAACCAGAACACCTCCACTGCACCCAATCAGACCATGAATAGACACTGAATACAGTAGACCACCATCATACCATCCCCTCTTGTTCTACTGTACAGTATAGACTATCATCCCACCTACTGACTTCTCAATTGTTCTCCAGTACCAGGCCAAGAAGCCATGTTTAACATGTCACACCTTCTGTATTCAAACACATCTTTAAAGTTTGACGCCATTTCCCACCAATGTTACACAGAGACTACACTCAAACCGGCCATCTGAAAGGCTTGGTGGTGGATGAGGACAAACGCGTTATCCCATTTTGATCAGGGATGCATCCCAGATGGCACCGTATTCCCTATTGGCCATGGTCAAAAAGAAGTGCACTTTGAATAGGGTGCCATTTGGGACGTGACCTAGGTGTATCTCCCCCCATCCCCCAGCTGCGGGTTCAGCTAGAGCCGTCAGAGCCACTATCCACTTCATTAGAGGTGATGATAGTGTCCACATTATTGGAAAACCGAGTTTGATCATTCCAATTACACTGGCTGCATTGATGCGCCAGGCGATAATGGGGTGGAGGGGGAGGAGGTGGGGAGGAGTGAAGGGGAGGTGATGACGGCAGTGGTTGGCTGCTGCCTGGGACATTGAGCCACACACACACATTCACAAACAACACCCGCCTCTCTCTCTCTCTCTCTCTCTCTCTGTCTCTCTGTCTCTCTCTGTCTCTCTCTGTCTCTCTCTGTCTCTCTCTGTCTCTCTCTCTCTCTCTCTCTCTCTCTCTCTCTCTCTCTCTCTCTCTCTCTCTCTCTCTCTCTCTCTCTCTCTCTCTCTCTCTCTCTCTCTCTCTCTCTCTCTCTCTCTCTCTCTCTCTCTCTCTATCACAACCCTTTCCCTACATTAACTCTCCCCTCCTCCCCACACAAACATTACCCCCTGTCTACAGCCCCAACAGATCTAACCAACCTCCCTCCACAGCCTCACTAAGACATGGGAAAGGAAACAGCAGGCTGCATTACAAGGAAGCCGGGTGCACCCGCTAGGCCCCATCGTATCAACCTCTATAATCAATGGACAGATCAGGAGATCATGAAGGCACGGTTCCGCCACGACCCCCAGGGGACGTTAAGTCCCTCCAGCCTCCGACAGCAAACAAACACGAATGACCAGTTAATTGGAATTGCCTCGACAATCAGAGAGGCTGGGTTCGATCGAGTTACGAAAACTCAATAGGAATGATTGGACGTGAGTGGATGTCACGGTTTTTTGATTTAATGGGGGATTTTTTTGCCAGAAGGAAAAAAACCTTAGTTTGTGATATGATAATGTATGTAAGCATCGAACATTTTTGTGCAACTCGCATCGCAGCTCACCTGAGGATTCCTTGATTTGAGACTGAGTCAGGTATTTTAGAATACTGCTACGGATACTGCTATGGTATTTCTGCTGATTTGGCATGTTCCTGTTCCATGCTGGACACACAACAATCTAACAAATAAACTTTTGCCTCAAATGTTGCATATTGCAGGGGAGAGGGATGTTGCATCCCAAATGGCACCCTAGATAGTGCCAGACTTTGGCACAGAGCCCTATGGACCCATCGTCTGGGCTCAAGTCTAAAGTAGTGGACTAAATAGGGAACAGTGTGCTATTTGGAACGCAGGCTAAGACATGAGGAAAGGGTGGTGGATGGTGACGGCTGTTACCCACTGCTATGGTATACATCACATTAAGGACCTACGGAGGTACCGCTAGAGGGGGGTAACAATAGGTAGCTGCCAAGCACATTTTAATGTGTTTTAAATGTGCTGAGAAGCCAATTGTACCACTAGAGAAATAGGGAAGAGTGTGGAGGAGGCAGTAGGAATAGCTGGGATATGCAGTAGTGATGTGACAGCTCGGTGCTGGCCATTAGAATGGAAATAAACAAACGGACTGTGATAGGCATTGGGAACAGAGGTGTGTGTGTGTGTGGGGGGGGGGGGGGGGGGGGGTGTTTGTGTGTGTGAGGGGGGGGTCCCAGTAGGTTTGACGATCCGTCTTGCTGTAATGATTTCTTCCAGTTATAACCTTGGGGCTGAGACGTGCTGAGAAGACCCTAGTTGTTATCGAGGATGATGAGGGACTTGTCTCGGGTGAAATTAGTTTTTAGCCCACGTTGCACGCTTATTTATCATGTCAGTGATCTTGAATATGGGATCTCTTAGGGACGCACAATTCTGCAGAGTTATGAATATGTTCATTGTATGAATATTTTTGATTTTGGTGTGTGTGTGTGTGTGTGTGGGGCTATATCACTTTGTAAAGGCAGTGTATCAGCCACGTGAACACCTCTGTCTCTCCTTGAGATAAATAAATGAGATGTCACAGCGAGATCATTATCGCAGGCCCCTGAATCCATCAGTCCTAATAAATTACCTATCTAATAGGGGGAGTGAGACCAGTCAAACACACACACACACACACACACACACACACACACCTCATAAACACACACTAGTTAATAGGTTAAGCAACACAGCCTATAAATATATATATATATATATACATACATACATACATACATACATACATACATACATACATACATACATACATACATACATACATACATACATACATACATACATACAGTGGGGCAAAAAAGTATTTAGTCAGCCACCAATTGTGCAAGTTCTCCCACTTAAAAAGATGAGAGAGGCCTGTAATTTTCATAATAGGTACACTTCAACTATGACAGACAAAATGAGGGAAAAAAATACAGAAAATCACATTGTAGGATTTTTAATGAATTTATTTGCAAATTATGGTGGAAAATAAGTATTTGGTCACCTACAAACAAGCAAGATTTCTGGCTCTCACAGACCTTCTTCTTTAAGAGGCTCCTCTGTCCTCCACTCGTTACCTGTATTAATGGCACCTGTTTGAACTTGTTATCAGTATAAAAGACACCTGCCCACAACCTCAAACAGTCACACTCCAAGCTTCACTATGGCCAAGACCAAAGAGCTGTCAAAGGACACCAGAAACAAAATTGTAGACCTGCACCAGGCTGGGAAGACTGAATCTGCAATAGGTAAGCAGCTTGGTTTGAAGAAATCAACTGTGGGAGCAATTATTAGGAAATGGAAGACATACAAGACCACTGATAATCTCCCTCGATCTGGGGCTCCACGCAAGATCTCACCCCGTGGGGTCAAAATGATCACAAAAATCCCAGAACCACACGGGGGGACCTAGTGAATGACCTGCAGAGAGCTGGGACCAAAGTAACAAAGCCTACCATCAGTAACACACTACGCCGCCAGAGACTCAAATCCTGCAGTGCCAGACGTGTCCCCCTGCTTAAGCCAGTACATGTCCAGGCCCGTCTGAAGTTTGCTAGAGAGCATTTGGATGATCCAGAAGAAAATTTGGGAGAATGTCATATGGTCAGATGAAACCAAAATATAACTTTTTGGTAAAAACGCAACTCGTCGTGTTTGGAAGACAAAGAATGCTGAGTTGCATCCAAAGAACACCATACCTACTGTGAAGCATGGGGGTGGATACATCATGCTTTGGGGTTGTTTTTCTGCAAAGGGACCAGGACGACTGATCCGTGTAAAGGAAAGAATGAATGGGGCCATGTATCGTGAGATTTTGAGTGAAAACCTCCTTCCATCAGCAAGGGCATTGAAGATGAAACGTGGCTTGGTCTTTCAGCATGACAATGATCCTAAACACACCGCCCGGGCAACGAAGGAGTCTCTTCGTAAGAAGCATTTCAAGGTCCTGGAGTGGCCTAGCCAGTCTACAAATCTCAACCCCATAGAAAATCTTTGGAGGGAGTTGAAAGTCCGTGTAGCCCAGCAACAGCCCCAAAACATCACTGCTCAGGAGGAGATCTGCATGGAGGAATGGGACAAAATACCAGCAACAGTGTGCGAAAACCTTGTGAAGACATACGGAAAACGTTTGACCTCTGTCATTGCCAACAAAGGGTATATAACAAAGTATTGAGAAACTTTTGTTATCGACCAAATACTTATTTTTCACCATAATTTGCAAATAAATTCATTAAAAATCCTACAATGTGATTTTCTGGATTTTTTCATAGTTGAAGTGTACCTATGATGAAAATTACAGGCCTCTCTCATATTTTTAAGTGGGAGAACTTGCACAATTAGTGGCTGACTAAATACTTTTTTGTCCCACTGTATGTGTGCATGTTTAACGTTAGGGGGGAGGAACATAGCTCTGCTTTACGACCAAATGAAGGACCTGACACGAAACGCATTTCTCCCTCCATAATACACAGAGCGTGTTCACTGCTCATTTGACAACATGCTCGGTCGCCTAAAGAATCCTATAATTTCCCAGTTGAAAAGGACTCCCTTCCCTCTTAGTTCTAATCCTCAACTGTGAAAGGATCCCTGGTTTCTCTCCCCAGATCCTTCTTCCCTCTTTTTCCCCTCTTTCTCGCCCCCCCTGGTCCTCATTCCCTATCCAAGGACATGCATCCCTGTAGAGGAATCAGTTCATCTGCAAGCTATCAAGCTACAAGGTCACGTTAAACCCTGTTGAACTGTAATTACAATATTGTGTTAGAGCAGGAAGTTAAACACCACCACTGCTGTAACCTGGCGGTGCGGAGGAGAGTTGGGGCGGCTGTGGAAAGTCTGAAATCTAGGATGCAAGACATAGAGCAGCTCAACTGGGAAGGAAAGGGGCACAATATATCTGGTGTTGAGCTGTGAGTGATCCTCTCGCTCACTCTCTTGCTGTCTTGCTTGCTCTCTCTCTCTCTCTCTCTTGCACTCTCTCTCTCTTGAAATCTGGAAATTAAACAGACTAACATATTAGTATTTTCCCCATCTTATAATTCATTTTCATTTGCACATCGACTCTGTGTAGAATTTCACTGTGAGGTCGACAAACTGCCAGGACATGTAAATGTTGGGTTAGAAGGCTGAAGGCCAGGGCTCTTCGTGTGTGTATGTCAAAATCAAATCAAATCACATTTTATTTGTCACATACACATGGTTAGCAGATGTTAATGCGAGTGTAGCGAAATGCTTGTGCTTCTAGTTCCGACAATGCAGTAATAACCAACGAGTAATCTAGCTAACAATTCCAAAACTACTACCTTATACACACAAGTGTAAAGGGATAAAGAATATGTACATAAAGATATATGAATGAGTGATGGTACAGAGCGGCATAGGCAAGATGCAGTAGATGGTATCGAGTACAGTATATACATATGAGATGAGTATGTAAACAAAGTGGCATAGTTTAAAGTGGCTAGTGATACATGTATTACATAAAGATGCAGTAGATTATATAGAGTACAGTATATACATATACATATGAGATGAATAATGTAGGGTATGTAAACATTATATTAAGTAGCATTGTTTAAAGTGGCTAGTGATATATTTTACATCAATTCCCATCAATTCCCATTATGAAAGTGGCTGGAGTTGAGTCAGTGTGTTGGCAGCAGCCACTCAATGTTAGTGGTGGCTGTTTAACAGTCTGATGGCCTTGAGATAGAAGCTGTTTTTCAGTCTCTCGGTCCCAGCTTTGATGCACCTGTACTGACCTCGCCTTCTGGATGATAGCGGGGTGAACAGGCAGTGGCTCGGGTGGTTGTTGTCCTTGATGATCTTTATGGCCTTCCTGTGACATCGGGTGATGTAGGTGTCCTGGAGGGCAGGTAGTTTGCCCCCGGTGATGCGTTGTGCAGACCTCACTACCCTCTGGAGAGCCTTACGGTTGTGGAAGGAGCATTTGCCGTACCAGGCGGTGATACAGCCCGACAGGATGCTCTCGATTGTGCATCTGTAGAAGTTTGTGAGTGCTTTTGGTGACAAGCCAAATTTCTTCAGCCTCATCTTCACGATGCTGTCTGTGTGGGTGGACCAATTCAGTTTGTCTGTGATGTGTATGCCGAGGAACTTAAAACTTACTACCCTCTCCACTACTGTTCCATCGATGTGGATAGGGGGGTGTTCCCTCTGCTGTTTCCTGAAGTCCACAATAATCTCCTTAGTTTTGTTGACGTTGAGTGTGAGGTTATTTTCCTGACACCACACTCCGAGGGCCCTCACCTCCTCCCTGTAGGCCGTCACATCGTTGTTGGTAATCAAGCCTACCACTGTTGTGTCGTCCGCAAACTTGATGATTGAGTTGGAGGCGTGCGTGGCCACGCAGTCGTGGGTGAACAGGGAGTACAGGAGAGGGCTCAGAACACGCCCTTGTGGGGCCCCAGTGTTGAGGATCAGCGGGGTGGAGATGTTGTTACCTACCCTCACCACCTGGGGGTGGCCCGTCAGGAAGTCCAGTACCCAGTTGCACAGGGCGGGGTTGAGACCCAGGGTCTCGAGCTTGATGACGAGTTTGGAGGGTACTATTGTGTTAAATGCTGAGCTGTAGTCGATGAACAGCATTCTCACATAGGTATTCCTCTTGTCCAGATGGGTTAGGGCAGTGTGGTTGAGATTGCATCGTCTGTGGACCTATTTGGGCGGTAAGCAAATTGGAGTGGGTCTAGGGTGTCAGGTAGGGTGGAGGTGATATGGTCCTTGACTAGTCTCTCAAAGCACTTCATGATGACGGAGGTGAGTGCTACGGGGCAGTAGTCATTTAGCTCAGTTACCTTAGCTTTCTTGGGAACAGGAACAATGGTGGCCCTCTTGAAGCATGTGGGAACAGCAGACTGGGATAGGGATCGATTGAATATGTCCGTAAACAAACCAGCCAGCTGGTCTGCGCATGCTCTGAGGGCGCGACTGGGGATGCCGTCTGGGCCTGCAGCCTTGCGAGGGTTAACACGTTTAAATGTTTTAGCTTGTTTGATTGCCTTGCGGAGGGAATAGCTGCACTGTTTGTATTCGGTCATGTTTCCGGTCACCTTGCCCTGATTAAAAGCAGTGGTTCGTGCTTTCAGTTTCACGGGAATGCTGCCATCAATCCACGTTTTCTGGTTTGGGAATGTTTTAATCGTTGCTATGGGAACGACATATTCAACGCACGTTCTAATGAACTCGCTCACCGAATCGGCGTATTCGTCAATGTTGTTGTCTGACGCAATACGAAACATATCCCAGTCCACGTGATGGAAGCAGTCTTGGAGCGTGGAATCAGATTGGTCGGACCAGAGTTGAACAGACCTCAGCGTGGGAGCTTCTTGTTTTAGCTTCTGTCTGTAGGCAGGGAGCAACAAAATGGAGTCGTGGTCAGCTTTTCCGAAGCTGTGTATATGTGTGTGTGTGTGTGTGTGTGTGTGTGCTTGTATTTGTCCGTGTGTGTGCCTGCCTGTGTTTGTCAGTGTCTGTCTGTGCATGTGAGACAGAGGGGCTCCTCAGAAGCCAGGCAGGAGCCCCTCTTTATCACTCCACTACCACCTGACAGAGTTGTCAAAGGGCCCGAGGAGGCAGGAGAGATGGAGGGGGACACCGATTTATGTAGCATTCACAACACTTCACTGCGCATGTCATGGTTGATCACCTCTTATTACTGACTTGTGTTTGCGTCACAGGCTCATAAACACACACACACACACACACACACACACACACACTCATAAACAACTGTGGTTGTCTTCAAACACATCGGTAAAACACAATAATCCTTAGCCTAATTTGCATACTATTCATTGTGAACCTGTCAGATTCCCCGGCGCCACCTGTCTCTCTTTCTTTACATGGGGAGCCGTCAAGCTGCGATCGCTCATCACGCCTCAAAATCACAGGATTTACACACACACACACACACACACACCCCCCCCCCACACACACACACACACACACCTGACGCAGCCAGATAAAGATGTAGAATTGTCGCAGAAAAATAATCCTGCAGCAACAAGATGTGAATGTTGATTGATCAGGGGTTAGGCTATTAGCTGGTCAAAATACGCCTACATGAAAAGTGAAATACTGTTATTACAATAATTTAGTGCGGGTTTTCAGTGAATTGATGTTAATCATCTGCATTTCCTGTGGCACAGGAAAATTATCAGCAACAAAAGAGTGATCAATTAAGATCTGTTGGTTGGCTCTCTAGCTAACGTAATGTGTATGCTTTCCACTGTCTGGAAGTCCGAGTTTTGAAATCAGTGGAATTCAAGTGTGATAGCTAACACCAGTCTGCATTACATCTTCAAACTAAGAGCAACCATGCATGGCATCAGACAGGAGACGTGTCCAACCATGATGTACACGGGTAAGATAGTCTAGCAAGTTTTCAGATATTACATGTTTCTCATTTTGACAATGTGGTTTCATTTCAAGTGTACTGTTAGCTAGCTAACGTTAACTGGCTGGGTCGCTAGCTAATGTTATGTGTATGATCTTATTCTTCGTGTCTCAGACACATTTGCTTGACGAGTTATAGCCATAGAACCTGGTTGGTTAGCTACCTGCAGATTCATGCAGGGTACTAATGTCATTAGTTGTGATTATGGTCCATTGTTTAGCTAGCTACATGTCCTAACAAAAGACTTCACTATGCAAGAATCCATTCCAATGGAATGTCACTGCAACTGTTGATAGGCGTACTAGCTGGTAAATTATCTCTGGCTATCTACTCTGATTTCAGACCACGGCTAAGATAGTCTGTTAGTGTTTAAATACTGGAGAGTTGAGACCAAATCACGGACGCTGGACAGAGTGGATTTCAGTTGTAACAAAAGACAGTTTTAATGAGTCAAAGATATCCTGTCCCGCAGTTTTACGTGCACGGATCTAGTTCATATAACTCGGCAAGGAGTCAGGTGAAAAAGAGACCTTATACAAAGGTTACATTCATTTTTATACATAGAATAAAGTAGGTGGAGTCTTGTCGTTTCGGTCTTCTGACTGGTCGGAGGGTTGGAGGCGGGCCTTGCTCTAGCCAGAGCGGGCCCCATTGGTGCACAGCAAAAGTCCTTTGCTCTTGGGACCGGCCAGTAGAGGGGGCTGAGATGTGTGTTTATACAAGGAGATATTTGTGTGTCTGGAAATCTGATACCGGAGAGCAGAGGGGGTCGTGAAAGAAGAGAACCGAGGGGGTCAGTCTTATGGCTGGGTGTATGTGTTCTTGCGATGGAATGTCTTTGTTTATATGAGCTATGTGTATGAATATTTATAGAACATCTAGCTAGCTACATTATGCTATTAAGCTATTATGTGTTTCTAATTTTGACAAAATATTTTCATTTCAATTTAAAGTGTACTGTTAGCTAGCTAGCTAACGTTAGCTTGCTGGCTCGCTAACTAACGTTACGCGTTAGGATTCATTGTTTACCTAGCTAGCTATCTAGCTACATTTATTAACAAAAGACTCACGTCTTAGTGTGCCAGAGCACAGAATAACTGATTCATTTTTGAATACTCAACACCAGTTGAATTTGTCCGGTGTCAGTAAACGTCAGCAACGAAGCATAATTCAATTGTTGCCAGCGGGACAGTTAGTCACCAACGCTCTGGATAACATGATAACAGCCCAACCAGCTCTGCTAGGGTGAGTAAAATGGTCAGAGTGGGGTGTTCTCTCATTGTGTCAGGAAGTAGCTAGCCAGTTAGCTTAGGTGCTTGATGGTCGTTGTGAGGTCACAGCTTTCGGATCAACCCTACTTATTGGCCAGAGCGTCCAGTGTGCGCTGTGAACGCGAAAGGCTCTGAATTTACGAATGGACAATCTGACAGCACAGTCGCACTCACCAACACTCTGGATAACATAACAGCCTAACCAGCTCTGCTAAGGCGAATGATGTTCAGTGAGCTGTTCTCTCTCCCTTAGATGTCTGGAAGTAGCTGGCAAGTTAGTACAGAACGCTCGGATCAACCCTTAAAGACAAGGGTGGAGCTAAGGCTTAAGAGGGTGTGAACAATGCTGAATGGGAATTGACAAAGAAGTGCTCTCCAATTGTAGTACCAAAACATTGAAAGACGGTTTTCTCAAAAGTGAGTTTACAAATTGATCAACTTTCAAAGCAGAATTACTAACCCGTTGTTTCGTCAAATGCAGTGCATGAAATACCATTTTGTAGCTCCAAAGTATGAAACAGAAATTCAAATGTCGCTACATAAAACCGAAACCGAACCGAATGTGAAGTATTAAGTCAGAAGTCTCAAACAATTATTTGTTTCTTTGTTTCTTTGAGTTTAGGAAACTATTAGGTTCAATATATTATTGCCTAAAGTCTATTTTCCATTCCATCAAGGATCTGCAATAATCCCTGCGATTGTCACAGTTGATTAACTTCTAAATGTCAATTTCCACCCCTTGTCAAGATAAGCGATGTTTCACAATATTATTCAATGATTTAATTTCATGGGACCTAATCAGCGTGGGATTTGTGGAAAACAAGGCGACAATACTTAAATACATGTCGTTCCCGAGGTGTCTCTTCCAGTGTCAACAGATGCCATTTGAATATTCTTAATTGCTATTGATTTCAGTCACACGGTGAGGCTATTGCAGCTCTGGGTTGACACACAGCTCCAAAATGGCTGACCTTCATTTGGAAGAAGAGTGATGTGGATTGGAGGTGGAAGAGAAAGCAATAGAGCATAGTCTATTGAGATAAGCAGTTAGCCAGTGGCTATCTTTGCTTGCCAGCAATCGATAGATTTAGAAGGTCAGGGCTGGAAGCTTAGTACAGAATATTGCAGGAGTAAAGAGGAAAACATACTCACTCACTTGCATCCAGAGTTATGCTTTGATTTGACAGACTTCAAGAAGTTTAAACCCCAATAAAATGTTTAAGAAGTTTTTTTGTTCTGTGCTGAAACCGTTCTTGAATAGTTTCATTTACATTCAGATCCGTTTTCGCCCTGCTGCCAAGGGTTTCGCCAGGAATCCTTTTGCACATATAAATCAGATGGATTTATGGATTGGGATGGATGGATGGATTGGGGTTGAATTTCTATCTGGTTAATTTGCAGGCATTAGATCAGACTTTGGTCTAGATTGGGTCTCTTGTTGACTGAATTCCACGTGTCACACTCTGAATCCACAACTTCTACAGCAGCTATGTCGATGACACAAACTGTTTCATTCTGGACCAAATTCCAAAATTAAACACTACATTTCTATGAATTGAATGTGCCATAAAACTGTTTGATGTTTATTAAACCCCCTCTCAGGGTTCGTTCTCTCCCCATTCCAGGGCAGACACACCGTCAGCTGCTAGCCAGGCCAACCCTGCTCTTTCTTTTTTAGCAGACTGCCTATTCAGGGTGATTTACAGGAGCAGTTAGGGTTAAGTGCCTTGGTCTAGGGCACATTAACCGATTTTTAACCTAATCGGCTCAGGTATTCAAATCAGCGACCTTTCAGTTACTGACCCAATGTTCTTAATCGCTAACTACTTGCCGCCCACACAGACAGACAGAGACAGACAGACACAGACAGACAGACAGATACAGACGGACAGACGGACAGAGAGAGAGCCCTGTGTGTTGGCCAGTCTGGAATTTTGAAAGGGAGAGAACGAGAGAAGGAGGATGAAAAAAATGAGGGGATGACGTTGTGAATGTGAAGCCCTTGATCATCGCTTGAATAGCCAGACGGGCGAGAAAGAGAGAGATTTTGCATGTTAGTCCCACTCCACATCAGCAAACTGCTTACAATGTCCCCTTGTCCAGTCTAGACTCGCGAGGAATAGAACGGTAAAATAGAGGAACGGTCAGTTTTCATGTAGTTTTATAATAATCAAACCCAAAGGACCCGAGTCATACATTCAGAAACTGAAATCACTAAAAGAAATCCTGCTATTACTTTTGAACCCCTCTGCTACAGTAAGTCCTGTCTCTTTCCCTTTAGATCATAGAGAGCAGCAGGTACCCTGGCAACCTCTGATGTTCATCTTTATTTCATACACTCGTGTTTACAACCGCAGACGATGAGCTTCTGAACTGGTTCAAACATAAATGCAATGGGGTACTAGCCTTGTAAGTACAGATATACCAGATACTGTTACTCAGTGGGGGTTTATCAGAGTGGGGAGAGGGGTGGGGGTATTGGTGTGGGAGGGAGGGAGGGAGGGAGGGAGGGAGGGAGGGAGGGAGGCTGGGGAGCGAGGCTGAGGGAATGTTAGGTTTATAAGGAGCCAAACTTACGCACACATTTCTCCTTCTTTGCCTCTCTCCCATCAGAATCAACGGAGGTGAACAAGGAGAGACAGGAAGAGAAAATGTTGATGAAATGGGCGACATGCTTTTATGAGCACAACCCATACTGTGTGTGTGTGTGTGTGTGTGGGGGGGGGGAGGGATTGCAGGAAGGAAACAATAGTTGCCATTGGATGGAGCGGAAATGATTGTTGGTAGATCTTTATAAAATAAGACTGTTCTATACAACATAGTATGTATGGCATGAAAGAAAAAGGCAAAATTATGCACTTGTAATTATTTTGTTTGTTCCTTTGAATTGCAGTTTAGCTGTACTTAGAAGACTAATTACTCCGCATGTTCAATTTAAATCTTCTTCTGGGCCAGTAAGGGCTAAGCCAGTGCTTAAATGCTGCTTAAACACCAGGCACATTCAATCAGTCACAGCATCAAAGCAATATCAGTACATACATTTTTTTTTTTAAACAGTCAATGATTTCCACTGTTGCCCTCTTTTGGCATGGCTGGCAAGCCTATTCACCGGCTAACCTCAATCTACCCTACAGTACATAAGCTGTGTGTGGCAGGTCTCAGAAAAAGTATCTGAAGTCCATTAATTTCCATTGACAGCTTGACTGTACTTGCTACTGTATGACACGGGCCTGCCCCCAAACTAGTCCATTAATGCAGAAAAAAGGGAGAGTTGTGGCCTGCAAAGGAGCTTCTTCCTTGCTTTACATACATTCTGTTCAACACAGGCCGCCCATAAGTCTGGCCACCCATAAGCCCTCACATCATTTATGCCACCTTTTAAAACGACTTCAAGTCGTTTAGCCTCGTCTGAAACCTGTCATTATCGATTCCCCCTTTACTACTGCAATTTCTGCATTAAGTTCTCAAAGATTGTCTGCCCACCGATTTAAGGGTGTTATCGAGTCAGCCAGTGTGGCGCCAGTGTCGGACCGTTGTAAATGCTTCCCCATTTGACGATTTTCGGCTGAGAGCAAAACCAAAACTCCCTCAAAGATATGATGACAACCTATATTAAGTCAGAAGTCTCCCCTCTTTTTGTTTCTTTGAGTTGAAGAAACTATTAGGTTCAATATGTTATTGCCTAAAGTCTATTTTCCATTCCATCAAGGATCTGCAATAATCCCTGTGATTGTCACAGTTCATTTACTGCTAAATGTCCCTTTCCACCCCTTGTCAAGATAAGCAATATTGTTAAGTTATTTAATTTCATGGAGCCTAATCAGCGTGGTGTTTGAATACTTAAATACATGTCGTTACCGAGGTGTCTCTTCCAGTGTCAACAGATGCCATTTGAATATTCTTAATTGCTATTAATTTAAATTACACCGTGAGGCTACTGCAGATCTGGCTTGACACATGGCTCCAAAATGGCTGACCTTTTATTTGGAAGAAGAGGGATGTGGACTTGAGGTGGAAGAGAAAGCAATAGAGCATAGTCTATTGTGATAAGAAGTTAGCCAGTGGCTATCTTTTCTTGCCAGCAATCGATAGATTTAGAAGGTCAGTGCTGGAAGCTTTTACAGAGTATTGCAGGAGTAAAGGGGGAAACATACTCACTCACTTGCATCCAGAGTTATGCTTTGATTTGACAGGCTTCAAAAAGTTTAAACCCCAGTAAAATGTTCAAGAAGTTTTTTTTGTTCTTTGCAGGAAACAATCTTGAATTGTTTCATTAAAGGTGCAATATGCCATTTCATGGTTGCTAAAATTCGAATAGTTTGCCAAATTTCAGTTTGTGACAAAACAAGCAGTCGTTGTGTAGAGAATCATTGTACCATTGTCATGTTGTGTCTTGTCTCTGTCCTTTCCCTTCACCCTGTCTCCCTCTGCTGGTCGTTGTTATGTTACCTTTTCTCCCCCGCTTTCCCCCAGCTGTCCCTTGTCTCCTCTAACTACCCGTTCCCCACCTGTTCCCTGTTTCCCTCTGATTAGGTCCCTATATCTCTCTCTGTTTCTGCTCCTGTCCTTGTCGGATTCTTGTTTGTTTGTGTTTCATGCCTGAGCCAGACTATCGTCATGTTTGCTGTAACCTTGTCCTGTCCTGTCGGAATCTGCCGGTCTATCTGAGCCTACCTAAGTTTGGTTATTAAAGAAGCTCTGTTTAAGTTAGTTCGCTTTTGGGTCCTCATTCACACCCCTAACAGAAGAATCCGACCAAGAATGGACCCAGCGACTTCGGATCCTCTCCACTCAGCCGTCGGAATCCAGGGAGCGATGCTCGGCAGACACGAGCAGGAAGTGTCTGCTGCTCGACATGCCGTTGAGACCCTGGCCACCCAAGTCTCCAACCTCACAGAACAGGTTCACCATCTCCGCCTCGATCCACCGGCCACTTCCAGGGCTTTCGAATCTCCGGAGCCTAGAATCAATAACCCGCCGTGTTACTCTGGGGAGCCCACTGAATGCCGCTCGTTCCTCACCCAGTGTGATATTGTGTTTTCTCTCCAGCCCAACACTTACTCCAGGAGCACTGCTCGTGTCGCCTACGTCATATCTCTCCTTATTGGACGGGCTCGTGAGTGGGGCACGGCAATCTGGGAGGCAAGGGCTGAGTGTACTAACCAGTATCAGGACTTTAAGGAGGAGATGATACGGGTTTTTGATCGATCTGTTTTTGGGGAGGAGGCTTCCAGGGCCCTGTCTTCCCTATGTCAAGGTAATCGATCCATAACAGACTACTCTATTGAGTTTCGCACTCTTGCTGCCTCCAGTGGCTGGAACGAGCCGGCTTTGCTCGCTCGTTTTCTGGAGGGTCTCCGCGCAGAGGTAAAGGATGAGATTCTCTCCCGGGAGGTCCCTTCCAGCGTGGATTCCCTGATTGAACTCGCTATTCGCATTGAGCGACGGGTTGATCTGCGTCACCGAGCTCGTGGAAAGGAGCTCGCGTTCTCCGTTGCTCCCCTCTCCGCATCACTACCATCTTCCTCTGCCGGCTCGGGAGCTGAGCCTATGCAGCTGGGAGGTATCCGCATCTCGACTAAGGAGAGGGAACGGAGAATCACCAACCGCCTCTGTCTCTATTGCGGTTCTGCTGGTCATTTTGTCACTTCATGTCCAGTAAAAGCCAGAGCTCATCAGTAAGCGGAGGGCTACTGGTGAGCGCTACTACTCCTGTCTCTCCTTCAAGATCCTGCACTACCTTGTCGGTCCATCTACGCTGGACCGGTTCGTCAGCTTCCTGCAGTGCCTTAATAGACTCTGGGGCGGAGGGCTGTTTTATGGACGAGACCTGGGCTCGGGAACATGACATTCCTCTCAGACAGTTAAGGGAGTCCACGGCCTTGTTCGCCCTGGATGGTAGTCCTCTCCCCAGGATTCAGCGTGAGACGCTACCTTTAACCCTCACTGTTTCTGGTAATCATAGCGAAACCATTTCTTTTTTGATTTTTCGTTCACCTTTTACACCTGTTGTTTTGGGCCATCCCTGGCTAGTTTGTCATAATCCTTCCATTAATTGGTCTAGTAATTCTATCCTCTCCTGGAACGTCTCTTGTCATGTGAAATGTTTAATGTCTGCTATCCCTCCTGTTTCCTCTGTCTCTTCTTCACAGGAGGAGCCTGGTGATTTGACAGGGGTGCCGGAGGAATATCACGATCTGCGCACGGTGTTCAGTCGGTCCAGGGCCACCTCTCTTCCTCCACACCGGTCGTATGATTGTAGTATTGATCTCCTTCCGGGAACCACTCCCCCCCGGGGTAGACTATACTCTCTGTCGGCTCCCGAACGTAAGGCTCTCGAGGATTATTTGTCTGTAGCTCTTGACGCCGGTACCATAGTCCCCTCCTCCTCTCCCGCCGGAGCGGGGTTTTTTTTTGTCAAGAAGAAGGACGGGTCTCTGCGCCCCTGCATAGATTATCGAGGGCTGAATGACATAACAGTTAAGAATCGTTATCCGCTTCCTCTTATGTCTTCAGCCTTCGAGATCCTGCAGGGAGCCAGGTTTTTCACTAAGTTGGACCTTCGTAACGCTTACCATCTCGTGCGCATCAGGGAGGGGGACGAGTGGAAGACGGCGTTTAACACTCCGTTAGGGCACTTTGAATACCGGGTTCTTCCTTTCGGCCTCGCTAACGCTCCAGCTGTCTTTCAGGCATTAGTCAATGATGTCCTGAGAGACATGCTGAACATCTTTGTTTTCGTTTACCTTGACGATATCCTGATTTTTTCACCGTCACTCCAGATTCATGTTCAGCACGTTCGACGTGTCCTCCAGCGCCTTTTAGAGAATTGTCTTTTTGTGAAGGCTGAGAAGTGCACTTTTCATGCCTCCTCCGTCACATTTCTCGGTTCTGTTATTTCCGCTGAAGGCATTAAGATGGATCCCGCTAAAGTCCAAGCTGTCATTGATTGGCCCGTCCCTAAGTCACGCGTCGAGCTGCAGCGCTTTCTCGGCTTCGCGAACTTCTATCGTCGTTTCATCCGTAATTTCGGTCAGGTGGCCGCTCCTCTCACAGCCCTTACTTCTGTCAAGACGTGCTTTAAGTGGTCCGTTTCCGCCCAGGGAGCTTTTGATCTCCTCAAGAATCGTTTTACATCCGCTCCTATCCTTGTTACACCTGACGTCTCTAGACAGTTCGTTGTCGAGGTTGACGCGTCAGAGGTGGGCGTGGGAGCCATTCTTTCTCAGCGCTCCCTCTCTGACGACAAGGTCCACCCATGCGCGTATTTTTCTCATCGCCTGTCGCCGTCGGAACGTAACTATGATGTGGGTAACCGCGAACTGCTCGCCATCCGGTTAGCCCTAGGCGAATGGCGACAGTGGTTGGAGGGGGCGACCGTTCCTTTTGTCGTTTGGACTGACCATAGGAACCTTGAGTACATCCGTTCTGCCAAACGACTTAATGCGCGTCAGGCGCGTTGGGCGCTGTTTTTCGCTCGTTTCGAGTTCGTGATTTCTTATCGTCCGGGCTCTAAGAACACCAAGCCTGATGCTTTGTCTCGTCTCTTCAGTTCTTCAGTAGCCTCCACTGACCCCGAGGGGATTCTCCCTGAGGGGCGTGTTGTCGGGTTGACTGTCTGGGGAATTGAGAGGCAGGTAAAACAAGCGCTCACTCACACTCCGTCGCCGCGCGCTTGTCCTAGGAACCTTCTTTTCGTTCCCGTTCCTACTCGTCTGGCCGTTCTTCAGTGGGCTCACTCTGCCAAGTTAGCCGGCCACCCTGGCGTTCGGGGTACGCTTGCTTCCATTCGCCAGCGTTTTTGGTGGCCCACCCGGGAGCATGACACGCGTCGTTTCGTGGCTGCTTGTTCGGTCTGCGCGCAGACTAAGTCCGGTAACTCTCCTCCTGCCGGCCGTCTCAGGCCGCTTCCTATTCCCTCTCGACCGTGGTCTCACATCGCCTTAGATTTTGTCACCGGACTGCCTTCGTCAGCGGGGAAGACTGTTATTCTTACGGTTGTCGATAGGTTCTCTAAGGCGGCCCATTTCATTCCCCTTGCTAAGCTTCCTTCTGCTAAAGAGACGGCACAAATCATCATCGAGAATGTTTTCAGAATTCATGGCCTTCCGTCAGACGTCGTTTCGGACAGAGGTCCGCAATTCACGTCTCAATTTTGGAGGGAGTTTTGCCGTTTGATTGGGGCTTCCGTCAGTCTCTCTTCCGGCTTTCACCCCCAGTCTAACGGTCAAGCAGAACGGGCCAATCAGACTATTGGTCGCATCTTACGCAGTCTTTCTTTTCGCAACCCTGCGTCTTGGTCAGAACAGCTCCCCTGGGCAGAATACGCCCACAACTCGCTTCCTTCGTCTGCGACCGGGCTATCTCCTTTTCAGAGTAGCCTCGGGTACCAGCCTCCGCTGTTCTCATCTCAGTTCGCCGAGTCCAGCGTCCCCTCCGCTCAGGCTTTTGTCCAACGTTGCGAGCGCACCTGGAAGAGGGTCAGGTCTGCACTTTGCCGTTATAGGACGCAGACTGTGAGGGCTGCTAATAAGCGTAGAACTAAGAGTCCTAGATATTGTCGCGGTCAGAGAGTTTGGCTCTCCACTCAGAACCTTCCCCTTAAGACGGCTTCTCGCAAGTTGACCCCGCGGTTCATTGGTCCGTTCCGTATTTCTCGGGTCATTAATCCTGTCGCAGTTCGACTTCTTCTTCCGCGATACCTTCGTCGCGTCCACCCGGTCTTCCATGTCTCCTGTATTAAGCCCGTTCTTCGCGCCCCCGCTCGTCTTCCCCCCCCCCCCCCCATCCTTGTCGAGGGCGCACCCATCTACAGGGTCCGCAGGATTTTGGACATGCGTCCACGGGGCCGTGGTCACCAGTACCTTGTCGATTGGGAGGGGTACGGTCCTGAGGAGAGGAGTTGGGTTCCCTCTCGGGACGTGCTGGACCGTGCGCTGATCGAGGATTTCCTCCGTTGCCGCCAGGTTTCCTCCTCGAGTGCGCCAGGAGGCGCTCGGTGAGTGGGGGGGTACTGTCATGTTGTGTCTTGTCTCTGTCCTTTCCCTTCACCCTGTCTCCCTCTGCTGGTCGTTGTTATGTTACCTTTTCTCCCCCGCTTTCCCCCAGCTGTCCCTTGTCTCCTCTAACTACCCGTTCCCCACCTGTTCCCTGTTTCCCTCTGATTAGGTCCCTATATCTCTCTCTGTTTCTGCTCCTGTCCTTGTCGGATTCTTGTTTGTTTGTGTTTCATGCCTGAGCCAGACTATCGTCATGTTTGCTGTAACCTTGTCCTGTCCTGTCGGAATCTGCCGGTCTATCTGAGCCTACCTAAGTTTGGTTATTAAAGAAGCTCTGTTTAAGTTAGTTCGCTTTTGGGTCCTCATTCACACCCCTAACAACCATCTAAACCGCTGTGAAATATATTTTCCACAACCAAAAATATTGTATTTTCAGCTGTTTAAAGCTGTTGTACGAAACCCAAAGTAAATGATGCAAAAACAAAACCTATGACACATAGAAATAGTGTGCATAGATCAATGTTTTCTTAGACTTGCTTTCAATGAGAATGACATATCTACAGTGGGGCAAAAAAGTATTTAGTCAACCACCAATTGTGCAAGTTCTCCGACTTAAAAAGATGAGAGAGGCCTGTAATTTTCATCATAGGTACACTTCAATTATGACAGACAAAATGAGAAAAAAAATCCAGAAAATCACATTGTAGGATTTTTAATAAATGTATTTGCAAATGATGGTGGAAAATAAGTATTTGGTCTGTATCTGCCCCCCACACTAGTTAATTAATGCAGAAAAAAGGGAGAGTTGTGGTCTGCAAAGGAGCTTCTTCCTTGCTTTACATACATTTGGTTCAACACAGGCCACTGGACTGCTCTGGTATGGCCACCCATTAGCCCTTGCATTATTTATGCCACCTTTTAAAATTCATTAAAGTCGTTAAGCCTCATCTGAAACTTGTCATTATCGATTATCGATTGACCTTACTGTAATTGTGGCTTTAAGTTCTCAAAAATTGTCTGCCCACCGATTTAAGGATGTTAGCCAGTGTGGTGTGGGGCCAGTGTCAGACTGCTGCAACTAACGCATGCTAATCGCAATCTGAGAAACTAGCAAACCACAGCAGTATTTTACACTGAGCTGGTTCAGGCCCAAGCAGGGTTTCCTTCATTTCTGTCTCACTCTCCCATCAAAAGGAACCGTGATCTGATCTGTAGAATGTGACTTTTCTTGAACTACCATGTTGTACAGTATTTTTTTATCATTATCTAAGATTTGACAGACTTTAAGTATTTCGTTGTTTTTCTCTTGAGAGAAATATGATATGCTTGATTGTCCCGAACAGAGAAACAATCTCTTTTAACTACTCTGACCTGAGGACATTGGGTCCTATGAAGCTACAATCATTCCTAATTCAATCAGTACAATTAGTCGATTCTAGAGACGTTTGTGCAGGTTTTAAGCTCCACTACGCCATGTAAAGAAGACCTCAAGGAGTGTTTGAGTGAGACAGGAATCAATACTACCACCATTTGACTGGTCTCACCGGAGAGGATGCTCAAACATGGGTGTGATCAACATCGAAATGGAAGGCCCATTAAATGTTGAAATTATGATTATGAAACTTACCAGAAATAAAAGGTTGAGGAACTTTTTCAGTGAAATAAAGACAATAACAGTGTATTGACATGAAAAGCATAGGGTTTCAACTAAACATTTAGACTAGAAGGTATGCTTTAGCATTTAAGGTCGACATTTAATTGTATTTTCACTTTATGCTTTTATGGTAATGCATATTACAATCAAAGTACAGTTAGTTACATGCAGTATAATTTTACCACCACCGGTCTGTGGTCAATAAATGTAACCCTTAGCCAACAATGTCACGCCCCCACGGAAAACATCCCCCTCAAAATCTGTCTGGTTAAGCTAGAGATGTCTGGTGTTTTTGCATGGGCTGCGTCTCAATCCACTGCATCCACCAATATTGCTCTTCCGCGTCTGCGGTGAAAGGTGGCAGATCTAAAGCTGTGTTTTTCAGACCAACAGACATCTCTAAAATTGGTCTTCTCACAAAATCGTATGTAGAGCCTGTGTGGTTTGGCCTATGTTTCCTCTGTGGAAAGCCAGAGACTATCACAAACCGTTTTTGCTCTGGGACGCACACGCGCCTCACAAGTCTCCTCTAAAGGTCCCCGGTACCAGATTAAAACAATTGATGGCAATAAATTCAGAAAAGAAAGAAACATTCCTTTTTCAAGACCCTGTCTTTTAAAAGATAATTCGTAAAAATCCAAAGATATTCATTGTAAAGGGCTTAAACACTGTTTCCCATGCTTGTTCAATGAACCATAAACAATTAATTAATGAACATGCACCTGTGGAACGGTTGTTAAGACACTAACAGCTTGCAGACGGTAGGCAGTTAAGGTCACAGTTACGAAAACTTAGGACACTAAAGAGGCCTTTCTACTGACTCTGAAAAACACCAAAAGAAAGATGCCCAGGGTCCCTGCTCATCTGCGGGAACGTGCCTTAGGCATGCTGCAAGGAGGCATGGGGACTGCAGATGTGGCCAGGGCAATAAATTGCAATGTCCATACTGTGAGATGCCTAAGACAGCACTACAGGGAGACAGGACAGACTGCTGATCGTCCTCGCAGTGGCAGACCGCATGTAACAACACCGGCACAGGATCGGTACATCCGAACATCACACCTGCTAGACAGGTACAGGATGGCATCGACAACTGCCCGAGTTACACCAGGAACACACAATCTCTCCATCAGTGCTCAGACTGTCCGCAATAGGCTGAGAGAGGCTGGACAGAGGGCTTGTAGGCCTATTATAAGGCAGGTCCTCACCAGACATCACCGGCAACAACGTTGCCTATGGGCACAAGCCCACCGTTGCTGGACCAGAAAGAACTGGCAAGAAGTGCTCTTCACTGACGAGTCGCGGTTTTGTCTCACCAGGGGTGATGGTCGGATTTGCGTTTATCATCGACGGAATCAGTGTTACACCGATGCCTGTTCTCTGGAGGGGGATTGATTTGGAGGTGGAGGGTCCGTCATGGTCTGTGGCGGTGTGGCACAGCATCATCGGACTGAGCTTGTTGTCATTTCAGGGAATCTCAATGCTGTGCGTTACAGGGAAGACATCCTCCTCCCTCATGTAGTACCCTTCCTGCAGGCTCATCCTGACATGACCCTCCAGCGCGACAATGCCACCAGCCATACTGCTCATTCTGTGCGTGATTTCCTGCAAGACAGGAATGTCAGTGTTCTGCCATGACCAGCGAAGAGCCCAGATCTCAATCCCATTGAGCACATCAGGGACCTGTTGGATCGGAGGGTCAGGGCTAGGGCCATTCCCCCCCAGAAATGTCTGGGAACTTGCAGGTGCCTTGTTGGAAGAGCAGGGTAACATCTCACAGCAAGAACTGGCAAATCTGGTGCAGTCCACGAGGAGGAGATGCACTGCAGTACTTAATGCAGCTAGTGGCCACACCAGATACTGACTGTTACCTTTGATTTTGAAAATTATTAAATAACACGTATGGAATCATGTATTAAACAAAAGAGTGTTGAACAAATAAAAATTTATTCTATATTTGAGATTCTTCAAAGTAGCAACCCTTTGCCTTGATGAAAGCTTTGCACACTTGGCATTCTCTTGGAAAAACTGTCATCAAGGCAAAGGGTAGCTACTTTGAAGAATCTCAAATATAAAATGTATTTTGATTTGTTTAACACTTTTTTGGTTACTACATGATTCCATATGTGTTATTTCATAGTTTTGATGTCTTCACTATTATTCTACAATGTAGAAAATAGTACAAATAAAGAAACACCATAATCAACGATTAGCACTGTTTCGTAACTTGGCGGCTCTTCAGAGATGACAGCATATTTACCAGACACCTGAATAAGGTCCAACAGCCTTGACAGTAGGACGTCCATAGTAGGAAGTCCATAGAGTCCATAAACCATGTTCACATATGTTCTGCATTCCAAATGACACCATTTTCCCTATTTAGTGCACTGCTTTTGATCAGGGCTGTTTAGAAGTAGTATAGGGAATAGGGTTCCATTTGGGATTCAGATATTCACTACACCAGATGGCGAGGGATGACCCAATACTACTACCCAATCTGTGACCATTATCTAAGGTGCGCCAACTTCCTATCCAAAAAACGAGTCACCTCTTTTATCATATTATGTGAATATGAACCTGTGTGTGTGTGTGTGTGTGTGTGTGTGTGTGTGTGTAACAGAGAGTTCTGTAACAGAAAACAGTGGGAGTAGAAAGAGGAGTTTCAAAAGGCTTGGAAACAAGAATGTGCGGGAGCGTTTCTTGATTGCATTGGAAAATGAATATGAAGCTGGTTAAATTATCTCAAACAGATGGTCCTTGCTTTCTGCAGAGGAGAGAACAAGGAATGGAAATGCATGCACAGATAAGGAATGCAAATGGTAATCGGGTTAAAGTGTGTGTGTGTGTGTGTGTGTGTGTGTGTGTGTGTGTGTCGCTCTCCCACACCCTAAAATGGCTACCAGAGCACAACAAATATAAATCAATGTTGAATTAAACTTGATCAAATTAGAGTAGAATTATATGAAGACAAATGAATGACTCAGAGAGACACAATCACTAAATATAGTACCTACACTTAGAACCTTTCAACAGTTTGCCTCAATTCTCATTCATTCATCCAGTCATTAGAACACACATTTCTCCTTCCTTCCTTCCTTCCTTCCTTCCTTCCTTCCTTCCTTCCTTCCTTCCTTCCTTCCTTCCTTCCTTCCTTCCTTCCTTCCTTCCTTCCTTCCTTCCTTCCTTCCATTAGCTCCATACAAATGCATTTAGGGTTTAATCTCCCATGCCCTTGTTCTATTAATTCCCAGTCAAACACTGTGTAAAAATGAAAAAAAGATGGCCCAATTCTCCGGCCCATTGATTCTCTGTTCCCCCTCCCCAGCTCAGCTGCCTCTCCTTGATCCAACGTCAGGTGATTTTGTGATTTGAGGTATCATTTACGACGTGTCAGAAGCCGTCAACTGATGTCTGCTCATCGACGATATTGAAGGTCATCTTCGGTCAGAATCACACGCACACGCTCACTTTGGTCTCGGGCGAAAACACACACACGTTCTACAGGACATTTTCACAACCCTTGTACACTTCAATCAGTTTGGTTCAGAAACCTCAGAACGAGCTTAGGGGTGATTCTTGCGCGAGATGAGTAGGTTAGTAGGTAGGTACTATAGAGTCATATTTAGCTGTGCTTGAGTTAGCTGAGTTTGGGTCAGCTCGTGGAGCAACCTCAGACTGTACATGCATGTTCAGCTCTGTTGACCAGGCCTGTGGAATAAAAGAAAACAAAATAAGTTCTTCCTGAATGTGTGGAATTCAGTTGAAATTTGAACTTGGGGTTTTTACAAACTAGACAGGAAATAAAACCTGCATAAATATCCTCATTCTGCTGGTGTAAACTTTAATATCATTTAGAAGTCCAAAATGAACGGTTTACTTTGGTATAATCTAATTGGAGCTTCATGTAGAGTCCCCCTCCGCCGTTGACCTTCAGTGGCCAGTGACTGTTAACACACCAGTAGCACCACTGATCCTCTGGTCCTATAGGCTGAGGGCAAGATACTCACTGTGGAAGTGATGAGTGATGAGAGAGAGAAGGGGTGGGGCGGCGGCTATAAAATAACAAAAAGAGGGGGCATCTAACCATAGAGAGATGGAGAGATGGGAGGATGGAGACCTAGAGAGAGGGGAAGAGAAGGAGTCTAATAATACACTGTTCAGTAGAGGGGAACTATTCAGTGGAACTATGGAATTGAAGACTTAGGGAAAATGAAAGCTTTGTAGGCTATTTGGGCTCATTCCTTCTTCCTCAGCATTAAACCTGTTCATTTACTAGATTGAGCTGTCTCCTATTTGAACATTTCAATCGTTTGGACGGATGCGTATGCATCACGTTCTTGGACATTGAAAATGTGTCTTCAGACATTATGATGTTGGGTTATGTTGAGAACATTTTGACATTTTTATTATTTTTAATGAAAATAATGCACCATCATCAACCAGCAAGGTTCATTTCACACACACAAAAATATATATATATACATTTTAAAAGAAAGAGCATTTCAATTCTGGCTTAATGCTAAATGGTACGTACTACATATTAGCATTGGTATTGCTTCTGTGTGAGCTTGTTTAGTTAAACCCTTGGCAACAGTGCCTTGGGTATGAATCTCATTAAGCTTGGTTATAAATTACCAGTAAATTAAAGCTAGGAATGGCTCCACCTCTGGGCATTGGCAGCCGTTAGGTGTCGCATGCCTATAAAGTTATGTGCTGCCCACTGCAGATCTTCAAAAAGAATAACTCGAAATTCTGCACACCTAAGGTGTTTTAAAATAATATATTTGAACTCATTTTTCAAAATAAGAAGGAACGTTGAATGTCCTGCTGCCGTTCCACCACACCACCATGAGCGAAAACGGAGAGAAAACTCAGCTCATAACTTTTTAATCTACCCCGCCCTCTCATCTCATTTCATCCCATTTCTATTTTAATGGCATCTGAATTGAACTAAGAGTTTCAACTGGGTCAGAAAGAGGAAACAAGAGAAGAAGAAGTAGGGTCTGCGGGTGGGGGTCGGAGGGCTGGGTCTTAAAAAAATTCCCAAATGTCGCTAATGTCAGTAGCAAACTTTGCCAACATACTTAATTCTGGTTGAGCTCTTAATTAGTGAAGGGATGAACTAATTATGCATTTAAGTGAAGCAAAAGGCCCCGACTCATAACTTGTCTGAGTGGAGGAATGATTTATGGGTTTATAAAAGCCCTCTGCAGAGGTGGTGGTTCCCTCCAGGCCAGAGGCTGGGGACATGGCTGAGGAAAAACAGCTGCTCTTTGGCTGGGAGGACTGGGAGTCCCATGACTGTCTGGATGGTTGCCTTGAAGGCCTGTTGCTTGGCCCTGTACCTTAAGTGCCATTTCTCTCTGGTGCGGTAGCAGAGTGGCCCGGAAAAGAAGACGAGGGACGAGATTAAGGGAGAGGGATGGAAAGAGGAGAGAGAAAGGTGAGGAAGAAGCAGAGAAAGATGAGGGAGGGAGGAAGATATAAAGACAGTGGTAGGGAAGGAGTGGAGCGAGAGAGAGCAAAACAGATTGGGAGACATATACCGGCTAAAAACAAAGATTAAAGGAACAGTGAACGATGAGGACATACACATTCAAATATGATGGTTTTATATAGTACCAGATATGTTTTTTTTAAGGTTCTGTAAAGTACCATAGTCATACGGTTCTAAATGGAACTGGTATAGTGCTATAAAAAATCATTTCCTGAAGTTCTAGAAAGAGTCATTAAACAATATGGTTACAACCTTTTTTGGGACTATATAGAACTTTTATGGAGAATGATTCTATAAAGAACCTTCCTCAATCTCAAAGGTTCTTTGTAGATCCATACATGTTTTTTTCTTCGGATTTAATATACATATTATATTGTTACAATTCCATATGCTTTACTATTGTTAAATCAGATGTGCTAGAACTGGAGGGGAGAGAGAAAGAGGGTGCGCAGAGAGAAGGAGAGGGAGAGAGAGGGTGCGCAGAGAGAAGGAGAGGGAGAGAGAAAGAGGGTGTGCAGAGAGAGAAAGAGGGTGCGCAGAGAGAGGGAGAGAGAAAGAGGGTGTGCAGAGAGAGAAAGAGGGTGCGCAGAGAGAGGGAGAGAGAAAGAGGGTGCGCAGAGAGAGAAAGAGGGTGCGCAGAGAGAGAAAGAGGTTGCGCAGAGAAGGAGAGGGAGAGAGAAAGAGGGTGCGCAGAGAGGAGAGGGAGAGAGAAAGAGGGTGCGCAGAGAGAAGGAGAGGGAGAGAGAGAGGGTGCGCAGAGAGAAGGAGGGGGACAGAGAAAGAGGGTGCGCAGAGAGAAGGAGAGAGCGAGAGAGGGTGCGCAGAGAGAAGGAGGGGGAGAGAGAAAGAGGGTGTGCAGAGAGAGAAAGGGTGCGCAGAGAGAGGGAGAGAGAAAGAGGGTGCGCAGAGAGAAGGAGAGGGAGAGAGAAAGATAGGGGCAGAGAGAGGGGGAGATGGAGAGAGAGTAAAAGAAAGAAGGGTCAGAGAGAGAGAGAGGGGGCAGATAAAGGAGAGAGAGAGAGTCAGGCAGTTGGAAAGGGCTCAGTTCAGAGATTGGGGATTTCTAAAAACACTCCTAGAAAAAAAAAGGTGCTATCTAAATCCTAGAAGGGTCCTAGTATCAATAACAGAACCCTTTGAAGAACCCTTTCCACGGAGGGTTCTACATGGAACTCAAAAAATGTTATGCGTGGAAGCAAAAATGGTTCTACCTGGAACCAAAAAGGGTTATCATATGGGGACATTCAAACAACCCTTTTGGAACCCTTTTTTCTAAGAGTGTACATGTCCCACTGGGCGCTTCCTTAGTGACTCTAGACCCACACATTAAACTACCCACGTCAAACATTATTTTGAAAAGGAGCAGGGGGAGGGAGGTGAAAGGTTCAGGGATGCCGAGTGTAAAATAAAAGAGAGGAAGTACATGATGCGTGTTAGCTTGTAGACTGCACATATTCTAGTGTAATAACACACTGAGTCCGTGGGGTTCGGCATTACCAATCCTACACAGTAAAGTCCTCACTCTCTTTAACATAGACAACATTACATGAAAAGCCAGAAACAGATATCTTGATATGCCGTATATATTGAATCGTATATGATTGAAGGTTATGACTGAGAACAAGCTAACACCGGGTTCTCCTCAAATGATACACTCTCTTAAGCAGCAGAATGTCTCTGGAGCATGATCCATGGGAATATTGTTAATTGGGGAGGGATAACCGACCTGCTCGAATTCATCAAGACGTAATAGGTCTTCAAAAGGCATATCACTATATCGCTCGCACTTGACTTAAATAACATCCATAAATATTAATAGATTATTAATGTTGCTTACCAATTATGTGTACAGTACTGCCTGGGGCACTGACTGACCTCTATACAGGGAGAGATGGAGGGGGAGTGTGTGTGTGTGTGTGTGTGTGTGTGTGTGTGTGTGTGTGCGTGTGCGTGTGTGTGTGCGTCCTTTCGTGTTTGTGTTATATGGCAGAGCAGGGTGAAGTTCCTTCAGACGCAAATGATGATTCAGCTGTGCATTTCCCCCCTTAATGGTTAAGGTTAGGATTAGGGAAGCTGATCCGAGATCTGTATCTTGGGGGAACTTCTCCCCGGAGCTATAATGGAGACTTACCCCATACGGGGAGGGTTTTCCCGGGATTGTAAACTCCATATACTCGTAACTGGGGCTTTCAGCTAACACATGCGTGTGCACTGCCTTCACAGTGATATATCAGGTAGTGAAGTTACAGCAGTCGGTGGTGTGTGTGTCATGATTTATTACAGTGAGGTGTGTGACCGAGGGACTGACTGCAGCTCTGTCTGTAGTCTATCGCATGCAGCGTCAGAACATTGTAAAGTGTATCCACTGAGGAACGAGATCATGATGTGCCTGGGTTTTCAGTTTATGCGCACCGTTGTTTTGTCATACGCGATATCTTAATACAATGAGTTGGTGTCTGAGGCTGCCCTAACATGGATACCGTATAGCTACAGATGTAGGATCTTCATTGTGTCACTCTATTATGGATGAGAATTCTTCTGCACAGCAGGAAATGCAAACGTACAGCGCATTCAAGGTTTAAAAAGGCTTCTAAAGTCATTTCCACTGAGAACGTAACGTAATAACCCCTACAACAAAAATGTCCAGTAATTATAATCCACATTCACATTTCACATTTCACATTTCCCGCTGTAGCAAATGAAGATTAAGAATACACCCTTTACAGCTCAGCGAGAATGACAGACGATATGATACCTCCACCCTGTGACTGAATAGGTATTCATCATGTACAGGAATAAGTCACTGCACGGAATGCGGAGGCAGATGAACAAGAAAAGATTTGAGTTCTAGATTTGTATGTAGATGAATGCAATAAAAGAGACCACTAACATTGCTTGGCATGTTTCCCATGGAACCAGTTGAGGTGTGTTTGTGTGTGTTTTTGTGTGTGGGCGTGTTCGTGTGAGCAGACCGATCGAACGCGCACACTTCCTCTTCGGCGTCCTGATTGAGTCACAATGCGTGTGACAGAAGCTCTGAGTTATTTCCTGTGTCCAAAGCCACCGAAGCGAATGCCTTTCTCAAATCCACCCCGATTTGATTCGCTCCTCTTTCAGTGGCGTGAATATTGGCGGCTATAAAAATGAACATACTTAGTGTGTGAGGGAAATCGGCTTACCACGTCGGAAAATGAAGAGAAGTCCTAACCTCAAATAACACGGAAGTGTGTTTTTATTTATTGCATTATCTAAATATGTTCTATGTGCCACACAAATATATTGCGGATAATCATGGAGCATCATGGACACTTTGGCTATGTACAACCGCTGATGGGTTAGAGCAATGTAGACCATCTGGAATGCTGAACTCTTGTGAAGCAGAGACCCTTCTGTGACACGCAGACACCTTCACCTGTTAGAGGGCGATACAATTACAGCGGGACTGTGGCACAAAGTTAAAGCAATTGAGGCAACTATTCCAGGGAAACGCTCAAGCGTTCACTGCCAGTCCCCATAGGCTCATTTATATGACACCTGGCTGAGTGACACTGTGCCATATATCTGTCTCTGTCTCTCCTCCGTCTGGGATCTAAAAAAAATGACGTCTGTCCTTAGCTGCCAGATTTCTAGAACAATACTCTCTCCATCATCTGTTATTCTGTGTGTGTGCGTGTGATGTCTTATTCCTGGCACTTCATTATTGGGAGCTGCTGAAAATGTAACCATCAAAACTGTCAGAGGATACTGCGTTTGCTAATACCACATTTCAGGATTGACTGACTCCAACTACCTCTCTCTCTCTCTCTCTCTACTCACACTCACACACACACTCACACTCACTCACACACACACACAACACCACCACCACCACCACCACGACAAACCTCAGAAATGAAACAAATGAACGCATTTACCTGCCACTCACACGTGAGGGAATGAAAAACAAACACAAAGAAAGACAAAGAAACAGCTCAACATTTTATGGCTCCACTGTAAATCAGTGGGACAGAAAAACAAGAAATACAATGGCTGAGCCACGGGCACAAGACGAGATGACCAGCCACTGCAATCACAATTATTACTGTTTATAATCAGCATAATGCAGACTTCAACCCCTACATACATACATACATACATACATACATACATACATACATACAAACAAACAAACAAACAAACAAACAAACAAACAAACAAACAAACAAACAAACACACACACACACACACACACACACACACACACACACACACACACACACACACAAACACTGCATTATTCTGGCCTGATGGTGGTCTAGCACCATCTACAGGGCAACATTACAGCAGCAACAGATGCATATGGAGGAGGTGTCTTGTCTCCATAGCACTTTGACAGTCGGCTAATAAGCATATATATATATATATATATATATATATATATGAGAGAGAAGAGATATAGATATTACTCCAATCTAAAGCCAATCTGGAACAAAATAGCCCCCTTAGTGCTGCAGTAACAGTACCTGTCACCTCCAAATCCATTATCCACACCCCTAATTTCCCCATCCCCTCACCCCCCTTTTGAGCAATTAGGTTTCAACACATGCAGCCGTAATAGTGCTGTACTGGTACTGGTATGGCTCTACTACACTGCTATACCACATCACCTGGCTCGATTCCAACATGTGAACAAAGAGCATCCAGGTTTTACTGTACTGCACTAATGACATTATATGAGACATAAGCCCAGTAAGAAAAAGAAAAAGGGAGTGGGGTGGTGGAGGGATGGAGGAAAAACAGAGTGTTCTGGCAGTTTCCGAGAGAGAGAGAGAGAGCAAGAGAGAGAGAGATTAGAGAGGGAGAAGAGAGAGAGCGATCACACGCAGAGCTAACCCAACATATACCATTAAAATTCACTAAAATTCACGCAACCGACGACAGCCCTTAGTCAGGCAGGCAGGCAGGCAGGCAGGCAGGCGGGCGGGCGGGCGGGCGGGCGGGCGGGCGGGCGGGAGGGCGGAGAAGAGAGTGATGAATGCAAAGTTCTGATTGACACCTGGTGGTTATGAAGACTGAGAAGCAAAACAATGCAACAACTTCCCCTTATTGAAAAGCTTTCTAAGCTTCTTATACGATATAAGCAAGTTAAAAAAAAAGAAACCCTGATGAAATATTTCAGTGCCGAGGCTCTTTAGTCAGAACGTCGGTGCTTTCAGTCTTTCCCAGTCTATTGCATTACGCCAGACACAGACAGATGAACACAATGTCAAAGGGTACATTTATAACACTAAAGCAAGACGTGCACCCGCTGCACCCTGACATGGCACAACACTGAAGGATCGTGGGTAATATTCACTCTATCTGTATTATCCCATCGTTTCCGAACTCCATCTTTTGAATAATTGATAAGGTAATCATCAAACGCTACTCATCAACTTTCTGATCAAAATAATAAGGTGATATGTTTGTATAAAGACACACACACACACACACATACGCCCACACTCCTGATCCTCAACCTTCCTCAACTACCATTCCATGTCAATAACCTCGTAATTAGTGCACAGTGTTGACACATGGGAGTTATTTTGAAGGTCGTGCAGCCTTTGTATTGTAAAAGGGTGTGTCTCTTCAGTTGCAGTGTGTGCTTGTCTCCTCCATGCAAAGCTATGTTCTTTCTGCAGGTCATAGACATATTTTAGTGCTATCCACAGCAAATGATGCTGTTTGCTGAGGAGGCTTGAAAAGCGCAGCGACCGTTTAACTGGATGAGTAAGACATGCTTGTATAAACGCACTGTGACAGTGACGGACACACACACACAAACGTCATGGGCCTGTCATGCGCGCATACACACACACACACTAACGGACAGACACACACTCCTGCTTCTCTAATGACAGTCGAGACAATGAGAGAGGCAATAGCGTATTACAGAGAAATGGTCAAAGCACTGTAAAGATACGTACTTCCATTGTACTGTAGCTGAACCATCTCCATTCAAATCAAATGTATTCATATAGCCCTTCGTACATCAGCTGATATCTCAACGTGCTGTACAGAAACCCAGCCTAAAACCCCAAACAGCAAGCAATGCAGGTGTAGAAGCACGGTGGCTATGAAAAACTCCCTAGAAAGTCCAAAACCTAGGAAGAAACCTAGAGAGGAACCAGGCTATGAGGGGTGGATAGTCCACTTCTGGCTGTGCCGGGTGGAGATTATAACAGAACATGGCCAAGATGTTCAAATGTTCATAGATGACCAGCAGTCGTAAGAAGCAGTGTACAATGAATGCACAACGATCTCTCTATAACCACTCTAGGGTTGAAATGTTTGATAAACATCATGTTCAGAATAGCTAAGGTGAAGAGACGTAATGCATGTTGAAGAGATCCAAAAACATGACGACCGCAACCCTCTCACCGATTTGGGTAATTTCAGACGGCTCTTTGACAGCAAGATGAGGCAGTGAATCTCATTTTGTTTCTATGATTTTTTCCCCCCATCATTTTCTCAAGGGGCTAGTTAGTAAAATAAGAGTCTATTGTGTACCTATCCTATTACACGCAAACAACAGTCCATATGCTACTTCTACTGTTTACCTACACAAGCTCTCACACGCCCCCTCTCATCCTCTCTTCTCTAAAGTAATAGCAGACTATGGGGCATTGCAGGCAAATATTGTGTCCCTATCATGTTCGAGCTGTGTCAAGGAAATGACTTGTCTGTGTTTTCCAATCTCGCATAGACACAGAAGCGGACACACACATACACACACACACACACACACACACACACACACACAATCATAAAGCACACCGAACACTGGATGATTAAATTACTGAGGCATGTCTGATACGGAAGGTTGCTTTGCTCTATCTATTCGAGTACACCCTACATCAAACACTACACCGCAGAACAGTAGATGGAACCTGACAAATGTTTTAATATAGTAGTGAGAGTGAATAATATTAACTTGATCTCTCCAACGTGGAAATGGGCATTGACGCAATAGGTTGCAAGTTGACGGTAAAGCAATGCTACTGCGCAGTACGTTATGTACCAGTTTTGCTTTGTGAAATATTTCTACTTCAAAAAAGGGGGTTCAGTGTGAAAGGCGTAAACAATTGCAAGATTTTTCTAAGCAAGTAGAGTAACTATTCTTGTAAGACCCAAACACTTTCCTTTCTCCTTATGTAACAGATAGAGAACCAAAGCACATCTGAAGAAGCCTGCAGACATGAATCTGGCCTTTCTTCCTCTCTCTGGTATTGTAGCTACTGTAGATGTCATGCCAAAACGCAAGACCCCTAAGAGTCTTCTTTGCTTCTGCAATCTTCATAAATGAAAAGCATTATCGCCCAGAACATCAGTAGCCTCGCACAAACATAAAAACGCTGGTGAGCTCTGCAAAACAGAGACGAACCTGTGTTGTTCTGAGGAGCATAAAATAGAGAACAAATTCTCCTGGGTTGCCATTGATTTCTTAGTGACCCGGTGCTCCGGAGTAGTTTACAAACTATCCCTGGTGGGAACGCTCAGTGTTGGTGATAGCCAATGGGATAAAACAAACTCATTTGGATTGAAGAAGAAGTGTGTTTAGCTCTAATAAAAGCCTTTATTTTTCCACCGTGCACGCACACACACACACATACCGAGTGAGACACACACACACATAAACACACACACAAACAAATACACACACACAACATCGCTCCTGGGTTCCTCGCTTCTCTGTAAAGAGTGAATCCTCTGGATCAACACCTAGTTGTTTGAGGTCGTTCCAAGTTGAAAGTCGTTTAAAAGTGATTAATGCTACCGCCAGAGAGGAATTCAACCTCCCAGTAACCCCTCAACAACCTCCCATAACCCCTCAACAACCTCCCATAACCCCTCAACAACCTCCCATAACCCCTCTACAACCTCCCAGTAACCCCTCTACAACCTCCCAGTAACCCCTCAACAACCCCTCTACAACCTCCCCACAATCCTTCAGCAGCTGGGCCTGAACATAAAAGAAAGTTAATGTCCCTGAGAGAGAGAACTGTGAAAGTAAATGTACTGGAACAAGAGATTCATGTTTTTTAAGACCGCACACCCACACAGATTTACGGACAACACACACCAACAGAAACACAGACCACAACACACACACATTCACACACTTACACATATATACACACACAAGCTCTCTCAGCTTGTGGTAAACCTCTTACTTATCACACAACCCACATAATAGCATACAGTGCATTCGGAAAGTATTCAGACCCTTTGGCTTTTTGCAAATGTTGTTACATTACAGCCTTTTTCCTCATCAATCTACATACAACAGTCCATAATGACAAAGCAAAAACAGGTTTTAAGAATTTTTTGCAAATGTATTTAAAATGTATAACAGAAATACCTTATTTATATAAGTATTCAGACCCTTTGCTATGAGACATGAAATTGAGCTCAGGTACATCGTTTTTCCTTTGATCATCCTTGAGATGTTTCTACAACTTGATTGTAGTCCACCTAGGGTGAATTCGATTAATTGGACATGATTTGGAAAGGCACACACCTGTCTATATAAGGTCCCACAGTTGACAGTGCATGTCAGAGCAAAAACCAATCTGGGGAAGTGTACCGGAAAATCTCGGCAGCATTAAAGGTCCCCAAGAACACAGTGGCCTCCATCATTCTTAAATGGAAGAAGTTTGGAACCATCAAAACTCTTCCTAGAGCTGACGTCCAGGACAAAATGATTAATCAGGGGAGAAAGGCATTGGTCAGGGAGGTGACCAAGAACTCAATGGTCACTCTGACAGAGCTCCAGAGTTCCTCTGTGAGAAACTTCCAGAAGGATAACCATCTCTGCAGCACTCCACCAAGTAGGCCTTTATGCTAGAGTGAACAGATGGAAGCCACTCCTCAGTAAAAAGCACATGACAAAGGCACCTAAAAGCTCTCAGACCTTGACAAACAAGATTCTCTGGTCTAATGAACCCAAGATTTAACTCTTTGGCCTGAATGCCAAGTGTCACATCTGGATGAAACCTGGCACCATCCCTATGGTGAAGCATGGTAGTGGCAGCATCATGCTGTGAGGATGTTTTTCAGCGACAGGGACTTGGAGGCTAGTCAGGATTGAGGGAAAGATGAAGTACAGACATCCTTGATGAAAACCTGCTCAGGACCTTAGACTGGTTGGAAGGTTCACCTTCCAACAGGACAACGACCCTAAGCACACAGCCAAGACAACGCAGGAGTGGTTTCGGGACAAGTCTCTGAATGTCCTTGAGTGGCCCAGCCAGAGCCCGGACTTGAACCCGATCGAACATCTCTGGAGATACCTGAAAATAGCTGTGCAACGACGCTCCCCATCCAACCTGACAGAGCCTGAGAGGATCTGCAGAGAAGAATGGGAGAAACTCCCCATATACAGGTGTGCCAAGCTTGTAGCATCATAGCCAAGAAGACTTGAGGCTGTAATCGTTGCCAAATGTGCTTCAATAAAGTACTGAGTAAAGGGTCTGAATACTTATGTAAATGTAATATTAACTGTAATATTAAAGGGTCTGAATACTTTCCGAGTGCACTGTATACTATACTCACACATGTCATAACAACTAGGGCAGACTTCAAATCCATTTGTGTTTTAATTAAGGATTTATAAATGTTTCTAATGTTTCTCTGTTCTAATTCAATAATAAGGTTTAATTAAAAAGTGAATGCCTAAACATAACATTAAACAGTTCAAAATTTGACATTTGGAAAAACTTTAGAAATTTGAAGTTTGAGAAACATGGATGAACGTCTAACTTAAGACTTAAGACTTAAGACTGTGAGAGTTTGTAGACCATAGTGGCATTTGCTGGACATATGCCTCAAGCAAAAAAAATTGAATTAACAGCTTAAAGGCTTTAAGGTTAGGGTTAAGTTTAGGCATTAACTCTGAATGTTTAAGGTTAGGCATGAACTCCGAATGGTTAAGATAAGGGTTACGGTTTGGGATAGGCAGAAAACAAAAATATAGAAAACTTTATATCACTAGATTTGAACATGCAACCTTTGGAATCAGAGGCAAAGGTATGCACCAATCCTCCATCCACAACACCCTAGCAAATCTGAATACGGCTTGGATGATTCTAATTCAAACCCTTTTTTCCCCTGCTTTTTTTAAGGGCTTGTGTGGTTTTTGGACAACTGAAAAGCCTCTCAGAAACGAACCCTGAGCATAGGCTACAATGAAGCAATGATGACAGAATTAAAATGCAAACCAAGTGTTGAGTTGAGGGGTTGGGTAAATAGGCCTTGTCCAGATTCGACGAGGGAGAGCGGGTGAGAAAATTTGTTTTGGTGGTAACGATGTCTAACTGTTCACTTTCTTCATCCCGGCAACAGCGATAATGGATGGAATTGTGGTTGCGCATCAAGACGGCCAAATCAATTCCCTTTAAGTCTCAACATTACCATTCAGGATGGTAGTCTGCAAGTCTGTGAATCCAAGAGTCGCGATATGTTCCCAATTCATTAAGATGTATAGACAAACGTCAGCTTGCCGTATGCTAACCAATTGACTGGCAAGCCATAGACGTCTAATCTCGAACATAATGTGTACCGGTGCCAGACATTTCCACTCCAATCCGGGCAGAGGGGAGAGAGACAAATTTTGATAAATCATAGGTCATTACCCATACCGAGAGAGTTATGTGCATGAGGGAACAGCTATTAGCCAATGATTCACAGTGTGGGATTTCTCTAGGTATGATGTCATTATGTAGGCTACCTCAAACAGCCATGTGTGTTGTGCTTGCTGGAATACACACATGGAAGGTACTGTATCACTATGAACCTGTGTGGCTTGAAATCTCCATCAGTCAGTGTGGGCCTTCTCCTCCAATGTTCTGAGGAGGCAAGGAGATAGCATGAAAGGGATCGGGAAAAGAAGATTGAGGAATTGGTCCTGGCCTTCTGCGTGGAATTTAGTGGGATCCAATCAGATGACACTCAGTCAGCAGGGGGCATCAGGTAGAAGAGCATGCATTTAGTTTTACTTGCATTTAAGAGCAGTTGGAGGCCACGGAAGGAGAGTTGTATGGCATTGAAGCTCATCTGGAGGTTAGTTAACGCAGTGTCCAAAGAAGGGCCAGAAGTATACAAAATGGTGTCGTGTGCGTAGAGGTGGATCAGAGAATCTGATTCGATGCTAACGCAATACACCACAGGATGTTTTTTGTGCTGGTCAAGGGCAGTCAGGTCTGGTGTGAACCAAGGGATATATCTGTTCCTGGTTCTGAATTTTTAGAATGAAGCATGCTTATTTGCTTAGATAGTGAGGAAAGCACTTTTAAATAACAATCTGGCATCCTCTACTGATGGAATTAGGTCAATATCCTTCCAGGATACCTGGGCCAGGTCGATTAGAAATGCCTGCTCGCTGAAGTGTTTTAGGGAGCGTTTGACAGTGATGAGGGGTGGTCGTTTGACCCCAGACCCATTACAGACGCAGACAATAAGGCAGTGATCGCTGAGATCCTGGTTGAAGACAACAGAGGTGTATTTGGAGGGCAGGTTGGTTAAGAGGATATCTATGAGGGTGCCCGTGTTTACGGATTTGGGGTTGTACCTGGTAGGTTCATTGATCATTTGTGTGAAATTGAGGTCATCAAGCTTAGATTGTAGGATGGCTGGGGTGTTAAGCATGTACCAGTTTAGGTCACCTAACAGCACGAGCTCTGATGATAGATGGGGGGCAATCAATTCACATATGGTGTCCAGGGCACAGCTGTGGGCAGAAGGTGGTCTATAGCAAGTGACAACAGTGAGAGACGTGTTTCTGGAAAGGTGGATTTTTAAAGTAGAAGCTCAAATTGTTTGCGCACAGATCTGAATAGTAAGACAGAACTCTGCAGGCTATCTCTGCAGTAGATTGCAACTCAGCCCCCTTTGGCAGTTCTATCTTGTCGGAAATTGTTATAGTTAGGGATGGACATTTCTGGGTTTTTGGTGGTCTTCCTAAGCCAGGATTCAGACATGGCTAGGACATCCGGATTGGCAGAGTGTGCTAAAGCAGTGAATAAAACAAACTTAGTGAGGAGGCTTCTAATGTTAACATGCATGAAACCAAGGCTTTTACGGTTACAGAAGTCAACAAATGATAGCGCCTGGGGAACGGGAGTGGAGCTAGTCACTGCAGGGCCTGGATTAAACTCTACATCACTAGAAGAACAGAGGAGGAGTATGATAAGGGTATGGCTAAAGGCTATAAGAACTGGTCGTCTAGTACGTTCGGAACAGAGAGTAAAAGGAGCAGGTTTCTGGGCACGGTAGAATATATTCAAGGCATATTGTACAGACAAAGGTATGGTAGGATGCGAATACAGATGAGGTAAACCTATGCATTGCATGACGATGACAGAGATATTGTCTCTGAAACATAATTTAAACCAGGTGAGGTCACCGCATGTGTGGGAGGTGGAACTAAGGCGTATTGAGCAGGGCTAGAGGCTCTACAGTGAAATAAGGCAATAATTACTAACCAAAACAGCAATGGTCAAGGCATATTGACATTAGGGAGAGGCATGCATAGCCGAGTGATCATAGGAGTCCAGTGAGTAGCTAGGTGGGCTGGAGACACGGCATTCAGACAGTTAGCTGACCGGGGCTATCAAGCTAGCAGAAGGGCCTTAGAGGGACGTCGCAACAGAAGAAGTCTGTTGTAGCCCCTCGTGCTGTTACGTCGGCAGACCAGTCGTGATGGATCAGCAGGGCTCCGTGTATTTAAAGGGTCCAGGCCAATTGTCAAAATAGGTATAGTGGCACAAGAAATTGGCCGATTGGCCTCTTCAGCTAACAGTCCGATATGCTCTAGACAGCTAGCGGGTAGCGGCTAGCAGGCTAGCAGATGGGCATACAGGGGATGTCGTGACGCAGGAGCCAGTAGAAAAACCCACTCGGGCAGATTACGTCAGTCGTCCAGTCGTGATGGATCAGCGGGGCTCCGAATCGGCAGTCAAAGGGGCCCAGGCCAATTGGCAAAAAAGGTTATTGTAGCCCAAGGAGTGGCTGATGGACCTATTCAGCTAGCCAGGACATTAGCTCCAGGCTAATAGGTGCTGGCTTCGGGACCGAGACGTTAGCCAGGAGTGGCCACTCGGATAGCAGCTAGCTAGCTGAGATGATCCAGGTGAAAAGGTTCAGAGCTTGTGGTAGGAATCCGGAGATACGGAGAAAAATAAGTTTGATATGCTCTGGTTTGAATCGCGCTGTGCAGACTGGCAAGAGTTGTCTGGGCTAAAAGTTAGCTGATGACCGCTAGCAGTGGCTAGCTAACTACTAGCTAGTAGCTAGTTAGCTGGTTAGCTTCTGTTGGGGGTTCCGGTTCTGAAGTAAAGAAAATAGCAGATCCACACCACATTGGGTGAGGCGGAAAACAGGAGAGTGTGTTGAAGATGAGGTTAAGAAAAATATAAAAATATATAGATGCGAAGAAAAAAGATAGAACAAGATATATACACGGGTCACTACAAGACGTCTGACTGCTACGCCATCTTTGATTTTTTTTGTTGATTTGTTGTTTTTTATTTATGTCTTATTGGCATGCTGGTGAGATCCATCTATCTGTCAATCACAAGTCACAACCATAGAGGGGCTAAATCTAACCAAATAAATCAATGTCCCGTAAAGCAACACAAATCATCCATCAACATCTGTCAGTGTATTCATGTATTTTCCAAGAAATAGACAATACCATAAACATTTAGTCCTTCATGGATACATGCTTTAAATTCTCCCTGTTTTTCCTTCCGGTCACCTCCACTTTGGTTCTTTTTCCCAAAATATTTTCATTAGGATGCAGTGACAGGCAGGAAAGTGATGCGGACGAGGATTGATTCATTCAAGAAGGCAGGACGTGCAAACACACACGCACAGAAATACACATGCACACACACAGGAACAAAAACACACACACACACCTTCAAGCACACACCTGCAAGCCCACATACACACTATGACAAACAGTCTCACAAACACGCACGCGCACACACTGTGACACACACCTGCAAGTACACACACACACACCAGGTTTGATTCATTCAGGATGGCAGTAGGCTGCTAGCCCTGTCTGAAACTTCAATCAGCACTTCCACTGAGCTTGGCTACACCACCGTTCGGCCTTTTCAATTTCCATGCCTCTGCATTAATTCTGTTGTTTTGCGTGCTCCCGTAAGTCTCTCTCTCTTGCTCTCTGTCTCGTTGTGTGTGTGAATGGGTGTGTCTACATCTGTGTTTCTCTGTCTGTGTGTATGTGTGTGTTGCGTGAGAGTGTGTGTGTGTGTGTGTGTGTGTGTGTGTGTGTGTGTGTGTGTGTGTGTGTGTGTGTGTGTGTGTGTGTGTGTGTGTGTGTGTGTGTGTCGGTGGGGGGGATTGAGTGTGTGTGTGCATATGTGTGAGAGACAGACCGAGAGAGAGTGTGTGTGTGTGTGTCGGTGGGGGGGATTGAGTGTGTGTGTGCATATGTGTGAGAGACAGACGGAGAGAGAGCGTGATGTGTTGTCTGCCGTCAAAATACTAATATTTCTCAAAATTGTCCCTAACCCTGGTGATCCCTCAGAACCAGAGAATAACAACCAAGTGTACGCTTATAGAGTTTTAAATTATCACAGTAATTAAGGAATAATTCACCATTATTTGGGACTTTGTTGGTTTGATAGGTTTCTAATTGTTTTCCTCTATATCAAACCCAATTTTTTTTGTCAATTTAAGTTGTGCTTCTTTTTCTGTTTGCCTGAACATATCTTTTCACTGCTAAAAGTATGCCTTCTTTACTGGAGAGTGGATGTGGTATCCAGAAAGGTATCTAAGAGTGTTTGGATTTGTTTATTACTGGTTGCTTGCTGTTATTCCTCTGTGCTGTTTTGGGCCCATCTGTATGAATTTCTGATGTTGTACAGCTTACTGGGCTGTGAATGTGTGGTTGTTTCCATGTCAGATTTTTTCAGAAACAAGGTCATGTGGCTGTGATCAGACAGACAGTGAGAGAGTAAGGGTAATTGCATAGTCATATAGTCTACTGTGCTGTGGCTTAGAGTTGAGCAGTAGGTGAAACTCCCCAAAGAGTCCCCCATAACCAACCGCAGACAAAGTAAAGACCCAGGCTGCGACAGAGCTTCGACAGACCCCTTCTATTTTTGTTGGTGGTGGTGCTGTCGCTCTTGTTTTAATGGGGGAGATTAAGACAGCTGGAAACAGTATGGCCTGTATAAAAGCTGTCCCCTCATGTGGCCATTAGATCAGGTAGTGTTCCTGTATGTGCATTTTTGTCCCCACAGATTCACACATTTCCCAGGGCCTGGAAATGACACATCTCTCCTCATGGTGGGGAATATCAATGACCGCAAGATTACCTCTCTGTAGCCTGTGGGACAGTGTGTGACAATGTCAGCCTTACACCATGTCTCCTGTAGAATGATGACATCATCATCTTTCAGAATATATTTTTTTTTAACTCTTCAGTCCAAAGGTTGACGAGTTTAGGCCCCCACATGCTAACTGATAGCGAATTCATGTTGCAAAAAGAAAGAATAGCACAGTCAAAAATACAGTAACTACTAACTACTAAGTTGTTAAGAGTGAGATAAACGATGATTAAGGACAAACAATCATTCTCTTTTCTTTTTTGTTTTACTTTGTCTTCTTCCTATTCATTATATAAGTACACTTTTAGTGCAATAGCTAAGTGTGTGTTTTTGTGTGTGTGTGTGTGTGTGTGTGTGTGTATCTCCCTCTCTGTGTGCGAATGTGTTAGAGACAGACGGAGAGAGAGCGTGATGTGTTGTGCGTGCCGCCAAAATACTAATATTTCTCTAAATTGTCCCTAACCCTGGTGATCCCTCAGAACCAGAGAGAAACAACCAGTTTCTGAACAACCAGTTTACTTTCTCTCTCTCTCTCTCTTTCTCTCTCTCTCTCTCTCTCTCTCTCTCTCTCTCTCTCTCTCTCTCTCTCTCTCTCTCTCTCTCTCTCTCACACACTTTCTTTTACTCTGCAGTGCTGAGGGCCTGGCAGCTGCTAAGGCCCACACAAGAAGGGGGTGTGGAGCCTGGACCTATCTTCCACAACCAATCCATCCCTTTGAAATCGGTTCAGTCGGCCACCCTGCAGAGACAACTAATGGCAGCGGGTTTACTAAGGCTGGGTGACCTGCGACTGCTGGGAGAGGAGGGGTGAAAAACCTCGTAAGTCCTGGCACAGCAAACAGGAATTACTTCTCTTAGGCTGCTGGAGAGATTCCTGGAGGAGGTCCAGGAGACACTGTCTGAGCCGGTAAGGGGGGTGTTTGAGCGGCCAAAGGGGGAGGGGCCACCAACTTTTCCGCTACTGCTGGTGACGGCAGAGACTGGGGCCTGGCAAGGGGGTTTGGAGGACTTGTTCGATTTTAACACTCTGAGCCTGGGGGAGTTTGAGGGGGTGTGAGGTAAAGCCCTCTACAACCTCTGCATTAAGGTGAGGAACATTTGGAACCTAACAGGAGTGAAGGCACATCAGTGTCAGGGGGTATGTGGGGCGGAGAGTATAGTGAGATTTAGGTGGAGGGGGCTCTACAAACCCCCAGTACCAAAGAGGCCAGGGGACCTGGCCACTAACAGCTGGTTGGCACGGGTTGAACCGGGAGTCGGACAGGGGTGTCCTTCCGTTGGGGTTGGGTTTTACTGTCGGGATGTTTATAATGGAGTACAGGTATTCAAATAAGGAGAAGGGCAAATGTGTGTTGTTGAATTTTCTGTTTGCTCAGGTAAAGTTGGCTAACAAGGAGGAACAGGGTCAAAGGTGAGGGTATAACAAACCCTTTACTATTATTTGATGGGATGGTCTCTGTGTGCCTTAGGGTGGAATTTGAGTCCTATTAAATGATAAAAAGTGTGGAGATGTTTCAGCAGATATGTTGTGTCGGGGGCGGGGGGCTGTCTGTTCAGCTGGGGAAGATGAGTTGGATATACGGTTGTAGAAGTGGTGAGATGTTTGGTTATTGTGATGTGTGGTGTTGTTTTGGATGGCGGTGTAGAGGGCATGGTGAGTGTGGTATGCAGTACTGCAGTATTGTTTTTGTTTTTTTGTTTTAAGGGGAGAGTGGTGAGGTTTCAATGAAATGAGAACGCTTCATTAAAGAAAGACAAAAAGTCAGTCTCTCTCTCTCTTTCACTCTACTCTCTTCATTCTTTCTCTCTCTCTCTCTCTCTCTCTCTCTCTGAGGAGGAGGAGGAGAGGAATAACGTCAATTAAACCAAATGGAAGAGCAGAGATTAAATGTGCCCCCTTATTTCCAATCTTAGATCATAATTAGGTTTGTGTGGAAGAACGAACACACAGACAAACGTGCTCACACACAGAAACACACACACACACACACACACACACACACACACACACACACACACACACACACACACACAAAATGTAAGACTGTAAATAAATATTTAAAAAAAGGGAGCGCGTAATAGTTGTCAAAAGATAAATGAATGAAATTAAAACTAAAGTTTGAGTGCTTTGATACATACTGGGCTTTGGGTGATGCTGGCTGCCGCCACACACACACACACACACACACACACACTGCACATACACACACACACACACACACACACACACACACACACACACACACACACACACACACACACTGCACATACACACAACCTAGAAGACAGATCATTTGCCCATCAGATCAAATCACATTTATTTATATAGCCCTTCGTACATCAGCTGATATCTCAAAGTGCTGGCAAGAAACCTAGCCTAAAACCCAAACAGCAAGCAATGCAGGTGTAGATGTCACGCCCTGACCTTAGTATTATTTTTTTCTTTATTATTTTGGTTAGGTCAGGGTGTGACATGAGTGGACTTGATTGTGGACTTCAGGAAACAGCAGAGGGAACACCCCCCCTATCCACATCGATGGAACAGTAGTGGAGAGGGTAGCAAGTTTTAAGTTCCTCGGCATACACATCACAGACAAACTGAATTGGTCCACTCACACAGACAGCATCGTGAAGAAGGCGCAGCAGCGCCTCTTCAACCTCAGGAGGCTGAAGAAATTCGGCTTGTCACCAAAAGCACTCACAAACTTCTACAGATGCACAATCGAGAGCATCCTGGCGGGCTGTATCACCGCCTGGTATGGCAACTGCACCGCCTTCAACCGTAAGGCCCTCCAGAGGGTAGTGAGGTCTGCACAACGCATCACCGGGGGCAAATTACCTGCCCTCCAGGACACCTACACCACCCGATGTCACAGGAAGGCCATAAAGATCATCAAGGACATCAACCACCCGAGCCACTGCCTGTTCACCCCGCTATCATCCAGAAGGCGAGGTCAGTACAGGTGCATCAAAGCTGGACTGAAAGACCAGACTGACCAGACCAGACTGAAAAACAGCTTCTATCTCAAGGCCATCAGACTGTTAAACAGCCACCACTAACACTGAGTGGCTGCTGCCAACACACTGACACTGACTCAACTCCAGCCACTTTAATAATGGGAATTGATGGGAAATGATGTAAATATATCACTAGCCACTTTAAACAATGCTACCTTATATAATGTTACTTACCCTACATTATTCATCTCATATGCATACGTATATACTGTACTCTATATCATCGACTGTATCCTTATGTAATACATGTATCACTAGCCACTTTAAACTATGCCACTTTGTTTACATACTCATCTCATTTGTACATACTGTACTCGATACCATCTACTGTATCTTGCCTATGCTGCTCTGTACCATCACTCATTCATATATCCTTATGTACATATTCCTTATCCCCTTACACTGTGTACAAGACAGCAGTTTTGGAATTGTTAGTTAGATTACTTGTTATTACTGCATTGTCGGAACTAGAAGCACAAGCATTTCGCTACACTCGCATTAACATCTGCTAACCATGTGTATGTGACAAATAACATTTGATTTGATTTGATTTGAGTGATGTATGTGTTTTCGTCCTGTCTAGGGGTTTTGTATGTCTATGGGTGTTCACTAGTCTAGGTGTTATGTATGTCTATGGTTGCCTAGATTGGTTCTCAATTAGAGGCAGCTGTTTATCGTTGTCTCTGATTGGGAACCATATTTAGGCAGCCATATTCCTTGGGTATTTCGTGGGTTATTGTCTATGTGTTAGTTGCCTGTGTCTGCACTTATCATATATAGCTTCAGGTTCGTTTTGTTGTTTTGTAAGCTGGTTTAAGTGTTCTTCGTTTCAGTAAATAAGAAGATGTATTCAAATCACGCTGCGCCTTGGTCTCCTCCATTCAACGAACGTGACAGTAGAAGCACGGTGGCTAGGAAAAACTCCCTAGAAAGGCCAAAACCTAGGAAGAAACCTAGAGAGGAAACAGGCTATGAGGGGTTGCCAGTCCTCTTCTGGCTGTGCTGGGTGGAGATTATAACATTATAACTTGGCCAAGATGTTCAAATGTTTATAAATGACCAGCATGGTCAAATAATAATAATCACAGTAGTTGTCGAGGGTGCAGCAAGTCACCACCTCAGGTGCTGAACAGGGTCCACATAATGGATACAATAGCACAAGGCATGGATGTGGGAGGCACGGGCTGCTAGCTGGGCCTCAGCAAACCCCTACCACATAGTGTTACCACTACTGCAGCTAAAGCCATGTAGATCACAGGGAGATAAACTGAAGTCATATAGTAATTACCAAATAGGTCCAGACCATGGTGTGTGTGTGTGTGTGTGTGTGTGTGTGTGTGTGTGTGTGTGTGTGTGTGTGTGTGTGTGTGTGATTGCCAGGGTTCCATCTGGGCTGTCTGTGGCATTTCAGCTTCCCATTCAGGCAGAGAGTAACTAGGTTGGCACCTAATGAACCGATGACTGGGAATAACATATGCTGTATCCTGTATGGTTCACCTAGACTTGTGTGCGTGTGCGTGTGCGCGCGCTTGTTCATCTCACTCAATTGTTAGTGCATGAGAGAATGTGATTTTGGTTGGGGTGATGTATCTAATACGTAGCAGACATTTTGTGGTCACAATAGACATATGGATTGTGTATGGTGTGTTCTCTATGGTTTAACTGTAATGAACAAAAACAACTAACATTTGCATACGTTTCAACAAACATTAATGACATCACCGTTAGTGGATGAAAGAGTGTGATTTGGGTCGGGGGAGGAGCTGCACCGATAAGTGTCTAGTTACAGTACAATATATTTTGTTGTTACTAGACCTTTGAGAATCGGATTTACACATGCCAGTGGATGAGTGTCTGTTCGGTTATTTGACTGGAACGAACTACAAAAATCTCTGAAACTGGAAACACTTATCTCCCTCACTAGCTTTAAGCACCAACTGTCAGAGCAGCACACAGATTACTGCACCTATACATAGCCCACCTATAATTTAGCCCAAACAACTACCTTTTTCCCTACTGTATTTAATTTATGTATTTATTTTGCTCCTTTGCACCCCATTATTTTTATTTCTACTTTGCACATTGCACATTCTTCCATTGCAAATCTACCATTCCAGTGTTTTACTTGCTATATTGTATTTTCTTTGCCACCATGGGCTTTTTTTTGCCTTTACCTCCCTTATCTCACCTCATTTGCTCACATCGTATATAGACTTGTTTATACTGTATTATTGACTGTGTGTTTGTTTTACTCCATGTGTACTGTAACACTGTGTCGTTGTATGTGTCGAACTGCTTTGCTTTATCTTGGCCAGGTCGCAATTGTAAATGAGAACTTGTTCTCAACTTGCCTACCTGGTTAAATAAAGGTGAAATAAAAAAATTTAAAATGTTTTGTTATAAAGTGAAAGAAGAATTCCATCATCACAGAATGCCTATCTATTTCACTCTATAGAATCACATTATGAAATTCCTCATGAAAACAAGAAGTTGGTGGGGAGGGGGGGGAATCACAATCGTAATTGATCGTTGACAGTGGTTGACAATGTGTATTAGCATAGAAGGTTTTAATTAGAGGGCAGTACGCTCAGTAGAGCTCAGTTTGATGCTTGTTTACAAATACAATAATTTACCGTGGCTTTTAAACTCATTTCAAATGGATGACCCTGCTCATTAAATGTGACAAACATGGACTGTGACAATTTTCTTCAGTCAGTTAAATGGAAGACACACACACAGGCATGCACACATGCACACACACACACACACACACGCACGCACGCACAGGCATGCACACACACACACGCACGCACGCACACACACACACACACACACACACACACACACAGGAAATACTAACACACATACACCCAATTGCACTCACGCTCTCTCTCGCTC